>NC_068569.1:20000000-20625000 GCF_025698545.1 Gossypium raimondii
TTCATTCCTACATAATATTATTCCATTCAACTTTGTATTGTATCGCAATGAATCAAACATATTGTTAAACACTTATTAGTGCGTTATAAATAGAGGCTTGGGTTAGAGTTTGATGACATAATATTCATTTCAACCAATTCCGAGTAAATTTTTTCTTTCTTTCTTAGGTGTTTTAAATCATTATTAATATAGTTAATCTGAAACGTCTTGCCTTTACAATTACAGATCCAACCAAAATTTTATATAACATATTTGTCTAAAAAGGTTTGAACAGCCCTTGAGGTGTAAACAAAGAACTTAACCACTGCTTTTTATTTTTTTATGTTAATTTATTAGTTGTTAGATAGTCTTAAATATATTATTGTTGTAATTTGAAAACGATATAATTGTTTGAATAATGGGGGGATCACTATAGTTGCCCAATTTGTATGATGTTATTGTACACGAAAGTTATAATTTTGTTATACCTTTACGTTCAAATACTTATTATGACTTAAAGCACCTCATAGTATAATAGGTATAAATACGGAAATAGTGTTGGCACAACTCTATCAAAGACTACCATTACGTCAAAACTAATTCTCATTTAATGATTTAACTTTCCGAGTTTACTAATCCCAAAGTGATCACATTCGATTCATACTCTAATCACTCTAGATCGATTCCATCTATAAATACCTCTTCCTCCAAGAAGAATGGACAAGCAACCCACATTATCCAAACTCTGCTCAAGTGCAACCTCGGATTCCTCAATCTACTATTTCTAGTGTCTCTCCATACCACTTACATTATGAACTACTCTCATTTTAGCAGCTCTATGCACCCTTATAGTATGAGCCACTCCCATTGTATTATTCAACATCTTTTAACTTTCTTTAAAAAAAAAAAAACATGTATAACTTTAATGTTATGAGAAATATTGAAGCTATTTTTGAAAATTTAGATGAGAATGAACGAGGTCAACTACAAGCAGGGTCACTAATACTATCAAAATCAATATTACAACCCGTATGAGTATGAACATGACTAATATTATCAACAACAACCAGGAATAAAACACCAAGATTACCTAGATTCAATTGACATGACTGACCATGTGGCAACTATCAAAAGCAATATTATCAACTACCAATAATAGAACATCAGGGCTACCCATATTTCAATCAACATGGCCTACTAGATGGCCAAGGAAACCATTACCAACAGCCTCAACGTGAGCAACCACCTAGTCTCTACCTAGAGTACACAAACCAACCAAAGCCTCCAAAAGGCAACCATCAATCGCTATGTCAAGGGGTTGAAAACTTGTCTCTGCAAAATATACTCCAACAACGTAACAATATATAAAGTTCCAAGAAAAATCTAGTAAAAATAAATGAGATTAGATTTTCCAACAAAGATGAAGTTATTAAAGTATTTATAGTCTTTATTTTAATTTATTATGATTTTGTTGATGATTTTCTTTTAAGATTAATTCTTTAAATTATCAACATTTTTATTAATGTATTGTTCGATAACTTGAAAAATTAAGTGTTGAATAATTAAGAGTTGAGTTTTCAATACTAATTTATATTAGAAAGTTGTTTTGTATATTGATAAAATTAAGTACCGAATGTAATTATGTTGTTTGATAAAATTAATACTGTTTTTAAAAATTATTTATTTCCTTTTTGGCATTCTTCATGTCTATTTTACTATTCATGTTTGGTGGTCGTGGACTCGTGGTTGTCCCTCTTAACAATATCGTTTCCGAGATTTGAACCTGTGTCTGTCATTGGCATTCAATGTGTGTTATCATTTCACCCAATACTTATTGACAAAATTATTTATTTTTTAGTTTTAATATTATGAGTACTAATATATTATTTTATTTTGTATAATTTTCATAAAAATTAAATATAATAATTTGAATACATCACTTTTAACAAAAAAAAAAAGAAAAGAAAAAGAGATGGTCTGTTTTAAAAAAAAAAATCAACTTCACATTTTCAACCTTGAGACATAAGTACCATATCTACTTACTTATTTTATTCAAAATTTTCATAGTTGAAAATTTTGAATTAATTAAAGAATTAATAAAATTATCGAACACATTAGAAAAATAAATATTGAATCAATGAAATGAATTTTTGATGGTTTATAAAACACATCCTAAATGTAATACTTATTTATTATAATGCAATGGATATTAATTTTTATTTTTATGTTTCAAAATTTTCATTATAATAATAAATAAAGTTTAATTTAATAAGTAAAAGTTATTTTGGAGGCCTGTACCAAGAGTTAGATTATATTTTATTTCTTTTACTTAAAAATTGATAAATTAACATTTTTATGTCGATCAAAGAGTAAATTAATTAATTATGTTAAAATTTCATCTATTTCTATTGTTAAAAATTGGTGTAGCTAATGAATTAATTAGACAGTTACATGTGGCATGTCACGTGCATTTCATGCTAACTTATAGAGATTAATTTACTAATTGATTTTTAGTATAAAGGCTTCTATCATATGATACTTTTATCAATTTATATATGGCTTAATCAGCATTATTACCAATAATAAAAATTTATTTGATTTCGTTTTAACAGATATTATTATCCGATTTAAGGGTTTAATATTTTACGGTAATAGTAAAAATTGTATAAAAAATAAAACAACAAATATGCCGTATTATGGTTACAATGTCAGTAAAAAGAAAAAAAAACAAACAAACCATTAATTGGAAAAAAAATGGTAAATGTAACAACTCTGACTGTATCAAGGGGAGCATGAGCAATGAATGTTGCTTTTTCTTTGTTTTGAACGTCAAAAATATAATACCCGCCCCATTTTGTATCGCTTTCCTTTCTCCTTTCCTTCACCAAATCCCAATCTGCCTGTCGATCCTCCTAAATAAACCCTAATTTCTCCGTTCTCTCTTTCTAAAACCCTACTCCTTAATTCACATCATTCAGATCTTAGCTACTTGTTTCCTTCGTTCTACAGATCCGACGCAAATTTCTTCGATCACGGGTACTTCATGTAATTATGTATTCGCAATTTTATATCATTTTGCGTTATTTCATTCGATCTTATTGCTTTTGTTATTACTCTGGGATCATGATTGCTGTAGATTTATTATTTTCTTAGAATTGTTCAAAGAATTATTGGTTTTTTGGGTTTCTGTAGATTTTGATCGTGTTGTAAAAAATATATAAAGAAGAGGGATATTGAAGGAGGGGATTGGAATCGGTTTTGATTAAATTATGGCAGCTCCTGTGCCTCCAGGGGCACCTAGACCCGGCGCCAATGCACGGCAGCAATCACCACATCCTAATTTTAATCCTAATTTTCAAACCAATCCCAATTCCTTAGCCGATAACATGCAGAATATGAACCTAAATCGGCCACACTCTATGCCCAATTCTGGTCCTAGGCCTTCACCTTTTGGTCAACCACCACCCTTTCCTCAATCTTCTGTCACTGCTGGATTCCCAGTTGCTTCCCCGCCAATGTCACGGCCTGGACCACCACCAGGTATGGTGGGAAGACCTGCAGTGATTCCTGCTGGACCGCTGCAATCCACATTACCTGCAAATGTACCCCCAGGAAGACCGGTTGGTTTGCCTGTTAGTCACCCACTCCCTTTTGGGTCTAGACCTCCTCCTGCCTCATTGTCTTCATCTACAGGTGGCGCAGTTCTACCTTCTAGTGCTTTCCCATCTTCAGGTGTATCTAGTGCCTCAGCTGCACCACCACCACCAGGTACTCGCCCTAGTTCTTTTGTGTCATCTTCACCTTTGACTGGTGGTCCTGCTGGGCCAATGTCAAGTGCACGCGCTGGTCCTTCGAGTAATGGGCCACCAGCAGTTGGCGCAGGAGCTTTGCCTGGTGCACCCCAATTTCCTCCTCCTGCAATTGTTTCACAACCTCCGGTTGGACCTCCACCATCTATGATGTCAGCTAGGGCACCTGCTCAGGCTCCAACTATGCGTTCTGTTTTGGGAAGTTCAGCTGTTAGTTCCCCACAAACTCCTCCTCTTCCATCGGCATCATCACCATTTCCAGCCATGACGCAGGCTAGACCACCTCCTCCAGGTTCTCCTTATGGACCACAGACATGGTCGATGCAACCCCAGCAGGTTAGCACTCAAACTTTATGATATTATGCTTTCAAGAATAACAAATGTAATCAGTTGGAATTAATCATAGATTATTTTGTTGTTGAGCTGGTCTATTAGCAGCCTGCTTTGGGCATAAAAGTCATTGTTTCCTTTAATTTATGCAGTTCAAAAACTGGAACTTTTAGGTGCACTTGTTTGATGTTGATTCGAAATTTTGGCATTTTTTTAACTGTGAATGATTGGTGTTGAAATCTTAGCTCTGTACTTTAGTAATTACATTAAAATTGCATCTAATGACCTGGATCTTTGGTCCAATGGCTGATGAACGTATCTTTTTGCTTGAATCAATTAGAAGTTGGTTATTGATTCAATAAGGTCAAATTTGATCAATTGGCATATGACATTTTGGTCTAAACCATTTTAAGACGATGCATATGAGGTGCTAAAAATTCTAAGTACAGGGTTGTGTGGATTGGTATAAGTGGATTTGCATTTTGTTCGTTTCCTTCAATGATTTAGATTCTGAATGTTTCTATTTGCTTTAGGGAACCCAACCTCCTCATATTCCTGGCTCTACTCATGCACAACCTCCAAGAATGTTTGGAATGCCACAACAAGCACTACCAAATCAAGCTATGACTAACATTCCACCTGCACTGGGCCAACCTGGAGCACCTATGTCAGGGTCATCAAAGATTGATCCTAATCAAATTCCAAGACCTATTCCAAATGCAACACCAATCGTTTATGAAACTCGCCATGGCAACTCAGCAAATCCTCCTCCGGTATTATCTTTGATCATTTCAAAGGCATAGAGAGGAAATTACTTAATTCACCTGGAACTAGCTAATTTGTCTATTCCTTTTTATCTTTATTTAAGCTTAGGTTCATAATTCTTTTTATGGGTTGTTAGTGCATGTATGCATACTGCTATAACAACTTCGTATATAGCTGCAGTTTGAATTTTGTTACTTATCCTGATGACTTGTAATCTTTTGAAGCCTGCTACAAGTGATTACATTGTCAGAGACACCGGGAATTGTAGTCCACGATATATGAGATGTACCATCAATCAGGTCATGACAAAACTATATGAATTTATTGTGGCTTATTTACTCTGTAATTGCATAATATTTTAATGAGGTTTGTGCTGCAATTTCCCAACCAGTACTCATTGTTATGTTTTATGTACTTGTCTATTTTCTTTTCATATAATAGATCCCTTGCACGGGCGACCTTTTGACAACCTCTGCGATGCAGCTGGCTTTGTTAGTACAACCTATGGCCCTCCCTCATCCATCGGAGGATCCTATTCAGGTAATGTTATAGGCAACTTGCACTTCTAGTTCGCTATCCAAATTGTCAAGATCACCATGAATTTTGAAAATTCCCTTTACTCATCATATTTTGAAAATTTCTCCTATAGGTCGTGGATTTTGGGGAAAGTGGTCCTGTTCGATGTTCTCGCTGCAAAGGTTACATAAATCCTTTCATGAAGTTCATTGATCAGGGAAGGAAGTTTATCTGCAATTTGTGTGGTCAGTATTATTTATCTTTATCTGTTGCTTGTGTTTCATTGCTGTATTACACTTTGGGAATTAAACAGTGGATTAGTACTAATTATTATTTGAGAAATTTTATTTGGAAGTTGTTTGAAGTGCCATTTATGATTCAAATGTAATAATATTCTCCAAGTATCTTAGTTGTTGGCTATATGTTTCCTAGATTGCATAGTGATCTGTGCTTCTATTCTTAGTATATTGGATTTTATCAATTTTGCATTTACTATTTTACGCATAAATGCCATGACCACAGACATTGAACTTGTCTATTTCCAATCTCTGGTTGTGTTGCTGTAATGTAGCAAGGTGGCAATGTCACTGATTATGTTATTTTGTTTCAGGGTTTACTGATGATACTCCCCGTGACTACCATTGCAACCTTGGTCCTGATGGCCGGCGTAGAGATGCTGATGAGAGGCCTGAGCTTTGTAGAGGAACAGTTGAATTTGTTGCTTCAAAAGAGTACATGGTTTGTTAAATTTTATAAGTTTGTAAATTTAAATTGATTTTTTGGGTAAATTTCATGTTCATTTTACGATCCATGTTCAGGGTTTGTGGCTACCCCTTCCAACAATGTTGTCTCCCAACACTTGGTGTAAATTTTTAGTTGATAAACATGTCTATTTCTACTTTATTTAACTGTAGCTACATCTCTTCCTCGTTTGTTTCTTAAATGCTTAAGTAGCAATTTTAAGATGAATGCATATATCTTTGGATAATGGATAAATGAAGGGATAATTTAACATTTGATTAGCTTAACCTAGTAACATATTAGTTTCTGCAGGTAGATGTATCTTTTGGTTGTCTTCCTGATTGACTTAAGACGGTGAATCTTTCCTTTTACAACTTTGACTGATCTGGCATTCCAGGGGTAGTGCCCAAAAGATTAAGATGAACTAAAAAATGACAAATGAGGGGGAAAAACAATTTAAACAATTCCAAATTATGCTAACATTTGGTAGTATTTAGTTGTATGAAACTATTCTGTCCAGAGGTTTACCAGGGTCTTTTTCTTTTTCTTCTTTCATCTGTTTTTTTTTTGTTAATTCTTTAATTGGATGAGATCATCAGAGCATAGTTCATTCTTTTGATTGAATTTCTATTCAGGTCCGTGATCCAATGCCGGCTGTGTATTTTTTCCTAATTGATGTGTCCATGAATGCTGTGCAAACTGGTGCCACTGCTGCAGCTTGCAGTGCGATTAATCAAGTTATTTCTGATCTTCCTGTGAGTTCCATATCAATTTCTAGAAGTTCTTTCTAGTTGTAATTTATCAATCTAGTTGTTCATTCCCCCCTCCCCCCTAAAACAAGTTCTCTTTGCTGCATTATATCAGTAGATGTGGAAACTATTCTGAGATCTTAGTTTGTGTTTTGATCTATCTTTTATCATTAATCACTGTGTCAAATTTATTTGTCGAATTTTGCGCTGTTAAATTCTCAAGAATGGGGTTCTTTACTGTTTGTGTTCATTGTTAGAAAAGATCATGGAGCCATTTTCTTTTCTTTTTTGTTCCCCCTTGAGTAATGTATCATACGTTTTATCTTTGTGTATGTATTTTCCTAGACATTATTGTATCTTGAGGCTTAGTTCTTTATCCGAACTCTTCCTAGATAAATTAGCACTGAAGCGTTTCTTTCCTCAGTTTCAAGTTAGTCACAAGATGCACATCTACCACAGATCCCCTTTTTATTTTTTCTGAGTTCCAACAGGAGGTACTAGAGGTACTGTTGTTGATGCAATATTGCCGTATTTGTTGTATTTCTTTTTTCTCTTGAAAGTGAGTTGTTTGTGCGTTAAAGAAAAAAAAATTGAAATGTAAATTCTTGGTTTAGTGACAAAATAGGGGTTGTGAAGTGGGAATGGCTCCACATGAACCTTTGAGTCAGTTTGTTGATATAACCTTGTGTGATTATTGCATTTCCTTTTTCTCTTGATAGTATGCTGTTTGTGCATTAAACAAACAAAGTTAAAATTTGAAGTGTGAGTTTGTTGATGTAACATCTGGTGATTATTGCAATTCTTTGTTGTCTTTAAAGTATGCTGTTTGTGCATTAAAGAAACAAGTTGAAATTTAAATTTTTGTTATAATAGCAAAATAGAGGTTGTGAAGTGCCAATGGCTCCACATGAACCTTTGAGTCAGTTTCGGTGTTCACAGTTAAGGGTTTAATGCTTTATTCTAAGTGCATTTTTTAGTTGAGAAATCTAATATGGATTATTAATTTGGCTCAATTTTATTTCTTGTATTCAAATGATTATCTTTTTTTTTTCCGATGGCTTTAGGAGAAAAGTTTATAAGAAAATAACAAAAAATGGCTTTGCCATGTGCTTAGTTTTGGTCATGATAGACAAATTTGTTTCAATTGTTTGTCTTTGTTAAAATTGGATTTGGGATTATGGTAGAGTATTTCCGTTGAGTGTGGTGGTAAATCATGACATTGTGTGATTTTAGCCAAGACAACTTATGATGGTTGCATATCTGGCATGGCTAATGTCCTTTGCAATGCTTTCTAAAGATAATGCAAGTTCAACTTCTTTGCCTGCAATAATTGATGCCTGATACTGTTAGTTGAGTTGGAGGTTGATACATGGGCTTGCATCTTTCCTTTTCCATTCTGTCCATTGGTTTCTTCTCAACGTATACAAGGCAATGGAAGTTCAGTTGCTTGATGTGCTAATTGCTTATTGCAGGAAGGTACTCGTACGCAGGTCGGAATAGCAACATTTGACTCAACAATCCATTTTTATAATTTAAAACGGGCACTGCAACAGGTCAGTATTAGTTGCTTTCCTTCATTTAACATTCCCTCTTTCCGGCAACTATTATACTGGGTAGAAGATTTTTCATGGTTTCATCATGTGGGATGCTTTCTGTTTAAGAAAGGAAGCCAATTTGGCCATAATAACATATAAAGTATTCTAATATTTTTAAGAAGTTTTAAGAATTTATTTCAAGTAGTGTCATTGAGATTTTACTGTGTATTAAGCATGTTCTGGGTTGTGTTACATGCTTTAAACTTGAATTTGTCAACATAGGATCACATAATTATGATTTTGGTGCTGCAGCCTTGCATTTTGGATGATTCTATTATGTGTCTAAGTGAGATTTAATTTATCATGAGTAATCAATGCAGGATCAATAAAACAGTGATTTAAGTGGTATGTACACCCTCACATGTGGGATCCAGTTAAACTAGAGTAAAATGAAATTACTTTTACGCACTTGCATAACTTTTTATACAATTTATACTTCTTTAATCTGTCTGTCATATTTCATCAATTAAATATATATTAAAAAGACGGTATTTGCCATTGATATGATAGAAATGTTAGATCGATTTGAAACTTTACATGTACGATTAGTACAATTATATTGCTATGTGCCGTAGTCAGTTTTAAATAGTGTAAGTGGACTCTCTCTCTCTCTCTCTCTATATATATATATATATATATAAGAAGTTTAAATTGTGGAAATCATCTTTACTCATTTTAGTATAAGAGACATGAAATTAGTAGTCAGTAACTTTGCTTGTTACTTATCATCGCAAGAAAAAACAGGGAGGGGGATAAAAAGAAACATGCTGTTAATAATGTGTTTGTGTGTCCAAATAGCATTACAAGAAGTATTGTTTTGAGGACATCTACCTTAGTCTCTTTGTCTCTTAAAATTGAGATTTTGTTTGGAATATGGCATGAATGTTTCAAGTTTCATATTTTATAGATCAGTGAAAACTCGTTCGAATTTATTTTATATGATCTTTTTTTCTCTGATATAATATACCACAGAACATCTTGAAATTGTTCTTTAGCTGATTTGCTGTCTTAAATTTGTAGCCATTGATGCTTATCGTTCCTGACATACAAGATGTCTATACCCCTCTTGAAACAGATGTCATTGTTCAGCTTTCTGAGGTTAGTTCTTAATTTATGGGATTTTTTCTTGTATTTGTTGAAGTTTACAAGTTGTAAATTAAACAGTGGCTGATCCTATCTTGTCATACTTGAGATTTATCTAATACTTTATGCTGACTTTGGTTTTTTCTTCCGAGTATTCAGTGCCGCCAGCATTTAGAGCTATTGCTTGAAAACATCCCAACAATGTTTCAGACTAGTACAACTGCTGAGTCATGTTTTGGTGCTGCAATTAAGGTAAGCCATTTCAAGGTGATATTATAAATTAACAGATAAAATTCTTGTGCTTTACAGATTTCGATCATTAATTGGATACTGTTGTCTTTTTCTAATACAAGAAGAGACCAATAGGATCAAACTTACGAGTTATGGATCCCACTCAGTCCCACTGATCCTACCACCAGAGCAATCCTAGGTGGCAATGGGATATTCATTAACTTGCCAAATTGTATAGCAAGTTAATGAGTTTTGTTATTTTATAGTGTCCAGAACCAGAGGATTTTGTCGTAGATTAAACTGTTTCCTAGACCCTAGTTAAGGAAATGCATTGTTGTTATAATCACAAATATCAAACAAAGTGGGAATTTTTCGAGGTTTGAAAGGCTAGAAACTTAACCCCTGCTTCTTAAACAAATCATGTTTGAAAACTTTAGCTCTCCTTGAGGTGTTTGGCTGCTGGTTGGCATTTGATGGAGAAAGGTGCCTGATTGATCAAGGTTAAGAGGTTTACAGATTCCTGGAAAGTTAATAACGCCTGGTCATAATTTAGGGTGTGCAGCAATTCTTGTACATTTAAAGTGTAGATGTTGATATGTTGGTGTTCTTTGTATATTTCAGGCTGCATTCTTGGCCATGAAAAGTATTGGAGGGAAGCTTCTAGTATTTCAGTCAGGCAAGTTCTCATGTACCTATTCGACATTTGCATGTTCTGGAATGTGTATCATACAGTTTTTTTAGATAGAATTTATTATATTATGTCCCACATTTCTCTAATGAACATATGTTTTGTGACAGTCTTGCCATCTGTTGGCATTGGTGCCCTATCTTCTAGGGAGGCTGAAGGGAGAACTAACATTTCTGCTAGCGAAAAGGTTTGCTAATGTTGTTCAATTATTTCCTCTCCGTTTTCCTTTCATATTATGGTTGTTCTTTTTGATGGAGATGTAGACTTAAAAACCAAAAAAAGGTGGAATCTTCTGTTTGTTTGTCCAACTTCAGTTTTATAGCTGCTACATCTCTTCTCTGAAACCTGCTTTATCTGTTTAACATTTGCAAATTGATACTTTCAGCTATTCAGAGTATTGGGATAGTTAGTGCATAAGAATTTGATTTATTATGACCCTGGTGAATCTGTTTTCTAATTTATTAGTAGAAATTCTTCTTTGATTTTCTAGATGTAGATATTGATAATCTTCTTTCAAATATCATGTTTGGCGTAGACTCTTTTCCTAACCAAAAAGTGATATTGTTGCAAAGTTATTGACTAGGCTTTTAATTCCTGTATTATGTTTTAGTTGATAGGCATTCAATGGTTTGGTCCTTTTGGGGTGGTTATGGTTATACTTATCATCTTTGTAGTGCATGGTGATTTTCACTTGATAGTGGATGCGTGTGAGTCCCCTTCTCAGAGAAAGAAGGAAAACAAATCATCCATAAATTCATAAAAGACTTTGCCAACTATTAATCAGATTTTCAGATACGAATCTCTTATTTTTCAGCACTTTCATATTTGAATCTCCTTTGATGTTATGTTTATTATAAATTCAGAATATTTCTAATTGAAGCAGGAACTATCTTTTATTCAATGCAAGATAGAATTCTTCTTCTTTTTTGATTTTCCCCCCATTTCTAATTGATTAGGAGGCTCATAAATTACTGCAACCAGCTGACAAAATTCTCAAGACAATGGCAATTGAATTTGCTGAGTATCAGGTAAACTTAAAGTAGATTTTTTCTACTTGATACCATTATGATGTGATATAAAAAATCTGCCTGATGAATGCTTGTTGAAATTCATGCTGGTTAGATAAATCTATGTTATGACCCAATTTTTTCAGCATGGTCTTGTATTGCTTTTCATGGCAGGTCTGTGTCGATGTTTTTGTAACTACTCAGACTTACGTGGATATTGCTTCCATCTCTGTCATCCCAAGAACAACTGGAGGCCAGGTATTAACCTTGTATTTTCTGTTGCAAACCTTGCGTGTGGCTGTGCTTAAAATTTTCTGTTGCATAGTACTTCAAAATCTTTGTATTTCAGTATTTATTGGGACATCTTTGTGCTTAAGTCAGGTTATAAAATGCAAGTTACTACTAAAATCGGGACATGGTAGCTTTTCTTATTTTTCTGACTCTCTGTTTATGGAATCTTCAAAACCACATCCAAATAATTTATATACGGGGCCTGCTGAGTCTCCATTACATGCATTAGTTTCCCTGGTTAAACAGTATAAAACTATGGATGAAGTGCATCTCAAGTTTAAAGGGAGCGGTAAAAACATTCCCCTTTTTTTTGGTTAGAAAAGAAGTTGTCTTTACGTCTTTTTGTGATAAACTACATTACTCCCTTGTCATTGTTAGTGAACTTGCTGGTGTCATCCTCCTACTTGTTTATTGGTCCCAGCAGAGTACTAATCAATAAAAAAACTTTTAGCCTGTCGCATGCTTTGGTGAAACTTTAGAACCTGACTACATATTGATGTATATATTACTCACCTCCAAATCTCTACATGTTGAACTTCTATATAATAGAACTTCAGTATCAGATCGCAGAGTTATTTTTTGAGTGGAAGACTCACTTTTCAACGCGTTTCTCCTGACTCCAGGTTTATTATTATTACCCCTTCTCTGCTGTATCTGATCCTGCAAAGCTCTACAATGACCTTAGATGGAACATCACTAGGCCCCAAGGTTTTGAGGCTGTCATGCGCGTAAGATGCAGCCAGGTAACATTTCTGTTTTGCTCTGTTTCTTAAGTGACATATTGATACATGACTTATCGCATTACGATGATAATAACCATGTTGTTATATGTTTTCCCCTGAATGCTTGTAGGGTATTCAAGTTCAAGATTACTCTGGAAACTTCTGCAAACGCATTCCAACTGATGTTGACCTAGCTGGGGTTTGTGCTCTTTTAGAAAAATACTGGGTCTTATATTTCTCATTAATGTGTTTTAGCTTCTTAACCACAGTTGTTTTAATTATTTTATTACTTAAGCATGATTCAAAAATCTGATCATAATTGCTGTCACTGTTTGGTTAACCTAGGAAATATAAAATTATTTTTGTGCAAAATGTTTAGCTTTGAGCTCAAGTTGGATGATTAGCTAACCCTTGCAGAAAGGGGAAAAAAAGAGTTAGAAAATATGCTTGGATAAAATATGTAGGATATAATGCTTCTATCTGGGTTCCAAAATGAGATATTCCTTATTCAATGTTTGTCCCTTGCCACGTGTATTTTTGTGCTTTCATGAGCCATAAGTTTGTAGCTCATGAATTGGCAATTTTGCTTCATATATATATAAATTTTTTATAAAAAGAAATTGTACACATTTTTCTACTAAAGGATTTTGACATGGTTAAGCTCTGCTTGAGCAGATATTTTTAGTGTTTTATCTGTATCAGTCTGTCTCAATCATGACCTGTCCTTGTTATCCAGATTGACTGTGACAAATGCATATTGGTAACATTAAAGCATGATGACAAATTACAAGATGGTTCTGAATGTGGCTTTCAGGTACTAATTAATGGTGTCTGAATTTTTAATCTCCATGTTTCTTACATTATTTGTTAGCATTGACAAGTTGAAAAATTTTATGCATCCATAATATTCTGGCTTTAACTTTCCAGTGTGCCCTTCTCTATACCACTGTTTATGGACAAAGAAGAATTCGAGTCACAAACTTATCCTTGCCGTGCACAAATATGCTAAGTAATTTGTTTCGCTCTGCTGACTTGGATACTCAATTCACATGTTTCTTAAAGCAAGGTATTTGAATCTGCATTGTACATCTTTCTTTATCTTCTTTTCCCTTTTTGGTGAATTGATTGTGCAAGTTTACTGGTTTTGTTCTTTATCTTGGCCTGTTTGCTCTGCTTCAAACTGTGATTTGAAGATGCCCTGCATTTCCATTATTTGTCCAATTACGGATTGGTCCTACGTTAATGAGATACTTGGTTATTTTATCCAAAGAGTTTTGGCGCAGTTTTTTTCATGGTATCATTCTGCACAAATACTGACAATCTATTGCATTTCACTAATTTACCTTGAATGCAGCTGCAATTGAAATTCCTACATGCCCGCTTCTTCAAGTGAGGGACCATGTTACAAATCTTTGCATCAACATTCTGCTTTCATATCGTAAATTTTGCGCCACAGTATCATCAACTGGACAGCTTATTCTTCCTGAGGCTCTTAAGCTTCTCCCTCTGTATACTCTTGGTATAAATATTTCTTTTTGTTAATTTATCTACTTGATCCGTATCTCATTCATTTCCATTATTATTATTTTAGTTAATCTTCATCTTCAAACTTTTTCTTCCATTTTGGCAAATCCTGTGGCAGAAACTCAGACATCTTGTCAAGGAAAAATTGAAGTATTTTTCATCTGTTGATAAATTTTGTCTTTTCCTTTCTTCAGCATTAATCAAGAGTAGAGGGTTGCGAAATGATGGCAGAATAGATGACCGTTCCTTCTGGTTCAATTATGTTTCCTCCCTTTCTACTCCTTTGGCAATCCCATTGGTTTATCCCAGGATGTTTGCCATCCACAATGTTGATACAAAGGTAATAAAATTTCTAGTTGGCTTATGGTCCAAAGTGTTTTAACCATGCCAACTGACAATTTATGCTTGCTGGACAGGATGGAGATGAATCTGTTCTTCCTCCTACAATCCCACTTTCTAGTGAACATGTCTGTGATGATGGAATCTATCTTCTTGAGAATGGTGAGGACGCTTTAATATATTTTGGAAGCTCAGTGGATTCAAGTATCTTGCAACAACTTTTTGGCTTTACCTCAGTTGACGAAGTACCCACTCAGGTACTTTGTTTTACTTCCGTTTTTCAGGTTTTTGTCTGCTGAAAATAAGCTTAGGATATTTTTTCACATTTTTTTTTATTTAAAAATAAATTAAATATTTAAATACTACACTCAAATGGTCCATTGTATATTGAATTGACCTCATCCGGGTTATGATTTGAAATTGCTATTAAATTACCTGTATGATGAATTTTGTGTGCCACTCCGCATGCTGTTTCATTTTCCTTCCATTAATAGTGAGAATTTTTCTTTGTTATTTATAGAGTACTTGATTTTTGGATTTGGATGAGTAGAGTCTTGAAAACTGTTTTGCTCGATGACTGACTAGTATGGCAGTCAAATGGGTGACCCTGGATTCAAATGTTAGGATTACGGGGTTAGGTTATCCCCTGTAAATATGGTTCACTTTTAAGCTTTATTCTGTGTCTAGACCCTTTCACTTACCCTGTACAGACATTAACGCTCTTTTGTCAACATTGTATGTTCAGTTTGTGATGCAGCAATTTTCCAATCCTTTATCAAAGAACTTCAATGATGTAGTCAATGTGATTCGCCAACAAAGATGCTCCTACCTTCGGTATGATTAATGGCGGTTTCTTTAGTGTTATTTTACTCCAAAAGGAACAGTTTCTGTTCCATCTCCTTCATAACCAAATTGAACACCATTTCTCTGTTTAATACAATTTTATCTTTACATTCTCTCATTTTCTGTTGCAGCTTCGCATTGTGCAAGAAGGGGGATCCGTCAGGTAAGTGCATTGAACTTCCTTCTCACGCAAAACTATGATATGGTTAAATAAATTATCCTAGTCAGCTGAGCCACTGGTGTAGTGGCAAAAGTCCAGGTTCAAATCCTGGACACCATTCCCCCACCACCTCCTTACAAAAGTATTAAATATATCCTATGTAGAATATTTTGACCGAAATAGCCATGGATTCTTCCAACATGCATCATATAAACTTTTCTCAACTATGTAATAGAGAGAGGTTGTTTAATTCTTGTCCGAGAGTTTTTGCCTTGGTTTTATTGCGACAATGAAGCAAATTGCTTCTATGGTTGCAGGTTTCGTATTGTCAGAGTAGTTGGTATATAATCATTTCTATTTTAGAAAAAAGAAAAGAAAAGCAAATATATTAGGGGATTCTCATGATTGAATTTCTACATTTTCAGGAATGGCGTTCTTATCTTGCATGGTAGAAGACAAGAATGCAAATGGGCCATCTTATGTGGAGTTTCTTGTACATATTCATCGGCAAATCCAAATGAAAATGTCTTGATAAGTTTCAAGCTTCCTCAACAACAGGTATTCAATTTTGATTTGGGATTTTGCATGAAGAAGAAAGAATCCGAGTGGCCTCCTGCTCGGAGTTTCTTGTACATATACTGTGCGGCGACTGGAGTGAAAGTTTTACAGAATGTTTTATGCTTTTTACAGTTGGCTTCACAAGTAGTGATGGCACTTGGAGATCAAAAGCTGCACACAAACATTGTAATTTCATATCTTATATCAATTATTTATTTCCTGGAACCCCAATTTTGAGCTAAACAAAGGTTCTTAATTGTACCCAACTTTGGCGGTGAGGTACTTGAATTACTAATAATGCAATTATTTTCGGCTTTTTGTTACCTACTTCTCCTAGTCTTTCCGATAATGAACTATCCAAATTTCAATTTGACTTTGGATAATGAATCAGGGTACCCAAATTTCAACCCTTTTTTTTTTAATTTATGTTTTAAAAAATTAACTTACTAAATTTAAATATTTATTAATTTCAAGCTGGGTTAGATTTTTTAATTTAAAATAGAGAATAATAAATAAATGAAATCTGATAATGCAAATATCCAGCCTTATCCTATCCTATTCGACGGTCCTTAATATTTCTACATTTGTTTATATTTTAAAAATTTAACTAAGAACTTATCCATAAATAAGGATTTGAGTTTGAGTAGGATTATAATGTAATATGTAAACATGCAATTTACCTATTTGGTGTAGAATTGTAGAAGAAATAGGAAAAATTAAGCCCCTATAAAAAACTAATCCCATAACTTTATATCATTTGTATTCACTCTCAACATCAAAAAGGTTGCAAGATAGTAGCAATGGCGGCTTCCATTTGCCGTATCAAGCTAAGGGAAGTAACCAATAATCTTGAAGTACAACAACGTTATAGTCATATCCCATATGACTTTTTCAACATAGTTGTGGGGATTCGTTTTGTTTCATCTCTTAATAGGGAAACAATGTTAGGAAGTTTCAATGAGTCCGTCACATATTGTCGGGACACCATTTTATCTGACAAAGACGGCCCCAACATCCTACTCTCCTTGTTAGAAAGAACGGGTGCACCTCTAGGCTACATTCGGACCTTCATCATTCCTGGTATCTTGTCTTATGCACGGCAGTTACATAGTAACCCCCTTAACTTTGCACGTAAACTCATTTCCTTCGAAGTGGAAGTAATCATCAAGGTGTCGGTTGATAATTTTGATGATGAGGCCGATGAGCCGAATGGCAACGACGATGGTGATGGTGATGATGAGGACACGTTGAATTTCAAGCCTGCTACATGTTTGTCAGTTCAAGCTTTGAGAAGGTATAAATGGGGTGATGATGAAGAACAAGATTGCCTGCCTTTGAAGAAGAGGAGGAGATTACGTGAGGGTTTGAACTCAGCGAACAAAGAATGTGCTATCTGCCTCGATGAGTTCTCGGAGGGTGACGAGGTTGCCTCGATGCCATGCACACATGTGTTCCATGATGGTTGCATCATTAAGTGGTTGAAGACCAATCACCTGTGCCCGTTGTGCCGGTTCCAGATGCCAACTTGATTCCATTTTCTTCTAATTGTAAGTTTCACGAATAGATTTAAAACACGAGTTTATGAGAAAGGAGCAAATATGACTCCATTGCTTACAGGTTTCTTACTGTCGGAATAATTGGTATATAAATAAAATGCAATTATTTGTAATCATTGTTACTAATGATATGGTTTATTACAAAAATAGGTTAATCAAATAAATTGTTTGCAAATTCACGAGAATGGCAGAACATAATTACATTTTGTTTATCCCTGCACCATTCTAAAGCTAAATGCCCAAATCTCAGCATATCAATGCCACTCTGCTTCACAATTGCAATTATAAGCTTTTTAATATCGCATCTTACCTCTTCTTTCTCTAAATTAAATGCTTTCAAGATTTGTTGAAATGTCTGGATTTAAATTTCATCATATAAAAATTCATGTACAGACTAATTAATTAATTGAGTTGAGTTTAAGAAGTATTAAATTATAATAGTTGCATGAAACAGTTGACTGGGTTTCCTACCATCACACCTACCACCACAACTGATATTCAAAATTTAATTTTGAGTTACAGCAATGAAGAATGGGAAATCAATAGTAATGATTTGTAGTTGTAATTATATATACACACTCTTTTTAAAAAATAAAAATTAAATCAAACATTTATTTCATTAGACATCAATTTCGGCAGTACGAGGATGGCAGCTACTGCTGGACTACTGATTAAAATGGGCATCTTAGACTAATTAGTTCTAAATCCATTCATTTATGAGGTTATAGAAAGAGAACACGAAAATGGGGATTTGACTACACACAAAAAACAAAAACCTATAAAAGCTTAATAATTATTAGTATTTTGTGTTAATCCAAAATAAATTCGGATTCATTTGAATTTAAAATTTTTAACACACTATTAAATTAGTGAAATCTAAAGACCCTAAATTTTAGGGTTGAATTGGATTTGGTTTGATAAATCTTTCATAATAATTTATTTAATTTTATTCTTAATTTTTAATATTAATTTTTTGTTTTAGGTTTTTTTTTAAAAAATTGTGTTGATAAAGTGGATATTGTTGTATGATTTCTAGATATTATTTGGTGAAGTTTTAAAGTCTTTTCAAGTAAAAAAACAAAAACTTTTATGCATTATTTTTAAATTATTCTTATTTATTATATTTTAAGTTATATTTCCTATTTTAAATATGAAATATTTATATTACTTTATAAAACTTAAAATTAATTATAGATTAAATAAAAATAAAATTCAATTCAATTTTGATTTTCAATTTCTCTTTTCTTTCTTTTTTTTCTCAGACCTATAAAATATATAGCTTCCTCCCCTACTTATAGGTTGAATTAATTTTGGATATTCATTAACGGAAGAACTATTTTTTAAAAAAAATTCTTTAAGTCAAAATAAAAGAACAAAAACTTATTATAAAATTTAGAACTTTACTCATATTTTAAATAAATTTATATATTTATGGGTGACGTGAATAGTTTAAATAATTAATGTTACATCGATGAGTGAAGAATTTATTTGTAGCGTTGAGATTGCTAAATGAGTGTATACCTACCTTCACCCTTCTAACCCCAAACCAATCCCCTTTTTTATGCCTAAAAACACAACAAAAAGAAGACCGAACGATGATGATGATAATGTGATCGGACGGTTCATATGTTCCCGCACCATTTTCCCTCTCTAAGCAACACGTGGCAGACAACCAATTGGACCCACGCTCACAAAATTCTCCCCATAAATAAATAAATAAAAAGGGTTAAAAAGAAAAGCAACTTTCCTACTATAGACACCATGGAGGTAAATATTGCAATATTAGAAGACCCCATACAATGTATGATATCAATATCATGAAAATGTGAAAATACAATAAATAGATTCTTTATTTTTGGTTCAAATCCAACGTGAGATGGAGGAATTGTAAGTATATTTAGAACTAAATAAATTCCACCCACACGATTTCTTATATCCACTTATTTTTCAGGATCATATTTATACACTTGCTCATGAACATGGTTTAAATAAATCGACGCTTGTTTTTGAAATATCGGGGTTTAAAATTTATTTATTTTAACAATTTCATTATAAATTCGATCATATTTACTTTATTTTTTTTACACAATCTCCTCTTTAACTTATAAATATGAGAATAATGCACTTTAACACACTCAAACTTATGTCTTCTTACATTAGCAACAATACTCATGTTAATCTCAACCAGCACATATAAAAATTATTAATGAAATATAAATATAGTAAATATATGTTGCATATTATAAGTATACCGTTCACGAGATTGACATTAGCTGACAGAATCGAAAAATGGGGAGATAGTAGGGAAATAGTAAAAATGTGGGTCCCATCATATTTTGAGAAGGCCCCACACCAAAGATCACATACTAAATTAGGACCCTTTTTAATCATACTTTTCTTTAGGGATTTGAATTTTATGATCAATACTTTCTTCTATTTTCCATTTTTTCTTTTCTTGCCTTGTTATGCAATTTTTATTATTTATGGAAAGCATTTTAATTTTAGTTTTATATTTTTATTTTAAAATGTTTTAATATATTATTTTAAATCAATAAATATTGAAAATTGTGTAAAACTTTTGTTAATTTAAAATTTTGGTTGATATTAAGTCCAAATTTTGTATATAAACAACTCATTACCTCTCTCTTTACTAAAATAATAATGCATTCATAATATATATATATTTGTAAAGGTTTTAAATACAAATTACAAATAATATATGTTTAATCAATTAGAAGTGTAATCAACTGTAATACGAAGCAAGTCTGTTATTGACATTTTTTAGGCCCTAGGCAAAACAATAAAATGGAATTTTAGATTCATTAAAATTTGATAAAAAAAATTTTGAGCCCTTAAAAGTTAAAAAAAAAAAATTGGGCCCCTTAAAATTAGAAAATAATATTTTGAATCATTTTTAACCTTGGGCCCTGGGCGGCTGCAATTGCACCTCTAGACAACCCCAGGGTCGGACCTGATACAAAGTACAACATATTAAAAATTTAAGGGTAATATATTAAGAAATCCCTTACATTACTATACTTTGTTTAAACTAACCCTTAAACTATTTTTACCTATATTTTCCAAGTACACCTTCACATTGACATAAAATTCAAAATAGTGATTAAGTATTATGTATATAAGTACTTTTAAGAAATTTTAAAATATTATTTTGTTTCACTTTCAAAAAAAATATTACGTTATTTTCTATTTAATAAACTATTTTCATCAAATGTACATAGACAAAATTAGTTTAAAAATTCAAAATAATTTTACTTTAATATTAAAATGGAGGACTTTCATGGATAAAAATTATAGATTATGGGCTTATTTAGGGTGGGTTTGGATGGGCGATTGGATGCGGTGCGGTGCGTTTAGCTTACTTTTTGTATCACGCTACAGTATCTAATCTCACCGCCACCGCTGTTTTTACACTAACCGCAGGTAAACACACCGCTCATCCAAACCCACCCTTAGACAAGGTATAGTAATTGGGGCTTTTTAGTATATTGGCCAAATTTAAATATGTCTGAACTTAAATCAAAATAAATTTAAGAATTAAATATTGATAAACATTTTCTTTGAAAAATAAATAATCTTTTCTATTTTCTAGTTTGTTCCTTGTATCAAATTTTGGGGATAAATATCAAAATTATACATGAACTTTGATTCAATGTACAATGCCATACATGAACTTTGATTTTGAGCGCTCCTATACATGAAATTTTGATTTGATTCAATTTTCACAAATCACTAACAATATTGTCGAATTAGCATCATTTTACATTGATATATCGTATATGCAAACAATTATATTAATTAAATATAAAATGAAAATATGTACAATTGAATCAAAATCAAAGTTTCATGTATACATATGCACCATGATTCAAGTTTTATGTGTATAACTTCTTGAAATCAAAATTTATATATCAAATTGCATATTAGACCAAAATTTATGTATAAAATTAATATTTATCCGGTTTTTTTAAGGAATCTTTTATGAAAATGAAGCATAGGAACATTATTATTTCCTGGATGGGTTTGCTTTGAATACATTAAAATTTTGTCTTTTATTTGATGGGGATTCAAATTTATGTGTTAACTAAGGTAGAAATTTTGACCTACAAATCATGTCTAAAATTAGTAGAAAGATCTTAATGGGATTTTCTTTATTGATTTTGTCTTTAATTAACTAAACAATTGAAGATTGCTAAATGTACTCTTCTCTTTTCATTGTTGTCTAGTTTAAGCAACTTGGCATGTGGGTTTCCATTAACCTTTCATTTCTTGCAATTTCTATTTTTGATGCATATAAGTTATATAATTTGTCACCATTAGTAGCTAATTCTTTTAAATCCTTTTTTTCGTCATCAGTTAATTTGCGGTGGCAGTTTGTAACAGCTTTCTTTGGTTTTTTTATATTGCGTCAATTTAGTATTAATTCTAAAAAATTTAACACTCGGCATTTACATATTATGTAATTTTGTTTTTTTCAAAGTTTTATTTGTTATCTCTTTCATCTAAAGGCTATAAAATCAAATTTATCAATTAAATCTGATTGAAAAAAAATATATATATATATATATAAAATGGAAATACCAAAAATTTTAAGATAATAATATTTCATCTTTTCTCATTCTTTTAAAATTTTGAGAGTTCATTTTTAAATTAACTAAATTGACATAATTTATAATGTTGAGGTTAAAATTATAATTATGCCAATTTTATAAGCTAGAATCGTTAAATGCAAGATATAATTTTTCATAATTGAGTAATAGAAAAATTACTAATAGTTGGGTTGCTATGTTATAATTTACTCAATTATTAAATGCAAAATATAATAATTAATTTATTTATTAAAAATATATAAATTACGGTACATCATTTAAATGTAATAATATATATATATATATTCAAACAAGCTATTCATGCAATCGCTTTCGTACAAAACAACACCTTCCTCTAGGGGTGAGCAAAATTCGATTCGACTCGAAAAAATCGAAAAAAAATTCGAATTTCGAGTTAAACGAATCGAGTTATTCGAGTTAATCAAGTTATTCAATCAACTCAATTTTTTTCAATTTCGAGTTCGAATCGAGTTGAGTTTTCAATTGAATAACTCGAATAATTCAATATCAAACTATAATATTTTACAGTTTTACCTAAACTCTCAAACTTTTTACTTTTCCTCAAAACTTTTACTCCTTCCCACTTTTCCCCAAAACTTTTACTCCTCCTCCCAACCCCAATGTACTCAAAATACATTTCCCACCAAAATTTTACTCTTCCATTCATTTTTTTTCAAAATTTTACTCTCAAAACCCTCAAAACTTTTATTTTCCCCAAAATTTTACTCCTCCCACTTTTCCCTAAAACTTTTATTCTCTTCCCATCCCACCTCTCATCTACCCCAAACCCTCCCCTCCAATTTTTTTTAATATTTTCCTCCAAAATTTTACTCCCTCTATTTACTTTCCTCAAACTTTTATTCCCCAAAACTTTTATTTTCCCCTAAACTTTTACTTCTCACCCTTTACTCTCAAATAAAAATCAAAATTATCCAAAAAATCACTAAACATAAATAGTAATAATTTTATTTATATATACTATTTATATTATTAAATTAAATTTCACATTTTATATTATTTATATTATTGAATTGTTTAGTCATATTGAATATTTATATTAAAATTGAATTCTTAATTATGCCATAAAATATTCGTGTTAAAATTTTATATTGGTATCAATTTCAAATTTTATTTTTAAAATAAATTTTATTAAAAATCATATTTTATATTTAATATATTTTAATTCCAAAATACATAGTGACAAGAATCCAAGATAATTGAAACAACTAAGCAAACAAATAAGCTAACCAAGATATAAAAAATTAATAAATAAATTATGAGGTGATGAAAGTTAATAAAAAATTTGATTAAGGTGGACAAATTTTATTATGATGGGTGACAATGGTTACAAGGACCTAAAATTATTTTTTAAAATTTAACTCGAACAAATATATTCGATTCGATTCGATTCGATTCGAATTCCATCTCACTCGACTCGATTCGAGAAAACTTCAAATAAAGTTAGGATGATAAAATGAGATTCGAAAACTCGATTAACTCGAAAATTTTCGATTCGATTCGATTCGATTCGATCGAATGCTCACCCCTACCTTCCTCGAAAAAGAATTGGAAATTTCTATATACGTAAATTACTTTTGGAATTTGTTTTCTTTTCCGGGAAAACATTTTAACTCTGTGTTCTTTGACCAAAAATTTTGTTAAAGAAAATGCTTGATTGCCGCTGTCGGTTGGTATTAATGGGCTGAAAGTTAAATTAGGATTTATTTAAATTTTATTTTATATTTTTAAAGATTTGGATAAAATATTAAATTTAAAAATGAATTTAGATAAAAAATTAAATTTATTTAAAATATGAATTAAATTTAAATAAAAAATTAGGCTTGTTTAATATATGAATCGCTTGTACTTTTAAATTTTAAGATCCGAGTTTTGTCATGCCTGATCCGTTTTCTAATTATGTATTATATTGTATATTATATAAATAGTAAATAATATTAGGATAGATATCTACTTACATGTGTAAAACACGAGTAATTTTACACCTTTTATATATTTGTATACAATTAATATTTAAGCAATCTAACCGTTGAATCTAAAGATATAATTATATTTACTATACATGTATTCTGTTATATTTATCTCAAATATATATTAATATCATATATAAACTCGTCCCGAGCCCCTACTATTGATATATATGAACAATGACATGGGAGCTGAAGTCAATTGGTCCCTTGAATCACCCTAAAGAAAATAGAAAATATCTACCATACTTTTATCGCAAAAAGGAAACCAGGCCTTAAAAGAAATATGTTTGACAGTCATAATGTTTTTGTAGAGGATTAAATTATAAATATTTGTTATAATAAAAAATTATAAGGGACCAACAATTAGAAATAATTGGATTAAATTGGAAAAGAATCGGATAAAATTTACACATAACACAAATATAAGATAAAATGAAGGTTCAGATAAGATCCAAATTTCGATATCAATGACTGTTTCTATATATTTATCTGTGTTTTTTTTAAACTTAGGATATGAAAATTAATCGACTCTTTCTATTTTTAGTTTGGGCATTTTAGGGTTGTATCGAGTTTTAACAAAAGTTTCCATTTCAACACGAAAATATAAAATGAGAAGTTTGATTACTAGTTTTTATACTACGCTTTAATATTATTTTAAAATAATTTGATTAATTTTATTTTTATATATTTTTAATCTTAAAAATTTCAATCCCTATCTCTAATTTCGAGTAATTTAAAAGATTTAGGAGTGGTTAAGCTCAATGGTGGAGCTTAGTATAGACCCGGGAGCCATGGCTCGTTAAAATGGTAAATTTTTAATTTGGGTTCTTTATAATTTGTAAAACTTTAAATTAGTAATGGTAAATTTGCACTTTGCCCCCCAAAAAATGATAAAAATTTGATTTAACCCTTTAAAAATTATAAAAATATAGACTATTAAAATGATGAAATTATATTTTTACCATAGTAAAATATTCAATTTAATTTCGTTCCCAAAAACATTTCTGACTCCAATATTAGTTAGGCATTACAAATTTGTGCCGTCCAAGTGATTTATTCCTCTAAATAAAAAATAGGGTAAACTATAAAAATAGTCACTTTTATTTGCTTCAGGTTATATTTTAGTCATTTATGTTTGAAATGTTATATTTTAGTCACTTACGTTATCATTTTGTTATGAAGTGGTCACTCTACCGTTAAGCTCCGTTACCTCCCTAACAACTGTTCTAGGTGGCAGTCCAAATGGGTTTTAAATGCCAACTTGGATGTCCTACGTGGTAGTCCAAATTAAATTTATTTAATTAAAAACCTATTTTCATCTTAGCAACTGGATATCTAAGTTGCCATTTAAAACTATTTGGACTGCCACGTAGGACTACCGTTAGGGAGGTAATGGAGTTTAACGGTACAATGACCACTTTGTAATAAAACGATAACGTAAGTGACTAAAACGTAACATTTCAAACATAAGTGACTAAAATGTAATCTGAGACAAACAAAAGCGATTATTTTTATAATTTACCCTAAAAAATATCAAAATTATTGCCAAAACTTGGTTTAAATGGCCAATTTAAGCTAGTAATTTGTTGGGTGCTTAAACCATGTTTATAGTACTTATGATAGTGAAAGAATACCTAATCATCAATAGTTTTCTATAATTACTTCTTTTAATGGATCAATGGAATCGTTTTTCCTTTTTACATATATAGTTTTACATCTTTTATTTCAAAAAAAAATTAAAGTTTGTTGTAGAACTAACTTTTTTTAATATTTTATTTTTATTTTATAACAACTTTTTATAAATAACAACAGCAGCAGCAGTAAGATATGAAGTATACATTTTACTAAATTAATTCTTTATAACAGCCTTTTCTCTCAAATTCTGATAAAATCAATTTTATTCCCAAGTAAAATAAAAATAAAATGTTTTTGTTAAGATATTAGTTTTACATAAAATTATTAATCATATGTTATTAAATAAAAGTAATATTTAATAAATGGATTTACTTTTCTAAAATTTATCAAAGATGTCTCATTAATTAATAACAATATTAATATATTATAGTTTTGCAATTTTAAATTAAAAAATTTAAATATGATTTAAATTTCAAATATTGTTATGTATGTATAACAGTTAACAACCATCTCTTTAAAATATTTAATATTTTGACAAACAAATAAAATAAGAAAGGGTGGAAAGAATCAAAAGATCTTATTATTTAATTTTAATACTTTATATTGATTTTTTTCTATCATAGATTGACAACGTAACAAATTAAACAAAAATGTTTCTACATCATTAATAAGTCATTAAGTGTTCTATGTAATAAAAATCAAAATCAAAAATCAAAAATCAAAGATGTTCTTGGGTTAAGTCATATCTTGATTTTGAAAATGTTGATTAAAAGTTAAAATTTCTGATCAATAAATGTTAGATTTGTAGGTACGAATTTTGGAGAGAACATTATTGGAAGATGAAATGAGAGGAAGGTGATTAAAGAAATCATAACCTCTCATCAACCCATAAATAGGAAGATAATACACTTCAACGTACTCGAACCCACGTCCTCCTACATTGATGACAATATTCATACCAATCGAGCTAAAATTCAATTACAAATATTTTTTTTAAAAAATTTTGGAAAAGACATAAATTACATTTTATGGTAAAAGACAAAGGAAATCAAGATTTTGATGAAGTACCCGTGATAAGTTGAGGATGGACCAACAACTTTTGGATGTGTTTTATTTTACGTCTTTAAATTAAATTGAAATTGGTTACATGTTTCAATCTTTTACTGTCATACCTCGAAAATATTAGACTAAAATCAGAGGTCACATCCCACAATCTGTTAATTCAAACAAATTCAACCCACCATGCTTTAATTTAACCCTCAAACCAACTTTCTTCTATTTACTTTTTTTTTAAGTCATATTTAACCCTTTTTTTTGTTTAAATATACAAATTAATCTGTAATTTTTTCGATATTCTTATTTTTTAAAAGAGTTTATAAATATAACTACAAGTGCTAACAACCTCTCAGCTTAATGATAAGAATATCATACTCTGAGGCGTGAGAGTTAGGACTTAATTTCAAGTAACTACATCTTTGCCCTCAATTATAAAAAAAAAGAAAAAGAAACAATTGTAAGTTTAAAATCAAAATATAACCGAACTTAGATAAAAATAAATTCAGGTGTAGCCCAACATAAACATGTTCTCGAAGGCCTGCTCAAAATTCGGGAAGGTTTGAATAAAAAATTAAGCTCGAAAAATGGGTTTAGGTAAAAAAAATATGCCTGTTTAAAATATGGACTAGGTTGGGCTTGAACATTCAAGGCCTGAGGCCAGTCTGGTTTGTTTTTAATTTTATAATATTTTACATTATGTAATTTATAACATATTAAAAAGATAAATATATACTAAATATACAATACTACTTTAATTAAATATTAAAATAATACAAAATATTTTTAAAAATAATATGGACGGGTCTAAAATGGATTTTGGTTAATCTTTTAAAAATATAGGCGAGCTTAGACAAAATTTTAAGCTTATATTTCGGGTCGACCCAATCCGCGAGTGTACGTAGGATTTAAAATAATTTTGAGTATAATATTTACATCACACACATAATGAAATCCAAGAATCTTGACTTAATTAACAAATCTATGTTTTTTTTGTAATATAAAAATAAAGAAAGAGTGGTAATTATAAAATAAAAATGGAATTCAAAGGGTTTGAATTGGAAGGGCAGATAATTAGTAAAAAAATAAGAGAAACCTCCCATATGATCTCATGACCAAACGGCAACAAAGATCTTGGCTGGATTTTCCTTTGGAAATCCAAAGCAAAATAAAAGATAATTAAAATGAGAAAATGACTGAAACAGAAGCAGAAACAGATATGCACTACCACCTGTTATACAGAATCTATGGAGAGATCGCATTTTGTTTCAATTTCTATTTTTTTATTTTTATTTCTTAAATATTTTTATATTAATTTTAGTCGAGATTTACAAAATATTTAATGTTGAAATTAACAGGTAGAAACAAATCATAATTATATTGCTTCATAGCATTAATAAACAATTTTAGAAATTAAAATGGTAATGATTTTTATTTATTATCTCTCGCTATATATTTAATTTTTTATACAATATTTAAAATTACTTATAATTTTCTTTAATTCATAAATGCAAAAATAAACATCCAAGCTCACGTTTAAAATAAAATTTAAGTGCTGTGGTTTCTGTTAGCGGCAAAATACGTATAGTTGGGGTTCTCAAAAAAACTAGTTTTCTTTTCTCTCTCTCTCTCACACACACACACACTCTTTATTCATCCATTCATTCAGATTACATCGAAAGCAGCATTTAAATTCTCCCCTTATATATCCTTCTTCCCCTTCTTCTTCTTTTCTTCCTCGAAGAAAAAAAGAGAAGAGTTTTTTTTTTTCTAAAGTTTGACAAGTTTCAGGATCAGGTGGATCGGCCTAGGAATAAGTAGCAAACTATATATAGAGCCAATTACAAGCTTTGATTTAACATTGATGGAGTTGATGAAATCAGAGAATATCGTTCAAGACAGGCAACCTCAACCTCAAGAAGAAGAAGAAATCATGCAGCAAGAGGAAGAAGAAGAACAGCGGTTTCATGTATTGGCAGTTGATGACAGTGTGATTGACAGGAAATTATTGGAGAAGCTCCTCAAAGCTTCTTCATACCAAGGTATAATCTCAGCCTTTCTGCTAATTAATTAAGCTTAACAAATAATAAGATGGGGGTGTTGTTTTTTTTAAATGAAAGTTGGATAAAATTGCAGTGACGTGTGTGGAGTCTGGGGAAAAAGCGTTGGAATATCTGGGTTTGCTTCATCACTCATCTCCTGCTTCTTCTTCTTCTTCCCAACATCATCATCAGGTCTCTATCATAACCCTTTTTTATGCTAAATTAATTATTAAAAAAATACCCACTCAATCTTACACCATTTAGAGATGGTGAACTTCAATATATTTAAATACAAAATATTCTCTGCTTTAAAAAGATTTAAAAATGGGGTTTTTCTCGTTTTAATTATATTTTTTTATATTTTTGAAGTATTTTTATATTAAAAACGGCCAGGGGGATTAAATTTGAAATTAGGTTATTTAACATAAATAACTTGTTATTGTATCAAATTAATATAATATCTTTATTTTTAATATATATATAGTCAATCATGATTAATTGTTTCTTAGAACTACCCATAACTCCTCCCAACTCTTAAATTGGAGGATCATGTGTTTCAGCGTATTCAAACTCATGTCTTTCTGTATTGGCAACAATGTCGAGACCAATCGATCTAAGACTCAATCGACAATGTTTATTTTTTTTCAATCTGATAGAAGAGAGGATAACCAAAAAAAAAATGTACTTAACCACTATATTGAAAAATGGTTTTTTCCCCTAGCAACCATAGTAGTTTATTTGATAATATAATTAAAATTAAGGTAAATTACACTAACAGTTACTCAACTTTGATGCAGTTGACAAAACAATCACTCTGGTTTTAATTCAGTTACTCCAACTTTCGAAAAACAACAAATTAATCATTTTAACTATTTTCCATCACAAACGTCACGAAAAAGTGACATGGCATTTAACGGAGTAGTTAGAGTGCTTGCTATCATTTAAACAACTCCAAATTAAGAACCCTAATTGGGCAATAGAAGAACAGGAGAAGAAGAAAAAGAGAAGAAATGGAGATGTAGTCCTTTTTCTTTCACGCTGCTCCATTTTATTTAAAAGTTCTTCAAAACCCATTCATGTAAATAAGTTTTTTCTCTTCTTTCGTCCGTTCAACCAACCATAGAGATTTGAACAAAAAAACCTATTCAACCAGCCATAGAGATTTGGGATTTCTATGGGACAATTTTAAAAGCATTTCTAAAAGAGCTCATCAAATATGAAACAATTATCAATTGATGTCGGAGAAATTGGAAATTAGGGTTTGAGCTTTGAAATTTTTGAAGGTGAAGACCTTTTTTTTAACCTCAAAATTTTGAAGATGAACCTCTTTTTGAACCTCAACTAATTGTTATGGCTGCCACACTTCTTCTTCCTACATCTTTGACCTTATTCTTCTTTTAATTAAATATCCATCACTTTCTGCGTTCTTCTTTCTATACTTGAAAATAGTTGTATGTTGTAACTTCACTTTTAACCATCAAAGATTTCAGATGGTGGAGGAAGCAATTAACCCTCTCCCTCTCCGATTTTTTCAAGGTCTTGCTTTAGGTTCCAGTTTTTATATATATGAAAAAGAAATTAGGTTGTTGGTTTCTTGGGGGAAATGAGAAGAATTGCAAGAAGAGGAGAAAGAATAAAAGAACACGAAGGTGGCAGATAGAACAGAGGCAACAGTAGTGACTATGGAAATGGCAAGGGTCAACAACCTTAAAAATGCCATAGGTTTTGTTTGGCAAATTTTACTTTTGTTGGTTAGCTGAAGAAGAAGACCTTTCAGCTCTTCATGTCCAACGTGGCAAGTAATTGGTCACGTTAGTTGTTCTGTTAAGCCTGTAACAGAAAATGTTAATGAGTGATTGATTTATTACTTTTTGATAACGTTAATAACTGATTTCTTATTTTTCGAAAGTTAAATAACTGAATTGAAATCAAAATTACTGTTTAGTCAAATGCGATACTCTTAAAATTACTTAATAGTTTTGATATATATTTTTCTGAAATTTATTGTGCTATTGGAGGAAACGCAGGGACATAAAGTCAACTTAATAATGACAGACTTTTCTATGCCAGGAACGAGCGGCTATGATTTACTCAAACGTATCAAGGTCAACTCAATCCCCCTTAATGATATTATTATTATATAATGATCACTTTCTATATTTATTTTTCATTTATAAATATTGGAACTTGGGTGCTCTCTCAAGTCTTAGAAAATCAGGTCAAAAATCAAAATCCACGGTTTTTTTTTTAAATTTAGATTATTTTTAAAGAAGGTGAATACTCGAATACTCGACCAATAGGTTACAATTTGAGTTCACTTTTATTATATTATTATAATTCTAAAAGGTTACATATTAAGAATTTATCACATCTAATTTTTTTGAAAATTGATTTTTTATTTAAAAAATATTGATTGAATCTATTGTAATTGGAGTAGTAATATTTGATTCTTATATAGTAGTGGGACGAATAACTTATCGATTTTCAATTATACCAATCTAATGTTCGAGTTTTTCAGATCAATCATCAAATCCGAAACAAAAACTGAATTAAAGAGTCAAAATTTCTAAGATTAATATATATTTTTCAAATCCATAATTTCGAGGTGATAATAACTTAGTATTTACCTACAACTGCAGGGATCTTCTTGGAAAGACGTACCGGTGGTGGTGATGTCATCAGAGAATGTACCTTCAAGAATAAGCATGTAAGTTCATGGATCATGATCATGTTCATCTCTTTTTTTTTTAAGAGAAAAAAAAGAGGTCAAAAAATGGAATTAATTAAAGAAAGAAAATGAAAGCAGGTGCCTAGAAGGAGGAGCAGAAGAATTCATGTTAAAGCCTCTTCAATTATCAGACCTACACAAAATTCAAGCTCACCTTCTCAAATCCCTTCCTCACTCTTAGCTCTACTACGTACCATCATTACTTTTAGCAAGAGATACTACCCTAATATTTTATCTTCTCACGTTAAACCCTAAACAAATGAAACGACCAGCACTACTAGCATGAAAATTAGTGTATAAAGTACTTTGTTACATATATTAGGAGCACTGCTTACTTGGTTAATGCTATTGTGCTAATCTAAAAATTTCTGGATTTATTTTCATTAATTTGTGTAATTAAATATCTATATTCGAATATTAATATTTTTATATATTATAGCTATATACTAATAATGTATACGTAATTAGTCGAGTATCTTTGATAACATGAAAACCATACTTTCTTCATATTTGGTAACTGACGTCACTTAATTAAAACTTACAAATATAACAATCTGTATATTTACAGAGAGTTTGCATTATTTTATTATGTTATGACCAATGTTGTACATTTATATGAATGCTGATAATGATAATTCATGTATTTACGTCAGATTCATATTTTATTTTTCGGATTATACCTAGTTGTTTCAATCATCTTTCTTATGTTGGAAACTTTAAAAAACCTTAAAACATTTCGATTAAAATCTCAACTACGATTATCATCCAAGTCCCAAGTCCCAAGTCCGAGGGAATGTCAACATCTGAGACATATTTTGCTTGCTGGCTGAGGTTGGGTTTGGGTTCCTACGGGTGGGCCTGAAGTTAGATACATTATAATCACCATTTTTCATGTTTGCTAAATTTATAATCTACACGGTAAGACCAATTAAACTGTTCAGGGGAGGAAAAGGAAGAGGGACTTAGGTTTGTTTTACTTGCTCCAACTTTTTTTCCCCTAAAGTAACTGTATTCACTTGTGCAATAAGCAATACATATATCCAACATTATACCCCTGATGAATATATATATATTTATATTGATTTCGGAGTTACATGGACGTTGGCTCTTCAAAATCTTGACTGGAAAGAAAGCGTCTACCAGACAAACAGCTATTCCCTAGGCAACTTAAATTAGCTTCCTGACCAACTATTTCCACACTGTAAAAACCCATTAAAGCAAAGCAGCAGCGACTGAACATTAGGAAAAGAAAGGGGGGACAAAGGAGAATAAATGCAAAGTATCCTCTCTATATTTAACTTGCTCGGAAGTTTTCTGCCGACGAGGTAACTGTCACAACTAACGGTATACTGAAAACTACAATGAATTACAACACGAAAAGTCCAAAAAACACGTCTGCATTATTTCATAGATTTTTTTAATATTAAAAGAGATTCATTGAACTAAAAGGGAAGGAGGTGAGGGAAGAAGTTCCACCATCTTTCAGTCCGATAGCAGTTTCTGGATAAAACTGCAAATGCACATACCAAATATGTGGTATAGTTATGTTGTTGAGCTCCTACAAAGAAAAAAACAGATAAAATAATTTCAGCAGATTTGAGTGCTAAAATAAGATTATACTATTAGATTAAAAAGGACAGCAGTACTTGTAAGAAACCTACCCTGCCTGTTCAGAGCTCATCCTTTGCTGACTCTTGTTGGGCAGTTTTATCCCTGTTCTTTTCAATGAAGTTGATGATGTCTTCCTTGGTCCTATTGCCCTCATAAGGAGTTATGTTTCCACTAGTTGATCTAAAGTAAATGGTTGGGTAGCCTCTAACATCAAAGTTCTCACCCACAATATCATTTGCAGTGGCATCCTACAAAGAATAATGGAGAAGCCTATAGGTCAAATAATCTTCCCCAAAAGGTAATAGGTAATTTGAACATTATGTTACTTGGATTTAGGAGGTGCGTAGGTTGGACATATATCCACCATTGGTTTGTTTATTTTTTTCCAGTATTTTTTTTCTATATAATTGGAAGGTCCCTAAAGGGTTGTATCCATCTCCAGATATGCATTTGATACGGGTACTAAACATAGGTACTTCAATAAAAATGAGGAGCCAGAGCAACATGAATTTAACATACACGATGTCAACAGAACTAACAGGAGCTGCGGGTCCCTGCAACAATTAATATCTCTAAAGTACCATTCTATCTATTGACAAAGAAATATTCCTAATAATCTGTCTAAAATCAGTGGAAATGCTGCCACCAACTAAAGGGAAAAAAATTCATCATGGTGTTCTCGGAGACTATTCTACCCACAATAACCCACCAAAACCTTTCGTTTTAAAGCAGTTTCTAGCATTATTGCTAAAAACTTCATCGGACCAAAACATGGAAAATATTCAATATGAAACTTACAAGTTTTGCAATCAAAACATTATCATCTTTTTCATAATGAACAGCAACTTCATCCAAGATTGGGGCCAATTTCTTGCAATGTCCACACCAAGGGGCATAAAACTCAAGCAGAACTGCAGAAAGAAAATCTTAATATCATTTTATCATGGATGGTGATTTCAGAAAATCTTGATCTCACTCCAACAGCTGCAAATTGCTTGAAAGCTCTATCAAATTCTTTTGAAATTTGAAACATAATTCAAGTCCCTAAGACCCGCAAAATATTGACTAGATGGCTCCCCAAATGAAAAAAAGAATAAGCCATCAACTTCTAATAAATTAAAATTTTAGCTTCACACAACTATCTCTTATCTTCGCACCAACATGAAGTAACCCATCTACTCATCATGTTCTGAGACCATTTTTATTTTGGAAAAAGAAGGAAAGCAAGAGATCTTGTACTAAATATTCTTCCAGACAGTCCATTACAAGGATTTGCTGATTCTAGAGGTACCAACAGATTTTCAATAGAAGGGGTACACTGACTATTGGACTGTGAAGAAGCTATACACGAATATGAACTCATTCCAAATTCAAGATTCCGCACTGTCAGATAAAAACAATGCCTGCAATTCTAAGCATCCATCATGCCCTCTACATGATAAAACCTTCTAATGCCAAGTCTAACAAAAAGAAAAAAACACAGGCAAGTAAACCATGACTAAATGGTAACGGGGAAAACACACCATTTTTGCCTGATTTGAAAACCATGTCTTCAAAGGTGTCAGCAACCACCACTTTTACAGGTTCCTTATTCTCCTCGGGAATAGGTTCAGACTTGAGATATGGTGGAACTTTTCCTTCCTGCAGAAGAGTACTTTAGGCAAACAGCAAATAGAGGACAAACCGCAAATATCTCTTTAACTCACAGCTACATCTCCTATCAATAACTCATGACCTTAACCAGTGCAAGTTACAGAAAGTTGCAATTATACCAAAATTTTGATAAGAAAGTATAAGGTTTATCATATTTCGAACCAGTACATTAAATCTAGTGAAGAAATTACCTTGTAATCCTTCACAAAAGGTGCAATGTCATTAGCTTGCAAATTTGGTTTCAAATACTTCTTCCCGTCATTATTCTGAATGATGATTAGAGGTACTTGGCTTTCTTGAACTCCAAAATACTGCTCTCCAACCAAAAAAAGAATTAGACTACTGTAGCAAATGCAATAAGCATACTGCCATATTTGAGTAGATACTAACCTGGAAGGCAGCTTGACTAGCCTCAAGATCTCCCAAAAGGAAACCAATTCCCTGTCCTTTGTATTGCTCAGCAACTTCACGATATTTTGAAGTTAAAGAATCAATACCTTCAACACTCAAGTTTGCAAACAACATAGCCTAACAGATTCAGAAGTTCTATTAGTAGATGAACTTAAAGGATGTACCGAACAAGTTATGACAATCAAACCAAAATGATATAGAAGGAAGACCAAGCTGATAAAGAACTCAATATCACAGTCCAAAGTGCATGACGACAGTAGAAAACATGACAAAAATAAGAATTCCAATATAACGCTTGTTATCAAACAAATGCCAGCCACACTGTCTTCACTGTGTATAAGAACTAGGTGACAAAGGAATGAAATTTCGGATGTGTAAATTTACCTTAGCATTGGGACTGTTATAGAACTTGATAACAAATGGGTGATTGCTTGGGTCCTTGTTAAAGAGGGTAACAAGAGGCATGCTAGATTCTGCAACAAACTTCTCTAGAGCTTCCACATTAAAGTCCTGAAAGAAAAATGCTTCAGTAAAAGCAAATTGCAAAGAGTACAAAGGAAGCTAACAACAGTAATGAATTTGTATATCAATGGTGATAAAGAATATAGTTGATACTCCAAATAGATTTGGCAATTTGTGTCTTCATGTCAAGTTCATGTACTTTACGTCAATATTATGTTTGCGGATCATATATTTACATAGATTTTGATCACTTAACAATTTGTGCCGTATAGATTTTGACATGGTCTTGTTTTTGTGTACGGCCCTGTTTTAGTTATTCTCCCCATGTTATGTAATTGTATTGTCCAAACTTTCTAGGTCTAGCTCAAGATTACCTCGAAGTCAACAAAGAGTTCATCAAAAGGCTTGAAAAGTCTGACCACAGGGCCGGTCACTGACGATTCGCCACGGGGAAGGTGCTTAGCATCCAAAGTATGACCAAATTCATAATCAGAACGCAATTTCTCAGCAAGTGCCATATAACTCTCAAACTCTTCGCCAGAGAATTTTGGGAATACCCCAACCTGGAATTAGAACATATATCTACATATCAGCTAAACTTCGTCACCAAAAACAAATGGAAACAGAAGAGAAAACAATTCTAAGAGAGCTTACAACTACTATCTTCTTGCCATCAATAAGATTACTGGCATCTTCTGCTGACTTTAGTTCAGCAGAAGCAGGACCACTTTGTTTCTTCAAATACTCCACAATACCATCAGCTTCACGTGGACCTTTGTATTCCTGAACATTCTTTCCTCCATTTCTCAAAATTCTAAGTGTAGGGTAACCCCTGACTTCATATTCATTTGCTAGATATTTGTTTGCTTCCTCATTGGCGTCAACTTTGGCAAGAATGACTGGAGGGTCGTGTTTACTCAATATAGATGCTGCTTTTTCATACTACACCGCAAACAAAAAGGTTTATTGTTATTAGCCAACTAAGAAAATTATCAACAAAAATTGACTAATTTGGGGAAATTTTTTTTTTTTTACCTCTGGAGCAAGATTCTTACAGTGCCCACACCTAAAGTATTCAAAACAATGCATTTTAAGAATTTAGTGCCAAGAAGAAAGACAGGACTAACAAGGCATGTTAAGAAAATGAAATATACTAAGTTAAATCTCTCCAGAACGAAGACTCATGTTTGCATTGTTTAGATAAATTATTTCAAGTATTCAAAAAATCATATTTCAGCAAGCCAAAATGATCTACATGTAGACCATTCTTGCAAGATTTATTTACCATGAAATTTCATGTTATCACAACATAATACGACACATTGCACCTTACATTTTAATTAAAAAAAAAGGTCAAACTTCAACTACTTACCAGATCGAAACCAATACTTAATAACAAGAAAAGACAAGGATTCTTCACAATAACCTCAAATTGCGTAAACATTATATCATTACTTGTGAGAATATCTCTGCTTCCAAAAGCAAATGATTCCTTCGAGAACTCGATAAGCAATCAATTAACCGATCATTTCAAGATAAGCAATCAATTTTCGTATTAATAGCTAACTTCAATGAAGCACTCCTACAATCGGTCACTAATCTCAAATCTTAACTACTCGAATTGAAAACTTCTCAAGAAAAATAAGATCGGGTAATAAACTGTAAAATGCACTAAAAAAATCTTTCAAAAAGCAACTATCACGAATTTAGACTCCTTATTTTCTAAATCAACAACTAAACTCATAGCATGCAGTTGAAGCCTCTATTATTTTCACGAAACTAAGATCCAAAAATATAAGAAGAAGAAAAATTAGGCGAAAAATGAAAAAAAAAATTATGAAAGGCTTACCAAGGAGCGTAAAACTCGACGACGACAAATTTGTGCTTACTAACAGTGTCGGTGAAGTTGGAATGATCCAAAGTCAAAACAAAGTCCTTCGTTTCACTGCTCTGTTCAGCTGAGATCGCCGTTACAGAGCATAAGATTGCGGACAAAGCAAACCAAAGTGAAACACTTCTCGCCATTATCGAAGCTCTCTATCTCTCCTCACTTTTTCGCTATCTTTCTTTTTTTTCAGTGACTAGATTTATAGGGTTTTAACGGAATGACATCAAAGACTTTAGAAACCGAAGGAAGACAAAAACATGGTATTGATAGTTTGGTACGTCACGCTCTGGAGAACGCGGTGATGAGAATGAGGCTTAAAAACCCAATTTTCTTTTTTGATGTAATTGGGTTGATTGTATTCTCGGGTTGATTGTATTCTCGAGGTTAATTTATTAGTAACTCTTTTGCACGGTAAAATATAGGTAGAGACGAATAGAACTTTAAAGAAATTGGAACTGATACACACCTTGAAACATTCATTAATCTCGCATAAATTTATTTTTATCTCTACACACCAACAATTTTAAAGTTCTATGTTCGTAATTTATGAGAAATTAAACACGACGTGTTTATTTACCACACATTCACATGACACGACAAGAATGATACTATGAGGATGGCTATCGAGAAATGTGGTTGCATCGAGGTTAGTGAACTTATCAAATTTTTTATTTAGAAAAAATATTTATCGCAATGAAATGAATGTCATGTTGCATAAATTTGATCTCATTAGTTAAGTAAATTAATATGTTTATCATATGCATAATATTTTTAACATGCATAATTATGAATGATATTAACAAATTATATAATATATGATTGAAAAAAAGAAGGAAATAAAATGGATAGGATGAAAAATACACAATCGAGAAAGGATATATTAATGGATCAGAACAATACATTTGTTTTGAATGGTGATGACATTATTCAAACATAATTTGTAATAGCCTGATTTTTTAGTGGTGTCGGAAACAGTGGCTTGGGGTCACTAAATTCGGCGAGTAAGCTTGTAAATTTTATTATTTAATATATACGAGTCAAATGTGGTTTTAAAAAGATTTTTGAATTGGTAATTTATGTTTTATAATGAATTATTAGGTTCGAATGGTAAAACCCTAGATCAAGTGGTTTTAGAAAATGAGGTCTTGAGACCTCGTTTCTATAAACTGAGTCATAAATATTTTTATAAATATTTACGGAGTGTCATTAAGGTAGTATTAAAGTTTCGTTGAAAAATTTTAACGTTTCGATAATTAATTAATTAAGAGGACTAAATTAAAAAAGGTGCAAAACTTGTTAATTATAAAAAATAAATTAAATGGCCTAATTAATAACCAAGGGAGGAATTAAGGATTAAATATGCCTAAAATAAAAGGTGAGGCGGCATAAGTAAGAGAAAAAAAAAGCCATTTAATGGCAAAGTTGTAAATTTTATGAAATTAAAATTAAAAAAATTGGATTTTAAGGTTTTCTGGGCTTTTCTTCTTCAAAATTTCGGCCAAACAGCCATGGGAGAGAGATTTTAAGCTGATTTTGCATATTTTTGTTTCATGTGAGTCCAATTCTTATCTGTTTCTTGTAATTTTTTATATTTTTCAGATTGTTACAATTAGGTTCAACTAAATATTACCTTAGTTTTTTTTATTTTATTAAAAATTTTGGAAGTTTCCATTGATTAATATTATATGTTTTGATGAATAACATGGATTTAGAGCTTTAATTTAGTTGTATGATGATTTTATAAAGTGATTTTGTTAAATATTGATTTTAGGATCAAATTGTGAAAATGTTAAAATATTAGGGTTTGGTAGTAAATTTCTGGTTATTAAGGGCTTTATGATGGCCTAGAATATTTATATAAATTATTGATTGATAAAAAATTGTTAATTTGATAGATTAACTAGTTAAGGGATTAAATTGCAAAAGTTGTAAAAGTTTGGGGTAATTGTGTAAATTCAAAAAAAAGTATTAATTGTGAAATGAATTGATAATGAAATATATGCTAATGGATGAGTAATTTTATATTTTAGATCAAGATCCCGTAGATACTCGTGAAAAAGAAAAAATAGCGGAATAGTCCCTGAACTTCTACAATTACTACAATTTAATCCAGGTAAGTTCGTACGGTTAAACTTTAAATTTGTATAAATTGATGATTGGTATTAAGCATATATTCTATTGTTGGAAATAATTTATTGTACGAATTATGATATTGAATTGAACATTCAATTTGAATTGAACGCGGGATCCGAGTACATTCGTGATTTGGCGTATGACGGTATTAGAGGAAAATATCAGAAAATTACCCAAGTAAATCGAGGTTCAGCATGTGTTGCGAACTCTTGTGTTTTACTTTCTGTTTATCCCTTTCGAGCTTCTGTTCAGCTCTTACGAGCTTCTGTTCAGCTCTTACGAGCTTCTGTTCAGCTCTTATGAGCTTCTGTTCAACTCTTATGAGTTTCTATTAAGCTCTTATGAGCTTCTGTTGGCATTTTCAGATGGACCAGCTCTTATGAGCTTCTGTTAACGATGTACTATTATCTGTAAATCTTTCTTCAAATGGGAAGGATTTGGTAAGGTGATTTACTTATTGAAATTGAAAGACATGTTATTTATTTTTGGTAACAACTTGAAAACGGATGTATTCATCCATTGAAGTTCTGATTGACATGGATTTATCGTGAATCATTTTTATTATTTGATTTATTATAGTTAGTTCTGTAAGATTTTTATTTATTCCGTCGAACTTACTAAGCTTCATTAAGCTTATTTGAGTTGTTTAATGTCCTTGTAGTTTTTCAGAATGTTGGGCGATCGGATCAACACTCAAGTCACACTATCTAGCTTATTCCGGTAGTTTTTGAAATGTTCGATACGGTTTATATGGCATGTATAGGCTTTTGTGTGGATTGGATCAAAGTTTGGCTTGTGTAAATGTTATAAATTATATTTTGTTTATATAACCAACTTATATATATTGGTTTGAGAATGAGGCATATTAGTAATGTTGGTGTGAGTGATATATGTTTGTATGTAATTATTTTGTGGTGAATCTTAGTAGAATTGTTAGATGGATTAAATACGTAAGCCTAGATTTTTGGTTGACATGTTTTTAAGTTGTCATTTGAGGTGTCTAGGAGCATGTTGGTTGATTGTGGTGATGATGAATGTTTAAGACATGGTTTTAGTTTGTGTTTGGATATTATCGATGAGACATATTTTAAGTGTATTAATTACTAAAATTAAAAATTTGTAGATGATCATATAATATGAGTAATCTTGGTTGATTTAAAATAATCATAAGTTAAATGTGTTTTATATATGATTACACATTTTTAGTCTATGTTATAAAGGTCAAGTAGGAGTGGTTTTGACTAGAAATAAAATAAGTTATTTGAAAATTGGATAGCTAATTCTTGTTGTTATTTTTGTTAAGTAGAATAGTGGAAATTTTGGCTTATATAAAGACAACTATTCCGGTATAAAATATTCTAGTGAGAATGTGAACGTGATAATCATATATTTAAAATCAATGTCATGCTTAATGATGATGCATGTGGTTTTATACACGACTTAGATATGATCTATAATCTCATGATTCGTTTTGAGATGTAAATTTTGAAATTTACTTTGGAAGTCATAACCAAAAGATCTCGTGAGTATGGAAATAACAATATAAATGTTATTTGATCCATTTTAGGTGATGAATATGATTTTGATCATAGTCGAAATTGGCTAATAATATCATTGATAAAGGGTGTATAAATGTATAATGTTATAGTCCAAAGATTGGACAATCGATGGTCCTCTAATATGACTATGTACTAAAATATATGAAATACCCTTTATGTGTATATGGTTTGTTACAGAAAATATGTTATAGGGACATGATAAGAAGCTATGAAATAGCAAATATTTTGTCTTGTTCCACCAAGGGTTTTGAAGTCTCTTTACAACAACTTATTTGATGAAAATATATGATATATGGTTTTTATATTTGGTAATTGTAAAATTAATTTCAATGGTATTAAGAAATAAATAAAGCAACCAAAATATGAAACCATCATGATAAGAAAAATAAAGTAATCAATAGTAGAAAATATATCTTTGATGGTAAAATTAATTTCAATGGTACTAAGAAATAAATAAAGTAACTAAATATGAAACCGTCATTATGAGAAAAATAATGATAGGGGATGATAATTTGGGTGAAAATAATTATGTAAAATACCAGCAAGTTATTAGGTGTAATGGTAAGGCACATTGTATTCTGAAGAAGAGAACACAAGTTCAAATCTTAGAGACAATATTGTTGGGAGAAATAATTACGAACCTAGAATATGGACCATCATAAAAGAAACATAGACAATCTTGTTATTTATTAATAATAATTTAATTAGAATAAACAATAGTTAATTCTTTAACTATATTTTAAATTGTAATTTTATTTCACAATTAATTATATTATTATCATAAAAAGAAATTCAACAATGAAGAGGGGGGGGGGGACCCAAAAAGCCACCTCCAGAAGGGATGTTCAAAACCAACATAAATGGCAGAATCATGGTTTTGGAGCTCAAATTCCTAATAATGACAGAATCATAGCAAACAAAGATTGTTTTAACAAGAACAAAAATAACTATTTCTATATATCTAACCAGTCAAAAAATATATAATTTTTGAAGTTACTGATCTACAATATATGTCTACTTCTAACTACCTAACTACAATCTTCCTCTCATACAGTTTAACTTACAACCAATCAATCAATAAACGAATATTTTCCTGTACAAAACCTACTACCTAACTATATATCATTCAGGAGGTTAATTCTAATCAACATTGGGGGATTTAAGGTTTTCAAGTTAAAGATCTTCTGGGATACAACTTCTTTCTGCGAACTTTCAGTTTTATATCAATAATTCTACAACACCCCCACCCCAAACAAGTTCATTTAAGGTCATTTTCTGTTGTCTCCGCACCCATATTGATATCTGTGTTTGATGTAGTACGGAGATATGACTTCCGTGAACTCTTCAAGAAAAACTTGGGAAAAAATGTATATGCCCCACAGAGTACATAGCCGTATCCATCACTCTTCCATGGCAAGTGATGCACATAAACAAGGGCAAGCTTTCTTCCATGGGAGATATCATCAAAGCTAGGAGACTGCAGTATTTTCAAGTCTGACCTGCTCGTGTGCTTTCAAAACCTCCGAGGAAAAGTTGCCCAAGGCTTCAAAGATTGGGACCAAACCGGCTTGTAAGCTACTTGAAGCAGCATCGTGAACCAATTTGATGGCATCCTTATGCCTGGTTCTCTCTTCCTCTAATTTCTTCCTCATAGAATCCAAATCCACCTTTAGGTCATCCAGTGGCGAAACTCCACTTTCGGAAGGAACCTTGGAAACTGCAGTTTTATCCAATGAGTCTTGCTCCTGCTCCATCCTCTGCCTCTGTAACCGTAATTCCCTAAGTCGTTTCTCGAAATCCTTCGAGAGATATTGTGCTCTGGTCCTCCGTCGTTGCTCCTCGTCTTGCCTTTCCCATAACTGGTGTAGGCTGGAAGCAAAATTCTGCATGGCATTTGCTACACCTCTTTCTGAAATTCTATCCATCGCTTGGTACCAATCGTTGCAAATTACAAAAATCGGCGGTGCCCCAACTCGGCCTGGAGAGAAAGGAGCAACTCCATCAGCAGTCATTTCCTGTTCGCGTTGAATGCATCTCATGAGCCACTCGTACAAGGACCCAACATATGCCTTTTGGGTGTTAATCCAATTATTAAAGCGAGTGCACCAGTCCAAAAGCTCCATCTCAAGCTCAATGGTAGCTTTCAAACCCGAATCTCTTTCAAAACCGGTATTTGCTCTTAAAGATCGAACTTTGGTCTCCATTATGGCCTGGAACTGTTTCTGATGACAGCTAAGCATGGACTTCCACATTCTTATCAACCTGCAAAATAAAAGGCCACGTATCATTGCATAAGAACCTCGAGAAGTAAAATGTTGCACTCAGTTGTCATGAAAGATAACCCCAAACACATTGACTACCTCCAAACACACTGACTAAATCATCTCCCCCACAAGAAGTTGCACGATGATATAAGGAAAGAACCGAGTAGTTCCAATACATACAAGTATCATCATGTAGATGCATGATTCAACATCACTACAGAATATAATTGAATTCATCTAAAACTAGAAGCTAAAACTGTTCTGCATGCACTGTAGTAGAACCATATTAATTGTGATTCAATGAAAACCACAAGCAAAGCACTATGATTCATGAAGATAACTACTTGGTAAGCACAAGAATGATCAATTTTAATTAGGAAAATAACAGAAGTCAATACCCATAAACCAAGTCGGTAAGCTGAGGCTGCAGTTCTTCATCCCTTAGCTTATGTATCCTAGTTGATATAGCTTCAACAGCCTTTATACAAACATTAATTTTTGTCAACAACTTTCTTATTGAAGCCCGTGTTGCATCAATCTTGCTGGACTCTGCTCCTTGGTTATCTAACATAATAAGTCTCTTACACTTCTTCTCATAAATAACCCGTAGCCTTTCTTCATCCTAAATTTGGGGCAAAAACAAACATTCAGTAAGCATACCAGAGTATTTTCGAAACATCTTTGAATGAAAATTAGTTAATACATCCAAGCAATTGGTTACATGGTATTAATATTTGATCCAATGTGCAAGAAAATAGCGCAGGGCTAGAATCACATCGAAGGATTCCAGATTATATAGAATCACTTAATGACTACTAACGCACTGAAACGTATCTTAATGCCCGAAAATTGGATAGGTTGGCCCTTATGAAAGCATTACATTTCCCCCGATTTTTATGAAATACAAGGCACTCATTGAATGATAAGAAACTAATTACAACTTAGAATATTCAAGGAATATTTGTACATTCTCTTCTAGCTCAAACAGAGGAATTGAGGTTTCATTTGTAATCTTATGGATAGGCTAATATATAAAAAGAAATAAAAGACAATAAATCATTGAGATTCTCAATTTTTGAATAGACTTTTTTATTTTATTTTGGACAAGCCGAGACAATAGGATGAACAAGGGTTCTAAGTTCTAAAATCCAATAATTACCAACCGCTTTTTGTTTACTCGGGAAGAAAGAGTTGACATAACAGAAACTGGTGAAAAGTTCATTAAAATAATAATAACAAAAACAGAAGAAATAGCAGATGAACCTCAAACAATCCAATGAACATCACATTTTGAGTACACCAAAAAAATGAATAACTAAAATACGATAGCTTATGGAATAATAACTATTATGCCATACGAATACAGCCTTTTCACTCCTATAATATATAAATTGATTCAGCAATAGATACGAAGGAGAAAAACTATCATCATATTGGTAAATAAAGAAGCAAAAAGTTTCTCAGTATTTATATATTATGCATACCTTGACTTCTTTATATAATTTCTTTTCCCATTCATAAAGCTCTTCCAAAGTTGATGAAAGATTTCTATGCTTTTCATCCTGTTCTACAACCTGACAGTATTCTTTTGCCATTTTCATTGTCCTAGAAGTTATTCGTATTGATGGACCAGGTGGAGGAGGTGATGATAACATGTTAGGTGCCACCAGGTACAGGATCCGGGAAAAGATCACTGCACAAAAGAGATGTAAGCTTCAATACAGCACCATAGTAAATGACTTACAAATTATGCACCCAAAGATTGAACAGTTGCAATCATGAAAGATACAAAGGGTATGTATAAAGAAACCTGTCGTTCAGCTGCAAGTAATGCTGAATGTTTTCAGACCATACCAATATAGTAAAAATCTCTAAACATCTCTATCTCAAAGTCTAACCAAGCATATTCAATGGGTTAACTTCAAAAAACACTAAAAACCCACCTCTAAACCCTGTTTCTTTACGTTGCTGGTAAGGCAACTTGCCAACCTCAAGCAAAACAGCAACTTCTTTCCCATAACTAGAGGCAGTCTCAAACTCATCCTTAATCTCTTTCACAACCTCCCGGAGATCCCTCGTGCCGTGGACGGACAATGTGGTCAAACTGCTAGGCTTTGAAGAGTCAACATCCAAATTTGGTGCCTCTTCTACCTCAAAACTCACCCTTTTGCTCTTTGGAAAGTCTTCCTCGGAACTCTTTGTAACAATGGTATCACTTCCACTACTTGTACTGATATTAATATGATCACCAGGCTCCAAGCTCTCACTTTTGCTTGATGAGACTGCTTTAGAAGTTGAAGTTGATCCTTCAGCAGTACCATTAACCTTTTGAACTTGAACTGACTTTGAAGTTCCCTCACCAAAGTTCCCAATTTTATGATTACTATCATTATAATTATGATCCATTTCCTCCTTCACCATTTTCCTCTTCTCTTTGTGAGCAGCTCTTAGCATTTCAGGCTCTGTTTCATCTTCCAAATCAGGGATCCCTTCTCTCTCCCTCACCTCCTTCGAGTCCGGACTACTCGTAGTCGACCCAAAACCATATCTAGACACCGGATAGTAACTGGGATACCCACTGTTATCGAAAGTATCGAACACATTAAGAAAATCCCACGTCGAATTTCTCGGCGGAGACGGCGGCGCCGGCGGTGGTTGTGGTGGACCGGGAGGAGAATTCCTCTGCCCGTATCCATATTCTTGAGACCCAATAGGGTATCCAAAATAGCCTCCATTTGGATAACTTGAGTAGCCATAATGTCCTTCAGGCTCCTGATAAACAAAAGATTGAGAAGGTGTTGCAGATTTCTTCATGTAATACATATAAGAGGAAGAATTACCATTAGTTCCCCAGTTTTCTTGAGGGGGAGGGTAAGGATATCCATAGCCATAACCACCATACCCACCAGCACCATAGCCATAGTTGTAACCGTAAGGAGCTGGCCCTGGCCCTTCTTGGTCTGGGCTATGGGTATGACCACGGTGCATTTCAACATGACCCGAAGGTGAACCGGAACCTGACCCGGAAATTGAAGGTGAGGCAGATGACAAATCTAAATGAGAACCCTCTCCATCACTTTCTTCTTTGTGTTTTGCCGCGTTTTTACCGTGTTCTTCAATGGAATGGGACAGTGAAGTTGAAGGAGAGGAGACAACATCGTCGTCTTTTTTCTTTTTCTTTTTCGAGGATTTGAATTCATCAGAAGGCAATGTGAGGACAGGGGAATCAGCTGAAGAGGAGGATCCGACGACTAGCTCTTCGTCGACGAACCTACGGATTGCTTCACCAACATCACGCAAGGAGTGAAAGTACGTCACATGAGCGGCGGCCAAAGCCGAGCGGTGAATCGTCGCCGCTTTGATCAGCTCTTTGCGTTCTTTACAAAGAGTTACCAAAGGTAAGTCATCGGCCTTGGAAGGTCCGCAGCCCATAATAATTCTATTAGCAACGAAAACCGTAGCCAAAACTGAAGAAGAAGAACAATAAGAACAATGAGAAGAACAAAAACCCAGATTGAAACTTGATCCAGTAATTCCATTCATGGTTCCTGCCCATAAAACAATCCCAGAAAAACAACCATTTCTTTTATCAACAAAAGATCCAAGAGCGTGTTTAACGAATACTACTAAAAATCCACAACGACAAATGAATGAAGTGATGAAACAGAGAGTGAAAACAAAAGAGGGGACTTAAGGGAGGATATAAATCTGACCGTTGAGATTGGTGAGAGCAAGAAGTGACCGTCCATGCAGAGAAAACAGACAGAATAGTTTGAGATTGATGAAACTGAGATATGGGTATTTTTTTTCTCGTTTGGATTGTAGCAATTGAATTCAGAATCGGTACACCAAAGAAATAATAATAATAATAATTTTTATAGAGATGCGTGAAGGGTTTCTGTGGGGATGCCAATTTTTTTTTTTCAATGAAGGGTTTGATAGAAAAGGACAGTATTGTTTTTAGATTTACAGAGAAAGAGGGCTCGGAGTTGCAGAAAGAGAAGAAGTCGAAGAAGAAGGCTCGTGGAACCCGACATTGGTCATTATTACTCCCCATTTACCATTTTTCATTTTATTTTTCCTTCAGATTATACGTTTTATGGTTCTTCCAGTACCATCACTGTTGAAAAGAAATCCAACCCATCAAATTGATGGTTTTTTTCTTTTTTCTTTTTTCATTATAAACTCTAATTATATATGATTTATAATATATTTTATGTCAATCGAGATAAAATTCAATTGCCCTAAATTAAACTTTTAATAAAAGTAATTTAAGAATCATCAACATTAATATTTAAAATATTATATTATATTTTTAATAATTTTATTATAAGTTTTGATTATATTTGTTTTATAATACGTTTCATCACAATCGAAACTACGTCCTCCTCAGATTAGCAATAATACTCATGCCAATATATTGTATTAAAACCTTATAAAAAATACAAAAGCTTACAACATATTTTAACCTTGAATAGATAGTATTATAATTTAAATATTAAATTATTTTGTAATTTTATCTTGTTTTTAATTTCAATTTACATTATCGTAAATTTATCCACAGTTTTGTAGTTTTATTATGTCAATATTATTGTGATTTTATCCACTATTTCGTGATTCTATTTTGTTCATATTTTTGATGGGTTTTTTTTTGTCCACTTTATTTTTTTTAAAAGTAAATGGGGTTTTATTTTTAGTCATTTTCTAGCGATATATGAGATTTACCAATATAATGGTGCAACCAGATTTATTAGGTTCCGTTATCGAAGGGTTTTATCATGATAGTGATAGATTCGAGAAGATGCGGAAAATAATATGTCATCTAAAACTTGATCTTTCGTGTATCCCTGATGCGGTAGGTCTCTATGGGCTTTTGACAATTTTTTCTTTGTTGATCAATGTTCATCGTCAGGATGGCAAGGCTAAGATGTAAATTTCAGGAATTTGGTCAAGTTGATGTATCTTTGGTCTGTTTTTGAATTATTCCAATGTTGCACTTACTGTCAATTTGTCTTTCTCTTCTTTGGAGATTACTTTGTAGATACAAATTTTGTGCATTAATTTGTAACGGTTTATTTATCGTTTGTACCATACGTTGTGTCTTTATATTATTATTGTCCATGGTTCTTATTAATAATAGTATGTTCTTCATAAAATAAAGTATATATAATTATTGTAGAAAAAATGAAATAAAGGGATAAAATTCTAAACTATACATGAACTTTGGTTTAATGTTTAATTTTATATAAGAACTATGATTTTGTGCAATTATATATATGAAATATTGATTTGATTAAATTCTCACAAACTATTAACCTAATTATCGATATACCATCATTTTATATTGATATATTGCATGCACAAATAATTATATTTATCTAATATAAAATAAATTAATGCATTTATTTCTTTACATATGTATAATTGAATCAAAATCAAAGTTTCATGTATATATTTGAATTACAATCAAAATTTCATAGGTATAATTACACCAAATCAAATTTCACATGTTAAATTTTAACTTAAATCAAAACTAATGTATAATTTTAAAATTTACCCAAACTAATTTAATACCGGAAATCTTAAAATGAGACACCCTACTAGAGCGTTTAACCGAATCGAGTGAAAAAAATTCAAGTTAATCGAGTTGACGAGTCCTATTTTATCCTCCTAACTCAATTTAAATTTTTTATGAATTGAATCGAATCGAGTGAAATTGTTCGAGTTAAAATGTCAAATTAAAATATTGCTACCGTATAACTAATTTCATGTTAGAGCACGTAAATTTGAAACCCTATATATTTGAATATTTTTCAAAGCAAAATAAAGAAATACTTTAGTATGATAACCTTCTCCTTTTGCTCGATGAATAGATTTCTTTCTTTATTGCTTTTTCCTGGCTTCTTAATTAGGAATCTTAATATTAATAAAAGGGAATGGCTCGACTGGGTGGAATAGCCGAGCCAGAAAAAAAATAGTTTAGATAGAAAATTAGTTGAAAAGAAAGGAAAACATAATACTTTTTAAATATCACCTGATGTTGGATTACCGGCACCCCTACGGCGCAGCGAAAAAATTAAAATCGGCGACCCTAACCATGGATCCATGTGTGAGGAACGAATCGGGGTGATCAAGGTTACGAATTTACCTAATGTTTATTCAGAGTAGACAGCAACACCTCAACAACAAGTAGTCTGATCTGCTGTCGAACCAAAACCGCAATCTATCGTGATCCCGGTCTCTACGTAATCCACCCAGTTGACTACAAACGGAAGGAATCCCCAAACAATTTTGTGAGTTATTTTTCTTATGCGGCTGCTAGACTCAAACAAAGAAAAACGTGATTATTTATATCCTTTTGCTTTTTAGGGTTTTTAAGAATTAAATAAATATGATAATATTTTAAACCGAAAATTATAATTACATTAATTATAATATAAGTTCGGTAAACCATATATTTATTTGAATTCTTATGCTAACCAAATTCATGTCCTCACTATACGCATAAACAACCTTGTACATAATGTGTTGGAAATTTGATTACCGAATTAAATTAATTCTATAATTAATTTAATTCAAGCGACCCCAAAAACAATACCAACTATGGTATATTCCGTTCATTTCAACTATAGGGTGTGACCCTGTAGGTTCTTGTAACGTTAGCAGTAACACTAGAACGATTCTAATGCTACGAACAATGAGTGGCATCTAGCAATGCATCATTGCTACCTAAGTCACAAGAGATCATGATTCGACATAACATTTTTATGATTAACCTTTTATGCAATAATCCTTAAGTCCTTTATCTCTGGATTGGACACAAGTCATGGAATAGTCACACTTGCATTGTCCATTCCATGTTCCTTGATCTCTTAAGCAGACTACGATATACAAATAAGTATGACATCTAATATCAACTTATTTGAGCATGGCCATGCATTTCTAGTCTTACTTAATCAAGTGGCCTAAGATATTACTCCCATTATGTAGGAGGGACTTATCCTATATCGACCAACCATATCCCTCTACATAGATTGTGGTATATCTAACATCAGTCTTTATAGAACAACCAGTTACGGTGTACGTTTGACTGTATCAAAATATACAACTCACGATGTTGGGATTATGATGATCTCAAGTCTGAGGATCATATAAATATTAATCATTATGAGTAATGTCGTGACAATTACATAATAATCCAAGAAACATACTCATAACGAATCACCCAATATGTTGTTCTCTAACACACATATTCATGTAATGATTCGACATTCCATATCAATGACAACTCTTTATCATCAATCAACTACACGTTAGTCTTAATGCATTATCGTTGTCCTATCCAACAATAATACTTGACTAAGGAACTTTTAAGAATAATCATATTATTCTCAGGATATTATTATAAAACAGTTTATTTATATACACGTAAAAGAAACTGAAATAATAATGGTAACGCCTTATATTAATAAACATGATAAATCAAGTATGTTATTACAACCATCTCATGATTGATCTTTGGGCATACTCTAACACCTGATTCATTCAATATATATAGTGTAATTAAATTGATTCCTACGTTAAGCACAAATTGATTCCTACATTAAGCATTGGATCTCCTGTCTCAGTTATATCAGTTAAGAGGAGTCATGGAAAGAACAGGCTCAAAATCACGATCAATTCCTTTTTCAAATCCATTGCATGGCTGCTGAGCTCTTCCCGCGTGCCATAAATGACCCACGAATAGGAAGAATCCTAGAACAAAATGAGAGGTAGCTAACCAACTTCCCGGAGAGACATAATTAACTACATTGATCTCGGTAGCTACGCCACCTATAGAATTTAAAGACCCTAAAGGAGCATGCGTCATATATTCCGCAGAACGCCGTTCTTGCCAATGTTGTATGTCTGTTTTCAACCTACTCAAGTCCAAACCATTGGGACCTCTTAGAGGTTCTAACCAAGGAGCACGCAGATCCCAAAAATGCATAGTTTTCCCTCCAAAAATGACTTCTCCGATTGAGGAACGCATTAGATATTTACCTAACCCAGTAGGCCATTGAGCGGATCCCACATTAGCCCCAAGACGTTGGTCTCTAACTAGAAAAGTAAATGCTTGAGCTTGAGAAGCTTCTAGTCTAGTGGGCCTCATTAATTAACTTATTTAGGTCTCCAAAATTATTGTTTTAAAAATTTTTTAATTTTGTTAACTTTCTTTATATATCTTTTAGATTTTTTTTTGGAAATTTTTATAAATATTTTGAATTTTTTTTGTAATTTTTGTTGAGAGAGACAATTTGCTCATTTTAAAACTTAGTAGGGACCAAAAGGGTATTTACACCAATTTGTTATTCGAGTTACTTAAATTTTAAAATCTAACTCAATTTGAACTTAAAACTCGAATCACTATTCGAGTTGACTCGAATAATTTGAATAACTCGATTCGATTGACTTGAAATTCAAAATTATTTTTGATTTTTTCAAATTAAATCAAACTTTACTCAACTCTACCCTCTTAAAAGAAATTAAAAAAAAAAAACCTAAAATATTAAGCGAAAAGAAGATGTGGGACACAAAATGATTAAATTACCATTTCAATATTTTGTTGTAAAAAAAAAATCCCATTTATATAAAATTTGTTACCATTAAAATTAATAAATATTTAATTGGAACTAAAGTCATAAAAATAGATGTCCAAAGTGCGACCTCGGGAAAGGTGGATGAATTCGAGGAGAGGGTAGACATTGATGATGCAACTTTGATAATAGAGTAAATGTTTGTTGGTGTTTATTCATGACATGCATTTACTATGACATGCATTGCTCCTACCGCCCATTTAATGCCTTCAGGACCATCTCTCATTCCTCCTTTGTCCCCTAAACCCTAATTCCTCCTCCTTCTTCTTTTAGATTTAGCCTTTCATTAAGACCAGCTTAGAGGTATTTAATCTTAATTAATGGGTTTAATTTCACATACGATCAGATTTTTAAACCAAAATTATATGTATTCTTTTCATATTTTATTCGAATTTAAGTCTCCATGTTTGAATATTTTCTAATATTATAATTTATAATGTTTGATTGCAATTAAAGTTATTTAGATATATTATTTATGATCTTAATTATCATTATAATGACTAAACTATGAACCACTTATTTACAGTGCATCTTGATGTTGTGAAAGGCAACTAATTCTAGATTCGGAACCATTTGATTAAATCTTATATTCTTCTTTTAGAAAATATGGACGGCTTGGGGACGTTCAATATCGACCGTCCAAATTGCACGGTCTAAGTATTGCTTATAATACAATAATTGAATAAAATAGTTAATCGCATCAAACATCTCCAAACAATGACCATTATTTTAAATTAGTCCATAAATTTTAAAACATTTTTCTTTATATATTTTGTTTTTAAACCGTTAAAATAGATATTATATCTTAAGTGTCATAATTTAAAATGAAAATTTCAGGAAAAAATAAATGTTGTAAAAAAATTATTCCGAGATTTCAAGCTTTTGTATAAACTACCATTCTCTCTATTTTACTTTATTTTTAGTTTTAAAATTTAAGATTAAATTAATGTTTTCTGAATAACAAAACGCTTTAAGAGATGTAACATTGAAAATTTAATAATGTAAATAAAATATTTTGAAGTTTAAATTAATTTAATTGGAGTAATTATTATGTGAAAATATTTAAGAGAAAAAATACGATTTAGGGATTGTATTTAGCTTGGTGGATAAAGGGTTGGGGAAGTTGTGGATTCCACACTTAAAGGAAGCTTTGAAATTTTCATAAAAGAAGAATGACAATTGGCATCCTTAGGGTGCGTTTATCTGCGATTAGTGTAAAAACAGCGGTGACGATGAGATTAGATACTGTAACGTAAGACAAAAAGTAAACTAAACGCACCGCACCTAATCGCGTATCCAAACCCACCCTTAATCAACATAAAATAAAATAAAGCAGTTAATATATTCTCTCTCATTTCTCGTAAATGTGAAGTCTATAGAAATGGGGGCAGTCATAGGTTGAATCAACTTTTTCTAAAAAATAAATTTAAATAAACCCACTTGTAAAATTTAAAATTCTAATGATATGGCGGAGAGTTTCGCTTTATGAGGTTTAATTAAATATAAATTCTTCACAGAAAATAATAAAATTCAAAGTAAATAATTTTCCTAAGGGAGTTGCTCCAGTCCACCAAACCAATTTTATAGAGTAATATTCATACATGAATTCCCAAGAATTTTGTCTTTAATTGGAACCAAATACTGGCCTTATTTTCAACACAAATACGCGTAAATTTAATATTAAAAACAAATATAAATAATTTCATTGTCCAAAGAAATACAATAGTTTTTTTTAGCTGACTTGCTAATTAAGGAAGCCAATAACATTGGGTTACATCTATGTACTTTTTGGACCAATGCTTTATCAATTTTTTTGTTTCTTTAAAATGCCGCTATATGATAAAAAAATTGAATAATTTCTCGGTGCAGGAGGATTTAGACTGGAGTATATTGGAACACATCATTCTTCTATTTAAAAGTTGAGGAAAGATTATGCGTAAGGGTGTTTAAACGGTTAACCGTTTGGTTAATCGAACCGAACTAGTATTAATCGAATTAATTGAACTTTTTAATTCTTTAATCGTTAACCAAATTGAAACTTAAAAAAAAAAATTAACTGAACTATAATTTGTATATTTTTATTTTTATTAAAACAAGTATAAAACATTTTAAAAAAATAAGTTGATAATATTCATTTAACTGAATTGAAAGAAACTACATATAAATTGTATTATTAATTATTAAGTTCGGTTAATTACCCGATTTCGAACCGAATTAAAGATCATTAACCGACCTCTAACCAATTAACCGAATCAGATCGATTCGGCCGATTAATTCGGTTTTAACCAAATTTTGAACACCTCTAACTATGAGTAATTCTAGGTATTGTATCAAAAAAGAGCAGAGATGATAAAATTCTATAATGAGATTAATGTTTAAAAAGAAATCGAGTAATAATTAAACCGGTTAATATTAATCCCTTTAACCGAAAAAAACATTTTTAAAATTTTTATTTGTAGATAATAATATTTAAACTCTTTTTAATTTTTATTATTGTACAACATCTAATTTAATATTTAATAGTTATATTCAAACATTTTATTAAATATATGACACCTTTAATCAAATCATCAATTCAATTATAAAATTATAAAATGTTATATTTTAAAAATTATAATTAACCTCGTTATGATGTTATTTTTATTTTTTTCATATTTTTATATTATTTTTAAATGAAGGAATTAAAATTTTCAAATCTAAAAATCAAATATAGTTGATTACTATTCAAATAAGTTGTTTTAAAACATAAAAATATTTCATTTCACCTATATTGAAGTGTGACGAAATCTAATAAAATAAAATGCATTTTTAATGTCATTATGAAATTAACGAATAAATAAACATTATGAAATTAGGATATTGAAATTTAAGTGAAAATATTTTAATGCCATTTTTAAAAGTTAAAAAGGGCACCATCAAAAAAGTTCGAAACTTCGAGATTAAGGGTGGGTTTGGATGGGCGGTGCGTTTACCTGCGGTTAGTGTAAAATTAGCGGTGGCGGTGAGATTAGATACTATAGCGATACGGTAGCGTGAGACAAAAAGTAAGCTAAACGCACCGCACCGTACCAAATCGCCCATCCAAACCCACCCTAAGAAGTGCATGCTTTTGTACTAGTAATATTGTACTTCTATTGAACCAGAAAGAAAGAAGAAGAGTAAATATATTTATTTTTTTCTTTTACCATTTGGGTAAATAAAGTTATTTAAATATCAAGTTATTCGAGATAAAAAGATATATTTAAAATATAATTTTAATAAAAATTTAAGTTCATTTAAAATTATAAAATATGAGTCATGCTTGAACTTTAATATTTTTAAAGTTTAATCGTTTCAAAATTTATAATATGTTGTTTTATTTTGTTTTATATATTATGTAAATGGTATAATGTGAAAAATTAAATACTAAAAATATATATTATATGTTTAAATTTAAATGTATACAAAATTGAGTAAAATTTGAGATTTTATTTTGATTCAAGCAGAGTTTATGCAGACATGCATTAGTACCATGTATAGAGCACCTTTGAATGTATGGTTTTGATTTTACTGAAAATTGCATTTTAGCTCTTGGACAATAAAATGGAGCAAAATAATAATAATAAATAAAATAGTGTTAAGCTTGTGTTTATAAAATATGATAAGGATTTGATATAATGACACCAAATGGCCAAATTTTAGAACAAAGTTAGTAGAAAACGTTTTTTAGTAAAATATTTTCTATTAATCACTTGTGTCGCTTTAACAATTGAAAAGGGTGATTGAGTCTTAATTCGATTGGCATTGTTGTTAGTGTAAGAGGATGTGAGTTTAAATACGCTAAAGCACATTTATCCTTGTATTTAAGGGTTGGGAGGGATTATGGGTAATTCTATGTATTGCACACAAAAAAATAAAAAACCTTATTTTAAACTACCAAATATTCATAATTGGTGAAATTATCTAGGTGAAACTGAATTTTAGTTCATTTGACATCAGCATTGTTACCCGTATAGGAATACATGGGTTTGAGTGCATTGAAGTGCATTTATCCTCTCATTTAAGGGTTGGGAAGGGACTCTTAAGTTTTTATTTAAGTCACTGAGCTCTTAATTTTTTTTTTAAAGTTTTACCTGTAAACTCCGAGTGATGATTTGATGATCAGTACAATAGATTAATACCCATCAACAAATAGAAGAGCATACATTAAATCTAATTTGATCTAATGGTTAGTATTGGATATTGAAGAAGAAAGATATTTGGATTTTGACTTACAGATTTGTGACATTTAAAGTCGTTTTTAGAGGCGAAGTCAGAAATTTTGTTTAAAGAAAGCCAAGATAAGATTGTAATATGTATTAAAAAAGCTTAAATTGAATTATCAATTTTCCAAAGAGTTAAAACTATATATATATAAACATATATATTTAACCAAAGGTTAAAGAGACCAAAACTAAATTTTGTAATTTTGGGGAGGGCCTGAAAGGAAATTTAACCATTTTGCTAAGAGGGTTAAAGTCTCTACCTACCTTTAGTTACACTCCTGACTGTTTCATAAAAAAATTGAATTAGATAAATATAACAATGATTTTAATAGTCCAATGACTTAAATATATATATATAAAAATAGTCTATATTTTATTCAACTTTTTTTCTAAAAAAAGCATGATGAGTTTATCTACTATTAGTATAAAAACAACGATAGTAATAAAATTATATATTATAACGCAAGATAAAAAGAAAATTGAACGCACCGTACTGAAAATAAACATCTATCCAAAAAGACCTTAAAAATATTTGAATTCAAATCGAAATAATTGCCCTAGCCAAAATATTCATAGCCAGCTACTTTTGTACTATTTTTTCTTCTTAATATCCATTAAAATTAATTTAATCCTCTGTTTTCAACTAATGGTTGCACTGTTCCTTTACCCCATACTCCTTAAAAAAAGAGATTAGCTTTGGATTGCTAAATGTCATCATCATATCAATGCATTAATGACCCTAATTAAGCTGATGCTTTATAATTATTAATACACACAAAAATATGAATTTGTATTTTTCTTTTAAAAAATGAAGGTTTTAGTTATTGATTCAATGAGTTGGTTTTATTTAAATATATAAGATGCATGATCTTAAATTTTAAATAATTTTGAATATACTAAATAATTAATAAATGATATATTTTATCTAATGAAATGGTTTATAGTATAGATTAAAAATTTTAACTATTTAAATTTAATAATTTATTAAAAATTAAAATACTCTTATAATAATATAATTTATTTTTATACAAAGTAGGCGTGAGCAAAACTCAATTCGATTCGAAAAAATTTTAATTTCGAGTTAATTGAATCGGGTTATTCGAATCAACTCGAATAAGTAATTCAAGTTTCGAGTTAAATTTTACAATTCGAATAATTAAAATAATAGATTGGTGTAAATACTCATTTGGTCCTTGTCAATTTTGAAAATGATGAACAAATTGGTCCCTCTCAACAAAAAATATAAAAAATATTAAAATAATTTTAAAATTCAAAATATTTATAAAAATTCCAAAACTTATTTATTTTAAAAAGATTGTAATAATTTTAAAAAATCTAAAGAATATATAAAGAAAGTTGAAATTTTAAGATTTTATAAAATAATAATTCTAGGACCTAAATAAGTTAATTAATGATTAAGTTTATCGTACTAAAGTATCTTATTTATTATTATTATTTTGCTTTGAAAAAGTTTTTAAATATATATGATTTCAAATTTATGTGCTCCAATATGGAATTAGTTACATTGTAACAAGATTTTAATTTAACTCAAACAATTTCACTCGATTCAGATTTTATTTCACTCGACTTGATTAGAAAAAATTTCAAATCAATTAAGATGATAAAATATGACGTATCAACTCAAAAATTTTTGCTTGATTCGATCGAACGCTAAACTTAATAAAAGAATACATTTTAATAATTTCGAATGGGATATTTTTCAAAGTTTAAAGATAAGAGAGTTGAAAAAAAAGAAGAGATTTGATTAGTGTTAATGAATAAAAATTATTAATTAATGTTAACGAATATTCTAAAGGCCTAGAAACTGATCAGCAAATAAAATAGATAAAGGTTTTGGTTAGATACGCCATATATACAGAAAGAATTTGTTAATTGGTTAAGTAAGTTTTTTTTTTTCTTTTAATTTGGGGAAATAAATTTTTTTAAAAAGAAAATGTTTGTGAAAGCTCGTACAGTTGGGTGAGCTCTCAATTGATATATCGGGAAAGCACGTCCAATTAAAAATACGTCCAAAAAAAATATGTCCAGCTAGATACGCTTTCCCTAACATGTAAGTAGAAAGCTCATCTAATCGGAAGAGCTTTTCTGCCAACTATGTAAAAAGCGCACCTAACTGGATGAGTTTTCTAACATTCTCTTAAAAAGTCGATCTATTTAGTCAATTAACTTCTTCTTTTTTCCTGCATATGTAACCTAATATTTTTGCGATAAAGAAGGTGAAAAGTGAACAAATAATGTAAAAAGAAGAAGAAAGGGTGTCCATTAAAGAAAAGCAAAAGGAAGAAGTGGAAATGATGGTAATTGCATGAGAGTGAATCATTAAGTGAACAGTCCATGTGCATGCTGAAATGGGGGCACACTGCACTATAATGTAATCCATCATCTTTTGCTCTCTCTCTCTCTCTTCATCTTTTACAGTGTTTCTTCAATCAATCAATCCCGGGGGAGAGATTAATAGAAAAAAGTGAGGTCAAAACACGAAAAAGAACAACGTATTTTTCTCTAAAAGAAACAAAACTTTTGAAGGATTCTTGTTTCTTTTCTGATGGTCCAAAGAAAAGACAGAGAGGGTGGGGTTGGTGTGGTCGGGTCGGGTCGGGTCGGGTCATCATTATATTTGTCCACTTCTTCAACATGTTTTCTTGTCCTAATATTGTTCTATTGTTTTGAATCTTATGTTTGAATCTTTTAGTCAATAACGTGTGTTTTTTAAAGAATAAGTAAAGAACTTATGTTTTAAGTTCCTCCTCTTCATTTACATGTTTTCCATGACGATTAACATAAATTTTGGTATAATATCTTAGGTTTTTTTTTTAAAAAAAATGTTTTGTTGTGTTTTAATTAATACAATATTTTAATCTCAGTTAGATTTGACAGTCGGTTTCCACCCTCAGTTCACATCGCCTTTGTGTTTTGTTTTGTTTTTTTGTTTTTAAATCTAAGTGGAAAAATCTGTAATAATTTTATAAAAGCGATATAAAAATTAAATTTGATTTTAATTGATGCGGTAAAATTGAGATAACGGAGATTATAATATTTTAAGTTTAAATTTTATAATTTTTATTTTTCTAGATTTATCAAAATATAAAAATATAATATTATTAAATATATATATATATATTTTTTGTAAAATGCACGAGATTTTAATAATTTTATTATTGAGTTGGAATGTTGTACTCTTAATAATAGGGTATAGATAAATATAGTAGATATGATCAACACTTATATTATTTTTTATGGGTATGTGATGTTAAAATTATTTTAGAAAAAGTTGGACCGTTTTTTCGTATTTGTAATTATATTATATTTACTTGCATTATATTTATATCTGTATTTGTAAAATGTGATTTCCTGAAAAGAAAAAAATGGTTATTGAATTTATTAGGTTTAAAATTATTTTATTTTACTCATTTCCTTAGAATTATAACACATAAAAAAATGTTTTGCTTGCATCTTTGTAAATGAGGACATTGACTTGTTTGAATATCTAAATTTGAATTTCATCATGCATCATTACTACGATGTATCATTTTTATCTCGTTGTATTAACTTGATTTTATGTTATAATTTTTTAAAACATATTTGTATTTTTATTATACTTTATTTTATGATAATAAAACTCTAAAAGATGTTTAGTTTTAATTTTGATTGGAACAATAATTATATGTACTTAATTTATTTTTGTTCAAAACAATCATAATGATTTGAAAATTGAACCAAATTTCATTTCTAAATTATATTTAACCATTTATAATATAAAGCAAATGTTTTATTTTTAAATTAGCCAAAAACTTAAAAGACCATAAATAAAAAGAAGATAAAAATCTATGAACTATTTTTAAACAATCTCATTATAAGTTTTGGCCATATTTAACTTTTTTATACAATACTTAAAATTATTCATATTCATAGTCAATCTTCAATTCATAAATAAAAGATAATACACTTTTATGCACTTAAATCTCGTCCACATTGATTGAAATGATAAAATTAATAGTAAAAATTATAATACTTTTTAAGTCTTAAGTTTTAAAAATTATACACAATAAACCCTTAAATAAACCTGGGAGAAATAACATTAGATGCTCATGAACCAATTTCAACAAACGTCCAAATAGATATTAGACAAGCAGCATGAGAGCAAAAAAGGAAATTAAAAACAAAATGCTCCTACTACCATTAAATGAGTTCAGTTTCAAACACTGCTGACAATGATAATAAGAAGCAAGAAGAAATGTCTATGATAACCAATAGTTGGTTGGTAGAGCCTCATCGGGGCTTCCACCAAATGCTTCCTCTACTACTCCAATCTTCTGCTTCTCTCTCTGCAATTCAAAAGCACTCGAACTGAATTTTATTTTCTCTTTCCTCTTTCAGTTTTGGACTTTGAAAAAAGTTGTAACATGTGACCTTGTATTATTATAACACACGACCCCACTTCAATAACCAAGAGACTTGTCTTTCTTTTTAATCCTGCAATAAAATCGTGGGAAAAAGACAGACAAGATGAACAGTTTGCACATGTATAAATCTCCTTCAGAAGACTGCTTCAATCATGGGGGGGGGGGTATTGACGTAGAAAATGCAATCAATTTTAGAAATCAGTAGCTATAGATATATGATGAAGATAATATAAGATATTCATGGTTATAACCTTTCATGTCAGAGCACTTGGCGGCCACAAACTTTTATGGTGCAGCACCTTATCTGGGACCATCATCTAAAACAATGCCCTGATAATCAAATGTAATCAATTTTAGATATATTATGATGAAGAAGAAATAAGTTATTTTTCTAATTTAACTTAATAAAAAGATTTTTTAAAATTCTATTCACCATTTCTATCATATATAATTGTGTATGAAACTAGAGTTAAATACATATTAAACATGAGCGTGGAGAGATAATACTCTAAAAAATTTTCAAAGGAGTGCTTAAAAAGCAAGTCTAGATGACAATGATCTTCCCAAAATGTTCAAATTCAACCCCTTCTCAATTCTAATTTTTAAACACTAGAGTTCGAACTAATCAGAAATCTGGTTTTCGATTTAACCGGTTTAACCCATTATTTACCAATTGAATCGGATTTATATCAGTTCAACTAACGGTAAGTTCCAACTTGATAAATGAATCGAAAAATCATACTGACAAGTATATGTTTTAACCCATGCACCATCTTAATAAAAGAAGAGTGGAGTTAGCAATAACAGGAATTGAAGCCTAGCAAAGTAGCAACTTTACTAATTACGTTGTTATTCATGAAAGTTAAACAAGCATGCAACTATTCTTCACAAACCTACCTCTGGAGGGTTAAATTTGGCCCCAAGGTTGCTAAGTTTGGCATGGGCTTCTGCATAATCCTTGAAGAATGTCTCTTGATCTTCAGCATATTTCTCAGCATATACCTGCAAACAGAGTAATGCTCAGCCAAAACTGTGATTATATATATTCTTACTGGCTTAAATTGAATTTCTATTTATTTACCTTGAAAGAGGGATCTTCAAAAAGAACAGCATCAGTTGGCAACACAAGCAGATCTTCATCTCTTTTAGCTTTGATGTCCTGTATGTATGGGTAAAAGAGAATCAGACGCCCTTACATCTCTTCTTACTCGAAAAGATAAAGTGACTTCAATTTCAAACCTTGAAGTATGAATTGTCAAACTTCAACCATTGCACTGTCCAGGATTGTCCTCCTGGTGCTCCTGGTCCATCTTTCTGTAATTCAAGAAGGAAAATCCTATTTAAATCCTTGCTTGCTGTCATGGGTAAAACCATAGCCACTAGGTCTAGAACCCCCAACATTCACGTTACACTCAAGGAAACAGATTATCCTAGTCATTGTGAAGACATTAATATATATGATATCCCCGGCAAATTTAGCAACCACGAACAAGATGTTAAGTTGCTTATTAAAAATCAGGAAAACAGGAATAAAAACAGTTGACAATAAATTGTATCAGGAAGACAATCAGTTTACTCCAAGGAAGAGAAGGACAAACAATACTCAAGATATCAATTTGCAACTTTTGACAGTGTAAACTCATGCTTGCAAGTCACATCTAAAGGCAATATACCCTAGAAGTAAAATGGACAAATATACGAGGAAATGCCCAAGTTCATTTGTTTGGAGCACTTTCAGCCACTAAAATTTTCATTCTTCTGGTGGTCAGACAAAAATACTTTTCTACCTAGTATCAAGAGGTTGCTTAAATACCGTATACTTGGTTTCTGGTTTACCCCAACCACTACGATCTGGTCTGGACCTCCCAAGCGTGTGTGCACCAGATAATGCAACTATTTCCTACATATCAAAAGGAAGATGATTAATATCATTGTGTACTCCATGATAAAGACAAATAACTAAGGATATCTTCCAATTAAGTTTACCTTGTCATTCAATCCCATTCGGTAGAAAACCTCTCGCAGATGATCGGCAGGCGAAGGGGGTCCAGCAGCTAAGCATTAGAGAAATTCTATAACAGTTAGTGGTCTCTAAACATAAGTGGAAGATAATGTCTCAATAGCAATGAGGGAAAAAGAAGGCAAGACAGGCCCCAAATTAATTGGAGATACGCTAAAAGCAATGTTTGAAAATTGGACCAGAGGACAAACATGTTAGACCTCCAGTTTCCATTACAACCTGTTGGACAAACTGGTTTGATATTTCTTGACTTTTTAATAATAATTTAATGTAAACTAAATACATATAGCTTTTAAAAGTAAAAAATCCATAATGTTATATATATATAAGAGCTTAAAGGTTCAACTCCATTACAAATAAAATTTTGAAATATATAAATGTTTTTACCAGTTCAATCTGGTTGAACCGGTTTTTCACTTGATCGACTATTAGCTGGTTCTTATATGGTTGCCAGACCAAAGAAGCCACCGGTTTTAGATTCAACCAAGCTGACCAGCTGGTCTATGGTCTATGGTCTATGGTCTATGCAGTTGATCATGAACACCAAGTACAGCCTTTTTTTTGTTTTTTCATATGAAGATACATTAGATACTAACAATGACAAATTTCACAATAATGCAATGAGCTGCCTAGGAATCTAGAAAACTAGTTGCGCTTAAGCATATGATGTTCAAATGATGGTGTAACCATTCAAGAAGTAGCAGCTCATCTCCCATCAATGGATTACGTGTCTCGCATCTCTAGTTATATTTCATAACTTAAGAAATCATAAGCACCATGATCTTCCCACAATTTACATTGACATAAGAAAATCATGCACCAATATAAGTCTCATTTACCAGGTAGCCTGCCCTCTTCAGGACACTCATTAGGACGAGAGACATCAACTCTTCCATATTTCATTGGAATTTTGGGTCCCCCAGCCTCCTGCAATTTCAACTTGATTCTCAGTACAATAACTACGAAATCAATAACAAAAAGATACTGGTTTGCACAATAATAGCAAGCATGACCTCAATAGCAGTCGCACTAGCCAACTGGAACAAATCCGCATAAGTTACACCAGAGTACTTGTCCTTGATATGCTGAAGAAGATTCAATGCATTGACAAGACCTGAAACAGAAACTTTTAAGACAACAGCAATAGCAAATACCAAGTAAGCTAATTGCTTTATAAGTAGAAAAGTATATCTTACCAGCATTTGCTGCATGTTTCAGCTCGACTTCAAACCTAAGACTTCCATTGGCACCACCCCTTCGTGGCCATTCCTCAATGTTCTTGTTGTAGGTACCAGCATCGTGCCACCCTAGACGAACCTATAGAAAATATATCATATTATTACAACGTATGGAAGTAAGCTTGTATTTTTGTTTTCTCAATTCGTGAACAAAATATTCATAAAATAGGAAGGAAACAGAAAAAGGGAAATATATGGAATTTGGGCCCCTTTCTTTCCCCTCTGAAACTCCAGTCTTTCCATAAGAAATTAAAACGTGAGAACTCATTTAACAAAAAATTAGCATGTTGTTTACCATTTGTATCATATGGTACTTCATTACATCAAGTATGAAATAAACTTCATTAAAATAAAATATGTCTTCATAATGAACCACGAAGCGATTCTTTCATGTTAAAAATTTTCAAATAAGCATTTATTTCATATATTCAACAATAAACAAAGCGAAGCAGTGTCCATACCAGAATAGGATGGCAGAATTTGGATTTGAGAAGCTCCTTGATATCTTCTCTAGCACTCTTCAACTGATCAGGATCCGAAGCAGCGCATTTCGGACTGGCTACAGAGCTAAACCCTCCGGTACTCGACACACTGACAGCCGATCCCCTCTGTTTCATCAATAAAAAAAAACAAGATTAGTAAAGAAACAAAAAGAAAGCATACCTAAATCCAAAAGAGAAACAGAAGGGAGAAAAAGGAAGAACCTTGTGGCGAGAAAGAGTAGAGAAAGCGAGGGATTTGAGAGAAGAAGAGAAAGAAAGGGAAGTGGAACGGAGAGAAAGTCTAGCGGCGGCGGAGGAAGAGGAAGAAGAAGAAGCGAAGAGACGCAAAGAGGCGGCGCTGTTGAGAGAGGAAGCCATTGGCTTTGAGTGTTGTTGCAGTAAAAATTGGGAAGGCGAAGAAATAGTGGGGTGAGCTTTGAGCACTAAGCTCAGGTGTGATGCTACTACTGGATCTGCCATGTCTCGCTGTCTCCAATTGTTTTGGACTTCTTTTTTTGGGCCAATGTCGAGCGCACGCCTCGCTTATGTTTTGTTTAGAAAACTGGTTTTGGTCTCTGCCTTTATATAATATCCAACAGCCGCATATTAATAATATAAATTAATTATGAGCTATGGATTTGGGGATTTTGGCTCCGTCAAAAACTGAAATATGCTTTTTAGTTTCTTCTTTTCACACCGTAGCTAGATGTCATTTTAAAACAACTTTATTCTTTGTTTTGGTTATGTTAAAATTATTTTTTGTCAAAATTAGTATTCACCTTAGTAAATATTCCTATTTTGGTCACTGTTCCAAACGAAAAACTAATTACAACTTTCTATATAATTAAATATTTCAAAAATTAATTATAAATTTTATTACTGTCTCTAAACTCGAAATCAACCCCAATTTATTAAACCTTGAACTCTTCTTATCGTTTCTAACCCTAAAATTAAATTTTAAATCTCGAAATCAATAAATCGTAAACCCCATATTATATGTTCTTTCCTCCTTTCCCCCTCTATTTCTTTGATTTTTCTTAACAACCCAACTATTTGTTTGGGTATTGATGAAATGCAATAATAAGGGGAGTCCAGGGTTCAACTAAATTTGAGGTTCTGAATGTTAATAGGGTTTTAAGGATGATAATGGGGTTTAGGGTTCAATTATTTAGGGTATATGGGTTTAGTTTTGAGGTTAAGGACGGTAATGGAGATTTACAATTAATTTTGAAATATTTAATTATTTATACAATTTACAAAACAGTCAACAATACGTGGTATTGTAGTTAACTTTTCGTTTGGATTTTAATGGAATGATGACTAAAACAAAAATACTTATTGACGACAATGTTATATTTGATAAAAAAATGCTACGTGGTCAAAATAAGAATAAAGTATTTTTAGAGCAATTATTTAAGTAGTCTACATTTTCCTTTAATATATATATTTCACAGAGTGAGATATATATATATATATTATTAAAATTTAAAACCATATATATCTTAAATTTTAGAATCTAATTTTATTTCTGTGAAGTAAATAAATTATTAAAAAGTAAAAATAAAAAATAAAAAATTCTTTCATGAAATTAGTTTAATATGTCTCTCCAAAATCGTTTCTCCGACCACTGGTAAATCTGCAGCTCCTGTTTTAACTGTATTATTTGAAGAAAAATTGTGGTGATTATTGTTTCGATCTATTCTGTTTTTTTTTTCCTTCCTTTTTGTTTTACGGCTTCTAGAAACCGACATTTTGTAAAGAAGAGGTAACTTAGTAGTAAAATTGAATTTGGCAAACTTTTATTCTTTATTTTTGTCCTTCATTCCGAGGCCCGGCTGTAGTTTGGGAGTGTGATTGCATAGACCCAAACTTTTATTTTTTCTGTTTTTAACAGAGAAAATAAAAAGGCTCAATTTTATTATTTTATTATTATATATATTTTTATTTTATTTTATAAAAGAACCTTAATTTATTGTTTCACCTTAAAAGAGTTACTTGTTCACACAAATTATAGTTATTGGTGTTTGGTGGTAATCAAATTATTTTATATGTTATGTTCAAAATATGGGACATGAAGTTAGATAGGAGAGATCATCGGTCATCAGCTTAATTGAAAAATAATATATATTATGACATTATTAGTGGTAAATTCAGGGATTGGTAGGGGATTCGACCTTTTTTAAAGTGGAAATTTTTATATTTTTACTTATTTATAGTTTATAAAATTTTAAATTAGTAATGATAAAATTATATTTTGACCCTCTCAAAAATGATAGAATTTGATTTAATCATTTAAAAATGATAAAAAAATAGACTATTAAAATGATAAAATTGTATTTTTACTATTGTAAAAATATACAATATAATTCCGTCCACCCAAAAAAAATATTTGACTTCGGGTGAGTTTGGATGGGTGGTGCGTTTACCTGCGGTTAGTGTAAAAACAGCGGTGGCGGTGAGATTAGATACTGTAGCGATACTATAGCGTGAGACAAAAAATAAGTTAAACGCACCGCACCCAATCGCCCATCCTAACCCACCCTTCGTCCTTGAACATTACCATTCTACATTTTTCAAGTTTGTTTGAAAAATAAATGCTTTTTTTAAAATATGAAACTAAAATTAGGGAAATAATTTATATTTTTGTAGTGAGCAATTATTTTGTAAAATAATAAAGAATAATCTAAACAAATTCAATATATTATATTATAATATTATAAATTAAAATGCTGAATTTTAGTTTTAATAATTTAAAGAATACATATACACAAAATAGAATGGGAAATTATGTAGTACCTATCAATCAACCATGATCTCTTTGCATGAGTAGGATATCAAAAGTAAAAAGTATTTGTTTCGCTTTCTCCCGCAAAGAATAAAATAAATTGTCGATTAAATCTCAATTTAATTGATATAAATATTGTTATCAACGCAGGAGGACATGGGTTTGAGTGTGCTGAAGCGTATTATCCTCTTATTTATGGATTATGAAGGGGTTATAGATAGTTCTAGACATTATCTTTAATAATGAGTAAAAAAATTTATTAATAATTAGATCATGGAGCGAGTAAAAAAATATGTAATAATTATATTTATAAATTTTATATAAAAATTAAATGAGGTATTAATCGGAGTGATTATAGTAAAGTTCTAAAACTTATAGTATTTTAATTCAAATTTTATTATAATGTATTTTATATAAAAATGTCTTTATAATAATATACATTTAATTTATAAATGAATAACATATTCAACTATATAACAATATAAAAACTAAAATTAAAATAAACTAATGTGATGGCTTGATGGTTAAAGATATTCTCCGCCTCAGGTGTGGCCTAAGTTTGAGTCACACTAATTACATTTACTATTCGGGTTAAATTTACTTTGAATCCATCATAAATAATTATTTTATTATTTAAATTATAATATTCAAATTCAACAAAATAATATTAAATACCTAAAATTTTATCGTAACCCTGTTTTTAGGTTACAAGGTATGACAGATCAATTTTGTATTAAAAAATTCAGAGTCAAGTTTAGGTAAAATATGTTTCACTTCTCTACAATATATTTACTAAACTATTTTAAAAAATAAAATTATAATATTTTTATGGTATTTAATTATGAATTTTAATTTTATAAAAATTAAATATATTTTAAGAGAAAATATTTTGCATATTGCCAGTAAATTTTTAAACTTCACAAGTGACAAGTGTTTTATAAAAATATAGTAAAATATTAAAATATATATTTTAAAAAATAGACACGTAGCAATTTTATAAATATTTTGTTTCTCAAATTTATAAAATTTACTGTATATATTTGTTTTAACTCTATAAAAATTAGGGTAAAGTACATAGTTAATCACTTAACTTTCATAAGTTTTTATCTGGGCACTGAAAAAAGTAGTATTTTAGGCACTATTGTTAATTATCATTTTCATTTTGGTCACCCACCATTAATTTCGGGTTAGGCAATGTTATTTTGAACTCAGTTTTAGAATCCTAGCTTTAATAAGTTTTATTTCAGTCATTCATTTTTTTAGAAATAATTTTATATATTTAAAAATATAAGTTTTACTTGGAATTGAGTTATTCAGTAATAGAGATGAAATTCAAGTTTTTCTTTGTAACTCAATTCATTATAAAATCCAAGTTTCTCTGTTTTAATTATAAGAAAACTAAAATTAATTCTAAAAAGAAAAAAATTAAAAAGATAAAATGGGTTTTTCCTGTAAAACCCAAGTATTTCCTTTTTATTGGAGAAAAATTAAAATTAATTCTAAAAAGCGAAAAAAAGAATTTGAATTTTGAAAAGATAAAATGGTTTTTCCTTTAAAACCAAGTAATTCCTGTAAAACTCATGTATTTTCCTTTTCTCAAAGAAAAACTAAAATTAATTCTAAAAAATAAAAAAATTGAAAAGATAAAATGGTTTTCCTTTAAAAACCAAATTTTTTCTATAAAAACTTAGGTAATTCTTGTAAAACCCAAAATTTTCCCTTTTATTATGAAAAACTAAAATATTTTTTAAATAAAATAAAATATTAAAATAAAATGAGTGATCAAAATAAAATTTTCTAAAATTGGCAACTAATGAACATTGAATTAACGGTGCGTGATCAAAATGAAATTTGATTATTATATTTTAATACCATAATCTTTAATATCTCAAATTCATCATTTTCATTTAATTTTATATCAAAATATTTTATAAATATATTTGTTATATAAAATTTTCCACCCACATTGTGAACTTATCATATTGAATACTATGTGTTAAGTTTCTAATTGAGTTTTATTATAAGTAGTTAATCGATACAACGTAATTTAAAAATGACTAAAAACACATGATCTTTTTGAAGCTAAATCATAATATTCAAACTATCAATTTTACCGTATCAACCAAATCTTCATTTTATTTTTATAAATATATTTCTCTTACCACTCGAATCTAATTTATATATATATATAAGTTTTACGGTAAAAGACATCTTTAGTCTCTTTCAAATTTGACATGAACAAATTGGTTATTTTTTAAAATAAAACAATTTAATCTCTCTCAATTTTGTAGAAATGAGTAACGAAGGACAATTAATATTTTCATTAATTGTATACATTTTATTGGTAAAATAAAAAATTAGCCCCAAATTTTAGACATTATGTTAGTTTGGTATTGATTTTAAAAAAATTAACCCACAACATTTACACATTTCGTCAATATTTACATAGAATATATACATATCAAGAGGTAAAATTGTTATTATTCCAATCAAAATCATGTGTAATTAACAAAAAATATTAACGCGATGATTAATTGTCCTAAGTTGCTCACTTTTGAAATTGACAGAAATTAAATTGCTTCAATCTTTTTGAGGGTGACCAATTTATTCAATAACGAAATTGAAAGGGACCCCTAAAAGTATTTTTCCCAAGGTTTTCAATCACCTGTACTTTCACACACGTTCTATACAATGTGTTTTCCAATTTTCGCGGCGACAAGGCAAAATCGAAAATAGAAAGTCTAGTCTGTTGAACCAACTAAACAACTAGTTGAGAGAGGCGGCAGGTACTTTTGACACCACAAATTATTCCCCTGACTTTCCCTCGAATAAAGCAGTGCTTGGATTTCGATCTTTCTTTACCAAATTATTTATTATCTTTTATCACACGCCACACCCCCAACGGTTCTATATATGATTAGAGGTACGTGGATCAGCCTAATCAAAATTTAAATTCCGTTTGTGAAGTTTAGTTTAGCCCGAAAAATAAATTTAAGATTTTGCTCGATTCGGATAAAAATGTTAAAATTTGGGTTTAATTTACCCGTATTAATTTTTTATATTATTTACTATAATTTTTTTAAAAAATATAACATGTCAAAAATACTAAGAACATTAAAATAAGTATTTCCTAATAAATTAAAAATAAATACATATGTATATTTAAATAACACTAAAATAACCATGTATTGGCAGCGTGAGGAAGAGGAAGGGATTTGCGGACCTCTAGATAGAAGAAACTCTGAGGGAAGTTGATTCATACATTCAAAAGGATCAAAGGGGTAAAGAATGAAGGCAAAAATACGCTCAAAAAAAGAAAAAGAAAAATGAGGACACAAAATCGACGATAGGTTTGAAGGGTTTAAGTCCGGAGAAGAATCAACAAAAGCCTCCGAGACGCTCAGTTAAATGAACTACGAGAAGAAAACTGATTTAGCACAAAATAGTGTGCTTTAAAAAAGAAGTAATTTTTCAGAGAAATGGATACTTTTTTCTAGAAGAGTAGGTATTTTTTAAGAAGGTTTTATAAAAATAATTTGAAAGGTAATAATATATTGTCATATTATATTTAGTTTATGGCTTATTTAAGCTCCATTTTTGTGATAATTTAGTTTAACTACCTAACCTAATATTTAACCTAAAATATAAATTAAAAAAAAATCTAGAAGAATTCTTACCCACGTTTCAATTTTGGATTAATTTTACTGCCCCAATAAAATATAATTATTTAATAATAAATAGACTATTTATTAAATCCTAACTCAATTAGGGATTGTGGAAATATCCTTTTGTGGTTAGAATAAATTATATTAGTTGATGGTACATTAATCTTTTTATTTTAATAAAAATGCTAATAATAAGATTTGAACCTTCGATAATTGAAGTAGTAAAACCTTAAATTTACTACTCAACTAATGGTTCATTTTCATTTTTTCATATATTTTTATTTTAATATGTATGATTTAATCTAAAATTTTCATTTTAATAATCAAATTGTTAAACTTCTATTATTAAAAAATTATAAAAGTGCGTAAAAAGCTTTAGAAAATTTTACTTTCTATTTAAGGATTGAACTTGTGTTTCAAATTTCATAGGATGATGTAGCTTGCATATTAAAAAGGCATAATGATAAACTTAGTCTTTAATGTTATATATTTTTGTCAAATTAACTCTTATTCTATTTTTGAGCTAAATTGCATCTCCATCCTTTTAAAATGAGTTAAATTTAATTATTAACCTTTAAAAAATAATTGAACTGTTGCTTTTAATGAAAATATTATATTTTAGTGGCAATTCATGTGTACTTCATGTTAATTCTTTTTAAATTTTTACGTGCTTTATATATATGTATGTGTGAATTTTGAATTTTTAAATATTTTATAATTTTAAATTATTTATTGACATGACAAATAAGATAAATAATGTCATGTCAAGATGAATACACTGAATTGCCATACAAATTGTCATGTCAATATCATTAAAAAGTAATGATAAAAATAGTAACATTGAAGGTTAAAAAATAATAAGGGTCAATTTGATAAAAATGTAAATATTGGGAGTTCATTTTTTTTATTATACCAGAAAATTAGAGTAAACTACTTAGATAGTCACCGAAATTTTAGCGCATTCCTGTTTTGATCATCAAAATTTTATTTGGTTAATTTAGTCGTTCCTATTAGATCAATTTAAATATAGTCACTCCACTATCAAAACACCTTTGATCATTAGACGGAATGCCGCGTGACTTTATTTTGATTGATGTAATAACAAAGTTAACCTTTAGGACCAAATTGAAAAATGAGTAAAATATTTCAAACTAAATTTGTTATTATATTGCTAATGTTGAGAATAATTTATTAAATAATTTTTTAAAATAAAATAAAATAAAATAAAATATCGAGATTTCTTGAAAATGTTTATATCCATAACACACTTAATTACTCTTTTAAATTTTATGTTGATGTTAAAAGTGTATATAAATTAAAATTTTATTTTAATATTAAACTCGCAGCTTATGAGTAAAATCCTAAGATATAACTACAAAACTAGTTAAAGGACTTGTTTAAATAAAATGCAATAGTTTAAGGGCTCTTTTAGTATATTAGCGTTATTTAAGGAACTGTGATTTGATTGTTGATACTCGATAATTAAAAAAAACCACCAAATCATTTCAATGAGAGAGCAGTTGGTATTCAAATGTCTATAAAATTATCTTGTGATAACTTCAATATTTAATATAAATGATAGATACAGTGATGCACGGCATTCATTTTTGACGACTCCGTCGTTCTCTGGAAGAAAAGAGAGGCATATACTGTAACTTCAAGTTTCGAAGTTTGGATCCTATTCGATTGATTATTCTGTTTTCCGGAGTTGATTTTGGATGTTAATGGAGAATAAAGCGGAAAACAAGGCGGTTTTCGATGCGGAGTCAGCGAAGGAGGTGGTGAAGGAGTTGAGAGATAGCTTCGTAACCGGAAAAACTAAAAGCCACCGATGGAGAGTGACTCAGTTGAAAGCAATGTTGAAGATGTTGGATGAGAACGAGCCGCAAATCGTCGCCGCTCTTCGTGATGATCTTTCCAAGCCGGAATTCGAATCCTCCCTCTACGAGGTCAAAGCTTTTTTTATTCATTTTACTCTGATTTTATTAATATTCTTTAATGAATTTGTTTTGGTTTCGATATCGGATTAGGTTTTAGTTTAATTATAATTTGAAATGGATTGAGCAGTAAAACTTAGTATGTTATTTCATGAACTGAATCATTATTGATAGTATTAGTAAAGATTAAAGAGCCAATAGGCCGGTATAAGTCTCTGCTGTATTATTCTTTATTTGCACCCAATTTGTAACAAAAAAAAAATCCTGTGCACTTAATTATTAAATTAGTTTTTAATTTTAAATTTCTAATGAATTTTCGCATTTATAATCGAGCATTACAGATCAGAATGTTCATTAAACATTTGATGCTTCTTATATGGTGATGATAAAAACTTCAACTACTTCTTTGTCTCCAAAGCTAATTTTATATTTATTTGTCTATTTTCATTATTTTTTCGTTTATTTTATTTCTAATTAAATACGGCAATATATTTATATCGTGTGTGAGACGTGCTTGTATGTCAAGCTTCAAGTGAGAATGAATAATAAAAAATTCATGAATAAAACGGTTCCAAACTTTTGAGACTTGGAGTGGTTCATTTTTTTTCCTGGGTGCAAACCTTTTAGAGGTGTTTAAATTGATAAATGACAGAAAACTGGGTGGACCCAAGTAGCATTTATTACATGCTAAGAATTTCATTTTTCATGAAATGGTTGGTCAATTTCAGCGTTTAGTAAAAAAATGCGATCTATACAATACTCGAAACCGTTAAAACTCAAGTAGTCTTGAATATTTATTATTGTTTTATATTTTTTGACTAATAATTTTTATAATACGATGATTGGAGTTTAGGCTCTTACATATGGTCAGCTGTGATATAATTATATTTGTGATTAATTAACGGGGGAATCATTGAATGATAGGGAATTTGAGAGTCATAATATAAACCTTGATTATTGCAATTCTCAAGAATACTTAAGGATTTCTTTTTCAACAATTATCATCTACTTCTAATCATAGTTATTTGCTACATGTTTGTGAGCAAAAGTATCTTAGGCATATGCTTAAATTGTTTATTTCTAGTCTCTGTTTTACTTGTGGAGGCTGATGTGTTTACTTTAAGCTAGTTAGATGCATCATTCAAGTTAACCTTCTGTGTTTTAAGTTGATTAGATTTAATGGTTAATAAAGCTGAACTGTAAGCAAATTCTATTTTAGGTTTTATAAGTGGTGGTCCTTTTGGTGGTGGTGTCAATTTTTGCTGAAGATAAATAGCTTTAAAGAACCTTTAATTAGTTATCGTTAGGCTTTTTAACTTGGGGAAAATGTACCGGATGATTATTGTTCCAGAGCACCTGATTTTTTATCAATCGGAAAATCTTTTTGGAGCCTTGTGAAATTTGGGTAACTCTTGATTCTTAATATCTTTGTTTTAAATTTAACTTTCACACTAAACCTGATAGTTAAGCTCTAAATATTACATTACTTAGGAAACTAGAACTATGGAAAAGGCAACAATGTTTGAGTTATTTATATATCGCCTCTTGAATTTAGTGCGCGCTTTTCTTTTCTATGGATGTCTCGCCTGAAATATTTTACTTTTTTCTCTACTTCTGATTGTTGACATGGTTTACTCTGCAGATACAGATATTAAAGAATTCATGCAGATTGGCACTCAAGGAAATGAACCACTGGATGATGCCAGAAAAGGTAAAATTGTTGGATACCTCTAAAGTGGGTGGAAGCTTTCTTTTTGATATTAACAGAGTTTAATATGAACATCTTGCCCTTTGTTGCAGGCAAAAACTTCGTTGACTACATTTCCTTCCTCTGCTGAAATTGTATCTGAACCATTGGGTGTCGTGTTAGTAATCTCAGCATGGAATTATCCTTTTTGTATGTTAAACACTTGATGGATTTGCCCTTCTTATTTTGTATTCCGGAAACTTTGTCAAAATGATGACTTTATTTGTACCTCTTCTTTCAGTATTGTCTCTTGATCCAGTTGTTGGAGCTATTTCAGCTGGTAATGCTATAGTCTTAAAGCCATCAGAAATGGCTCCAGCCTCATCATCATTGATTGCAAAGCTGGTAGCGGATTATTTGGATAGCTCTTGCATTAAGGTTGTTGAAGGGGCTGTTCCTGAAACATCAGCACTATTGGAGCAAAAGTGGGACAAAATATTGTATACAGGTCCTTTGCTCATTTACAGCCATTTACCGTCTCCTCTAACTGAATCTTTTATGTCTTAATTAAATATTCTTGGACAACTGCATTCTAGTTTCACATGTGATACGTGCATAATGCTTCAAGAAGTTTGTGATAGAAGTGGCTTTTTGGATGCTGTAGGCTGTAGCTTTCTATTACTTTTTACCAAACAGTTGGAAAAAAGAAACGGATTTGAAGTACTATATGTTTGCTGTGGTGTTTTAAGGCTCTATCCATTCTGGGGAAGAGACAAATGGTGATAATTGATGATTTAACAGGGTTTCCCTTTTAGCATCTACTTTAGATGTTTGTTGTAGCTTCTATCTAGTTTGATCACTCCATAGATGTATGCAGTGTTAGATGTAAAATCAAGTATTCTTCATTTTTGGGCAGTGTACAACTCATATTTCTTTTGTAAATAGCTTATCTTATAAATACTTTGTAGATTCTCTCGGCAGCCTGTCCTCTCTCTAAGATATATATTTATTTGTGGTTATAATTCTGCACTGGCTGCCCGGCCATACCTACTGCAACTTTCATCCTTTATCTGGTTTGAGACCTCAAACTATGAAGTGCAAAACATTAGGGCTTAACGAGTTGGCTCTTTTCACTGAAATCTCACTGCAAATTGAACCTTTTCCCGTCCTTAGGAGTTGATTAGATAGACACGAAAAAGTGTCTAATAGGGACATAAAAGACAGTTTTGCATGGTCCTTTGGCTAACAGAGGCTATTGTGCTCCCTAAGGGTGATTAGGGGTAGTTGCAGCACTTGAACTGGCCAAGAGTTTATTGGAAACTGAAAGTATTGCTGGCTTAATAGTTCTAAAAAAATTCTTACTTCGGGATCTTGAAAGAACTGAACAGAGTTTTGAGAGATTCCTTTTGGGGTTTGCATTGGCATATTTGTTTGGTTCCCTGCTAATATGTTGTTTTTTGGATCCTCTTTTCTGACATAAGATGTACCCAAGTCTTAAATTGATTTTTCAACAAGATGACCACATCCCAAATTTTTGGTGCTCTCCCAGAAGTTCTAATTTTCACCTTATGGTTATTAGTTGCTGCTTTAGACATTGTTGTATCATTCTGATAAAAAAGTATTCCGAATCAAAACATCCTTGAATTTTTAGGCAATGGAAGAGTTGCTCGCATTGTGATGGCAGCTGCTGCAAAGCACCTAACACCAGTTGTTTTGGAGCTCGGAGGAAAGTCACCTGTTATTGTTGATTCAAACATCAACTTAAAGGTAAGCATAGTATTTATTTTTCGATCATGTCTGCTTTCTTTGTCACTTAGATACTGACATATTTTTGTGTACTTTAGGTTGCAACTAGGCGGATCATTGCGGGGAAGTGGGGCTGTAATAATGGACAAGCATGTATTTCTCCTGATTACATTATTACAACAAAAGATTACGCTACGAAGTTGGTAAGAATGCTTGTATATGTTTAACATTTGTAAATTCTTAATCCATTTCTTTCCAATCATTCTTCTCAAGTGGTTTTTATCCTGCAGGTTGACTCTTTCAAATGTGAACTGGAGCGATTTTATGGAAAGGACCCATTGGAGTCGAAAGACTTGTCTCGCATAGTGAATTCTAACCACTTTGATCGCTTGTCAAAGCTCATGGATGAGGAGAAAGTTTCTAGTAAGATCGTCCATGGCGGTCAGAGAAATGAAAAGAACCTGTCAGTTCTAACCTGGCTCTTGCATTTCTTTTCTAGTACACTTGGCATCATATGCTGTCAATAGTTGTTGATACGTGCTTCTTTCTTCCAATTGCAGGCAGATTGCTCCCACGATCTTTCTTGATGTCCCAGTAAATTCTCTCATCATGAAAGAAGAGATATTTGGCCCATTGCTTCCGATTATCACGGTAGGAACTAAAGGGTCCATTGCACCAAAATGTTTTGCTTTGTTATTATTATTATTATTTTTTAAATTTTCTTTTTAGCTTTTGTTGATTCCATAAGTAGCACTGCCCTTGAAAAGCCTGGGAGTCTTAAGCCTTTTCCTTTTATTGTTCGAGCAAAAAGAAATAAAGCTCCATTTACATATGAACAGAGAGATCTCCTTAAGGATATAATCTAGATTTGGGTTTGAGTGTCGGATATGAATATATATTTAGCAGGGATATATTCATTTTTAAAAAAAACTTTTCCTGTGGATTTGAAGGGTCATATCCCATATTCGTGTCCGAACAAAATGTAGAGTTGGAGCTAAGATATGAAATTTCTGCAAGGAAAATGGCCTGACAGAAACAAATACCAATCATTTATGGTATCAAGGAAATTTAAATGGATAATTAGAGCAGTGCTCGTCATTTATAAATATTAGATGCGGGACATTCATCATGAATTTTTTGTGATTGGTTTATAAAAGGTGGACAAAGTGGAACAGAGTTTTGATTTGATACATTCTTCTGGAGGAAAGCCACTAGCAGCGTATCTGTTTACGAATAACAAGAAACTAAAACGTAAGTTTGTTGAAACGGTCTCTGCAGGGGGTTTAGTCGTCAATGACACAGCTGTACATGTAAGTTTACTTTTAACTTATGGAATCTATGTAGACATGCATGCATTATTACAATTTACAATAAGGCTTAATTGCCTTTAGAATTCAAGTTTTTAAATTGACCGAATCGATTATCGGTTCAGCTTGCTATACACAGTTTACCATTCGGAGGAGTGGGGGAAAGCGGAATGGGTTCGTACCATGGGAAATTCTCCTTCGATGCATTTAGCCATAAGAAGGCAGTTCTTTATAGAGGTTTTGCAGGTGATGCATTTCTGAGATACCCACCATACACACCGGGGAAGCTAACATTGTTGCAGGCACTTCTCAGTGGTAGCATTGTTGGCATAATCCGTGCTTTGCTGGGATGGTTTTGGGCTTAAAGGGACAACCGGTTCGACTGTCTTTTATTGCAAGTTCGGTTATCTAGTAAGGTAAATAATCTGGTTTTAAGACATTTATTTCAGCATGTCCTTTGGCATTAATTCGGGTTGACCAAGGTTAGTTGTATACAACACCGAGTAGTATACGCAAATGAGAACTCGAAATGTATGCAATTCTTGAAAGATACATTTGGTTTATGAAATATGAGATTATTTTTTTAATTAAATTATTAGAATGTAAATATTATTTAGATTGTTTTTATTTATTTATTTGACACGAATATAAAATTTTATTGATTGATAGATAAGAGTGTAAAATTATTAGATTATACTGAAATTAAAACAACAATAATATACAAAATATTAAAACTCATTTATACAAAATATTAAGACAAATCTCATGTGATGGCTTGATGGTTAAGGGTGTTCATTGTCCTAGATGTGGTAATGGTTCAAATTGCACTAGTTGCGTTTGTTATTTGGGCTTTACCCTATTATTGTAATTCACCAAAAATAATTAAGGTTATATAATCAATAAGATGTAATACGATAGACAAATGTTAAAATTATGGAGTATCAAATTTTTTTATTGTGGTTATGGAATTATAGTTTAAGTATCTAACTCAATTAAAAGGTATAATTTGAGGGTTTACTATTTAATTAAGCTTTTGTAATATTCATATTTTGAGAGTCCACTTTGTGAGTCCATGTCTTATGGGTCAACACTTTTGATTAAGGAGGATCACTTTGTGAGTTGAAACACTTGCGAGTTTAAAATCTTGTAAGTCCAAAACCTTGCAAATCCAAACTATTAGGACCACATGCATGACACCACGGGATGTCTATTGTCCACATGTCATGCATATTAATTCCCCATACATGATAGTCTATATCAAAGACTTGTCAAAGACAACTTATGATGAGAAGAAACCCATAGATCGATTAACTTGCAAAGAGTTTAAGACCAATATGTGTACGACACATGGTACCTTGAGAACGTCCAGAGAGAAGCCTTTAAAAGTTTATGGGTATTAGGAAAAAGTACAAGGACAGTGGTGGAGCCAATAGGGACTGCAGGGCCTTGGTCTTCTTAAAATAGAAAATTTTTTATTTAGGTCCTTTATAATTTATAAAATTTTAAATTAGTAATGGTAAAATTGCATTTTGGCCTCCAAAAAAAATATAAATTTAATTTAATCTTTTAAAAATTATAAAGATATAAACTATTAAAATAGAAAAATTACATTTTTACTACTGGAAAAATATATACTTTTTTTAAGAAAAGCTTTTAAAAGTTCAAAAGCATTTCACGTATCCATAAGCTCTAAACATTTTGAGAGCAAATTAAAACTATAAAACTACAGGTTGATCAAGATGGATCACCACTACCCATCTATCATGGCGTGATCCTATAATCCAAGTTAAGAACGAATTCTTATATATAATATCATTAAGATGAAATAAATATTCTTTATATTAAATATTATCTATTTTAAAAACCCAAAAATACATCTCGAAATTCTTACTTTATAATACATACTCAAATCCTTGACTAGTTAATATGAGATGATTTTCCACTTTAACTATAGTTAAAAAGTATTTTCAATCGTGTTGCATTCACCAACTGACAAATATATGTATATATATTATACCACAATTTGGAATTGCTATATAAATCAATTCATGAAACTTACAATTAGATAATATTAGATACTAATTAAGGTGCAAAAATTTATATCCTTCATCGAGATAGTAGGAGAAGAAAATGAAATCAAGTTGGCATCTGAAACCGGCACAACGGGCACAGGTGTCTGGTTTTCAACCACTTAATGATGCAACCATCATGGAGCACATGTGTGCATGGCATTGAGGCAACCTTGCCACCCTCCAAGAACTCATCAAGACAGATAGCACATTCTTTGTTCGTTGAGCTCAAACCCTCATGTACTCTCCTCCTCTTCTTCAAAGGCAGATGATCTTGTTCATCATCATCATCATCATCGTTGTCATTCGGCTCATTTACCTCATCATCATCATCGGCCTCATCATCAAAATTATCAACCGTCACCTTGATGATTACTTCCACTTCGAAGGAAATGAGTTTAGTGCAAAGTTAAGGGGGTTACTATGTAACTGCCGTGTATAAGACAAGATACCAAGAACGATGAGGGTCCGAATATAGCCTAGAGGTGCACCCGTTCTTTCTTACAAGGAGAGTAGGATGTTGGGACTGTCTTTGTCAGATAAAATGGTGTCCTGATAATATGTGACAGACTCATTGAAACTTCCTAACGTTGTTCCCCTCTTAAGAGATGAAACGAAACGAATCCCCACAACTATGTTGAAAGAGTCATATGGGATATGACTACAACGTTGTTGTACTTCAAGATTATTGGTTACTTCCCTCAGCTTGATGCAGTAAATGGAAGCCGTCGTTGCTACTACCTTGCAATCTCTTCGATTGTTGAAGGGTTTTTCAAAATTGCAGTTGATGTATGAGAGTGTAAATATAAATGGTATAGAGTTAGGGGCTTAATTTTTTTTATAGGGGCTTAATTTTTCCTATTTCTTCTACTATTATTCTACACCAATTAGATAATTTGCATGTTTACTTATTACATTATAATCCTACTCAAACTCTTATCCTTATTTATGGATAAGTTCTTAGTTAAAATTTTAAAATATAAACATATGTAGAAATATTAAGGACCGAGATAGGATAAGATATGGTTGAATATTTGCATTATCGGTTTCTTTTATTTATTATTATTTATTTTAAATTAAAAATTCTTATCCAGCTTGAAATTAATAAATATTCGAATTGGTTAAATATTTAAATTTGGTAAGTTAATTTTTTAAAACATAAATAAAAAAAATGGATTGAAATTTGGTTACCCTAATCCATTATCCAAAGTCCATTTGAAATTTGAGATATGGATAGACTCCGAGAAGTAGGTAACAAACCCCCGACAATATTTGCATTATTAGTACTTCAAGTACCTCACCGCCAAAGTTTGGTACAATTAAGAACCTTTGTTTAGCTCAAAATTGGGGTTCCAGGAAATAAATAACTGATATAAGATATGAAATTACAATGTTTGTGTGCAGCTTTTGATCTCCAAGTGCCATCACTACTTGTGAAGCCAACTGTAAAAAGCATAAAACATTCTGTAAAACTTTCACTCCAGTCGCCGCACAGTATATGTACAAGAAACTCCGAGCAGGAGGCCACTCGGATTCTTTCTTCTTCATGCAAAATCCCAAATCAAAACTGAATACCTGTTGTTGAGGAAGCTTGAAACTTATCAAGACATTTCATTTGGATTTGCCGATGAATATGTACAAGAAACTCCACATAAGATGGCCCATTTGCATTCTTGTCTTCCTCCATGCAAGGTACGAACACCATTCCTGAAAATGTAGTCATTGAATCATGAGAATGCCCTAATATATTTGCTTTTCTCTTCTAAAATAGAAATGATTATATATTGATGAAGCATTTGATGAGCCTCACCTCCACTACCAAATGCTCCATTGCCTTCTTAGTCTAGTTGCCAATTCAGATCATCATTTATATACTGTACAATTAATTTGACTTAAAATTAGGTCTCCTCTTTAATCCTCTCTTGATCCCTACACTCCTATCATTCTTGTCCTCTTATGATTCTTTGCCTTCTGAACTTTCTTAAACTGCAATAACTTTCTCTTCATATCAACAACTAATGAGATGAGTGTGAAGTTCTTGATATGTTAATAAGTCATACTATATCCTTAATTTTATATCATGTTTTGATTATTATTATTATTATTTTAATATTGCCTACTACATAAGTTTTTTTTTCCCAATCATCAATGACTTAAAAGGGAGTTCTTGTTTGAACCAACTAAAACTTCAATGCAGAGTTTCTTGGTCCCTCAAAATTAGGTTTGTACAATTATCATGAAGACTTAACACCCTATTCAATTCAAGGCTAAAAAATTGGAGTATAACTTTTTTTATTAAAAAAATTGATTTTAGTTTTCAAAGTTTCATTAAAATATTTCAAGGTAGATTAATTCAACACTCAAATATCATTTGAGATCTTAAAAATTGATACGAATAAAATGTATTACCGAATCAGATGGAAATTCATTGAGGCAATTCTTAATTTAATTGGTTTGAGTAGGAGTTGGATTAACCTTTTATTATGTAACGTATTACAACGGTTTTTTATCAAATGCTACTCAATGGTAGTCTAGATGGTTCAAACTATCAATGGCTTTAGATAATTGGAGATTCTATCACTCTTTATTTGTTTGATCTTTGCCAAAATGTTCCATCTATGATGCTATCCAAAGTGGAAGAAGACAAATCAATCAAGGGCATAAAGATAGCAATGGGAACTGTTCCAATCAATCATTTGCTTTTTGCAGATGATTGCTTTCCCTTCTTCATAGCAAATGTCCATTCTTGTCGTGCAATTAAAGCTCATGAATACTTTTTGCAACCTTTTAGGGCAGATGGCTAACTTTGATAGGCCATAAATATCTCTTAGCCCTTCTACAAAATCGAATAAAAGACAATGGTTCAATGGTATTCTAAGAATTAGATGAGTTGATAGACCAAGTACTTTAGCCTTCTGAAAGAAGAATTAGCTAATGGCTTAGTGAGGATATCTGCAATTTGTTCTTGTGCTGGAACATGATTGACCTGGAGAGCCACTTGCATCACCTTTTCACAGACAAAGTGAATGTCTAACTCCACGTGTTTCATTTTGGCATACAGAACCGAGTTAGCTGAAATTTGAACAGCGCTCATGTTATCAGACCAAATCACTGGTGTACCAACTAAGAAATTGACTTGGGAACTTATAAAAACAAAAAGGCTTTCTTTCAAGGGTTATGGATAAAATCCAGGGAAAGTTGGCCCACTGGAAAGCTAAATGTTTGTCACAAGGAGAAAGACCAACTCCGTTCAAGGCACATTGACATCATCCCTCTGTATACGTTCTCTTGCTTTAAAGCCCTACGATACATATGCGATAAAATTGATCAAACTGTTAAGGCATTTTGGTGGGGTCATGAAATAGGTGAGAAGAAGCTTCACTAATGCAATTGACAAACTCTGTGAAAAACTTAAGCATGAGGAAGGTCTGGGTATAAGGATGTCAGGTTTGATCAATGAGACCCTGTTGGCTAAATAAGCATGAAGACTAATGATTGACGTCCAGAATATTGAAAGTGAAATATCATAATAATAATGGTTTTCAAAATGTGACAAAAAAAGAAGAAGCCTTGTGATGATTGATTATGGAAGGGTCTTTTGAAAGAAAGAGAGATGTACGTATGTTAGAAAAGGATATCTAAATTTGGAGTGGTAAAAATTGTGATATTGTCCTTGGTTCTCATGGACCATCCTTTAGGAGTGTTGAAAACCCACAAATTCAGAGGCCAATTAAAGCTATGGCCAAAAATAATGGCAGCCAATGGATGGTAAACTTATCAAATTTGAGCTATAGCAATAACTTGCAATAACTTATAAGTATATCCCTTTCCATATTGAGTGGTGAAGACAAGATTATTCGGACATATGATAATAACATTATATTTTTTGTTAAATTAATCTACAATGTCCTATAAAGCGTTGTAGTTCGAAGTAGATGTGGTCATATTAACATAGACAAGCTCAAAAGGAAGTCAATAACTAGACAACAAGGGCGACAATTATGGATATATCTTTTAGCCGGCCATAAATCTTTTCCTTTTCCTTATCTTGGGGTTTTTTCTTTTTGGTGTCTTTTTTCTATCGTCCTCTAAAACTATTAAATTGTTACATTTACCCTAAAAAAATCAATTTTCTTTTAAAGTGGAACAAGCACAATACAATTAAAATATAAATACAAGTTTGAGTAATTTCAAGTATCAAACTATTACATCGGATAATCTGAATTATCACAGGTTAAAAATTGATACAATACAATCTTAAGCAAATTAACAAATGACTGAACTAACTAGACAAAAAAACACTCATAACAATCATGAACTCGGACACCTGCACGTAAAATCGTGCATGGTAGGTATCGAATAACACAGAATCAGATATCTAAACAATGAAACGGTAGAATTCTTGTCACAGAAAACACAAAAAGAACCTCCACAAGAAAATAAAATTCTGGATTTCTAAATACAAACACACACATTGATCAATGATTAACCAGAACCCCTAGAACACTAACCACAGCGGCTCGTTGTTCATTTGTAAGGTCTTAAATTTTATAAAGATTTGGGAAAACGGAATTCACTGGTAAATTGCATGTTTATTTATTACATTATAATCCTACTCAAACTTTTATCTTTATTTATGGAATTCTTAATTAATTTTTAAAACATAAATAAATGTAGAAATATTAAGTAGGATAGGATGAAATTACTAAAGATAATCGTAGGAATTAAATCACTAACAACCATAGGATGAGATATGGCTGTACATTTTCTTTATTTGAAAAGTTATTTTTTTAAACTTTACTAAATAATATCTAGAAACCATACAACAATATCCATTTTATCAACACAAAATTTAAAAAAAAAACAACAACCTAAAACTCAAAATTACAACTGCAAATCATTAATATATTAGGAATTTTTATTACTATTGATTTCCCATTCTTCATTACTGTAACTCAAAATTAAATTTTGAATATCAGGTGTGATGGTAGGAAACACACTCAACTGTTTCATGCAAATATTATAGCAACAACAGTTTTAATCTGAATCCACCGTTATAAATATTGTATAATTTAATACTACTTAAACTCAACTCAACTAATTAATTAGTCTGTACATGAATTTTTATATGATGAAATTCGAATCTAGACATTTAAAATCGAAAATCTCGACCTTACGAACACCTCATCAACAAATCTTGAAAGTATTTAATTTAGAAAAAAAAAGAAGAAGAAGAGGTAAGATGCGATATTAAAAAGCTTATAATTGCAATTGTGAAGCAGAGTGGCATTGATATGCTGAGATTTGGGCATTTAGCTTTAGAATGGTGCAGGGATAAACAAAATGTAATTATGTTCTGCCATTCTCGTGAATTTGCAAACAATTTATTTGATTAACCTATTTTTGTAATAAACCATATCATTAGTAACAATGATTACAAATAATTGCATTTTATTTATGTACCAATTATTCCGACAGTAAGAAACCTGTAAGCAATGGAGTCATATTTGCTCCTTTCTCATAAACTCGTGTTTTAAATCTATTCGTGAAACTTACAATTAGAAGAAAATGGAATCAAGTTGGCATCTGGAACCGGCACAACGGGCACAGGTGATTGGTCTTCAACCACTTAATGATGCAACCATCATGGAACACATGTGTGCATGGCATCGAGGCAACCTCGTCACCCTCCGAGAACTCATCGAGGCAGATAGCACATTCTTTGTTCGCTGAGTTCAAACCCTCACGTAATCTCCTCCTCTTCTTCAAAGGCAGGCGATCTTGTTCTTCATCATCACCCCATTTATACCTTCTCAAAGCTTGAACTGACAAACATGTAGCAGGCTTGAAATTCAACGTGTCCTCATCATCACCATCATCATCGTCGTTGCCATTCGGCTCATCGGCCTCATCATCAAAATTATCAACCGACACCTTGATGATTACTTCCACTTCGAAGGAAATGAGTTTACGTGCAAAGTTAAGGGGGTTACTATGTAACTGCCGTGCATAAGACAAGATACCAGGAATGATGAAGGTTCGAATGTAGCCTAGAGGTGCACCCGTTCTTTCTAACAAGGAGAGTAGGATGTTGGGGCCGTCTTTGTCGGATAAAATGGTGTCCCGACAATATGTGACGGACTCATTGAAACTTCTAACATTGTTTCCTATTAAGAGATGAAACAAAACGAATCCCCACAACTATGTTGAAAAAGTCATATGGGATATGACTATAACGTTGTTGTACTTCAAGATTATTGGTTACTTCCCTTAGCTTGATACGGCAAATGGAAGCCGCCATTGCTACTATCTTGCAACCTTTTTGATGTTGAGAGTGAATACAAATGATATAAAGTTATGGGATTAGTTTTTTATAGGGGCTTAATTTTTCCTATTTCTTCTACAATTCTACACCAAATAGGTAAATTGCATGTTTACATATTACATTATAATCCTACTCAAACTCAAATCCTTATTTATGGATAAGTTCTTAGTTAAAATTTTAAAATATAAACAAATGTAGGAATATTAAGGACCGTCGAATGGGATAGGATAAGGCTGGATATTTGCATTATCGGATTTCATTTATTTATTATTCTCTATTTTAAATTAAAAAAATCTAACCCAGCTTGAAATTAATAAATATTTAAATTTAGTAAGTTAATTTTTTAAAACATAAATTAAAAAAAAAAAGGGTTGAAAAATTTGGGTACCCTGATTCATTATCCAAAGTCAAATTGAAATTTGGATAGTTCATTATCGGAAAGACTAGGAGAAGTAGGTAACAAAAAGCCGAAAATAATTGCATTATTAGTAATTCAAGTACCTCACCGCCAAAGTTGGGTACAATTAAGAACCTTTGTTTAGCTCAAAATTGGGGTTCCAGGAAATAAATAACTGATATAAGATATGAAATTACAATGTTTGTGTGCAGCTTTTGATCTCCAAGTGCCATCACTACTTGTGAAGCCAACTGTAAAAAGCATAAAACATTCTGTAAAACTTTCACTCCAGTCGCCGCACAGTATATGTACAAGAAACTCCGAGCAGGAGGCCACTCGGATTCTTTCTTCTTCATGCAAAATCCCAAATCAAAATTGAATACCTGTTGTTGAGGAAGCTTGAAACTTATCAAGACATTTTCATTTGGATTTGCCGATGAATATGTACAAGAAACTCCACATAAGATGGCCCATTTGCATTCTTGTCTTCTACCATGCAAGATACGAACGCCATTCCTGAAAATGTAGAAATTCAATCATGAGAATCCCCTAATATATTTGCTTTTCTTTTCTTTTTTTCTAAAATAGAAATGATTATATACCAACTACTCTGACAAAACGAAACCTGCAACCATAGAAGCAATTTGCTTCATTGTCGCAATAAAACCAAGGCAAAAACTCTCGGACAAGAATTAAACAACCTCTCTCTATTACACAGTTGAGAAAAGTTTATATGATATGCATGTTGGAAGAATCCATGGCTATTTCGGTCAAAAATTCTACATAGGATATATTTAATACTTTTGTAAGGAGGTGGTGGGGGAATGGTGTCCAGGATTTGAACCTGGACTTTTGCCACTACACCAGTGGCTCAGCTGACTAGGATAATTTATTTAACCATATCATAGTTTTGCGTGAGAAGGAAGTTCAATGCACTTCCCTGACGGATCCCGCTTCTTGCACAATGTGAAGCTGCAACAGAAAATGACAGAATGTAAAGATAAAATTGTATTAAACAGAGAAATGGTGTTCAATTTGGCTATGAAGGAGATGGAACAGAAACTGTTCCTTTTGGAGTAAAATAACACTAAAGAAACCACCATTAATCATACCGAAGGTAGGGCCATCTTTGTTGGCGAATCACATTGACTACGTCATTGAAGTTCTTTGATAAAGGATTGGAAAATTGCTGCATCACAAACTGAACATACAATGTTGACAAAAGAGCGTTAATGTCTGTACAGGGTAAGTGAAAGGGTCTAGACACAGAATAAAGCTTAAAAGTGAACCATATTTACAGGGGATAACCTAACCCCGTAATCCTAACATTTGAATCCAGGGTCACCCATTTGACTGCCATACTAGTCAGTCATCAAGCAAAACAGTTTTCAAGACTCTACTCATCCAATCCAAAAATCAAGTACTCCATAAATAACAAAGAAAAATTCTCACTATTAATGGAAGGAAAATGAAACAGCAAGCGGAGTGGCACACAAAAATCACCATACAGGTAGTTTAATAGCAATTTCAAATCATAACCCGGATGAGGTCAATTCAATATACAATGGACCATTTGAGTTAATTAGTATTTAAATATTTAATTTATTTTTATATAAAAAAGTGTAAAAAAATATCCTAAGCTTATTTTCAGCAGACAAAAACCTGAAAAATCAGGAAATACAATTTCAGGTGCTTAACAAGTTGTTTATAATAAATTAACGAATTAATGAGGATTTAAAAAAAACGGAAGTAAAACAAAGTACCTGAGTGGGTACTTCGTCGACTGAGGTAAAGCCAAAAAGTTGTTGCAAGATACTTGAATCCACTGAGCTTCCAAAATATATTAAAGCGTCCTCACCATTCTCAAGAAGATAGATTCCATCATCACAGACATGTTCACTAGAAAGTGGGACTGTAGGAGGAAGAACAGATTCATCCCCATCCTGTCCAGCAAGCATAAATTGTCTGTTGGCATGGTTAAAACACTTTGGACCATAAGCCAACTAGAAATTTTATTACCTTTGTATCAACATTGAGGATGGCAAACATCCTGGGATAAACCAATGGGATTGCCAAAGGAGTAGAAAGGGAGGAAACATAATTGAACCAGAAGAAACGGTCATCTATTCTGCCATCATTTCGCAACCCTCCACACTTGATTAATGCTGAAGAAAGGAAAAGACAATATTTATGAACAGATGAAAAGTACTTCAATTTTTCCTTGACAAGATGTCTGAGTTTCTGCCACAGGATTTGCCAAAATGGAAGAACAAGTTTGAAGACGAAGATTAGCTAAAATAATAATAATGGAAATGAATGAGATATGGATCAAGTAGATAAATTAACAAAAAGAAATATTTATACCAAGAGTATATAGAGGGAGAAGCTTAAGAGCCTCAGGAAGAATAAGCTGTCCAGTTGATGATACTGTGGCGCAAAATTTACGATATGAAAGCAGAATGATGATGCAAAGATTTGTAACATGGTCCCTCACTTGAAGAAGAGGGCATGTAGGAATTCTATAATTCTGTTGCAAAGGTTGATGAAGATGGATTACCACTGCATGGTGCGATTCTATAATTCAGTTCAGAATGAATTCTTATATACAATATCATTACGATGAAATAAATATTTTTTTTATATTAAATATTATCTACTTTAAAAACCCAAAAGTGGTACTCATAATTTTGTCTTCTAAAAAATACATCTCAAAATCCTTACTTTATAGGATGTACTCAAATCCTTGACTAGTTAATATGAGATAATTTTTCACTTCAACTATAGTTATGAAAATATTTTCAATCTGTGTTGCATTTATCAAATTACAAATATATATATACACGATATACTGCAATTTAGAATTGTTATTTCAATCCATTCATGAAGCTTACAATTAGATAGTTTTAGATACTATCTGAGATGCAAAAATTTACATAGATGAGATAATAGAAATAAATGGAATCAAGTTGGCATTTGGAACCGGCACAACGGGCACAGGTGACTAGTCTTCAACCACTTAACAATGCAACCATCATGGAACACATGTGTGCATGGCATCGAGGCAATCTCGTCACCCTCCGAGAACTCATTGAGACAGATAGCACATTCTTTGTTCGTTGAGCTCAAACCCTCACGCAATCTCCTCCTCTTCTTCAAAGGCAAACAATCTTGTTCTTCATCATCACCCCATTTATACCTTCTCAAAGTTTGAACCGAAAAATATGTAGCAGGCTTGAAATCCAATGCATCCCCATCATCGTCGTCGTCGTCATTCGGCTCATCGACCTCATCATCATCATCATCAATATTAACCGGCACCTTGATGATTACTTCCACGTCGAACGAAATGAGTTTACGTGTAGAGTTAATGGGGTTACTATGAATCTGTCGTGCATAAGACAAGATACTAGGAACAATGAGGGTCCGAATGTAGTCTAGAGGTGCACCCATTCTTTCTAACAAGGAGAGTAGAATGTTGGGACCGTCTTTGCTGGATAAAATGGTGTCCCGACGAAATGTGACGGACTTATTGAAACTCCCTAACGTTGTTTCCCTATTAAGAGATGAAACGAAACGAATCCTCACAACTATGTTGAAAAAGTCATGTGGGATATGACTACAATGTTGTTGTACTTCAAGATTATTGGTTACTTCCCTCAACTTGATGCAGTAAATGGAAGCCGCCATTGCTATTATCTTGCAACTTCTTTGATCGTTGAAGGGTTTCTCAGAATCGCAGTTAGTGTATGAGAATGTAAATACAAATAGTATAGATTTGGGGGCTTAATTTTTTTATAAGGAATTGAGAAAATAGAAATCACCGACTATTATTTGTTAATTTTTTCCTATTTCTTCAACAATTCTACACCAAATAGGTAAATTGCATGTTTACTCATTACATTATAATCCTACTCAAACTCTTATCCTTATTTATGGATAAGTCCTTAGTTAATTTTTAAAATATAAACAAATACAAAAATATTAAGAACAGTGAGATAAGATAAGGTATTGCTTAATATTTGCATTATCCAATTTTATTTATTTATTATTATCTATTTTAATTCCGCTAGAAATTAATAAATATTCAAATTGTTTAAATATTTAAAATTAGTAAGTTAAGTTTTTCACAAAAATAAATTAAAAATGGATTGAAAATTGGGTACCCTAATTCGTTATGCAAAGTCAATTTGAAGATGTCATCAAGTAGAAGGCTGGCTTGCAAGGGTGTTCGTTGCCAGGGCCAATCCGAACTAGAGGTGCTCATGGGCCGGGCAGCTCGGCCCGGTCGAAATATGGGAGGGTTTGGGTAAAAATATAGGCCCGAAATATGGGTTTGGGCAAAAAAACGAGGCCCGTTTAGAAAATGGGCCGGGCCTCGGGCACCACTTTTTCAGCCCGGGCCCGACACGGCCCGACCCGATATAATAAATATATTTATTTTTTTTAATTTTAAAATATTTTTTACATACTTTTTTATTTTTTTTTTAAATTTTAAATTTTTTTTAAAATACTTTTTTAAATTTTTTAATTTTAAAATATTTTAAAATACTTTTTTTTTAAATTTTTTAATTTTAAAATATTTTTAAAATACTTTTTTAATTTTTTAAAATTTTTAAAATAAAAATGGGCCGGGCTGGGCTCGGGCTTATGATTTTTCCCGGGCCGAGCCTGGGCAAAATCTTAGGCCCATATTTTGGGCTGGGCCCGGGCCTAGGACCCGGGCCGAAATTTTTTTATGGGCCCGGCCTGAACCCGGCCCGGCCTGGCCCATGAGCACCTCTAATCCGAACCCTGGTTTGAATTTTTTTTTTAATTTCTTGTACAAGTCCATTCAGATCAGACCTTCGTCAGAGTAAATGGTAAATTTAATAGTTTCAATTCAAATAATAAAATATTTTTATAGTCATTTTAATATGTTTGATTATGATCAGAACCAACATATGATACCGAAAAAGGGTACACTAGGAGAAGTAGGTAACAAAACCCCGAAAATATTTGCATTATTATTACTTCAAGTTTTAAGTAAAAAATTTTCACTTCATTATAATTCTCTATAATTTTTAAATTTATAGTTGTTAAAAAAATAAATGATTCTTATATTTTGTAAGGACCATTTAAATTTAATTTTGGAAGGAGATAGATCTAACATGCAAATAGATTAAACTAAAAAAGGTAATTGTTTTATTAAGTCCTTAAATGTTTTATATAATCACATTTCAGGTCGGTGCCGCCAATGGCAACGATGGCACCAAAGTTCACTGTTCAAAACAGATCATTCTTGTATATGATTTTGCAAGTGGGTCATTTTCGTAAATAATTTATTTAGATTATTTCTGAAAAAAGCCTAAAGAAAGAGAGATGTATGAATGTTAGGAAATGATATCTAAATTTGGAGCGGTAGAAATTGTGATATTGTCCTCGGTTCTCATGGACCATCCTTTAGGAATGTTCAGAGGCCAATTAAAGCTATGGCCAAAAATAATGGCAGCCAATGGATGGTAAACTTATCAATTTTGAGCTATAGCAACAACTTATAAGTATATCTTTTTCCATATTGAGTGGTGAATATAGAATCATTCGGAAATATGATAATAATAGTCTACAATGTCTTTTAAAACGTTGAAGCTCGAAGTAGATGTGGTCACATCAACATAGACAAGCTCAAAAGGAAGTCAACTAGACAACAACGACGACCATTATGGATATATCTTTTAGCCAGCCATAATGCTTTTCCATTTCCTTATCTCAATTTTTTTTCTTTTTTGGTGGCTTTTTTCTATCGTCCTCCAAAATTATTAAAAAATCAAAAATTTTTTTAAGTAGAATAAGCACAATATAATGAAAGTATAAATCTGAATAATTATAAGTATCAAATTATTACATCAGATAATTTGAGTGCAACATCAAATTATTATATTATAAACAGATCAAAAATTAATACAATACAATTTTAAAGTAAACAAGTTACTGAACTAATTAGATTAAAACTCACTCTTAACAATCATAAACTCAGGCACCTACACGTCGTGCGCGGTAGGTATCGAATAACACAGGATCAGATATCAATGAAATGATAAAATTCCTGTCGCAGACAACACAAAAAGAACCTCACAAGAAAATAAAATTGTGGATTTCTAAATACAAGCACACATTGATCGATGATTAACCAGAATCCCCTAAAACACTAACCGCAGCGGTCCGTTGTTCATTTGTAAGGTCTTTGGGAAAGTTAACGAGGAAGGAAACATTCAAGTTGCCTCGGCTTCCCGGTTCTTTCTTGTTGGCCATACCCTGGCCTTTGATGACCCTTTGATAGCCAGGCCCAATGATTTCATCAATTTCCAGATTCATCGTCCCTCCGCCCAGTAAAGGTATCGGAAAGGAGCAACCTGTGAGAGCCTTCACCAACGGAATTTCAACAGTGAGCTCCAGATCATCGCAGACTCGTCGGAACAAGCTATGGCGTTTCTCGGCAATCACGAAAGTGACGTCGGCAGCGTAGGCTCCTGGGCTTTCGTTTCCCATTCCTTCGAATGTTACCTTTGTCCCTTTCTTCCATCCTGGATTCACTTTTACTGATAATATCTCGTCTTCTTGTATTATTTGCCTGCCCATTTTATTCACAATATTGCTTCAGATTTTAATAGTGTTAATTCATAATAAATGGATTTTGGGTAAAAAAAATAAAAACCTTTGTATTTTAATAGGTGGCATGAATCGGGTTGGATTTTAATCCATTGAATCTAGATTATTTAATTTAGGGTTTAAATCTTTAGGATAATTTTTGTTGAAGTTAAATTTTGAATTTGAATATTTTTAAATTTAAGTTTTTAAGTTGAATTACTATAAATTTAAATTATAATCATTTAAGCTTTGGATTAGTTTGAGTTATTATCTAATTAATTTGAGATATAATTTTCAAGTTCGTTTCATATGACAATGGGAAATCACAGAGAATATGTAAAGCTGAAAAAAATGATAAATATAAAATTACGAACCCGGATAGCGTAAGAACGTCTCTCGTGATCATCACCTTCTTCATACATCCATAGCACAACTCTTCAAGCGTGCACTCCAGATTTCTCTCGATCGTTGGAGGTTTCACCGTCCCGCTTAACTTAGAATACCTGATCGGGTCACTCTTCCACTTGCTCGATGAGTTTCTCGACAGATTCTCGCGGAATCCGTTTCTATGATCCACGCTTCTCAGACTTGCTCCATTAGGAATGCTGTTTACGAGGGAAGGTCTCGGCAGGGGGCTCCTCTTGCTCGGGGTTCTCGGAGGGATTGAAGCAAAGAAAGCGTCCATGTTTCGATGCCTGAAACAATGCCTCCTCCGGGATTGGAATCCATGTCGGCCATTGTATCCGTAGCCGCGAATCGGAGGACACTGCATGTTTGCTTGATCTATTACCCAGATATAAAAATTCTGTCCCGTTTGCGAACCGAATCTGGATTTCTTACAATGACGCCATGATTGTAATGTGAAGGGAAATCTGTAAAGCTTGGTTTAGAAATGGAGGCAGATTCAAATGATTGAACTATATAAAGAGTGCTAGCAGAGAGCCAAAGGGGGGACATAGATTTTTACCATATTCACCAGTAAAATATAATATAAAAAATGCATGGTTAATCTATTAACTAATTACCCAAATATTTACTGTTTGCCAATAAAAAATAATTAGCCAAATATTTATTGGCTTTCATTACCACATTTCTATTAGCAAGAGATAGTAACCTAAATTTTCTTTCACTATTTTTCTCTATTTTCTAAGGTTATATATATATATGCAATTGAGATATTAATCCTTTTAATTTAATTTTTATACTTTACGAAAATTAAAAATTAGTCCAATTGAACAACATAGTTATATATTATCGTTAAATCATTACCTTAAAATTTATAGTTTAACAATTTACAAGCAAGAAATTAGCAAAATCAATATTTCACTAATTTATATGGCAAAAAGTACGAGTCAAATTTATATATTTACCAATAAATGTACTAACCTCTCTATTTTCTTAAAATAGAATTTCATGATTAGATGGTGTTGTTTTATGTATATTAGCATTTAAATAATTTTGCATCCATGCTATTATCAATTTCACTTATTTTTAACCAATATCAGACAGGATTAAATTTAATCATTTACTTCTATATTACAGGCATTCAATTTCAGACCAAATGGGAAAGACTTCGTCATTTCTTTTAATGATTATGAGTTAATTTTCAAATATATATTTAGCTAACTTTTTTTTGGGTCCCTCAAACATCTATCAGCATGATAAAATGGCGATAATGAGGAGCAATACAGTTGACTGATGCCTGCAGCTCTACATATAGTGATGGGCTCTTCCGAAGTCCCATTTCATTTTCTCAGCATTCACTTAATTATAATTCACATTAACTAATTTGATACACAAATTTTAATTTTATGTAATTATAAAAATATTAAAATTTAAATAGATACTTAAAACTTTTATTTAATTCAATTATGCACTGCTTAAAAATTAAATACATTAATCAATTTCTATATTTGATAAATATAATTATTTATATATGTAATATATAAACATAAAACAATGCTATATCAATAATTGTATTTATAAAATTGATTCAAATTAAAATTTTTATATAAAATTACACAAAATCAAAATTCAAATATAATAAATAAAATTATTTTTATATACAATATATAAACCTAAAATAATAATATATAAATAATTGTATTTTTAAAATTGAATCAAATCAAAATTTCAGATATAAAATTATACAAAATTAAAATTCAAATATAATAAACATAACTATTCATATGCAATATATAAAATAAAATAAACACTCTTTTTCTACGTAAAGCAATTATATTAAAGATTTTCAACAAACATGTGCAGACAATTTTGATATTTTAGAAAAGAATTACCCTACAACCCAACTTCATATTATGATACTGTAGTAATTGGAATGTCTCCAAATGTGTGACCCAAATCAAGAGTACAAAAATATCATAGCTACTATCATATACAGTACAGATAATACATGTACTTACTTGCTCGTAGAGATACATAAGAAATTTAGAAATCGAATTATTTTCTTTATTTGCAACCTACAGGGTACAAATTGGGTATTATCCCAAAATACAACAGCTAATAGCACACTAATATTTACTGCAGAAGGAATTAGAAAATAAGTAAAATAACCAACCCACCCCCAAAAAAAAAAAGAAAAAGAAAAAAGAAAAGGGAAAAGCTTTCAACATTTTCTGGCATTTCTGATGTAAGTTAGCCAGGGAAAGATGCATCTGCAATGGTAGTTGATACACCAAAAGGATTTCGATCGAAAGGACAGTTCGGTTAATATTTCCATTATGTACAGAATACATTACACCTGTGCATAGCATTCAACAAGATGAGCAACCATGTGATCCACCAGATTTGATGCAAAATGATTTACCAGGATAAATAGAGATACATTTGTTGGAGAACTTCATATGATCCCTATTAAAATAACTAACCCCCAATCACGAGTAGTTTCTGGGTTTTAAAGATAGATTTATACCATTTCTGGGTTTTAAAGATAGATTTATACCGTTTCTGGGTTTTAAAGACAGATTTATACCGATCTCCTTGATCGACGCACACAAAAGGAAGTACATATTCCTCGAGCCTAGAGGTGGACCTTGACAAAATAAAATAATAATAATAACAGAGACGGGAAGGCTTAACTACTCAATAATGTAACCACAACACGTTTAGAAAATTAAAGAGAGAGGATATATTTTATTTGACGTAAGATTTTTCATGATTTAAGAGCTCAATTTAGTTTTAGTTCAGCTAGGCAGTTTGTACATAATATTGGCTCCTTCCTTTCCTCTTTTAGGATGCATGAAGTGGTCAACAAAGTTCAATTAAATTTGCAGAATAAAGAAAAGAAAATGGATATATACTCACCGTGATGGTCAGATAAATGCATGGTTAAATTCTGCATACCCTACAACATAAAATTTGCACACTGCAAAAGTAAAAGAATCAAAATTACTAAAAGAAAAGAAATACCATAGAACTTATTTGAAGCATTGAAATTAGTTATGATACAGAATACTGCTAAGTTTTACATCCTCATTTCAGCTCCTAAATGCTTAAATTGCTTAAATTGCTTGTTGGTAATACTAAAACTGAACATTCAAAATGCCACTGGATGAAATATGAATGATAATAACAGTTCAGCTATATGTTGCTGTAAATGAGAAAAGATGGCAATTTATTGTAACATAGCAATATTTTAAGAAAAGCATAAAAAAAGATATAACCTTTGCATGACAAATTTTCGTTATAGCCTCAACATGAAAATTCTTCAGTTCTTCGAGAGATGTAACATCTAAACCACTGATATCTTCACCCTATAGAAAATAGTTGGTTAGTTTAGATTCATAACTTTTCTAAGTTGCAACTGGATGGAATTAAATGTCTACGGATATATTTACATATACACATCATAACCAACTTAAATATAATCAAATGCAACAGCATAGAACAGATATAAGGTATAGCTTAAAGTACACAAACAAAGATGCATCTCAAAAGTCTTCAACTAACAGGCCTCATATACCTATTAATTCAGAAAAATGAAAAATTGGTCCTGAGATGTAGATCAGCACATGAAATCTGAAAACTGGCATTCGCTGGCGGATTAGTTTGTAGACCAAAAGCAGGCTTACAGCTGAAACTAGGCTAGAAGGCCAACAATTTAATACAATTGATAATTCAACGTTCTACCAAGTGATAACATTCTATTCTTGGTCATTAAGTTTGAGGTAGGTTGATGCTTAATATAATGCTAAAAGCTAATTGTTTGCTTTAATCGACAGTACTGCACTCATATACAAGTGTTAAGTGACGTCATCCACAGCGATTAAGTTTGAGGTTTGCAGTGGCCTTATATTGAGGCTGTCGACTTGATACTGAATACTCATCCTATTCCAGGATCAATTTCCATTAGAACTGTGCCTATATCCCTTATAGATTCCTCACTGGTTTGGACAAGTCTTACATCCCAATGATAAATCAAACACTAATTTTATACTCATACTAGAGCTGGAAAATGAAACCTTAAAAGAAGGCAACCAAAAAGACAGATCCATAGTTGAAGAAAGAAAACAACCACAATAAACTGGTACGAGAAAAACATGCAAGTTCTGATTTCTTCAAAACTAATCTAGAGAAACAGCATACCTTCATTCTGGAAACAAGCCTTTCTAGTTCTTCACATCTTCTCCTTTCTTCTTGATAGCAAGCTCTTAACTCTTCGTATGTTTTCATCCCATGTAAATTTTCACAAGCTTCTTCCGGTTTCAATAATTTAAACGAGTGACCATTGGAAGGCAAAGGTCCATTTCTTTCTCCTGTTTGTGCGATACTTGATGATATGTCCTCCACATTAACACCAAGTTTTCTCATCTTTGCCACAAGCATCCACATGTTTGCCAGCTCATTTTCCAGATGTTCCTCGTGCCTTTTTGCTTCATTAATTCTTCTCCGCAAATCACCTTCCATTAGCTCTCTCTCAGATAATGCAGCTTCCAGGGCAGCTTCTCTTTGGTTCCTCATGCTAAGTTCTTTCTGCAACTCCTCTATGAGAAGTTCATCCTCTTGTTTCCTGTGATGTGCCTCGGGCCAGGCACCACTCATGTTGTTTTGTCTAAAATTATGCATAGTCCTCTGACAACAGTTGGATCTACAGCGGGCCTCTTTTGCGGCAGCCAGTTCACCTGTCAGTTTAGCATTTTCATAAGAAAGCCTGGTTACTTCTTCAGCTAAGTTTCGAAGTTCAACTGCAGCTGCTGCCGCCAACTCTTTTGCATATGAAGCTTCCTCTGCCAGCTTATTACTGTGAACTTCAAGCCCATCCTTCTCTTCAGCTAATTTCACCTTCTCTTGCTTCAGGCTCTCTATCTCAGCAGCCTAAGAAAATGAAAACAGGTTAAAAACATCAGCAGAAAACTTCATGGAAGAGTAATACACCACCCTTAATCAAATACTGAACAGAAGTAGCATAGTTAGTTCAAATTTTGCTTAAGATGCCAGAATTAATAATGAAAAAGGAATTACCTGAATAAGAACTTGGGAATTCAAAGAGGTACATTTGTCACACTCTTTGGAGTCATCCTGAGAAAATACTCTATTCAAGCTCATGACACTAGTTGGTGTATTATCATCACCGTAAGTTTCTTCACATGAACCAATTCCATTCTTCATTTTCTCAAAAAATTCTTTGGAACAAGTTTCTTCTGCCACATTATCTGCACTTTCTTGTGGATTCCTGGAGCTTTTGTTCTTCAGCTGTTGCCTTAGTAGAAGAATAGTTTCTTGCATCTCAGAATTTTCTGCTATCTACTAGGAGAATCAAATACTATCATTAACAATATGAACTCTGAAATAATAAAGCACGGGGAAGGCAAAGCGGACTTAGAAATTCTACCTTCACTTGAAGTTGCTCTTGAAGTACCCTATTGTCTGCTGATTTAATCTTTCAATACAATTCCATCACAATGCACTCAAATTAGTAAAGTATATTTGACATTTAAATACCATTTGCACAACCAAGTAATAGGATAACAAACCTCAAGTTCGAAAGTTTTCTCATTTAGGTTTGTTGCAAGCTTCAAAAGAGCCTACATTAGAGATTAATAGACTGAATCAGCAAGAAAGAGCAGCCAAGAGGAGGGAGAGGGGGGGGGGGGGAACTTAACAGAGAATGACCTACAATCAAATGTGTTGTTCTTGCCTACTATACCACCCGCTACCCAATCCCCAACAAAGCATTAAAAAGAAAATAGTAATTTATTTTTCTATTTGGTCACCAAAAGTCAAAGCATGTAATTTATTATTTTTCTTTTTGAACCTCAATATAAATAACTTACAGTAAGACAGAACAAAGTTTTATTGAAACTTTCAAATATAAAATGGGAAAAGTTGAAAGATTGCTTGAAAATATAAAGTGAGAAAGAGCTCTTTCAACAGAGATCTTCAATCTCAAAAGCAGTAGTTATTTGCACCACAGGATGGTTAATATAATATTACACATTTCTTCTACCAACTAATATAAAGGTTGTGGTTTAATTGGAAAAATCCAAGCTGGACAATAGGAAAATTTGTCTTCGCAGTTCAGTAGCATCACCCAAAAATTCTGAGATAACCAACACTTCACTTGAAGCATGCTTACCTGCGACATTTCAGCATTATTTGATGTATGTGGAGCCTTCCCAACTGATTCAATCATTCGTTGTTCTAAAACTCGTATTTGATGCCTCTTCTCATTGATTTCACCCTTCAACTTCTGCATTTGCTCCTGTATTAATCAGTATGAACTTCATAAGCATCGACTATTACCAATCAAATTTAGAATTTTGCAAAAGGTGCAGAGTTTATTAATGTAGCTCACTCTAAGCTGTGAATTTTCGGGGCTGCTTGCTGCTTTCTCTGACAGCCTTTTTAGAGAACTAATAGACAATGCAACTTCTCCAGCTAGCATTTTCATCTGCTCCTGGAGAAGATCCATTTGATCTGTAATAGTGGTTCCACTCTGGAAAGTGTATTCAGCTCCCAGTTAATATAATGTTTCAATCAATAAGTTATCCCATAGCACTTGTTTATATGTTTTCCACATAACTCCCCAACACAAGCAAACAAACTATTATCTTCACTGAGTATGAGAGCAAAAAGAACTTATTAGAACTTAAGCAATAGCTTAAAACTATAAGGACCAGAACCAAACTTTGCCAAAAAGAAATATTTCATTAACATTCGAAAATATAAAACATTGGCAAGCTACTTTTAAATACCACAATGTCAGATAGGTCTTTCCCTAGAAAATCTCTAACAATTTTAGATGTACATAATTCTAGCAGTACTATCCATAATCATAGCACAAAATGGTAGAAGGCAGTGAACTCAAGTAAAAGCATGTCTTAGTCAATGCACAAATGCAGAAATTCTAAAAAAACAAATAAAATAGAAACGCAAAGTACCAAATATGATCATACAATCCCAATACTTGGCAAATAAGCAAAACACTAAGAGTGAGTTTGGATGGGCGATTGGGTGCGGTGCGGTGCATTTAGCTTACTTTTTATCTCACGCTACAGTATCGCTACAGTATCTAATCTCACCGCCACCGCTGTTTTTACACTAACCGCAGGTAAACGCATCGCCCATCTAAACTCACCCTAAGTAATATAAGTTCATTAAATTAAACTGTTTAAAAAAAAATCTTAAGTTCCAGAAGCTTCTTTCCATGTAGCATACTAGCTATCTTGGAATGCTTACATATAAAACAAAACAAAAGTGATTGCAGTTCTTACCGGAGGCAAACGACCTCCAACAGTGGCACTAAACAAATCACCAGCTTGAGTTCTTTCTGGAAATGAATCAACAATTGCAGGATCATCTCCTCTCCTGCTAACTGATTTTCTCCGTCCATCCTTCATATCATTCAATGTAACTTTGTCTTGCAAAGATTTTGAACAAGATGCAGGAGACCCACTTGCTGAGCTCCCATTATCAGCACTGGGAGACATTCCAGCCTGATTCTCAGGTTTCTGCAGGGGAAATTTCTCAAACATTGTTTGATCTAGTTTAGTTTGTTGAATAAGTATAAAATCAATGAATGTTGGAAAGTTTGAATAATTGAGTTGATAAGATTGAAGCATTTGAAGTATTTTAATCCTTATCTCTGCTCAAGAAACATAGATAAAACAGAATGAAACAGAATAAGTGCATTTTTCAACTCTGATCCATAGATAAAACTCTACCTTCAATCCATGCTAAAGAAGAAATAACAGGAAGTTATATATCAGAACCTACTCTTAGTTTAAACCAGCCAAGCATTCCGCGCCTCCTGTTCCTTTTATAATCTTTAACCAGCTCATCCAGATTTGCAACATCATCCCTTCCTTCGACGGAGAGCTCAGAAGCACAACTTCCAGCATCATCATCAATCATGTATTCTCTTTTCCTATCTGGCAAATATGCTAGCTGCATCACCAAATACATCTAACATAAATTTCAGAAAATAATACCAAGGAACTCAAATTGTCAAGTGAACCATACCACTGAAATGATCTACTGCAAAAAGCCTCTACTATGAACACTATATCTAAGATTGCAAAATACTGAGGAACTATGGATCATGCTATTCATGCTCAAAATGAAAGATCACACACCTCATCTTCACCAAAAGAATGCCTCCGTCTATGTCTAGACCTTTCAGGAATGCTTGATGACATGGAATTCTTGGTGGAAACCAATATTAGTTTAGTTAACCGCTGAATTCTTCCCATCAAAGCTGCCTTTGCTTGTTCTTCTTCCTCCAATCGCGACTGCAATTTGACCTGACCAGCTTCCAGCTGTGACACCAGAAACAAATGCGTGTTAGATACAAACAAGAAGTGACAGATACCTCAATAAAATTAGCTCTTTTGGTGTTTACAGGGCTAAATTACACAATTTTTATTTTAATTGGATAACATCATGTTAATAGGAATTAAATACTACCAATAATAAGTACACTCCACAATGAGAATGATTCTGTCAAGGTCTTGGCTAAATATCAGCAATTTTTACATTAGATGGAGCCCATAGTAGAAACATCCAGTATAACTATCAAAATTCATCAAGGAAAAGTGACAAACCTGAAGCTTTAAATTAACCAAATCATCTTGTGTAGTCGCAGCCGTGTAAGGTCTTTCCGTCATCCCTTGCCTTAGTTGCTCAAGTTCATGCTTTAAAGAGGAAATTTCCTTCTGGTACTTTTTTATAAGCGACTTCTCATCCATAATCTAAAAAGGTAAAGAATATAACGTACATGGCAGCCCAACAAAGCCTCATCCAACACCACAAACATATAAACAATAAGCCTAGCATTTACCTTATTCTGGGATGCTTTGATTTCTACATGCTTACTTCGATGGGCAAACTTCAATGTGTTGTGTGTTTCTTCGCCGTTGCTAGAGGCAGGTGTCACGGTGCAGATAAGCTGCAACAATGATGAGAATAGAAAGAATATTGATAAATGCTTCAGCAATACAATCATAATGATAATAAAGCAAATAATGGACACCACAGCAACATTATTATCAAAAAAGGGGAAAGTAATAACCAAAGATCTCGCAGAAAATACCAATAATAGCAATACTTAATTCCCTGTGATGATAAATTGAACTTACAGAAATCCGTCCACGGCCACTAAGGGATGACTGCAATAAACGGGTAAGCTTGGAATCTCGGTATGGAATATGAGTTGCTTTTCCATCCGTCAATTTAGAAATTACCTAGAATGAGAGACAATTAATAAGCAAAAAGTCTTGAAACAGATGATCAAATTTGCACCAAGAATATATGCCCAGCTCACAAGTACTAATACAGGCATGGTAAAAGATATGCATGGTTGAACAAAATCTTCAAAATCATGCAATGACGAGTTCAGAAGTCGATCAATTTAGCACGCAGCAATAACTAGCATTAAAGCAAGTGTAAATCAAAATGGAAATGGTCAAAAATAGTTCATGATAAGATTCATAATTACAAGTAAACTGCACAATATATAGATATGTAAGATTAGCATCTTACAGCCAAGGGGAGAAAGGGCAGCAATCATGCAACTAAGTAGAATTGGTTATAACCTAGTCATCTAAAAGAGAGAGAGAAGAGAAGACCAAAAAGAGAAGTGATTTCATACAGTTCCTAGAGTCAGTAAACTTTTATTTATATATGAGCCTTCTTTTCTCCGCAATCCAGTTGTTTCAGCTTTAGAGCTTTCAGATCCAGCAAGATCAATTAAGTTCTGCAAAAATAAAAAGAATCCGGTCATATTTATGTATAGATACCAATACCAGGATGTTTGTATTAAAAAAGCATCACAATCAGCTAAGTTCAGTCGATATCCTAACTTCTATCAATGAAATGATTAAGGTAGTTACCAGTTGGGATAGTGTCACATCTTCATCCCCATTCTTCTCTCCACGTGGACTGCTTTCAATAGTCTGATAGTTAACAGAATATTTCAGTAAAGTGAGACAAGAATTAAGAAAAAAGAAAAGAAGATGAACAAACACAAAAACACCTTGATCAGGAAATAACTATTATGGTTCTTAAAAATTTAGGGGCAGGCTCATCAAAGTGATACGATCATTCATGATGATTGGTGGTTTTGAAGAATTGAGAATATCAAATTCAAAAAGATTTATCCAAGAAAATAAAAATAGAATTCGTCTAGAACAACCACGAAAAAACTTATATAAACCATATATCCTCTTTCCTTTTCAAAATAACCAACAAAACACATTAACCTCCATTCTACTCTGTCACATTTGGAACCACAAAAACCAGCCGAGCTAAATCTCTTTATTTCTATAAAAGATGGCAACAAAAAATTTTGCTACTTCTAACTTTATTTAATACAGAATTGTATAATTTAAGACATTCTGCTTAAATAAAGGTTTGAGCTTCTAAGACATGAGAAATTATTATGTTTTTATTTAAATAAAAGATTAAGTACCAGGGTGAATATAGTGTGACTCCGACTGCTAAGAAGGTTGAAATTATTAGAACCAACGTGCCTATGTTCTGTTACATCAGAAAAAGATGTTAATGGATAGAGAGTAGAAATGAGAAAAAGAAAGAGCAAAAATAATCAGGAAACCATAAAAATTGATGATTAAAAGAAAGTTCCTACAAAGAAACATAAACAGTGGTATACAAATGAAAGCAAAAGAAATCAAAATTTGGCTAAGAATTGGCATGTATCAAAGGAGGAATGTTCTGGTATAAAAGTGTACTAGAATACAGAAAGCGAATGTTAGTATACCTTCTCCAGTTGCTATCAAGGAAAGAGCATGAGCAGGAGATAAAACAACTTCTTCTTTGATTCCCTCAACATAAGTTCCCTGCTCAAGTTACACGCCACAAATTAAAATAAAAAATATTTTAAGTTCTGAGCTGTGATATAGTTTGCATCAGTGTATAAGTTGAAAATAAATCTAACACAAAGCAGAGCATATGCTTGATTAAAGACAGATACATTAGACAAAGAACAAGAAAATAACAAATTCTACAGAAAATTATGGATGATACAAAAGACATGCATATAAGGAGTGAAAAGTAGAGAAAAGGTAGATCACCTGAGCATCCTCTCTTATCCTTAGGTTCTGACCTATTGGATCAAGTAAATCATTGATAACCTGGTGACCAAATAGTGCAAAAGTAAAAGGTTTTGTTAACAGCAACCACCAAGCAAGAAGTCAGAAGAACATTTATGTAAAATGAGCAGCACAGGACATGATGCTCCAGGGAACCATTGAATATAAAAATCTGAACAATAGGCAGACTAGAATCAATCGATTATGATTACAGCAGAGCTACAGTAAAGATCTTCACAAAATTATTTACTCTCTTCAATTCACGAATGTGGTCTCTAGTCTAAATGAACTCTTTTATACAGAATAAATAGCATGGTTGATCTAATCATCGATGCCTTACCTGCTTGCACCTTTCCTCCCAAACTAACCTTGTCAAGAAATTAAAAGAAACTAAAAAAGCAAGTAACCATAGTTTAATGCTTACCCTTGGAGTTGCTACATCTAATTTAATAAGCAAAACCTAAAATAAAATAAAATAAATTTGAATCCACATGAAATGATGCTCCAAACTTACTAGATATTATGAAACATATGACAACCTTGACAGTATCCAATTTCAATCCAAATATTTACAACACAGATCAAACACTTATAGCCTGTACCCTGGCTTTAGGGCGTTTGGGCATGATATGAATGAAGCTCCTGTTCTGGTTTCACTAAGGGACAAACTAGTGAATAAATGCTTAGGGGAACAACAGTGGTGCGATTTCTTTTTTTTTTAAACTTCGAGTGGGTGTCAGAGAAGTCTGTGAAGTAGTTGCTTTTAAGCAACCTCTTCGAACAAGTGAAGAAGAATATTGTCTTTGTTATACCGCTTTAGAGCTAGATGTCCCCAATTGTCTGCAATATAGCCTATATAAGAGAAAGAGTGACATTCTCACCAGCCCAATCACTTTTGACTATCCCAATGTCAAGGGTTCAGCATCCAGTCATAGTTGATCTGACCTATCTATCCTACTCATTGGGACTTGGTGTGAAATTGAGCAATTAAGCGTTGGCTCTAATACCACTTGGCACAAGCCATTAATCTCTTCCCAAAGGACGTGTCCAATAGAACATAATCTTTCATTTCCTACCCAATTTGGGATTAATATCCCCTGCACTAATGGTATCCAGTACCTATTATCATGCTTAAAGCTTACATAAACTTCCTTTCAAACTTGATAGCAACATGAGGAGACAACAATAACATCCTCTACAACACATATAAAGAAAACTTAATTGCCTTATGGCTACATCTCTATGTTTCTTTTACCTCCTAGAAACTCTCAACTAAAAGCCAACCAGCATCAACTCTTACTAGTTTAAAGGAAAACATGTTGACCAAGCCAAGCCAAGCATGATAAATTGAGTGGGGAAAACATAAACTTCAAAAAATGAAAATAAGACCATGACTAACCTCATTGTAAATCTCAAGATATGAAACCCGAAGAAGAAACTCCCGCTCAGGTGTCTAAAATACAAAAGCAAGGTTACTCAATGAAAGGATATTGTCTAAAAACATAATCAGTCAAATGGAAGATCAACCAATTACCTCTTGAATGGTGGCAAATACATCCTTAACAGCTAACGGAATGATTCCAGGTGACTTTTGCTCACCCTAAATCAAGAAATAAAGTCAACATTGCACCATAATACTTGAGTAGCAAAAATAGGATAACCATGATACATCAAATGGAAGTCCCCCTGCCCAAACCACCAACCTCAACGATTCCCCCTATGCTGATATATAATCCTCAACAGTAAGGGACTTCATTTATTACTAAAATTCTATTCTCTGATAAAAGTTAGAATATTAGAATTCATGCATATTCAAGGTATATACACAAGTTATAGAGCTTCCTTAAATGGTCATAATGTTTGATTTACTTTCCAAGAGATGAAATATTCTCATTCAAGTCATTACGCAAGCATCCGACATCCACCTCATTAATCAATCACCAAAATGAAGCTCTATACCTAATACAAATCATTGTCATGTTATATATACAACTTATTGGGCACAAATGAAAGGCGAGAAGTGACAAAATCTCTTGTTCAACACTTACATGCATTGTATGAGTCTTTCCACTACTCGTAACACCATATGCAAAAACTGTGCCTGCATGCATGAGATCAGAGAAATAATTATCATCTAACAATTCATCGCATAGTGAAAATTAGTGTAAAGACAGCCTACTCTCATGTAAACTATGTCACCTTCCAATTTGTACCAAGTTGAGAAACAAAAAAGACTTCATGTTATAACCAAAACCTTCCAAATGAGAGCTAGTGCTATGTTATCGCTTTTTACCACTTCATAAATTCAATTCTTAAAATACCTAAAGCAGTTGAGTTTTGCATATGAAGATTGAACTTTCTTGATTGTACATTGTATAGCAAGTTTAACATTGATATCCAAAATTTCAATATTAAAAATTTAACAACACAGAATGTATTAGGTTAATCTTGCAACATAAAGAAAAAAGCCCTTACATTAATCCAGAAGACCATTGCTTCACCTTTAACTGACTTAAGTTAATAACAAAGCAATATTCTAGATAAAAGTACGAGAATTTGGGTCCACCATTACAAAGCAATATTCTAGATAAAAGTACGAGAATTTGGGTCCACCATTCTATCCTCCTTTAATTTTCTGAAAATTCAAAGAAAATGGGCAATTCTTTTTCCTACCATCCTTCTCAAAATTCTTGGCTGTTGGCTTGAAACTGAAACAGATGCAAAACATAGAAGGAAGAATATTACGCTTCATCAATTTGAAATTTTAATGAGATGGATCCTGTTCAGCAAGATTTATTGTGTATTACCTAACTCTGTTTTCGCTTTTCTCACCAACTTTGGAATTAAAATTCATAGAATTTGATACTATCTTACTATAACTTTCATATAATTAATGTTTTAATGGGTCATTCACATTTAAGATATCCCACCCATATGTTGCAATTGAACAGAAACAGTCATAAAACACTCAACTCATAGAAGACCTCTATCAATATTACTTCGAACTACAGTGAAATTAATAGCTAAGGATAAAGAAAGTTACCATTTATCCCTTGCATGGCACCACTTATAACATGCTGAGCAGCAGCATCATATACATGGCGCGTGGTTGTTGCCGGGCCAAACACTCTGTCTGTAATATACGCATGAAAATCAACTCAGTAAATCAACAACCATGAGAAGTTTCAACAAGAATAAACAAATGTGGTACATGTTGAAGCTCAAGAATGCTAACCCCATTAAATTTTCAGAAAACATGAGCCTAATGTATGACATAAACAAAATATAAGGATCTAAGCAGCCAAAAATGCATATTAAACAGTTCATTGTTGATTCACTCAGTGCAGCAATTTTAGTAACGGACTACAAATGAACCCAATAAGAAAATGAATCAAGAACTTTCTACCAAAGTTTTATTGTTACTTCAATAAAAATTATAATCACACTCAGAAAACCCCCAAAAAGAAGAAAGGAAAAACAAAAAGCTTTACTAACCAAAGCCATAAGCAATAGAAGGATTGAACTCGTTCCTTACTGTAAAGTCCCCTTCTGCATACCACGCTATCTCGTCTCCTTTATTAATTTCCCTCGGACTGATGGAAAACGGAGAAAGCAAATCAAGTAAAAAAAAAAGCTTCCCGACTGTCACCAGCAGCTAGGTAATGGACAAATAGAAGGCAGCCACAGAGAGAGAGTACCTGAGAGGACGGAAACGAACGGTGACAGTAACATTTTCTTTAGACTTGGAAGACTCGAGGCGTTCAACGACGACAGTGGACGGACTTGGGCCGGGGTTGGGACTAGAGGAAGTAGCTGGAGACGAGGAGAGCCTAGAAGGAGGACGAGACGACGTCGTTGAAGAAGGAGTCGCCGGACGACCGGTCGTTTTAGTGGAAGGCGAGGGAACGGGAGATTTGCGTGAACGGAACGGCGAGATGGAGGAACGATTTGACCTACTAGACATCTTCCAAGAGAACCGGAAACGAGAAAAAGTCAACGGAAAGTCAAAGTTTAGAGAGAGAGTAGAAAACAAAGAAGGGAATGCCGGCGGCGAGAGTGAGAGAAACGATGGTGCCGCCCTTTAGCTGCGATGTTTTTTCTCTTTCTCCCCCATCTCTCCCTCCAAAACGAAGCTTTAATTTTTAACTTTGTGTTTTTTTATTTGTCTGATTTTTTTTAATTTGAATTGTCAGATATGCCCTTATGTCAGATGTTGTTGGGTTTTGAAATTGAAAACTTTTTGTCCGCATCTCTTTTAAAAAAAAAAGTCTACCTAAAAGGTGGATTTGATGAATACCAAAAGCTGCTTTACGAGGAGTTATGCGGTGGGTTTTTTTAAGGAGAGCATTATATGAGTTTTTGTTTATAATGAGAAATTTATGTTTGGATTAAATGTACATTGTGTTTATTTTCGGTGATAAAAATAGTAGTGATTGTGAGATTAATTATTGTGGTGGTGAAATTTAATACTATAACGGTAAGATTTGAAACAATAGTAGGGTGTGCGTTTGGATTTAAATACAGCTATAGCGGTTAGGTAAGAATATAACATAAGTATTAACGATATTAGATTAGAAATGTCAATGTATCTATAATACAATAAATAATTATATTTATATTTATATTTATATTTATATTAAATAATATAACATAAATTAAAGTTATATTTTTATAAAATGGTAATTAAAATAATAAAATCATATACAATAAAATTTAAATATTTTAAATTATATTCATAATAAAATATCAAAATATTTTATAAATTATATTTAAATAAAATAATGAAATATAAATTAAATTGTATTTATACTAAATTTATAAATTAAAATTTAAAAAAGTAATTTTATTAACAATTAAATTATATTAAACTTATGTTATGTGTATTAAATAAAATAAATAATAAATGAAGAATTGGAGGGGTAAAATAATAATTACCCTTGTCTTTAGACTTCTAAAGCAGTCCAATGGAGCTCTTAACTCTAGCGAATATTTTGGATTACAGTAAGGTGAGAAATGCTCACCGGTGTGCTTGCCAAACACCTCAATTGGAGCTGCATTTTAGTTCAATTTTTTTTACTCTTTAAATCTCGTCACACTGAAGCTTGCTAGTGATCCAAATGGGCCCTTAGCATTGTTTTTATTTTTTATTTTTGTCAATTTAGCTTTTTTTAATTAAATTTAGTGATGAAGCTTCAAAAAAAAGTAAACTTATTTTTAATAAAATATCAATTAAAATATTAATTTAATAATATTAGTGTTACAAATGATGTCACGATTTATATACACTTCATGTTAACATAATATTGTTTATCTTATAAATCACGTCAATAAAGATTTTAATATTTATAAAAGTATTCAGTAAACATAAATAATAAAAGTTCATTTAAAATGATATGAAATATATTTGAACTAAATTGATCAGAAAATATAAATATTGAAGACTAAATTTGGTATTATACCTTTTACCAAAACCTTTGTATTTGTATGGGTTTTTATGTGTTAATTACATATTAACACAAAAACATTACTGGATTTTAGAATAAAATGTGCCTGATCCAATTATGCTTAAGTTTCTTTTTGGTTATCTAATTTTAAAATTTTAAAATAGTCACTTAATTTTTTTTATTAGCGATAATAATGTGCCGTTTGGTTAATTATGTAAAAACTTATTATATATGTTTCGCAATAGCTAAACATAAAATAAAGAATAATTAGTATAATTTTAAACTTGAAATTATAAATATAAGTAAAACTCTTGTTAAAAATAAGATTTCTTCAAAATAAGTAAAAATTGTTATTCTCTTTGCTAAGAATAAGTTATAGGAATGGCTGAATATTACCAATTGAATTAGTTTGTTACTAACTTACATATTAAAACGTGTGTAAAAATAATACTCTAACTAAACGTAGCATAGGTGTTAAATAGAAATGTGAGGTGATAGTTCAAAAATTAGTGTAATGACAAATTTAACCTTCAACTTTTACCTATAGAGCCGAATTGATATTTTTTAAATTAAACCTAAACACTATTGATTATCTCAAATTGATCATAGTTCTAAAAATTCATAAAAATATAACACATAAATGTTTAAAATATATTACTACGAAAATTTACTTTTTTCTCCTCCTTCACCACCACCATTGTTTCCCCACCCCACCTCCTCCTCCTCCACAATTTCCGCCACACCCTCTTCCCTTTAATTCAAAAAATTGTGGGAGATCAAAGTTTTAGCTTCGTATAATGATGATGTTTAAGAATATTGTGATGGATAATACAAGTTTACTACTAAGAAAAAGAAAGAGGGAAAGAATATTAGTAAAGACACAGGAGATTCAAATTTTTGCATTATTTTTTACAAAGCTTTTGATGAATAAAAAAACAAAAACAAATGGCTATTGTTGAAATTTATTGATGGAGATGCCTTTATCATGGAGTTCTTTTTTATAGTGTACACACATATCAACTCTGAAATTTGCAATATGTGTTATTCTCTCTTGTCGTGGATGTTCAATATTTATGGTCAATGTTATGATAAAGCTGGTAATGTTTGCGAGGAACAGAAAGGATTGTAAACAATATCTCTTGATGATTGTGCTTTTATTGATTATGTGCATTGTTTTGTTCGTTGACTACGGCCGGCTCTTGTTAATGTATCTTAGGAGGGACATTATGTTAGTGAATTATATTATCAATTTTGCTGATGTCTCTTGCAAACAACATGAAGAGATACAAGCAGTTTAAGAAGGTACAACTGCACATGTGTCAACTATTGACGAGTTTAAGAATATTGGCAAAAGTGTCAATCAAATTGAGACTTTGAATGAGTTCTCATTTTTATTATATATGCAGATTTATAACCACGCTTAATGCAACTTGTTTGGTGTCTGGAACAACTAAAAAAAAGGATTCGCATATTCTCAATAATGAGATGTCAATGATACATCCAAGTTGATTCAATTATTTGAATTCATTTTTATCATGCATTTTTATTATTCATATATATATATATATATATATCACCTTAATCTATGCAACAAAAGTCCGAAAACAATGTAAAAGCTATACACTTGATTTTTAGTACAAAGATGTTAATTTAGGATTTAAGAAAAAATGGTTGGAACTGAACTTAAGTGATCGAGTTATCATTTTGTGGGGGAAATAAATGATTTTGGGTGTTTTTAGTGTAAATGCGCAACATTTTGACGGTAGATGAAAAATAATTAGTTTTTAAATATGATAAATTAACTAATTTGCTTAATGTTTATTTTACAACAATTAAAAAGAAAATAAGCAGCATAAAAAATAATAGCAAAAATTAATCGACACAATAGATATTTGTTAACACAATTCAGAGCCAACGGTTCTACGTTTACGGAGCAATGTTCAGTAAACGGTTTTATTCAACAATTGTCTAGATCATCTATTGGCTTAAGCTCAAATTACCCTTATATAGAGAAGTAATTGTTGTCCCAATACCAACTACAATTGTCACAAATCAAGCACCAAAATATCTCACAACACAATTAATAAACTTTCTAAAGAATGCTTAAAAAGAAATCATAAAATAATCACAATAAAACAATAAAAATTTTAAATGACCAGTTAAAAACTAAAGAGTCCTAGAAAATTCTCTTCAATAAACATGATAAATTTAAAAGAAACATTATGTACATAAATGGAAGCAAAGAAAGTGAAAAGAAATGAATTAAATGTATTATTTTAAGAATAGAATGTTTTATAATTATTAACGAGAGAAAATTTAGAGATTTTTAAATACTAAAATTATCCTATCAGTTCAACTCAAATACCAAAATTATCCCTATTGATATTTTTTAGATAATAGTGAATGGTTTTTCCTTTTTACCTTAAGGGCTTCATTGATTTTCTTTTATTACAACTTTACCTTTAAAATTGGCATCTCTGTAGTTTTTATTTATTTTTATTTTTTTACGAGCATCTTTCTAGTTTTTACCATTATATATATTAATGCCACATTTCCAATTTTATATAATCACACAAAATAGAAAAATAAAAACATTACAATTCCGTAAAAAATTACTCAAAACAAAAAAAAAAGCATTAAATGAAATCTTAATAGATTAGAATATTTCATTTATAACGACTTCAAATCCCTTATAAATACCTTTGCATTAGAAGTGTTTGTGGATTGGATTGGGTCCAATTAAAATTATAGGTCCAGATCGAAAAATAGTCTAAAATTTTGCCTAAGTCTAATCTGAATAAAAATGTCAAAATCTGAGTTTGGCCCAACCCATATTAAATTTGTTATATAATTTTTTAAATACAATACATCAAAAGTACTACAAACATTAAAATAAATGTTTCCTAATAAATTGAAAATAAATTTTTAAAAATATGTATATTTAAATAACGCTAATACATGTGCAACTTAACAAGCAAATACCTCTAAAATAGTAACAAAATTAACAATAAAACAAGAGTTATACAATAACAACAAAATAGTAGCAATATAACAGTGAAATAGTAGCAAAGTAGTGAAAAAAATAAAATAAAATAGCAACAAAAATTGTAGTTTTTTTACATATCCAGACCGGGCCCAAGCCGAAAAAACCTTATTCGAAGCCCATCTTGTTTTCTAAACGGGCTTTATTTTTTGTCCAAGCCCATTTTTGGGCCTATATTTTTACCCGAACTCTCCTACTTTTTGGGCAGACTTCCGACCCGACCTAACCCATGAGCAAGTCTATTATGCATATTCAAAGAGATTAGATTAGAATAAAAAATTTACATATAATGCTTTTGTAGTAAGATTTCATCATTGTTTTTTTTTTTTTTTTGTAATTATCCGTTTACATTCTTACTATATGTTTCTATGAATATCATATTTTTAATTATAATTATATTGTCAATTGAGTTTTAATTGGTATAGGCATTGTTTCCAATGTAAGACATGAGTTTAAGTGCGTTAAAATGCATTATCTTTCTGTTTATGAGCGGGGAATAAAGTTATGAGTAATTCTAGACATTGTGTAAAAAAAAAGATATAATCAGAACCAATAATAAAATTGTTGAAAAAAATATTTACGTGACTATCTTATTTTTTGCATCATTTGTTATTATATGTTCAAAACTTTTGATTTATAATTTACGTTTCAACCATGGAAAGTGATAACTCATTCAAAAAATTTAGAGTTGTGGGTGAAGACAAAGTAATCAACTTGCACTTTGAAGATAAAAGGTCATTTGAAGCAAGCCTTAGGTTTATACTAATGTTAACATTGTAGTATTTTTCTTTTTAACATTTGACATACACCATTTTTTTACTTGCTTCATGAATTTTTTTAAATATTAATAGTTACACAATTTAATTCCTCTTCCAAATTTATTGTTTTAATTACTTTTTAAAAATTATTATATTAGTTCCTATTAATTTTAATTGTCACATTTAGTTTCAAATAACGGCTTAATAGTAATTATGAATTTTAATAAAAATTTAAAATATTAATTAAATCTAATATTGCTTAAATATTTATTTTCAATCATTTAATTTGAAAAACGTTACGTATTTTAAATTTATTTTTAAATTAATAAATTAATGAAATTTAATAGATACATATAATAAACTCATACATAGCACGAGATAAAAATTAATTATCGAATAAATTAATTTACATTAAAAATCAAAATAAAGTAATATATGAACGTCATCCAAATATTTAACACAATTTATTATAATTAGATAAAAACAATGTGAAGAATTGATTTCAACATTTAATCTTTAAATTTGATAATTTTTGGGTAAACTATGAAAATGGTATTTCAATAATGTTTTTATTGTCACTCAACTATTAATTTTTTATTTAACCACTAAACTATTAAAATTAATTATTTTAGTCACTTTCAGTTATTGTGGACATTTTTATTGGTCTAATAACAAAATTAGTCCTCTAATGTTTACACATTTAATCAATTTATCTTAAATATAAAAAATTAACAAATTTAGCTTTTAATGTACACAGTTTTGTCATTTTAGTTCAATTCTAAAAAATAAAAATCTAACTATTAACATTTACAAAATTTGTTAATTTAGATACCAATATTGATCATTATTGTTACATCCGTTAAAAAAAGTCAGAACCAATGAGGAAGTCCCACATCACCATATAATTAAAATCTAATTAAAAAATTATGTTAATATTAAATAAAATAAAAATATTCCTCTTCCTCCCTCACCCCGTCCCTCTCCCTCTCCTTCTCCCCCTTTCCATCTTCTCCATTGCAATTCATTTAGCTAGAGGGACAAAGCTCGCTTTAGCACCCGCCGTACTTGCTAGTTTTTGTAGAGACTTGTGTTTGTTGAAAGGTGCAATTACTGCTTCAACCAAAATGGGGAAAGAGGAGGTGTTTAAGCTTACCCTTGGGTCGCCATTTCATCAATTAGCTCAGGTTTGGGCTTGGGAGAGATTTGCTGGGCTGAGACAAAAACCGAAAGGTGAGCCAAGGTTGGTTCAATGGCATGATGTGAGGAAAACGGTGGGAGGTATTTGTTTTAATTTTTTAAATATTAATGTAGTTATTTTTATTTAATACTAATATAAATGTTGATACATTTTTTTATTTAATTAGATTTTAATAAAATGGTGATGTGGCGCTCCCTAATTGACTTCAACTTTTTTTAATAAACTGTAATGACAGGGGCTAATTTTGATTACGGAATAAAGTTTAGGTACCTGGTTCGATTAAAAGAAAGTTTAGACATCTAACTTAAACAAATGACAGTTTAAGGGCTTCCTATTTAACTAAGCCTTTTTAATATTTAGAAGAAAAATGATAGAATGTGTAAATATTAGAGGGCTAATTTTATTATTAGACCAATAAAAAAAGTTCACATAAACTTAGAGTGACTAAAATATTTAATTTCAAAAAGTTTAGTTATTGAATAAAAAAATTAATAGTTGGGTGATCAAAATAGAACGAAAAGCATAGTTGGGTGATCATTTTTGTAGTTTTCCCATTTTTTCAACTTAGGCATTGAAACTTTTTTGGGTTGACATTAGTCTTTAAATTTGACAATTTCTTTTTCCAATTTTGATATATGTGATGATATAGTATTTTGAGATTGTGCCATGTCATTGTCTAAAATTTTCATTAAAAATTATAACTTTTTAGGTGATCACGATGCTATATCATCACATTGACAAAATGGCAAAACCGCTAAGTTCTAAGACTAATGTGGATAAAAAAAATTTAGGGATTAAATTGAGGAAAATTGTCAAGTTTAGGGACTGTATAATGCTTTATCCATATAAAAAAATGACCAGAAAAATTTGATTAAAAAGAAAAAGAAAAAGGAAGAAAAAATAAAATATAACCGGACGAACCGAACCGAACAGTAGAAAAAGGCGCGCTTCAAAAACAGGGTTGGCGCCATCAGACAGTCCCACTCTTGAAAAATACCGCCGCGAGTAAAGTAAAACCCCAATATTCTCATCAGCCGCAGCCAACGGCGAAGAGCGAACGGCCACGTTCGTAACAATATACATATAAAAGACAGAAAATTACGAAGAAGAAGCTATACGGCGATGGCGGAAGTAGTTTCTCTAATGGACATCGACGAAGACGACAACCACCAGAAACAAAACAACTCTCAAAAGCTTAACAAGGGCAAAGGTCTCGTCACAGCCGCCGATACCAAACCCACTCCCTGGGTCGAGAAGTACCGTCCTCAGTCACTCGCCGACGTAGCCGCTCACCGCGACATCGTTGACACCAGTAATTCATTTTCTCTCTATACCTAGGGTTTTTAAAAAAAATGTATTTCTTGATTTGCTTCCCTCCTCCCACTTTTGTTTAAAGTTTTACTGTGATTATAGGGGTAAAGAAGGATAAATGATGGAGGAACGAAGTTAGTGACTTCGAACTTTTCGTATTCCTCTTTTATAGCTGTAATTTAGTAAAAGATTTTGGGTTAATATAAACAGTCTGCTTCGTTAATTGAAGCGATTCTGATGACATTTTACTCGATATCTTGTAACAAATTATTTACTCGGTTTTTGTTGGTGTAAATTAGTTGATAGGCTTACAAGCGAGAACAGATTGCCGCATCTTCTATTGTATGGTCCTCCCGGAACTGGCAAAACATCTACCATTCTGGCTGTTGCACGGAAGCTTTATGGATCACAGTATCGTAATATGATTCTCGAGTTGAATGCTTCAGATGATAGAGGAATTGATGTTGTTAGGCAACAGATTCAAGATTTTGCTAGCACCCAAAGCTTCTCATTTGGGTAAATTCCTTTTGTTGTGTGCAATTGATATGCATTAGATTGACAAGAACCACTGGCTATTTATGAATTTGGAATTACAGAATTTACTTGTAGTTGTTTAAATCCAGCTGTTCTTTTGTGTTGCTGCTGATATTGCTCGGGCATTTGTGACTACCTTTATCCAGAGCTTATCATTTGATTATCTTAGGTTTGAATAAATGCTTTGCAAGGGTAACGTATTGATGGTTAATATTAATATTCTTACAGGGCGAAGTCATCAGTGAAGTTGATTTTACTTGATGAGGCTGATGCTATGACAAAGGATGCCCAATTTGCTTTGCGTAGAGGTATAATGTTTTCTTGACCAGCTTTATCTCGTTGACAAATTATTATTTCTTCATGCCTACGATTGAATGACTGTCTGCAGTTATCGAGAAATATACAAAGAATACGAGATTTGCACTGATCTGTAATCACGTCAACAAGATCATTCCAGCATTACAGTCCAGATGTACTCGGTTCCGATTTGCACCTCTTGATCCTATTCATGTCACTGAGCGACTTAAACATGTTATACAGGCTGAAAGGTAACTATCATGTTTCATTTTGTCTTTCATTTGTTTTGTGCTCAACTTTGGGTTGGAGTGAAGTGTTCCTAATTTAAGTGCTCTCTTGTGTGGTAAAGAGGGGTGGGAATGAGTTGCTTTACTGGGTGATAATCAGCTAAAAGTATTCAAAGTATATGAACTTACTAGAGTGCAAGATGAGTCTTGCTTGTAGTTTTTACCTATGCTTCTTTTTTGCCAATACTATAACTCAATAGAAGTTCTCTTATAATTTATGTTCTCAATGCTTGGCTTGTTAAGGTTTTGCAGCTCACTTCAACTTAATTCAAAGACCCAGTTTGACACTTTGAGCCTTGATCACTTCCCATTTAAAGCCTTATCACCCTGTTGATTTGTCAGATTATAAATAACTTTTTCCTGCTTCCTGTTGTTACCAACTGTTCATAATCTAGTGCTTCTAATTATTGTTCTGCTGCAAATTGAGCTAGAACTTTTGATTTTCAAAAGTGCCACTAGTTAAGCTGGAGTTTGCATTTTTCGGGCTTGGTTCAAGCTTGCATAAATATATAACCAGTTGTGGGTTGAAAGTTTTAAAGCATAGCTTGGCTCAAGTCATTTGCAATTTTTTTTATTAGAGTTGTAAAAGAATGAAAATCCATGTGTTAGCATATTTAAATGGCTTTACCTTTTGTTCTTTGGATCATATCTTTGAATCTTTCACCTGAATACGGTTACCAATTTTCGCTTCATTGGACCAGGCTTGATGTACCTGATTGTGGCTTGGCAGCACTAGTACGGCTTAGCAATGGTGACATGAGAAAGGCTTTGAACATTTTGCAGGTGTTAAACTACTTATTCCTATACTGTTTCTGCGTAAATTGGTGTACAATAATAGTTACTTGTTTAAGAAGTGTAAGTCAGAGAAACAACAGGTTGGCTTCGATCTGTTAATTTGCTTTGTGGCAGAAGTGGTGTTACATTACCACATTATCTCATTGCTCTTCAGAGGGGTGGTGTAGCCTTGTCTAATTTGTGTGTTTAGGTGATGTGAATGCTAGTTTTAATTGGATAGGATGGATTTCTTTTTTCCACTTGGGGAAGGGGGATTTAAAGCAGGCTCCTATGGGGATGTCTCTGAACCAAATGCTCAAGTGTATGAATAGACATTATTTTCCTTATTGATGGGGATTTGGGCGAGTAAGATGCCTATTTTTATGAAGTGGTCGGTGTTATTCATGAATGTGCAAGAGTGGCATTGTTAATGACTTTTTTGCTGCATGCAGTCAACACACATGGCTTCTCAGAAGATTACAGAAGAAGCCGTGTATCTCTGTACTGGAAATCCGTTGCCTAAAGACATCGAGCAAATATCTTACTGGCTTCTGAATGAATCATTTGCAGAGAGTTTCAAACGTATTTCTCTCAATCTCTCTGTTGTGCAATTAGTAAAATTCTTGTCTGTAGATCTACTTTTTATTCTCTTTAAAACTGTTTCTTTATTCTTTGGTTAACTCTCTGTAGGAGTATCTGAAACAAAGACCAGGAAAGGATTAGCCCTGATCGATATTGTAAGGGAAGTGACAATGTAAGTGCAATGTCTGTTTTGACTTATAAATGGCTACTCTTTAATTTTTTTTTGGGTGATTATTCATGCACTACACTTTTTAACAGGTTTGTTTTTAAGATTAAAATGCCCTCTGATGTTCGAGTTCAGTTAATTAATGACTTGGCAGACATAGAGTAAGTACTTATATCTGCTGCTACTGTTCTTTCTCTCTCTCTCTCTCTCTCTCTCTCTCTCTCTCTCACTCAGCTAACACATAAATAATTGATAAATATTTGATGCTCTGAACAAAAGAACCAAAAAGAAAGAGAAGTACGCCCAAGACAATTTGGTAAATAAGCATAATTTATTTAGTATATAGCTTAAGACTTTTATTGCAAGTATTATAAAGTGCTTGATTTGGAGTTTCATTTAGAGCATTCTTAGCCAAATGATGTTTTAGCTCCATTAGTTGATTTTATTTATTATTGCTAGCCACCACATTTGAGATCTTGTATTTCCTTTACTAAGGCTTTTTGTTAGTTGTTGGAACTTTTCCTTTTTCCTTTTTGGCCAAGTTTTTTTTTTTGACAAACTTTTTGGCCAAGTTGTTGAATGTTCTAATTGGGGCCTGAATGTGGAACTTTGCTTGATCAACATAAATACGCTTAGATAGGAGATTGAAGAACAATTGACTAGTAGATGGTATGTAAACCTGTAAAAATGCTATTGGCATTGTTTTAGAATCATGAAAGAAGTGACGATTAAATATCTCTTTGTTTTCATATGTTCTAAGAGATGTTAATTTGATAATCATATTTCATTCTGTTCCTGATATTGTATAATAGGTGTTGATTGTGGAAAGTATATCAGATAGTAGTAGCTAATGGCTTCAATTGATATGTCTTACCATTTGCAGGTATCGATTGAGTTTTGGGTGCAATGATAAGTTGCAACTGGGATCTCTCATTGCTATTTTCACAAAAGCTAGATCTTCCCTAGTTGCGGCAGTGAAGTAGCTGTTTCAAGCTTGGCCTTGTTTCTTCTCCCAATCTCATAATGTTCTTTCTGTATGATTTAAGCCTCTGACAAATAGAAAGTGTTTTTGCTTATGTAGTCCATGAGTCGTGAATACCTAAAGAATGTAGTCTTCAGGCCCTAAAGATGTTTTTTTTTTTGCAGTGATTTTTGCTTCTTATGAGCTCTCAGATCCTTCATGTTTTGCTTCTTAAACAATGCTTAGCTTATGGTAAAGTGATTTATTTTGAGGGAACAAATGAGGCTCAAGTTTTAGAGGCATTGCATCTTCATTTTAGTTCCACATGGTTCTTTTTCAGATGTAGTAAGTAGGACAAGAGGCCAAGGTTAGGAAGTAAATATAGTTGCCCTAATCGGTCAAAAGTGAGTACGACTTTCATGTACTTTGCATGTCAGCCGTTACTGCAACTACTTTATGCATTTTGATTGATTGGTTTTTTTTTTTTAAATCTCAATCATATTATAGGGATGCAAGTGAGTACAATGTCTTAAGATTTTGATTCTTATAAAGAAGTGATTGTTATACATCTATGGTAATATTTGAGATTTAGATAATATTTGGTTATTATTTTGAAGTTAATAAAGTATAATATTTATTAATCAGTGAGATTTAAATTATAATTTTTATAAAATTACAGAATGCAATTTTCATTTATTCAAAAATATTTTTATTAATAAACGAGATTAATAATTTTTAAATTTAAATATTTTATTAAAATATCTTAATTAAATTTTTAATAAAATTAAATTTATTTAAATGAGAGAAAATTATTATAAAGAATTAACTTAGAAAAAAAGAGTTACTGTAACTGTTAATTATCCATGAAATGCTTTTATAAAATGTTACTGTAACTGTTACAGAAAATTATTATAAAGAATTAAATAGAAAATTGTTTAAAGAATAAAAATAAAGCATAAGAAGTTAATTATCCATGAAATGCTTTTATAAAATGTTACTGTAACTGTTACAGAAATGATTCAAATGATCGATACTTCGTTATGCTGGCAGAGAAAAAATATTGGGGTTGATAATTTCCTCCTTAAAATATGCTATAATTAGTTAATCTTCTAGTATTATAATTATCATGGATCAAAAATTGTCAAATCTTATGCAATATCATGAGAACAATCTAATCAGACTTAATTTTTTAAATCAGAAAAGTAAGAAAGGACCTTCCACATATCAATGGTAAATGCCTTTTCTTACCGGTTCATGTTGGAATACTTTAGTTATATGGACAGCGAATATAGACACCCAAAATATGACGCATATTAAAAAAGAAGGGCACAAAATACAACCATTTCCACCATTAAACAAAGCAGAAATTCGTGTCAAAAAGAACCCATTTTCAATTTCATCACATTTTTTGCAATGCCATCATCCTTTAACAACACTTAACTCGCTTGCCCCTAAAGACTGATCTGTACAACTTTTAACCATCTTTTATGCTCCCTACACTAAAGGAACCTTCTTTGATTTCCCTTTTTTTCATCTCAAATTAATAAACATTTTATAATTTACATCCTTAAACCATTTACTACAAAAACTGGACCTTTGATAGACATATATATTATACTTGTAAACAAGCAAACCCAAACTCCTATTATATTGTTCCTCACCTGATTTCATTATGGTTGCTTGTAAAGAAATGAGTATGTCACGCCTTTCATATGTTTTCATCATTTTCTGTCCTGTTGGACCAAATTATCTCGATTTCAAGCGTTCTGGAAGACCCATCTTTGTTGCTATCATGATTCAGGCTGAATAAACCACTATATACTCCCTCTGTTACGACTTTGTCGATCTGAATAGTCACCCTTCCTAATGTTGTCTGAAAAAAAAACTCTATCAGAAATCAGAAAGCAATACCAAAGATATGAAAATATAACTATTAGCACTTTTTTATCCCACTACAAAAGGAAAACTTTTCATCTAAGTGCACCGAGTACCATCGACAACTGAATATGATACTACACTCAGCATTAGATCTCAAAATCTCATTTACCTTCCCAAAAGTATTTTTACTTTTGCATATGATATGGAGTTTTTGTCCCTTTGGGGGCACATCAAAAGCCCATGTGAATCCTTCTTTCCACTCGGGAGTAGTGCTGTGGTTCACGACCTAATCATAGTACAAAACCACTCATGTTAAAGCATGTGCCATTGATGGTAATGGAATAATACATAATCAACAATGCAAGGGTACAGTTATAGCTTCGTATTTTTCCATCTGATATAAAATGCAGATTGGAAAATTTTACAAAAAGACTGAAGATCTAGATGTGCTAATAAAATTTCATGTGCATCAATGTTGTAGAACATATTTTGATGGATAAATGAAATGATAAGCACCGGCTTTCTTGATAAATCTATACTAGAAAATCCCAACAAGGTGATAAATTCATGCATGCCATACAAAGCGGCAAAGTCAGATGCCAACAAGTAAAATAAGAACTGATAATATTCCAAAGGCTTTATTTTCTATACCCTGGCCAATGATCATTAATGCAAAAATGCAACCCCATAACAATATTAGAGATGAAAAAGGCCAGGAAATGGAGAACTTTCAAGGATAAGGAACAAACTATATTCCATTTGGCCCTAGACCAAACTTAGGTGCCATATACAGTTTATTCCAATGACTTTCAGATAGAACTCTTACCTTGGTTTGCCGGGGTGGTCCATTACCGATTGTCAATCGGCAAAATGCATTTGTGGCTCCCATGGCTTGCTTTAGGTTGTTACCACGCTTGATGGTAACAGTCAAACAGCCTGGCAAGCAGTGCAATAGGCTATCTGCTCTCTCATGGAAACTTGGAGGACAGGTTTTCATCAGCATTTGCAAGATAGGAATTGCTTCAGCTGCAATCATTGATTGAGATCTTGCAATTTCTATTGGCATGGTTGACCAAGAATGTTTTAACAAGCACATGGTGTCTAATACAGATTCTTGGGCACCCTCACTCCCTGACTTTAGTGCTGCTACGAGATGGGGAATACACAGGGTAGCTGCTTCAGAAATTTGGAGCTTAGGAAAGTTGGCGAATATCACATTTAATGTTCTCAAGACTTCTTCATTAATAGTTGCATTAGACCACAATTCTCTCTCTAAGGCAGCTGCACAACAAAATGACTACACATTTCAATATTATATGCAATGTTGAGAACCAAACGAGAGGGAAAGAAGGAACTAGTACAAAGAGAGAATAAAAACTTATGCTAGATATTGCTTGTTGGTCAGAAGCAAATATGTGGATTTTCAATTAACCAAAAAATAATAATAATAAAGAAAAAGATTTAATGACACATCTAAACACTTCAAATTAAAACAGAAAAAGTATATCACCTGTCAAAGATCTGATGAGCTCGTTTGATACGTATTCTTGAAGTGTGTGATTAGAGAATAAGAATTTGATCAGCAGTGCTGCCTGAGAAGCGACTTCTGAATTAGGAGAAAGTAAAAGTTCCTGAATAACTAATATGCCACCTGCTTCAGCAACAGCTCGCCTATTAGTTCTACTCCGCATGACAAAGTTCTGCAATGCACAAATTGCAACCATTTTCATGTCTTCTGTTGGCTGATCTTCAAGCAAGCTTACAAGTGCACGACATGCAGAAACAGAATCACTTGCTCTAGCATGTCCTTCATGCTGGGAGAGGTCTCCAAGAGCTAAAGTTGCAAGGAGCCTGCCAGATTCTGATCTTGTCTGCGGATCTAACAGGTACTGTGCTAAGGGGGCAATGGCGTACTTAGAAACCTTCATCTCTCGTATCCTTACATTGTTAAATAAAGCTTCAAGCAGTCTGCCGGAAGCTTCTTCACACTGGTGAGATCTTAGTAGATTCAACAATGCATCTATAGCTCCAGCTTCAGTCATCTGTTCAACACTTGAAGGATCACTCCTTTCATGGACAATCAAGGCATTGAGAGCCACGGTAATGGTGCTCTCCAGTGTGGAGTGCAACATTTTGACCAGAACTATTATAGGAGCTTTAAAATAGTACTCAGCATTGGAATGCAGAACATTGGAGAGAATAAAAGCAGCTGATTCCCAAAGGGCATGAGGAGGCTGAGGATCATCTTGAATAATGACTTTTGAAAGCTCAAAAATACCTCCAGCATCAGCAACTGCCTTTGGCCAACTAGCAGAGATCTTTTCCAAAGCTTTAATTGCTGTTTGCTGCAGATTCAATATTCCAATTCCAGCAAGCTGTACCAGCGGCACAACTGCATTTTTCGTTGTAATGTCTTGCTGGAAATGTTCCTGTGCAAGAAGATGGGTCAATAATTCTGTTCCAAGCTGCTGAATAGCTTGAGATGGAGATTCCAAAAATGAAATCAGAGGCTCAATGACTTGACTGGGAGTCAATTTCAGAGCTGCAAGGCTTTGTGGCTTCTCCAAGATATTTACAAGTGCTTGCAAGGCACTGTGCTGTCCCCACAAACCGAAATCTGGTCGAAGTAAAACCATGAAAAGAGGCTCTATTATTTTCGCAGCATCTGAACTTCTAGCAATGGCGCTACTATTTGTCAAAATCCGGAACAACTCTGCGATTGAGGATGACAATGAACTGGACGCAAGAGGGAGTACCTCAAGACAGTTATCAATAACTCCAGCTTTGACCATGTCTGATTTGAGTGGCGTGCGGTCTTTTGCCAACTTTATGAGTGCACATATGCTGGCCTCGATAAGCTGATGGTTTCTTCCAGAAATCAAGCCAACAAGGAGATCCACAATGTCATAGGCTGCTGCAAGCTCCACCTGTTGCTCATCATCCAACAATCTCTCAAAAGCATGGACTCCAGACTCCACTGCAGTACTAGTATCAGACTGCATAAGAGTAATAAGGGGCTGTATGCATTCGGAGGCTATAGGATCGGCTCTAAATTTAGTGTGTCCAAAGAGAACAAAACAAAGTTGTGCAGCATTTGTTTTCAATTCCAATGATGAAGCCGAAGACAAGATTTTGTGTAGACTCTCGAGCGGGTTTCCTTCCACATCAGTCATTAAAGCTGCTTTTGAAGCATTCCCACAAGTTAACTTGATCAAGGCAACAAGAGCAGCCTCTTGCTCACTCTCTGATGCAGCACATAGCATGTCAACCAATGGTTGTACGGCCTGCCAGGCTAACTCGGAATCAATAACATGTTCAGCATAAAAAATTTGATGAAGAGCCCTCGCAGCACTGAACCTAGCATTTTTAGAACCCAGGCGCAGAACAGCTATAAGTTGATTCAAGGAACTAAGTGATGCCTCATATTGAATAAGTTCTTGATTTCTAAATAATATCCTGAGCAATTCGCATATATCAGCCTCTGTTGAGTCTTGAGGACTCAAAGACAGATATTTTGTTAAAGCATCAAGGGCTCCAGCTTCGCCCATGATTAATTTATTTGTATCACTTCCATCTGCAATGCGGGTTAAGAGTTGAACAGCAATTGGAGGAGCTCCAGGCCTATCTGGTATTGGTCTCAGGAGATCCACTAAAAGAGGAATAGATTTCCGTGCAGTAGAGCCAACTCTCACATCTTCAATTTCAAAAAGATGTTCTAAAACAACTTGACCAGGATTTCGTACAAGAGAAAACTCTTCAGACAAGGTAACTAAATTGGGCATATCCGATTCCCCATAGCCAATCAATGTTATCAATCCAGCAACTGCACCAGAATTTGCAATGACAAGACTTATTCCCTTGCTTCCATTAGAAACTAGACTGGCCATTGCCTGAGCAGCAAAATATCTGTCAATAACTTCTTCAGATCTCAACAGAAGAGCAAGTGACGGTATGATGCGCATGGTTGCTGGAGATAAAACAACATTTTCATCTTGGAACAAAATAGCTAGAAGCAGGGTACTTATCCATATACCTTCCGTATCCTCAAATTCCGCCTGTAAATAAACAGTTTTCAGCTAGGCTACCAAAATTTTTGGCAAGGAATCTTATGTATCAACATACATGATGGAAAATCATATCAGTGAAAACAATTTATGCAATGATTTCAGGAATATGGTAATTTATATTTTTATCTATTCAGAACACATTAGGTTTTGTCATATATATAGCAAAAAGGGAGAGAAGGAGAGCCATACCAGAGGATTGGAAGCATAATTTGCAAGCTTGTCAGATAGAACCTCAAGTCCACCAGCTTCCATTATGGTAATTCTGTTTTTTGGAAGACATGAAGACAGTATTAATAATAACCACAAAGCAACGGTTCCACCCAATACAATAGCAGGATCAGGGACATCAAACTCCTCGCCTTCCTGGAATGCCGTTCTTTCAATAAATTCTCTTGGGGCTCTACCTCTGACCTCAATTTCTAAAGAGGTACATCTTGAATTCTTCTTTGCCATATCCACTAAAGCTTCTATGAGAGGTTTTAAATACCCAGACCGATCAAGTACATCCACTGACTGCTGTTTATGTTCTTTTGCAGTACATGATAGAAGTGCAGCTCCTCCAACTCTGACTTCCAAATTGGCAGAGTTCATTGTTCTGTCGGCTAATGAACATATAGATGTTGATCTTGCAACCAATAGATCACTGAGAACAACTGGTTGATCCCCACAAAGCCTAGACAAAATTTCTATGGACTTATCTTGAAGTGGAGGAGGCCCCTCAGCAAGGCATTGCACAAGAGGCTCTAAACTTGAAGGATCCTCAGCAAGCACAGACCAAGCTGGATAAGTTAAATTCACACCCTTTTTTGTTCTAGACAAGAGTGCAACCACTTCTAAAGCATCTGCAGCATCAGTGGTGTCCATATCCATTGCATTTAAGGAATCAACAAGTGCAAGAACAGCAAAACGACACTGAGAATTTCCTACGAGCACATCACTGACTGGAAAATGCTTTAGCAATTGATGAAGAGCCCTTGATGAATTCTTTTTACCTTCTAAACTTCCATTTCCCAGCACTCTTGTCAAAGCCAAAACAACATCTTCAGCTAGTGCTTCAGCAGCAATATGAGAATCAGAGAGGAGATTGGCCAAGGCAGCAACAGCTGTTTCAGCAGCACCAATGAGAGAAGTTTTTGCTAATTTAATTAGAGGTTTGACATCTGCTGCTGCAATGTAAGACATCTTATTAGCAGCTTTCGACTTGCTTGGGTGAGAAAGAGCACCCAACACTCGAGCAGACTGAGTTGCAACAACTTGAGCCTTGCTAGTCAAAAGCTTCATGCAAGGTTGTACAATTTCATCAGCTACAAGACTATCGCATATATCTTTTCTTGTACTAAATAGATCAGCTAGGACAGAAGCTGCATACTCTTGAGTTTCTTCATTTGAGGAGTTGAGAACCTGGACAAGAGATTTCAGTCCTTTGTTAGCTGCAGATCCCTTAAACACAAGATCCTGATGTGGTGCCATTGTGAGTACATGGCCCAAAATTCTAATTATATGGGCCTTTTTGATTGGAGTATCTCCCAGGAGCAAAGCTAGCAATTGATTAATAGTGGCAGAATCAGCTGTCCGGACAAGCTTTGTAAGAGCCTTAGCTGATGCTTCCTGTCCTTTTGGTCCACCACTTCTTAAGAGCCATAAGAAAGCTGGTACCGCACCTGCACTTTCAACGCAGGCACGGATGTCTTCACTGTGACAGCATAAATTCCATAGAATATGTGCAGCATCCTCCCTTGCCTTCTGAGATCCCATCTCCAGCAACTGCACCAATGGAGGAATCCCACCAGCAGCAGTAATGGCCCACTTGCAGTCATCAACCTGATCAGTAAGGATGGCTAGCAACTGTACTGAATGCTCTTGGTGCTGTTCGCTGGATAAGCCCAACAATGATATGAGCAACTGAATACCTTCTCGGTTACCAATAGCATCCCAAACACTGACTTTGTCACAGCATAAGCTGGTTAAAGAAAGTATTAGATGCTCCTGGACATCAGCAGCAGCCATTGTTATGAGTCCAATAAGCACCCTTTTTGCTTCAGCATGATTGAGCCATTGTGAGAGGTACGTGTTACCATACAAGCTTGCCATGGCCTCAAGGACACGATCTTGGACTAGCTTATTATCACGAGGCTTGAGTAACATAACTAATACATCCTCTATCTGTGCTACATCAAAGGGTTCCTCATCAAGGCCAGTAGTCTGCTCAAACACCATTACAGCGTAAGCAAGTGCTCCAATTATGTCAGCAACCGGTGCAGCTAAGCGAGAAGATTTTGATAATTCTCCAAGATAAAGTATCAAAGCAGACATCCCTCCACAGATATTTGCTAAAGCATGTGTTGCATGGCGCTGCAAAGCTTGGGCATGCTCTCCTTGCATGCACTCTTTAGAAGGAGCAACAACAGCCCCAATAAGAATATGAATACCATTTGCATCAACGACTGCCTTTTTTGCTGCAGTTGACATTGAAGAAAGGGCTTCCAAGGCATCTGCAGCACTTGAACGGACAGAAGTATCATTATTTTGACCTACAAGCCGAAGCAAGGCTTTGACAGCTCCAGAATCTATAACTTTTGGGATGCTATCACTGAATGCCAACATCAATCTGGCCAAAAGGGAAGCTGCATTGGATTGGGCAGCAGAATTATCAGAAGAGAGAAGACCCACAATTACATCTACTCCTCCAGCCTTAAGTGTTGCTCTCCAATAACCATCCTTCTCACTGCAAAGGTTCTTCAAAGCTCCGGTAACAAACCCTTCTACCACTTTGTCCTGCTTGCTTTTTGGACTGAGTTGTTCCCATAATGTTGGCACAACACCTTCTGTAACAAATATTTTCATACCAACATGATCATCTGAAAGACCACCAGAGGAAACTTCAAATATTGCCTCTGCTGCTGCCTTCCGGGCCTCAGTTGATTCAGACTTCAAAAGCGAGAGTAATGGTGGAATACATCCACCTAGAAGCACCTTCAGCCGTAAGTCCTCATCTTTGCATAACACAGTCAGAGTTGCAGCAACATTGAGTTTTGCTAAAGGGGTGCCGCTCCTGAGAATGGATATAAACAACGGCATTGCTTGGCCATGGGAACCAATAAGTGTTCTTGCTTCCTTTCTTTCTTTGGCAATACTCAGCACACGTGCTGTAATAAGTTCTTTCTCACTTGGTGAGGACGTGTAGGCATGCAGTTGCTCAATAAAACGAGCAACTGCAGCCACTGTATCATCAGAATCATCCACTCCAGTCGTTCCATTCAAATCCCTGGATATGAACAGTCAATTCATTAGTCCACAAATGACATTAACAGAACCAACCAAACTACAGATCCAAACCACTTAGAACTGTCAGAATAAATGAAAATGCATCAGATCTTTCAATTAAGACTTCAGAGATGATTTCTACAACTGGCTTGTTATATTCATTTCTTTGATTCCATTCTAATAATTTAGTAAACTAACGACTCACAAAACTCACCTAAGCTTCGATGAAGATAAGGGTCCCCATTCTCGCGGTTCAGGGGACGGAGACTTTGACATTACCAACAAAGGCCACTTTAGCTTGCTCCTCGGCTTCCTGCAGAACCAGAGAAACAAACATTCAACTAAAAGAACGCTGGATCAACAGATGAAGGCCGGAAAGATCTTATAGAGAGAACACAACATGTTCATTGCAGCTTCTTTTTCTCCTATGTTTCTTTTTTCAGAACTAACATTCACCAAATGTTCAATTTCACCACAATTATGAAATACAATATCAATAAAAACTTTCCTTTACCGGAGAAAGAAAAAGAAAAGGATAAATTTTAGGCAATTCCCATTTCCCAGATATGAAAACGTAACAGCTTAGACATAATCGCATAGCCAATTATAATCCAATTCCGTATCTTCTGTAAGAAGTAAAAAAAATAAAAAATAAAGCCAAATTAGCTGTCAAATTGCTATCTTTGAACACGCAATTAAAAAAGTTACCTTTGCTGAAAATGCAAATGCCGAAGAATGCTCTTTCCTTATGACCAATCCCAAACCCTCTGTTTCTAAGCCCAGAAGCAACTTCAGCTCTTTAATCCTTCACCATTTAATCCAGTTTTAGTACAAAATAACTAAAACCCATAAAATGTAGCAATCCTATAAGGCTAACTCACACTACTAAAGATAGTGTCTTTTCTTGGTCGACTCTTTGTTTACTAAGTATCGAAATAAAAAAACCCAAATTCCAGAAATGAAAATTGAGTTGAAAAGGAAAATCAGATCTCAAATATAAATAAATGTAGAATTAAAGGAGATTAATAAGAGTGATATCATTGTTTTTTTATTATTCAATGGAAATGTGATGACCCAATATAAATTGACAAAGAGTACAGAGATCAAATCACAACTGGGATTTAACAGAATCTAGGGCTAGGAAAAACAAGTGTTCTTTTCTCAACTGTCATCGATATTGTTAGAAAAAAAACCATTTTTTTATAAAATGAAAAAAAAAGAAAGGAAGAAGAAGAAGAAGAAGCTCTATTACCTTAAAAATCAGAGCAAATGAGAGCTCCCCAAGTGTAAACATGCAGTCACAGAGAGATGCATACAGAGGGGTAGCAAAAAGGAGTTTAAGAGAAAGAAAGAGAGAGAAAAATGGTACACAAAAGCAAAGAGAGAGAAAGTCTGGGTCTTTTCATTTCATTTCATTTCTTTGTCATTTTTCATTTATATTTTTTTAACAAAATTAAATGTCATTTTGTCTGGTAGAGTAAGTTAGAAACAGTGATGAAATTAACTGTCATTTTTTTGGGTACTATTAAAAATTTAAAATATTTGATATTTTTGAAAATGATTTTATACTAAACACAAAAAAATTAGGTAATATTAATATGTACATATATAAATTACAGGAGGTCTTGGTTTAAATACTTTAATAAAAATTTGAAAATTATGGTGTTTGAGGTGAAAATACTATCATAGTAATATTTTATATAAAATACAAAAAATAAAAATAAAAATAAATTATATTAATGTTTTTATTTATAAAATATTTAGTAATTTTTCAATTGGGATTAATTACGCTTAAATGAAAAATTACAAAAAATATGATACGATGGTATAAATTAAAATTTTAAAAAATTCTAATAATTGAATTCAAGTATGGTAATTATTATAATGAGTGAGTTTCAATATAAATGTTAGCCAATACATTTCATTTATATTCTTTCCGGGTACTCTTCTTATCCTCTTCGAACCTTATAAGAATCAAGAAATGAGAAAATATAGTGTGCTTAGTAAATCATTAAAATCAAATGTTTCAATATTTAGGGTCTGTTTGATTGCCAGTAAAATATTTTTCGTAAAATGATTTCGGGAAAATGTTCTACTTTTCTATAAAATGATTTACTGGAAAATATTTTCTGGTGTTTGATTGAATCAGTGTAAAATATTTTCTATTGTTTGGCGATTTCCTAGAAATATTTTTGAAAAATTGTTTTTACATATATTGATATATATTAATAAATTTTTATATTTTAAATTATTTTTACATATATTGCAATGATTTATTTATAATAATACTCAATCATTAAGCTACAATATTAATTGTTATAAATTGAAAAAAATTAATATCAAATAAATTATTTGTAATTGTGTTAAAAAAACAAGTATTGAATAATTAAAAAAACAAGTTACTAGAAAATCGATAAACAGAAGCAATTTTCTACCGGAAATGAAGGAATGAATGAAGGAGGCGATAGAGAGGAGAGCACGGAAAATGTCTTACGGAAATGGAAAGGGTAAGACATTTTCCCTAAAATGTAACCCATTTTCCCTTGTTTTGGAGTTCATTTTCCAAATGAAAAATGTTTTCCGCCAATCAAACGTTGGAAAAGTTGGAAATGATTTTCCGGAAAATCAATTCCTTCAATCAAACAGACCCTTATTTTTTAATTCTATTTAATATGCATATTAACTTTTTTAGTTAATATAAAAATTTCAACAAAAAAAGTGTTGACAATATGAAAAATATTAAATTGATTTTATTTTTTTAAATTTTATTCTTGAAATAAATTATTTATTCATTTTATTAAAAATAAAATATTCAAAATTTATCAATAGTTTTTATCAAAATAAGTAATATCATATTAATAATATTAAAATTATGAAACAATAAATTTTTAAAATTAAAATTTACTATTATTAAACAAAATAATTATGTTTAATCTTACTTTTACTCATATCCTAAATAATATTATAATATACTTATAAAATTTAATACTTATTTTTCAATTCATCAAACACACCAACATAAAATTAATCATAATGATTTTTATATTTTTATATTTTCTTATATATGATTATACTATGCAAAACAATCATTTTTAAAATTAAAATTAAAACTCTAATTTCTTTTAAAGGAAAGAAACTCTCTTTTTTTGGCATAATCTATATAATATTATTGATAAAATTATTGATTGAGTTGATGTTATGAGTTAATTGGGTATCAATTCGGATAGAAAATAATTAATATACTCTTTTATTAAATGATTATTACTATTTTTTGATGACTTTTATATGGTTTTAAAATAAAATGAAAAACTAAATCTAAAGTTTGATAAATTTATAAATAATTTTTTACCATTACACCAATAATAATTCTTAAGTAAATTTCAAAAAAAATATTTTTAACATAAAATGTTTCCCCATCAAATTTGTATATCTATGTTATTAATAAAACTCGGTTGGTGTCACGAGTTAATTAAATACCAACTTGATTAGAAAATAACTAATATGCCCTTTTATTAAATAACTACTATTATTATTTTGACGACCTTTTGTTTTTCATACTTTTATATGGTTTTAAAATAAAAGAATTAAAATTAACATGTCTAAGGATTGAACCCATGTTATATTATTAGTTTTAAACCTTATGTTTTATTATTTATTGTATGTTATTTTAAATACGCATTTATATTCTAAATACATGATTTTTATATGTATACACGCGTGATAGGATTTTTAGTGAAATACATAGTTGTTAACATTGACTCTCTTTTTCCACTTAGTTATTTTCATACTCTTAACCTTCAAATTTCAATCAATTTATTTTTGTTGGGTAGAAAAATTATTGAACTGATAAAGTTTTAATGATGTGACATGATAACTCACGTGGCAATCTATCTATACTTCATATAATTAAAAAAATCAAACTGTTCATAAAAATATAAAAAAGTACTCACGTAAAGAATGAAATATATGCTAATTGCTATGTAAGTTATTATGTTAATGTCATTAAAATTTTAACGTTTTGATAAATTTTTTCGTCTAAAGAAAAGTAATTTAATTAAAATTTAAAGGTTAAAGAGTGAAGTGTTCTAAAAGGAATATAGAGTAATAATGATGCAAACATTAATACTAAATTTATTATTACAATTTTTGTTTTGTGTTTTTTTTCCACTTTAAGCCTTTCTCTCTTTTTTTTTTTGCCTTGTTTTCACTATAATTGGTTGATGCTCACAATGGTCCTTTTGGTCTCTCTGAGTTTTGCTTTAATGATATTGACAATGATAGATCTTGAAATTAATATTTGGGAGTCTAACTAAAATTTTAAAAATTTTGGAGGATTGATGAAAAAGTCTAAAAATTTTGGTAGTTGTAATTAAAACTTTCAAAAAAAAAAATTAAAGGCTTAATGAAAGACAAAAGATTTTGGAGGATTTTATTAAAATTTTTGAAAGATTTAAAGAAAATTTCCAAATTGTTTGGGGCCTAACTTTTTTTTTTTTTAAATTCAAGAGTCTAAAAGAATTAAAAAAATGGTTACATTAATTTAAGATAGTTTTAAACAATATCAAACCCTTCTCTCTTTTGAAAGCCATTTTGATTATGCAATCAACATTTTTATTAACCTTTTGAGGAAGGTGTTGTAAGAGTCACTGTCCAACTTTTATCAACAGTTGTTGAATTTACTTGATCAAAGCATAATTCAAAAATAGGGTGAAAAAAATTCTAAGTAACCTTTACTACCTCCATAGGAACAATATAGATCAACACTCTTTCATAAAACGACTCTGCAGAATAATCAAATCACATGGTGTGCAATCGGTGTCTTTGTCACTTTGGAGGCAAACGTTTGGATTAGGGGTGTTCATTCGGTTAACAGATCGGTTAACCGACCCGAAATAACATTAACCGAATCGAAATTTTTTCAAAAAAAATTAATCGAACCGAAATTTTTTCGGTTAATTCGGTCGGTTAACCGAATTAACCGATAATTATATATTTTTATTTTTGGTTAAAAATTAACCGGATTACCCGAATTAACCAAATTGAATCACTACATAATTAAATTATTTTTAGACTTTTGTTTTAGTTTTAGTTTTAGAATTTTATTTTTATTTATTAAATTATTTGTAATTTTTATGATTGGGTTGGGTTGAATACTTGGGTTTGGATTGGGTTTAGGTGAATAGTGAGCCTATTTATATATTATAATTTTATTTATTAATTTTTTCGGTTAAACCGAAAAAATTCGGTTAACCGACCGGTTTCGAACCGAATTAACCGTTAACCGAAAAATCAAAAAATAATTAACCGACCCCCTACCAAAAAAATTCAGTTAACCAACCAATTAACCGAATTCGGTCGGTTAACCGAATTTTACACACCCCTAGTTTGGACTGAGATTCTGTAGCATCAAGGTTACTCTGCTCGTCTCAATGGTTGATTGCCAACGTTATCGACATTGAGCTCTCACTTTCAAAATTATTGGGGTTTCACTTTTTTTTTCCCCCTTTTCAACGGTCAAAGTCGTGAAAAGGAAAAAGCCTAAGGAGCTGAAAATCAAATCACAAAATTATTTTATTCATTAGAACTGCCTACAAAAATATGTATAATTGTTTTTCCATAAAAAATAAATAAAATACAAGAAATGTTGGACAACACGAGTTAGCGATGCAATTTGTTTTTAATTAGTCTAGAAATCATTGAAAATAAAAAACAAAACAAAATGTGTTTTGCATGTCTGTCAGTTGTCATGTAATGAAAATTTATATATCTACATCTCTCTCTATAAATATAAAACATAATAAGTGAGCATGTTTTGACATTAAAATCTTTCATATTTTCTGAATCACATATGGTTCATCAGTTCACCATTTTCCTATATAATATTTATTATCACCTATCTTATCAATGCCCACTTATATATATACATATGATATTGGTAGATCCAATCTACTAAAGCATCACTATAGATAAGTATTTTTTTTCATTGATATATGCGCAATATATTTTATAAGATTTTGGATAAATTATAAAATTAATCACTTTTGTTTGTTTTAGATTATATTTTAGTTATATATGTTTAAAATGTTACGTTTTAGCCACTTATATTATCGTTTTGTTACGAAGTAGTCACCCTGCCGTTAAGCTCCGTTACCTCCTTAATGACAATCCTACGTAGTAGTTCAAATGAGTTTTAAATGCCAACTTGAATGTCCAATTGGGATGTGAATATTTTCTTTCAGTCAAAATGGAAAAGAAAACTCAAAGAGAAAAAAAAAAAAAGAGACGAACGGTTTTTCTTTTACAATTTAAGGTGTAATTAATTTAAATTTTTTAATTAATTAAATTTATTTAATTAAAAACCTATTTTTATCCCAGTTGAACATTCAAGTTGGCATTTAAAATTAATTTGGACTGCCACGTAGGCTTGACGTTAGGGAGGTAACGGAGCTTAACGGTAGAGTGACCACTCGTAATAAAACGATAATGTAAGCGACTAAAACGTAACATATCAAACATAAGTGACTATTTTTATAATTTACCCTCAATTTTTTCTCAAATTTATTTTGATAAATTCGAATATTTTTTAATTCAAATTGATGGGTTTAATTTATTTTTTAATCAAATAAAATTAAATCGGATTTAGATTTATGAAAGTAATATTCTAAAGGGGGTACAATACAAGAATAGATGGTAAAAATGAAAAACCTTTTTTTTTTTTTAATCATTGGTCAGTACTGGTTTGACATATTATCAGAAATCTTCATGGGATCTGTATTGTTTGGTAAGAAGCAAAGCACAGCACAGCATGTGCATGGATTGGCATCTATTATTTTTATAATAATAAAAAAAATTGCTTTCTAAATTGTACTTATCTGTAAAGATCAATCTCTTACGTCTAAGCAATTTTTTCCCCTTTCTTTCTTGCTGTAAGAATCAATGGCAATAATCTATAAACTTTTCTCTCACACTGGGAAAAAAAATTTTAAAAAAAAGGAGGTTGGTATCTCCAGGCTGGATGAAGGAAAATGCTTAAAAAATATTTATTTAAAAAAATTAATTAGGATTATTCATTTATATATGTTGACAGATAGGGTAGAATCGAGAATTTTAATTTTAATTTAGATAAATATATGTAACATTAATACAATATATATATATATATCTAACCCGAATTTGACCCTATATATAGAGGAAATGTACATACACTTTTTTTTTTAATTTCCATTTTCTTTTTCAACCAAAAGCAATATTACTGTACAAGATCTAAACAACATTTTGATCTTAGCATTGATGGATGGATGATGAAATTTCAGTGCTGCAAATGGGACATAGCTTCTTCATTTGAAGCCACTTGCTTATGCAATCCAAGTGATATGGATGTTTACAATTAGGAAGTGCAACTAGTCCTTCGTCGTTTTCTCCGTATTCCACTTGACAAATTACGCACCGATCAATTTCGTTCTCGTGTTCGATGGATTGGAACTTAACCGGCACCAAGCATGAAGAAATTTCCTTCTCGGATAACCCTCTTCTCTCTATTCCTATTAGTTCTCCCAGAGCGATCAATTCTTCATACGAAAAATCGTCAAGATCGATGTCATGTTCTTCAAAATCATCGTTGTCATCATCATCATCATTATCGTAGTCATCCTCGGAATCGTTGCTATCTTGTCTATTGAGGAACTCTAGGTTACCTCCATCTTCAATATACTCGTAACTGGTGTTGTTGTTTTGATCGTGGAACACATCGCTATCATCATCGACGTCGTTATCGTATCCATCCCTCTCGACGGTTTCGAGCAATGAAAAAACCCTTTCTTGTTCTTGCAATGCCAAAGCGACCGCAAGATCCGCGTCAATTAGATCAAGTTGGGTGAAGGGCAGCATTTTGGGTGATTGTTTTGCTCCTCCGTTTTCCATTGAAATTAAAATGAGACTTTTAATGGAAGTTTAAATATGTTTACTTGAAAAATTGCTGTATTTATTATTATTCTGGAGATAAAGATTGCGAATGTGGAAATTTAAATTTCAGATTAAATTGTATTATTTAGTTAAAACCAAAATTTTTTAGTTAATCCTTCTGCTACTAAAATTTGCTTTTTGATTAATTTGATATGGTTTAATGAATCCAACAGAACTAACCAAAAAAAAAAAAATATTTGTTTTGAAGTTGTAGTTTTTCTGTTAGGCATTGCTTGTGGTATTTTGGAGGTATAACATCAGGTTTTAAAGTTAATTATTGTTTGGTTATTTGAAAAAAATTTAAAATAACAAAATTTAATTGATTATGTTAATTCACCCGTGAATAAAAAATTAAAGGCATCGTAAAATGTCTCATTTTGAGAGATAGTTATAAGATTAATGACTGTTTAGCTAAAGAGGCATGAGGTAGGATAAATCAGTTGGTTATTCTTAGTGACCCGTTATAGAACGTGAGACACATATTGAAAGAGGATATCCAACATGCGCTAAATTCAGAAGTAGAATATGTTAAACTTGATAATTTTAGTTAATTACTTATGCTTTATTTTGTACCAAAAAAAAACCATTGTAAAATGAGTTAATTTGGTTAATTGAAGTTTAGTTAGCTTAATAACCAAACTAATTACTATTTCAGAGTAGTTGTATAACCTCAAACACCAAACCTTTTTATTCTGCCATTGCCTCGTAAGTTAATAATAATGAAAGATTAATAAATTTATTTAAATGTAATTAAATCTTAATTATAATTATTATAAATAAATATTATCATGTTGGATTTAAGGTTATTAGTATTTTTTATAATAATTATAGTTAATTAATAATTATTTATTTATTTACAAGTCTTTCTATTAATTGTTTGTTTTATTTAATAATAAAATATAATGTTATTATTCATAAACAATACGTAATATTCATGCGCTAACGGAGCATCATATATTCTCGCTGTGTATATGGAGGGATTCACTTGCACATTTTTGTAACTCCCTATATTATTAATCTTTTAGTAATCCAAACTCGAATATGTTTTGAACATAAGAGTCTGGGTAAAATAAGTGAAGGTATTTTTTTACAATGATCTCCTGCTATGATGAGGCCTTCCCTTATAACTTGAACCTTTATGTGCAAATTTTGATGTATGTGTGACCCTAATGTCATGAACTGTGTTGATATGCTTAATGGGTTTCCTTTTATAAAGAGCATCTCTACTAATCCCTACATTAATCCTATGATTTCTAGGCCTTAAAGACCTTCTTAAGTGAACTCCTTTATAATTTCTTAATCTACCTGATACTGAATGATTGCTTACCTCCATTGGTCTAGAACTGCCATATGAAAAGCTTTCATCGTCTTCGCTTGGATCGGTTACTCTTTTTCTTCGCCTTGGTCGTCGTCTTCGTCGATCGATTCGCTTGATGTTTCGAAGCTTATGGCAGAGGAAAGTGCAACAAAATTCCCAAGATGAGAACCAGCATGAAATGCATCCCCATACCATTCTACACAGACCATGAGCAATGCATTGGCAAATACCCACTTTGTATAGCAGATAAAGGTATAAGAGAACTGCAAATCATTGAAAGGAACAATTGAATTTCTTAAATTAAAAAATGGAAGATGAAATGTTAGATTAGAAATAAATACTATGAAACTTACCGATATAGGATAAAACCAGTACCATGATCAATTTCAGTATATTGGCAACACAAAAATTCTCGATGTAACAGATTAAATCCCATGTTGATCCACAAATTGAACTGAAACATAATCCTCCAAACATGAAAAATAAGAACGCATTGCACAAAGAAAGGGGAAATTTAGTTTCTTAAACAAAAGATTTGCTTAATCAAAGTTCATAATGACAAAGATAAGAAAAACAAAAGAAAATCTATTACTCAAAACAACTAAGAATTTTGAAGAGGCTTTGAAACGCGGCGATGAGTGATTTTAGGATTGAAGGAAATTTACCTGCAGGATTTTCCAGCAAGAAAATCGAGTGGGGAGCGAAAAAGTTTGCCTATGGCTTGGATGAAACCTGAAAAAACTGAACTGACCACGTTCTCCATCGTCAAAAATTTTCAGTTGTAATGGCAAAAGCCAAACTGTTTCTTATGGATTCTGATTAACTTTTTCTTTTTGTCGTATGGATTCTCATTAACTGCTCAATTCAGTTGGAGAATTTTAAATAATAACCTAATTTAATTTTAAATGTATTAAATAAAAAAAATACATTTGTGTCTTTTTCTCGATAAAAATAACTATTCACCTTAACAAAATTACCTTTACTTAATTTAATTATTATTTAAAATAATAATATATAATAGTATTTGAGACAATACCTTAAACTAACCATAACTCCTCCCCAACTCATAAAGAAGATAATAATACGTTTCAACACACTTGAATTCATATCTTCGTATGTTTTAACAAACTATTGTTGTTGCTAAGTTTTAGATCAATTAATCGACCTACATCAAAATTGTTTTAATATATTTTATAATTATTCGATCATTATATTTATATTTTTGCTTTAATTATACTAACATCCATATATGCCGGAATTTTATAAAATTTTATAATAGTTTATTTAATTAATAATAATAATTAACTAATTATATTAAATAGTAATCATTTGTTTAATTTTTGTTAATTACAAAATTTAAATTTATGATAATTGTGAAGGATGTGATATGGTTCTAAATAGATTTGTGATCTATAATGCAATGCCAGTAATTTTTAAATACATTATATATTTAATTTTAAAAGTAAAATAAAATAATCAAGTAATAAAGTGTTTTTTTAAATTAAATCATTTTGAAAAGGTATTTGAATATTTTAAAATAAATTTAAAGTTGAAATAAAATTATTATAACAATGAGGATAAAATACTTTTTTTATACAAGACCTAAAACTATTCATAATTCTTCCTCAATTTTTAAATAAGAGAATAAATGCATTTTCACACGCTCGAATCTACGTCCTCATGCTAACCAAATTAAGACTTCATTAACAAATAGTGTAAAATGTTGAATGAAATAAAACATGATCTAAAAAATAAATGAAAGAAATGATTAAACTATAAAGTGGAAAAAAATGTAAAATACTACATATACACATACATTTTAATATATCAAATATTCACAGAAATTTTTGAAATTTTAAATAAAAATTACAAAATTTTTAATATTCAAAGCCCAACTAAGGATGTCAAAATTGACACCATTCTTGGACAACCCTTACCTTCCCTTCTATTCTTACCAAGTCACACACAAAAACCCCCTGAATAAACAATAGATATAATTGCTAAATATTAACAAATAAATGTTATAATATATATATATATACTTTCAAGTTATTCCACCTGAACTGTAACGAAGCTTTTGACGAATCAACCTCAGTAAAGTAAATATAAGGGTCTGTTTGATTGATAGAATTGATTTTCCGAAAAATCATTTCCAACTTTTCCAGCGTTTGATTGGAGGAAAACATTTTCCATTTGGAAAATGAACTCCAAAACAAGGGAAAATGGGTTACATTTTAGGGAAAATATCTTACCATTTCAATTTCCGTAAGACATTTTCCGTGCTCTCCTCTCTATCGCCTCCTTCATTCCTTCCTTCATTTCCGTAGAAAACGCTTACATTTATCGATTTTCCATAACTTGTTTTTTAATTATTCAATATTTGTTTTTTAACACAATTACAAATAATTTATTTGATATTAGTTTTTTCAATTTATAACGATTAATATTGTAGCTTAATGATTGAGTATTATTATAAATAAATCATTGCAATATATGTAAAAATAATTTAAAATATAAAAATTTATTAATATATATTAATATATGTAAAAACAACTTTTTCGAAAAATATTTTCAAAAAATCTGCCAAGCAGCAGAAAATATTTTACACAGATTCAATCAAACACCAGAAAATATTTTCCAGTAAATCATTTTACAGAAAAGTAAAACATTTTCCAGAAATCATTTTACGGAAAATATTTTACTGGCAATCAAACAGACCCTAAGATGATGAATAATAACACAAATGTATACAATTATCATGACTCAAACAACAACCAGCCAGCTTAATCAAATTCAAAATGTTACATTAGAAAACCTAATGTGATAAAAATACAACAGTGGACTATCCAATCAATTACTATTATATTAAGATTAAGTTGTAGCCATCCGATTCCTAATGTTCGAACAGTTTGCCGAAATGCTTGCCAAAAGTATGAAAAATATAGAAAAAAAAATACCTGGCAAGTTGGGAGCATGGTTATAACAGCAACTTGTCGAGGCCACCTGGTTTGTCCCCCCTACTGCAGCAAGGTGCACAAGTCCAACCACCGTTGATGTTATCTCCAAATTAATCATCCCGAGACAAGGAATTTCAGGCAAGCTTCTAGCATTCGGAGGTTGAGAGAGGTATCATCTTTAGATCTTGCTCTTGGAAAAACAATGAGCCAATGGCAAAGGCTACTTGATGATAAAGTTCAAATATCTAATCTCGAATGGAAAACGTTTTGGCGATTTCAACTGTAGTTTCCATCGATATTGCAACTGTTACTGTCTTCAATTTTGGCAGATTTTTTCTCTTTAATATCCCAAAAGTGGGATGGTAAGAGGGCCTTTTGTGAAGGTAAATCAGCGATAAAAAGGAGCGTCTGAGCCCACCCAGCATACTCCCCATATTTGCTTACAAATGCCTCTGCCACACGGCTGCAAAGCTTAGGTGTCAAACGGGCACCGGCTAGCTCAGGAAGGAGGTACTTTGTAGCAATCTTGCACACAAAACAAGTAGAACATTTCCATGTTAAAAATTCATGGATGCGTAGAATACAAAAGAAGGAAAAAAAAGTAATTTCCTAGTGATCTTATCAATAACCATTTACAAGTATATACAATGATGCTATACCAATCCAATCCATATTCAAGAAGCAAATAGTAGAGAGGAACAACATGATATTAATTCAAGCATTTAATGGAGCAACGGTTGTTTATTCATATTTCTGCAATATAAATGTTCATCAGTTAAACATCGAATGCCCCTCTACTCAAACAAACAAACAGGTTTCCTTCAAATAGTGCAAGGATTTTAGCAAAAGCCCCAACACTCCCATCAATAACAGAAAGCAACATGATTTTGAATGGTTAAATCCACTTCCTAATCAAAGTTAGTATTGATTTAAGCATTAGCAACCTAGTCAAGTCATTGGTACAGTGCTCACATATGTAACATGTAAAAGACTAGACTATCCATGTTGCACGACTAGCTATGTACATAAAGCATACCTGCCACACATGCGTGTCAACCGGAATGGCATGGTGCTGATCGAGAGAGAAGAGAGCAATACATGCCGCTACCTTGGGACCAACTCCAGGCAAAGAACATAGAGCATCAATGGCCTCTTGAAGATCCAATTTACGAAGAGAGAGAAGCCATTGAGCACCTCCATCCGGTTTTGATTGCAAAACATCAACTGTGCCAGTAATGTACTTAGCCCTGCTCACCCACATCATGAAATGCCCACATAAGACACGATTCCAATGAAAAAAAAAAACCCACCGAAAACCTCTAATTATCAATGAACCATTTACTAACTGATCATTATCAAGGGACTATACATATATTAAGCACTACATTACCGTTGTTACTCTTCAATGTAATCCATGATTTCAGCAGAAGTGACTAGGTAAATTTCCCACTAATTATCATCCTTTTGCCTGTTGGCATCACATATAGTTATTATATAAATTTAAAGATGGGAGATACCAATTAACAGTCAAAATCTATGTAATACAAATTGTTAATGTATTGAATTAAGCACGATTACAAAGCCGAAAAATGCATAAAATGACCAAGGAGTATTATATGCAACAAAAAATTAAGGAACTTAAGCTGCTACTAAGAAGTATATATTAATATTAATGCAGCAAGCAATCAGTTGAAGAATGCAAGTGAAGAAACTAATAGGAAGAACAAACTGATTTACCTGTAACCAAAACCAGCCTGTCTAAGCTCTTCCTCAGAGACAGCAGATAAACGTTCCAATGAAGGGAACTCATGAAAGTCAAACCCACCAACACTGCCCAAATGAGTACCCAAAGAGGAAATGAAATCCACCATTTTAGTAATCCTCCCGATATTATTATTAGAAGAACAAAGGAACTGAACCAAGCACTCAACCGGGTCCTGCCTCAAAACCCGAGCACCCTTCAAATACTTGGCTAGCTCGGCAAACCTGGAGTCATTCTCGGAGAAAACCTCCCAGAGATTGGCCAAGGAAATGCTCACGTTGAGGAAATCGAGGAGGGCCAGCTTGGCAGCCGATTCGGAAGGGGTGAAGTGGATGAAGTAAGAAACGTCGCCGTTTTGGAGGTGCTTGAGGGATAGCAAATGGGGTCCGATGGTGCCGGTGTACTGAAGAGGGCCTGTTTGTTTCCAGCGGAAGGTTTGGCCGGTGGGGAAAGTGAGGGGAAGGGAGAGTTCGGTCTGGGAGAGGTTGAGTGGCACCCATTTGGGGTGGGATTTAGGCTTCTTGGAGGAGATTGGTGGGGTATTGGGGTGGAGGGATTTAAGTGGCCGCGGCGGAGGAGATGTCTGTTTGGTGGAGGCGGGGGAGAGCGGTGGTGGCGAAGGCGGTCTTGGTCTTTTCATTGCTAGGGGAGGTTTCAGTGAGTGCATTTGCTTCCTTCCCCTTTCCCAGTTATTCCCTCTCGACGATCAAAAACAGGAAAATCGACCCTTTAATGGGATTAAATTTCAGGGTTTTTTTTTTCCTTTCTAATTTAATCTATTTAAAACAAAAGGTCAAATACATCTATTAGTCCCTCTATTCTGCATAAGTTACCGGTTTAGTTTTTACTTTTCGAATTTAAAAAATTTACTTATCCTAGTATTTTTCGCGCCGTTCCTTTCTTCTTCTACAGTTTGCTTCTTCTTCCTCTATCTTCTTTCATAAACTTGTTAGATCGTTAAATGCATGGTAATTGTACATCATAGTTTAAATGAAACTTGGTGAATAATGAGATTCAGCTCTAATCACTCGTCGTCGTCATCCTCAGATTTGAGCAAAAAGCACAAAAAATAGTCTCTGTTTTAGTGGCACTTGGTTCATTAAGTTCCGGCGAAACGGGTGGAATTGGCCGAAATATAGCAAAATGATCCGTATTGAACAAAATTTGAAGCGGAATGAAATTTATAGGTGCCTGTCTAGGTTTCTTACCAGAACGGATTACTCTAATCGGTACGGATGATACCGGTACGAAACTGACTCATGTGCTTTCGAGTGTTCAGTGGTTTTTTTTTTTTGAGGATTTTATTCAAGTTACGAAATGGTAAAAACGACTTCATTCACCGTGACCAGAGATTAGGCCCAGTGTTCCGGTTTGATATTCCAAATTACTTAAAAATATCATGTCATAATTTAAAATAAATTTATACTATTTAATCAAGGTGACGTCAGTGTATTTTTTCTTCAGTTTAAAGATTGAAGGAGGTTATGGATACCGTTAGCCATTGTATAAAAAAAAATAAGTTTAGATCATAGAATTAAAGGTTTATGATTATTTTTTTATGTTATATAAAATATTATTGTTCGCAAAATATGTATAAAGACAAAGATAATATGCAACTTCAATTTATCAATTACATATTTTCATGAAAATGGCAAATCAATTTGAAAATTTTTTTGACACAAATATTCAACTAAGACTAAAGCAACAAAAATTTTTCCGCCAAAGATTCGATAAATTATTTGATTCGATAAATTATTTGATTCGAGTTTTCCTGAAAATCAACTTGATAAAATCTCAAGCTCTTCATATTAGAGAAGAAAATCTATCAAGCCTAGATTGATTTTCGATAATAAGTTAGATTGTGGGATCGATTGCCTGTCTCCAAGAAATTTGACGGTATGAGCTTTAGAAATTTGCACTGTTTTAACTTACAAACGCTTGGCTAGCAGGTTGCTAGGTTCGTTTCAGACTCCGATAATTTTTCATGTCGAGATTTCAAAGCTAGATACTTTCCCTAGGGTGGGTTTATTGATGCAAGCGAAGATAGTAACCCTTCTTTTGTTTGGAGGAATTTTTATGCAGCTGAGCAGCTTGTTGGGAATGGTTTTTGGTGGTGTGCGGGGGATGGAGCTTCTGTACAGGTCTTCAATGATCCTTGGTTGAATGATGAAGCTACATTTTATGTTGAAACGGTGTCGATTGAGTGGCTTGAAGAGCTGTACGTTAGGATGCTTATGACTGAGGATGGGACGGGTTGGGATCGAAGCTTTGTTGGGGGGGGGGTGTTGTCTCCGCAAGACGTGGCTCATGTTTATAGTATTTTGATTGGTCGACATCAGCAACCCGGTCAGCTTATTTGGCATTTTAACTCGAATGGATTTTACAGTGTTAAGTCGGGGTACATATTGGTGCTCTCGTGGTCACAAAATCTTTCGTCTCTGTACGTCACAGGGCCATGGGATCAATTGTGGGCTGCTTCTTTACCGCCAAAGATTAAAGATTTTTGCTTGCGTTGCCTTAGAAACTTTTTACCGACAAAGAAGCGTCTAATCGAGAGAGGGATCAACATGTCTGCTGCATGTGGTCGCTGTGGGGAGGAGGAATCACTTGATCATGTGCTTCTCGGTTGTTCTTTTCCGAAATCGGTTTGGCAACAAGTTAGGTATCAGCTTGCTCATTTGCATGTTGTCGACTTTATTGCTGATGTGTTGAGATAGCCATAGGCGAGATCAGGTTCTGTCTATTATGTGAAGTCTGTGGTACCACCGCCATTTACTGTGCTGGAAAGGAATCTTTTCAACCCCTTGTCATGTTGTAAACAATGCCCCTTCTTTTCTACAGAATTTGTGTGATGCAATGAGGGTGTATAATTCTGTTAATAGTGCAAGTAGCGTGGAGCAGCTTAGGCGTCAGCATCGATGGGAGAAGCCTGTATGGGTAAGTATAAATGTATCATTCTATTCAATAACGTTTCGGTAGTAAATCGGAACAATAAACTTTAGGTCCCGTTTTAGTGAAAATTTCGGTTTGTATCGATTATACCAGTGCATACCGGTTGATTATGTCCTTATCGGCCAATACCACAAAATTTAATTTGAAAATATATTTAAAATTTAAAATTTTAATTTTAAATCAAATTTCATTATTTGTTTGTAATTTTTTAAAAATATTTTTTAATTTTAAATTACTACTATTATTTATTTTAAATTTGTTGAATTATGAATTGTTATATGCTTGGTATGGGATGATCTTACTGTTTAATTTATGAAATAATTTTTTACTTGTTTATTTTGAACCTGTTTAATGATGGATTGCATTTGTAAAACTAATTAAAGAATATTTTATATAATTGATAAGCTTTATTCAATCATAAAATTTACATATGATGAGATCTGAACATATGCCACCAACATTTTAAAATCTTTTCGTTACCACTTTAATCAAAACTTTATTTTTATGAATATTTTATATATGAGATTTACTTAATCTCATTATTTGGTATTTGTAAATACTTTTTATATACATATATCAATTTTTTTCAAAAATAGCGATAAACTCAAAACGATACACTAAAACAGATAGATACATATCATACCAGTAAAAAAGATAAATCCACGTATTGTGTACCTTGATGCTGATTGTTTTAATCAGGAAAATGCTACTTATTTTGCGGCTATTGTCAAGGACTGGGAGGGTAAGTTTGTGAAAGCTATGTCGGGACATATTGACTTTTCTTTGGCTCCTCGGCTAACTGAGGTCGTTGCTATCAGAGAAGCTCTCTCTTGGCTTCATAGATTAAATCTTAGCCACGTTGTCACGGAATCGGATTCAGTACAAGTGGTTAACGCCCTTTCTTGTTCAACTTCGAATATCTTAAAGTTTGAGATATTGGTCCAGGATTACTTGTTGCTTGCGTCCTACTTTAGTGATTTATTTTTCTTTTAGGTGAGCGAAGTTGCCAATCAAGCAACACATAATTTAGCAAGACCGGCCCTATTTTATGCTATTTTTGTTGACTGAAATACAGGGGTGAAGCTATAAAATATTTTAGGGGTTATAATTTTAACGATAGTAAAAATGTAATATCACCATTTTATTAGTCTATATCTTTATAATTTTAAAAAAATTAAATTAAAATTTTATCATTTTTAGGGGGCAAAATACAAATTTACTTTTATTAATTTAAAAATTTAAAAGATTTAAAGGACCTAAATAGAAAATTTTTCATTTTAGGGGGATTGACGTCCCTGCTAGCCCCCCTAGCTACACCCTTGGTGAAACACTGTCCTCGAGTGTTTTCATTCTGCTCTTAAGTTTGATGCTCGTAGTATCTTTACCTGATATAAGGGAACTTAGGTTTAACTGTATGGGGTAAACCTCTTGGGTTTGAGAATTAAATTAATATAATATGTAAGTATTGAGAACTAAATGTGTTATTATACCAGTTAGAAACTACGTATAGTTTACACTAAAAATATTTATCTATCTCACTATAAAACCATTTTTACATTTTCCGACAACAGACGCAGGTTAAAAACTACCGGTGACATCGAAACCTGCAAAAAGAAAAAAAAAAAAGCTTCTAAACATCTTCATCATCTCTATCTTGATACTTTCTAATACAGCTTAAGTAATCAAAGCTGATCTCAGAGATCAAAAAATAGCTACTCCGGAAACGGGATGTCAGCCAAATCCTGTCTGTAAGGAGCAACGTCAACTTGGAAGGACACGTCGGGTTTGGCAAGCCCACTTTCCATCCGGCTTTGCGCTGCTGGGTCGACATTCTTTTCGGGTTCGATATATGTCACGACTGTATCTTTTCGGAAGGTTAGATAGATGACTGCCAAAACGTAGATCGCCATTAGAGGAAACACTACGATTCCTATGAACACATTCCCCACTTTCGGCATATCATTGTGAATCAACCAATCTACGAAGGCCGTCGTCAGGTAATAGACGTTGATGCCTATGATTCCAATTCCTAAAATCCATGAAATCACAATGATCTGCAAGCACCCATCAAAGTATAAAATAACGTTTTAGACCCTGGAACTTCAAGTTCATCCCACATGGTCTAATGCGCCACGTCAATATTTTATGTAATAGTATTAGCTCATTAAAAACACTGGTTGAGCTGACTACTTACGATTATGGAGTTCTTATATGGTCCCATCTTGGTTGAGCTGCTACTGAATTTAAGTAGTGGGATCAAAGCAAATGGTAGCTCAAATGAAAGGATCATCTGCAAAATCAATCATGAAACTACAATCACTTTACCTCAAATAAATCACAGAATCGTGATGGTGTTTTTATAAAGATCAAAATCATAAAAAAATTATTGTAATATCAATAAATCAATGTTGGATATTTTCTTACGGATGCAATGATGATTAGTCGACCGGCCCCTTGAGATCCACCGATGATGGACACAATAAGACTAGGTGTAATGGCAATACACCTAGTCATCAAATTTCTCACCCATTTCTTCATTTTAAGATTCAAAAAACCCTGACATAAATGAAAATCAATATATTAACGAAGACTAGTTAATAACTACTAATTAAGGTGATCATAAATATACTTTTTTTGTTTGAGCAAAACCTGCATGATAAATTGTCCTGCATAAGTGCCTGTAATGGTAGAGCTTTGCCCCGAGGCAAGAAGTGCAATGGCATAAAGGGTTGAGCTTGATTTTCCCAACACATTCTGCAATAGCCAAAAATCATAGATTTTGGGATTGTCAATTGGGAATATTATTAGCCTTCAAACTTCATATATTTTTTTGGTTTATGGTAATGAATATTAACGAGGTAGTAAATTGGGACCTGAAGTAGAAAAGAAGCAGAGTTGAGGTTGAGATCGTTGCAACGATGGTGGTCATCGCTGGAGAGATTATCGGCGGAGCAAACGGCGCCCGAAACCGAGACAACAGCTATGTTGATCAAAAGAGCCACCAACAAGGCAAAGCCGCTCTCTATCAGGAAATATCTACAAGCATCCTGATTATCACAATGTAAACAACGTACGCCAAATGCTTAGTGGTTAGCACAATAAGGGAAAGAAAACGAATAGATCATAACTAAATTAAGCATTGCAATTACTATATTGTTGTTTAATTTGCGTATTTGGACTTACGTTGACGCCACGAACAGAGTTGGGTACTTTTCTGGAGAGCACCAGCGCTGAATGGAGAAACAAATTGTGCCTGTTCACATTATTTTGCAGTTAAAACAACTCCCACAATATTAAACTTATTGTTTATTTTTATCAATTTAATTATAATTTTGATCATATATATATATATATATATTTCTTTTTGACACAATGTCTAAAACTACCAATAGCTCCTGCCCAACCCATAAATAGGAGGATAATACGTTTCAGATCATGCACTCAAACCCACGTCCTCCTACATTAGCAACAATGCCCATGTCAATCGAGCTAAGACTCAATCGGCAATATTAATTTCTTTTTTGTGAATTACAAGAGGAGAACAAAACTCTAACAACAACACGATTTAGGGCTTTTGAGAAGTTCTTTAGAAAAGTTTAGTTTAAGATTTAAATATTTAGTATTGCTGTCAAAAAATGTCTTTGAGAAATAAAATGTTTATTTTAGACATAGTATTATAAAGTAACAAATAAATATTTAAATTAGTTAATATTATGATATCTTAGTAACAACATATAAAATAGCTTATTATAATTTGTTGTTATTATTTTAATATATGAAAAATAAATTCTAAACATTTTTAAGCAAGAATTATTATTAGAATTTAATTATTGGATAATTATTGGTTACCCAATATCTTAATCCAAAATTTAGGAAGTTATTTAGCAATTAACTATTCTCTTATTATTATGTGACAACATTTATAATTTCCTATAAAAATTAGATTACAAAATCATTTTATTAACCTTGACATCAAAGTGTTACTGTGTAGGTGTTTAAAGTAAGGCGATGTTTGGAGAAACAAATATAAAAATAATCATTGCGTACGGCATAACGAGGGCACCCAAGAGGGCAATGGCATCAGCAGTGGCATCTTGGCCGGCAAGCTTAGGCACAAACATGCCCTTAATGACACCAGAAGCTGGGGGCTTTACGTAATTCATTTCCCCAAAGAAACAACCAGCCATTACAAACACCAGCACTGCTATCAGCATTTCCAGCTTCCTCACCTTTTTTCATTAACACAAAATAGATATAACGACAGCATTTTCGTTTGAAAATAACTTAATAATCACAGCAAAGTATGGTCATCAACTGCAAGTTGTATGAAAATGTGAAATTAAAAATTTAAAAATATCATAAAATATCTGCAGTAAGGCTTATCAAGATAATCTAAAGTAATCATATGCTTATCCATTTTGATCATAGTCATCAAGGTATAAAATATACATATCAATGTACTTAGTTTATTTCCATGAAACAAATAATGTAATTTGACTTTATATTATAGTGAGAATAGCTTAAAATAATAAAATACCCCATATCTTTGCAGGCCAAGGAGGAGGAGAGTGCTTAAACCAGTGCAAAGAACTCCAACCCACACTGGGATGTTAAACAGTATATTTAGTGCAAAGGCTGTCCCAATAACTGCAACAAATATATACAACTAAATGCATGAAAACACACCTTGAACATTCATTATGATTTATGCATAAATTTTGTTTATTTATTTATTTCTTCATGTATATTTATGTTGGTCTTGAGTTATATTTGCATGTAGCTGAAGTTAAATTAGTCATCAATTTGATAACTGATATAATTATAATAAAAAAAGAAAAACCTTCAGGTATATCAGCGGCAATGACAGCAATTTCTGCAAGTAACCATAGGCAATACTTGATCAACTTTGGGTACTCAGCCTTACACAGTTCTGATAAGTGCTTGCCTGAAACAAACAAGCAAACGTAATTTAATTAAGTTAATTATATCAAAATGAAAGAAGATATAATAAGACTATAAGATCATTATTTACCAGTGCTGACTCCAAGGTTAGCAGCAAGAGATTGGATTATGAGAGCAAAGACTAAGCCGATTAACACCACCCAAAGCAGCTGAAAAAAATTATGTACTGCTAACATTAAGAACATATAAACAAGGCTTTGTCTTTTTTTGGTTTCCCTCTTTAATTTACCTCATATCCATGGTTAGCTCCAGCTTGAAGATCAGTTTCCACTGTGACATGAAAGTGACACCATACCAGATGATGATCAGAAGTTGCAGAAAAAGAAATAAAGATTGGTGGAGAGGTACGTAAGGGGGGTGACTTACGGTTGCCAGGATCGAGGTAAGCTAGTGAGACCAGGAAACCAGGGCCTACAAATGATAGAAACTTTTTCCATCCAGGTTTCTATACATCACAAAACCATATGAATAATCCACATGAGACATATCTATGTAAAATTCAGAAAAGAAATGGCAAGGAACCTCGTGATTATTTGGGTGATCAATATCATGATGATGATGAAGATTGGGGAAGGAGAGTGGGGTGGTTCCTTGGACATTGATAGCAGTTATGCAGTTATTTCTTCCTACATCCCATGATTCAGGAACTGCAACTTCACTCTCTTGCTGTTGCTGCTGCAAATTTCTCATCTCTGTCTCTCAGTCTTTAATATTTAATTTACCGTGTATTGTATGGATGGACACAGGGATTGAAGAAACCGAAAGAGTACTTATATAGAAGAATGTGTGAAATCCATCGAACAAAAAGACGACATAGCAGCTCATGTTTTATTCAAATTTTTGTTATCTTCCGTCCCATACGGTGATGACACGGTGCTGCCTGACCAGTCACTGTCTTTCACCGTTTTTAAATCCCGACTTCATTTTTAATTATTTGCTTCAAATCTAATTCTTTTTTTCAAATGATTCGAATTCATTTCTTTGATCATATGCCTAAACTATACATATATCCGTATAATTGAAGAGCAGGAAAAACAAACTAAATTAAAACGTATTAACTTGTCTACGAAAATGGAGACGCTAGAGTTGCCGAATGATAGAATATATATTACCTATTAACAAATATATAAAATGCATACCCACAACCTCAACTAAGGTAGATTGAGTCTTAACTTGCAGGAAAACGTGGATTTGAGTGCGTTGAGGTGTATTATCCTTTTATTTAGGCATTGTGTCAACGATAATATTACTTATTAATTTTTGAAGGTTTTATTTGTCATTTATTATATTTTAATTTTTATCATAATATATATGCTATATAAAATTATTTAATATAATTTTGATTAACAAATACAATCAATTCATACCTTGCACCTAATATATATAATTAAAATTATAATAATTTAAATGTAATCAATAATTATAAACATTGAATTGAGTAATTAATAATTAATAAACAAACAAAATAAACAAAAGGAAAGAATTAAGAAAAGAGTAAATCTCATTGACCTCTCAAACAAAATATTGTGACACTCAAGTTTGAAGCCATCTGTTTGGAAGCTTATAATAGGGCCCCATATTAAAGAATAAATTTGTTTAATTACTACTTATTTATAGATTTATATTCATTTATATTTCTGTGCGATGCGTGAATTAATTAATTTTATTTAAATTATTTAATGATTCATTTGTAAAAGTAATGTACTTAAAATTAATTTTAAAATATTTAGTTTTATTTAATCATAAACATATTTACAAATATTCATTATTGTTTAAATATTAATATTAATTTATTATATTTTAAATAATATTATTAATAATTTTATAGGTTCTTTATTTTATGGTCAAAATTGTTAATATTTGATTTTTTTATAATGTTATATTTATGTTTGCTTTATCTTAATCAATTAATGTAATTACTCTTATTATATTTGAAAATATATAAATTTAATTTAACAAATATTATGACTACATGTCTTTTTAAAACCTAAAATTTAAGTTTAACAAGTTAATATTAAGAAATTGTAATATTTTTTTAAGTTTTTTTATCCCAAATGAAAATAAAATATGTATTTTTAAGTTTTTAGGTAACATATACATAATTTTCAACCTTCTAAAAAAACCTTAAATACTCTCTCAAGTTCCAAACTTCGCTCGTGATCACCCTTCGGGCAAAATTACCACCAACAAGCTACTTCTCTCCCTCTAATCTATCAACCTACTGGTTTAGATTTCTCTGAAAAATAAACAATATGTTCAAAAATCCATGTAAAGCTTTGAAATCAAAAGGATAAACTCCTTTTTAGAGTATGAGCTTTTCATCAATGATGGCTATCTCCCTTATCATTTGGTTTACCAAATAGAAACTTGAAGCCCCAAACGTTCAGTGGCCTCGTGATGAGTTTCTTCTCCCTTTTGTTTTCTTTGTTTCTCTATTTTCCTTTCTGTCCTTTTTCTTTTTTAATTTGCTTATCGATTTTGTGGTTACTTGTAGGTTTTGAGTACAGAGTATTGCATAGTCTACAATCGGATCGGATTTATGATTTTAGTGTTGGGGTGATGACAGGGGCGGATAGGATAGGGGAGTTCGCAGGGCGGTCCTTTTAAAATGAATTTTTTTTATTTAAATCTTTTATAATTTATAAAATTTTAAATTAGTAATAGTAAATTTATATTTTAACCTCTTAAATTGATAAAAATTTAATTTAATCTTCTAAAATTTGTAAATATATAGGTTATTAAAATGGTAAAATTGTATTTTTACTAACATAAAAATATATAATTTAATTTCGCGCTCTCGAAAAATATTTTTCACTTCGCCCCTGCCTCCCTAAATCTTCGTATTTCTAGATCCACCATGGGTATATCAAATGATTAAAATAAATGTTGTTAAAAGAAAATTTACAGAAATAATTTTGTATTAAAGTGAAATTTTATGCAATAATCTAAATGGAGTGCTTTTAAAAAAAGAAATATACAAGTTTAATGAGATATTGCATCTGTCAAAGTCATTGGAAGTGTGTCCATCTTTTTTTATCATATTTGTATAAGAAATAAAGATAATGAAGCAATGGTTCCCAACGTGTAACTTCCAATTCTAAAATAATCAACTCGATGACTCACATACTTTACAGGAAATGATAGATTAAACCCAACTTGTGATAGCAAACTCCCAATTGCTAAGTGATATAAAAATTTAATTCACACACTGTATTTTTATTTTTTATTTTTAAAATTTTAAAATTTAAATCTAATTATCAACTGTTTAAATTCATTATTGTGACAATCTGAAATAATAATAATAATAATAATAATAATAAATATCTATTTGGTATCCATGTAAAAAAATTGATCTTATAATAAAGTTTAAAAGTTATATTTTATCATAAAATTAAATAAACAAACCACTACGAAATTAATTCTTTTTTTTCTTCATAATAACGTGATCCATGCCATTCTTCTAAAAATGCAATAATTAAGGAAGAACTAAGAGATTCATGCCGGGTTTTTTACAAAAATAATATAAAAGAAATAAAAAATTACCAAATTGTTATAACTTTTTTTTTATTTACCAAAATATATATAAATTTTTTTATTTACCAAAATATATAAAAAAACAAAACAAACTGCAAAAAAAAAATCTGACCGATGTGACGGCACCTTGGTCATGCCAATGGCATTAGCGGCACCAAAGGTGCCAAAACCATTGGCGGCACCAATGGTGCCATACTGATTGGCGGCACTATTCGTATTATAAAACCGAGATCTGTCCAGCTGAATGGAGAAAAATCAAAAGAAAAAAAGAAGAAGAAGAGTTGCTGCGGAAAAGAAGAGAAAAAGAATGTATTTTTTTAAAAATAATTGATTATATTGTTGTTATTATTTTGTATATATTGTAATATTTTTTGTTTTAGTTTAGTTATTAAGATTAATAAAACTCAAAATAATAGTATTAGTTAGTATTATTGTTGTTGTTGTTGTTGTTGTTGTTGTTGTTAGTATTAAGATGTTATTAATGTATTAAGATGTAACTTAGTAATATTATTGTTAGCAAAAACTAATATTATTATTATGGTTACTTATTATTTTTATTTACCAAAATAAACTAGTTAGTAAAAACTAGTATTATTATTATAGTTAGTAAGTTAGTTATTATTTTAGTAAAATTAATAATTTTAGTGTGTATTATTTTGAGTATAAAATTATTAATATTATTAGTGTGTTAGTTATAAGGATTAGTGGTTAAATGATTTTCATGTACAAAATTGCATATTGAAACATTAAAATTTTTTTAAGTAATTTAGTTACCGTTCGAGAATTTTTATGAGATTTTAATTTTGTTTGACAGATTAAATATTGAAGATGGATGCTAAGTTTCTTGTATGCGTTTATTTCGATGGAGTCATCTTGACAACAAGTGTTGGATGTGTATTTGAATGTCGGCAACAAATAGCAATGAGATTTAATAGAAATGTATCGTTTGATGAAATGAAGGCAATGATTAATGCAAAAATTCATAGACGTTGTGGGAGAAAGATATCAAAAATTTTCTACAAGTTTCCAGTTTCGACAAATCCGGTCAAATTCGTCGAAATGGAACTTGTAGAAGACGAAGACGTAGAGACAATGGTCGATCTCTACTGTGGGAATGAGAGTGAGAAGAATGCACCGATTCACTTATTTGCTGAGTTAGTTGGTATGGAGCAAAATGAAGATGTTAATGCATCTGATGAAGAAGACGGGGCTGAAGAATCGTGGATGGTGGCTCCAATATCATACGTTGATAGTGAATCAACTATGTAACAACCCGATTTTGACCCTAGTCAGAATAGTGGTTTCGGGACAACGAATTCAAGTTAGAAAAATAATTTAAATTTTTTTTGTGTGTTTATTATGTATAAATTTACTTGTGTGAAAATTTCGTGCTTTAATTTTGTCGTTTGAGTGTCCAATTAAATAAAAGGATTAAATTGCGTAAAATGAAAATTTAGTGGTTATTTCAAAAAGGGGTCGAATAGTGGTTGTTCTTTAAATATGGGGGTTTTATGTTGCAATTTGACCATTGAAAAGATAGTGCACGGCACTATGTTTAAAATATATAGTTTTTATACTATTTATAAAAGTTATAATAATAATTTATATATTATAATGTTATTATAATAAAAAGGAACGGCATAAGAAAGTGGAGGGAAGGATTATCTTTCTGCCGAATGAAAAGGGGAAGAAAAGAAGAAAACCAGCTGGGTATTCGGCCCTTCCTCAAGCAAATTAAGGTATGTTTTGGTTTTGGTTTTTGATGATTTTTATGTTTTTGAGATCGTTGTTTCGAATACTACTCGACCCATGCTTCAATTTCTGATTTTGATGAATATTTTGAGTTATGCCATTGATGAATAATTGTGTTTTGTGATGTTTGATGATGAATTATTGAAGATATGTTTTGGGTTAGTATGTTTTGTATTGGAAATTTTGATGAATTTGAGTAATTAGGGCTAAATTACAAAAATATTTATTGTTCATAAGTGTATGTTAGAGTGAGAATTTGATGTTGCCATAGAAGGGAAAAGTGTTTAGTATGCTGTAAAATATAAGAATGAGGTGTGAAATTTAATTTTCGAGCCTAGGGACGGAATTGGAAATATGCAAACGTTTAGGGGCAAAATTATAAATTTTTCAAAGGTTGAGTCAAGGACTGTTTTGAATAATGTGAGTGTTAAATAAGTTAAAAATGTTATTATAAACCAAGAAAGATGAGGAATTGAACTTGAAAGCATGATGGTAAGTTTATAAGCAAATAGATGTTATAATTTTTTTATTAAATGTGAATTATATGTGCTAAAATGAATATGTAAATAAATATATATTAGCTGAATGTGTACAAGCCTGGCAGCTATGTTTATGAGTTCGTTTCGACTGAGTTACGACATTCGAAAGCCCCGTATGAGCCTTAGGAATAGTTAGGATACATATGTCATGACATAGGATTTTGATATGTATTTTCGTGTAAGACCACGTCTGGGACGTTGGCATCGACTTGTGTATACGTGTAAGACCATGTCCGGGACATTGGCATCGATTTGATTTGTGTAAGACCACATGCGGGACAGTGGCATCATATGTGATTACATGTAAGACCACGCCTGGGACGTTGGCATTGTACGAGCCTTCCGACTATCCGAGTATCCTTTTTAATTCCGAATGGTTCAACGGGTAAAGATAAGTTGTGTACGAATGTTTAAATCAGGCTAAGTGACCAGGTATGTGATAATTGAATTATCTATTTGAAAATAAGGTAAGTTGTATACTTGAATTGATGATATGAAGTTATGTGAAATATGAATTATGTGATTGCATATTTGAATATATATGTATTCGACCTTTAATGTATATGTGTATTGAGGAAAGTGCTGATTCCACCGTGTAACGGTTAATATTCCGAAGTGTTCATCGGGGAAATTGGATAAGTGAAAATATGTGTGATTTGAATAAGTTTACGTGACGAATATTGGGTTCGATATTTAATTGACCCTTGAGTAAGATGAAAATAAGTAATGAAATTATGAAAAAGTAAAATGTACAACAAAACAGTTTTAGATAGTAACAACAGTGTAACTTTGAAAAATCACCAAAAATAGTGGAAATTTAATTAGAGAGTGAATAAGATATGAAATGAAAGCTTAAGAAGTATATTTTCATATGAAAGAAACAGAGAAAGCAAAAGAGTTATACATTTTGAGATATTTGAATTTTAGTGAGGCAAGGTCGGATTGATTTCGGAATCCCTGTTCTTACTTTGGAAAATAATTAAAATTGTAAAAAATAGTTATGAGTTATAATTTATATGCTTAGAATCCTTGATAAGTCTATTTTCAAAGGAAAGAAATGGAAACATCATTTGAATTCTGTACAATGAGATATTTAATTTTTAGTGAAGAGAGGTCAGAGTTGTTGAGCAGAGAAATAAGGGAAAATTTAAAGAATAAACTGTACTAATTGGCTAAGTCAAAAATTCTGAAATTTTTATGGTGGAAAGGTATATTAGTCTAGTTTTGGGAAAAAATTACGGAACTTAATTTTGAGCCCTGTAGCTCCAGATAAAAATAAATTAGCGTCTGTGATGCAGAAAGATAGCTTGCTGGAAATTAAGCAAACCTTAAAATTTATGTGTGATTAAATTTATATTGCTGTGAAATCATGTGAAAAAAATTTATAGATCTTAATTTGGAGCTCTATAGCTCCGGATAAAAATAATTTACTGACTCTGACTCAAATAGACAACTTTAAATTTTAATATAAGTGAATAGTAAAATAATGTATAATGTATAATGCTATTTAAGCATGTTTTATACGTAACGGATGTGGATTGGAGAGGAGGAGGAGGACAATAAAATGTATGAAATGAATTATTTGAAGTTATATAAGCTAGTGCCGAATGTAATATTGTGATTTGATTATATTTCGAGAATGATTTAAATTAGATGTGAATTATGTGAAAGACTGATTTTGTAAGTTCAGGCTTTATGCCTAGCAGGCTTTATGCCGGTGAATTATGTCAGGCTTTATGCCTAGCAGGCTTTATGCCGGTGAATTATATCAGGCTTTATGCCTAGCAGGCTTTATGCCGGTGAATTATATCAGACTTTATGTCTAGCAGGCTTTGTGCCGGTGAAATGTATCGGGCTTGGTGCCTAGCAGGCTTTATGCCGGTGTTATATACAAGGCTCTATGCTCTATAATCTTATGTGAGCAATAGTAAAAGCAAATAAATGTGTTAAGAAAGCTAAATTATTCGGTACATGATTTGGCATGAAGTAAGACCATGAATGATTTATGAATTAAAACATGTTGGTAAGCCCGATACATGAATAAATGTTGTGCTCATCCATACTTATAATGCTTATGTTATATATATATTTGGCGTACATATTTGGTATACATGCTTAGGCTTTGGCCAAGTAGTGGCTAGACCATGCCACGTTAAATTTATAAGTTATAGCATTGTGAAAAATTCAAGCAAATTGTGACACCGGGCAAACAATGTACTCAAATCCGTAATACAATCCTTAATTTAACAAGTATTTGAAAGTGCAATTGAAGTTAAATGTTGGATTATAAGTTGACATCTGATATTGAGCTCGATTGAGTAAATCCATTATTTGATAGTGTGGTTGGCAGAAAATGTTGCATTATATATATTGTGAAGAGTTATAAAAGTATGTTAATAATTTTGAAAGTTTTAAATTTGAATGAAATTTTGTAACTCGGTTTAATAGGTTTACATGTGTAAGTGTTCTGGTAATGCCTCATACCCTGTTCTGGCGTTGGATACGTGTAAGGGGTGTTACAAACTATGGGTGGGATCGGTATCGACCTGAATATTACACCCGATGTTGACATGGTTGGTGCTGGCGAAGAAGAATGTGGTGGCGATCATTGGGATGAAGAGGTCGATAGTGACGGTGATCCCGATGTGGACGATATACTTGATGATATTGACGATGAAGATGTCAACAATGATGAAGGCATTAACGCTTCTTCGGTCGGGGAGCAGATGCGGCGTATTGTGATACACAATAATCCTGAGCCACACATATCGCTCATAGACCCCGACGCAACGTATGTAGCTGAGTTTTTGGAGTATCCTGAAATAGTTCATTCTCACAGGCTGGCCGTAACATCTGATGATGATGAGTTATTCATAGGCCAGAGATTCAGCTGTAAAGAAGAGTGCGTATATGCCATTAAACGGTACAGCATGAAGATATTGGTGGATTATAAAGTCTCCGTGTCTACTCCGATAATATATGTTAGGGAGTGTTGGAAGGCAGCGGAAGGCTGCAATTGGCGGGTACGAGCTGCATTCATTAGAAGTTCTCAGATGTGGGAGATACAAAAATTTGTTGGTCTTCATACATGCACATCAACATGTATGACAGAAGATCATGGAAAACTTGATTCGAAAATTATTTGTACGTGTATCATGCCAATGGTGAAGGACATGCCGACCATTAAAGTTTCGGTACTCATTACGGAAATGCAAGCATGATTCCAGTATCGAGTCTCATATAGGAAGGCATAGATAACTAAACAGATGGCGATGGAGCAACTCTATGGGGATTACGATTCGTCGTATAACGAACTTCAATGTTGGATAGCTACTATGCGGGAGTACATACCAGGGATTGTGATTGAGTTGCAACAAGTCCATATTACGGCCCGGATGACCAGTTACAGTCGGCAAAAAGGATTTTCCATCGGATGTTCTGGACGTTCGATCCATGTGTGCGGGCATTTCCCCACTGCAAGCCACTTGTGCAGGTGGATGGGACCTAGCTGTATGGGAAATATACACAGATACTGCTTCTTGTAGTTGCTCAAGACGGTAACAGAAACGTGCTCCCGATAGCATTTGCTATCGTAGATAAAGAGAACATAGAGTCTTGGGAATTCTTCCTCACAGATCTGCGGAGGTATATTATTAGGAACGATAACATTTGCATCATCTCCGATAGAGGGAAGGGTTTAATTGCAGCTATTAGGCGTTCCGGTGTGCCGTGGAGATCCGTTTACTGTATTCGTCACATTGCGTCTAACTTCCATAAAGATTATAAGAATGCAGACTGGAAGAGACAAGTCGTGGCAATGAGTAAATGATAACCTTATCTTTTCAATATAAGTTGTAATGTTTGATGTTATCGACTTACTAGAACTTATTTTTCGTTAATACGTATGCAGCGTACGAGTTAGAGCCACATATTTTCCTCACCTATGGTACCATTGTGTATACTCCAATGATGGTTGCAGGTCGGTAGCCATAACCATTTGAGGAATTCGGCATAATCGATCGTTCCACAGTGCGACAAATTTGCGGTGCTTAATTCCCCAGTCCAATTGAACTCTTCGTCTCTTTGTCAAGCCGTGATCATCCCCCAACTGGCACGGCGGATCCGGGATAGGTTGGATGCAGCCAAACTGCCAAAGCACCCGATCGCCGTCATACCACTCGACGACGTTGAAATTTATTATTGGTGTGTTTGTACACCATATGTGGGAATCAACGAGTGCGGACAAGGGTACAACATTTGTAATTTCTGGCCTCCGGTATGGCATCCATATAAACTGCATGAGTAATAACATTGTAACGAGTTAGACCGATAACATGTGAATAAGATATAGAAATAGAATAGATGTCATGAATATTAGAATAGCAGCTTACCCCTTCCCAAGCATGTTGTTCAATCCTCAATCGGTATATCGGGACATCACACGACTTTTCGATGCCTGGACGGGTCGTCCACCTACAAAAAATAGTATAGGGTTTAGGGTTGGTAACATTACTCAATATATTATAACTACAAATAGTGACAATTTATATTTTATCACCTGAGTGGCAGTGGATACAGATAGGGTTAGTGACTAACGCGTGCCAAAAACGGCATCCGATAAAGCTCCCATGACTGCAACAGTATGAGGCATCCGCCGATGTCTTTAACTTATGCTCTCGCTCGACAAAGCTCCCCATGCAAATTGTTAGAACGGCGGAACCCACTATACGACCTAGCAAAGGACAAATCACTAGCGAGGGCAAGTACGACAAATGCACACTGTCGCCGCTTGCATCGAGCATGAGTATCGCCTTATCATATGCATGATGTACGCCGAGCAACAGACATCAACTCACCTTCGATGGCGGTCGATAATTGTCTAATTTTGGCTTTTAGCCATGTAAATTTTATGCCGGAAAAATATTTATCACCGTCATCTGGTGACTCTCCCAGGAGTTGATAGCAAACTGCAGCCAGATCAGTGAATGAAGATACTCCCGTTACGGGACTCCCGTCAATTGGGAGCCCAAGCTGCACTGCAACATCCTCCAAGGTCACCGTGCACTCTTCGCACGGAAAATGGAAAGTATGGGTCTCCGGACGCCACCGCTCCACTAGCGCAGATAATAAATCAAAGCGCAAGTCGGAGGACCGGATCAATGCTACTGACCCAAATCCGGCTAGCTCCAGGTACGGCATCAATCGTGCATCCGGAGCTATCTTTAAAACACTCACACGACCCCTTAATACTCGGAACGAGTCCTGATAGTGTTAAATTATAGAAAAAATATTACGACAACATAATTTATTTATATATACTGCGTATATCCTTTTTAAATAAATAGAACTTCTGATTAACAAATAATAAATCATACCGCGTTATTAGCCACATCAGATATGTGTCTAATATCGCTTCGAATCAATCCAGCCATTGCGATGCGATGCCTGCAAGTTGAAAAAAAAGTTAGTAAAAAAATCTTACTTCGGCCATTTATTCGTATTTTTTCTCCGCATTTTATTCCTTTAAAAAATATCATAATTTCTAATTTTATAATTTTACATTATTTCAGTGCATAATATTTGAAATTTATTAATCTAGTGTGTTATTTAAATTAATTTGGTGTAAAAAAAAACCCTTACCCCTGCCCTTTGCTCGTATTATTTTCTCGATTTTTATTACTTTAAATAAAAATATATTATTCTCGTATTTTATTGTTTTAAATTATTTCAGACATTTTCTTTGAAATATTTTGTATTAATTATTTCTGAATTTTAAAATAGTTAGTAATACACTCTTACTTACGCCATTTGTTCGTATTTTTTCTCCACATTTTATTACTTTAAAAATATCATAAACTTAGTTTTTATAATTTTACATTATTTCAGTGCATAATGTTTGAAATTTATTAATTTAGTGTGTTAAGGGGGAATAAAAGAAAATAATAAATAAGGAGGGATTAAAAGGTAATTAGCCATATATTGGTGCCGCCTTTTTATTCCCTCCATCACCTTTTTTCCCTCTATTATTTTGGTAAATAAAAAAATTTATAATATTTTGGTTTTTTTATTTTTTGTAATATTTTGGTAAAAACCGAAATAAACCCTTTCCCCTTCTTTGGTCGTATTATTATTTTCCGATTTTATTACTTTTAATAAAACTATATTATTTTCGTATTTTATTATTTTATATTATTTCAGTACATTTTGTTTCAATTATTTGTATAAATTATTTCTGAATTTTTAAAAAATTACTAATACACTCTTACTTGCCATTTGTTCAGTATTTTTATCCGTATTTTATTATTTTAAAAATATCGTAAAATATATATGCTAAATAAAATAATAAAATAACTATAATGTACATAACATAAATTTTAAACACACAAATATTACAAAAAAATTAAATTTACAAAAAAATTACCTTTTTTTTCTTTTTTTTCCTTCCTTTCCTCTTCTTCTTTTTTTTTCTCTTCTCATTTCCTTTTCTTTCCTTCTTTCTTCTTTTCTCTTCTTCTTCTTTCCTTCTTTTTCTTTCTTTCCTCTCCTTTCTTTCTTTCTTTCTTTCCCTCTCCTTTTGCCCCCCACTACCGACCCCCCTATTATCAACTGGTGCCGCCAATGGTATTGGCACCATTGGTGCCGCCAATGGTTTTGGCACCTTTGGTGTCGCCAATGGTTTTGGCACCTTTGGTGCCGCCAATGCCATTGGCATGACCAGTGTGTCGTCACATCGGTCAGATTTTTTTGCAGGTTTTTTTTATATATTTTGGTAAATAAAAAAATTGTATATATTTTGGTAAATAAAAAAAATTATAACATTTTGGTAATTTTTTATTTTTTTATATTATTTTTGTAAAAAACCCGATTCATGCCACTCAATGAATCATGCCTATTTTTTGCCATTTACTTAACTCTTTTTGTTTTCCAAAGTGCGAACAGAATTTTGTAATTGGTGATTCAACTTAAGCGGGCCACATTTTAATCTTGATTAATATCTTTTAATTTTAATTTAAGAAATAAAAACATGTAATTAAAAATGGAGGCCGGGTTTTAACTCAATTATTCGGGTCTCCTAATTTCACATCATGTATAAACAACATCTCAACCTTATACAAAGCAAGCATCACATCTGTTTCACTGCAACGCTAGGAAAGTAAGATCCGCTGTTGTAGCTTCAATCTTTTTAACTGCCGAGGAAGCAAGATCCGTTGTTGTAGCTTCAATCTGTTCCACTACAACACTAGAAAAGTAAAATCCGCTGTTGTAGCTTCAATCTTTTTAACTGCCGGGGAAGCAAGATTCGTCTTTGTAGCTTCAATTGTTCCATCGCAATGCTAGGAAAGTAAGATCCATTGTTGAAGCTTCAATCTTTTTAATCGCTAGGAAGCAAGATCCGCCAGTAGCTTCAATTGCTTTCATCGCAACGCTAGGAAAGTAAGATCCGCTGTTGTAGCTTCAATCTTTTTAACTTCCGGGGAAGCAAGATCCGCTGCTATAGCTTCAATCTGTTCCACTGCAATGCTAGGAAAGTAAGATCCGCTGTTGTAGCTTCAATCTTTTTAACTGCCAGGGAAGCAAGATCCGCTGCTGTAGCTTCAATATGTTTCACTGCAACGCTAGGAAAGCAAGATCTGCTGTTGTAGCTTCAATCTTTTTAACTGCCGGGGAAGCAAGATCCGCTGTTGTAGCTTCAATCTGTTCCACTGCAACACTAGGAAAGTAAGATCCGCTGTTGTAGCTTCAATCTTTTTAACTGCCGGGGAAGCAAGATCCGCTGCTGTAGCTTCAATCTGTTCCAGTGTAATGCTAGGAAAATAAGATTCGTTGTTGTAGCTTCAATCTTTTTAACTGCCAGGGAAGCAAGATCCGCTGCTGTAGCTTCAATCTGTTTCACTGCAACGCTAGGAAAGTAAGATCCGCTGTTGTAGCTTTAATCTTTTTAATTGCAAGGGAAGCAAGATCCGCTGTTGTAGCTTCAATCTGTTCCACTGCAACAATAAGAAAGTAAGATTCACTGTTGTAGCTTCAATCTTTCTAATTGCAATGTATGGTTTCTTCGATCTGCTTCACTGTCAGCTCAGGAAAACAAAACCTGCCATCTTCATTGATCTGTTCTTTGGGTAACATGACCTATATGAACCTATTTATGCCTAATGATCATGATCAAAATATCCTGGCTAAATGTGTATGCATGAATGCAAAATGATCTTTCAATGTTTGAGTTGTTAATACCCTTTGCTCAATAAGGCTTTATTGCCAACACGTCCGAATGCTATTTGTCCAGTTGGTAATGCTCATCTCTCACTTGGTCGGATTGCCCCTACTGTAATCTTCAAGGTTCAATCCACTGGATGCAAAATTTGAATCACCTTTCTCCCTCTGTAATCCAAGGATAGAAGGATCTGGCCCTTTCTCGATCCTCTGTTATCATACAGAATGTGACACTCTTTGGTTTCCTACACCATTCCCAGGGTGTCATACTAACTGTTTATGCACAATCGCAAAATTTTCTCTCCCGAGAAACCTCTTCTTATCATTTGGTGATCATTGAAGGTTTGCCACCAATATGACATCTTGTCATTTTGTTTAATTCATAATTGGACAACAAAATCTGAAAGGATAGTCTTTAACTTAGACCCTTCCTTCTTAGAAATTTCACCCTTTAAACTTGGTGTTTTCTAAACAATAGTCTTGTTTCAAGTTCCTATATTATTTAGAAACTTCTAGAACAATACGCAAAACTTCCGTTGTGAAAGTATTATTAGTCTATTAATCGTTATTCTAATGCAACATGCTTGCAAAAGATCATAACAATAGATAAAATAGAATTGATTTGAGAGCATAGCTCGAAATGAATAAATTATCAAGGATAGCAAGAATAAAAAGAGGAATTGATTGGAACATGTGTCTTGGAAAAGAAAGAAGTATTTCAAGAATAACAAATTCAATATAAATAGTATGAGGACTAGATGCCCCAGATATCGCAACCTGAACTTCTCTGTACAAACTTTTTGAAAGACCATTCTGAGTTTGACATGTGTTTAGGAGATCTTCAGGACTTTGTCGATGCTCCAAGATGTCGCCTACCTTTTCTTGTTGTTTTAGGTATGGCAAGATCATTATATGCCTCGATCTGATCAAAATTTGAGCTGCTCTAATCACCACCATGCCCCAATTTGATCCAAAATTTAAGCCGCTCTGATCACTTCGTGCCCCATTTTGTTCCAAAATTTGAGCCGCCCTTTTTTGGTTTTCAACTCAAATCCCCTTTGGTCTCAAGGCGCCCTTTACGGGTTTTCACATTGGCCTCTCCTTTTTTCCTTTTATTTTCTCTTCTTCTTCTTCTCTTTCTTCTTTTTTTCTTTCTTTTTTTTTTGTATTTTTTATTGAATCCAAACCCATAAGATTAGGCACGTCCTTGTTATCCCTTCCGATCAAGATTGACACTTTTCCAGATAAAGCCTTCCCCACAAGGTTATTCCCAGCTTGGCATGAGGTTCTTTTTGTATGGGAAGGGTCTTCTTCAGTACCAGGTCCTTCTCATGAAATTCTCTAGGGTGAATTTTTTTTGAGCTCGCATCATTTGCTTTTGGCGCATTTGACCATGATGGATAACTTTGAACATTCCTCATTGATTGAGATTGGATCCAAAAACTCAAAAAGAATCTCGTCTTCAAAAGGCAAAACCGCGATAGCCACAAGAGAACGACATTGCCCCGGTAGAGTTTTTTTTACCCAAGACACCCTTTGTGGGTTTTCACCTTAGTTTCTTCCTTTTCAGGTAAAATACTTCTTGACTGAATTTGAATTCACCAGATTGGGCAAGTCTTTGGCATCCATCTCGGTTAATATCAGTGCTCTTCCAGAACATGCCTTTTTTTTTTACAACATAAGGTCTTTCCCAATTTGGCATCCACCTTTTCTAGGATGAATCTCTTTGTCGTAAGCTCACATCATTTGACCATGACAGGAAGCTTTTAACATTCTATAAACCAATGGGCCAGGTGTTACCCCGGCAAAGGTCCTAGCCGTCGTTTGATGAGCATAGAGGGTGAATGGTAACTTCCTTATACCAATATTTACAAGTCTCGGTCGTCTTTCTCACGATCTTTTTTTTGGTTGCCTACAGCATCTGATATTTGAACAGACTAAAAACTTCTGACATTGTCCTTTTTTTTTATCGACTCCTGATTTTTTTTGAAAGGAATTTAATGACTTCGACCTTGTGACATTGGTACATGAAGCTATTTCCACCCTCTTAGTGAAGTAATCGAAGACTACAAAGATGAATTGATATTGGCTAAAAGCTTTGACGAGATGGGCCCCATCACCTCCATGCCCCACATAGAGAAAATCTATGGGAAGGTCATAACATGAAGAGACGAGGGAAGCACATAAATCTTGACCTCATAAATGGCACTTGGTATAACTAATGCAACCCTCTTCCATGGTGGACCAGTAGTACCCGAATCTTATGATTTGCTTGGCTATTGCAAAACTATTAGCATGTATTCCTCAGACACCCTTATAGACTTTTTCCAATATTTTTTAGCTTCAATAGCGTTCACACATCTAAGTAGTTGAGGCGAATCTTGATCATGCGAAATCATTTTTGAATTCTTAGAGTAACTCAATGACGTCTCGCTTTATGTCTGCGATGATGCAAACTCAGATCTTTACCTCTTTCTCTTCTCCCAAGCTTACTATCCACTAACTTTTGTAAGATAGGATTTATTTTTCATCTTGTTCTATCATCCTCAATAAGTCTCGAGACAGGCTACAATCTATGTCATCTTCAAAGTCATGAGATCCCTCTAAACACATGTCTCGCTCAAAAGGAGATTCTGAGTCTGTAGCAGTGTCATTCATGTCGTTGATATTCAGGGACCTAATGTAAGTACAAAAGAATATACAAATAATATATGAAGTTATGTACAATATGACTATGAGTGCAATAATGATTTGGAAGAAAGAATAAAAGAATAAAAACAATCATTGATAAGAAATGAAAGAATATTGGTTCAAAAAAATCGCAAAGATGCATTCTATTAAAATAATGATGTTCAGACATTAGCCTATTTCACAAAAGAGTTCTTATTGCCTCTAGGCTAAAAACAACAAAAATGTTCTGAACATTACTCTAGAAAAGCTCTAAAAATTATAGGAATTTCTTTCGCAGTCTAATTGTTTAGAACACTCCAGAATTCATAAGGGCGAACATTTAACAAGGTTCCTTCCCAATTGTGTCCTCATATATGCCATTAGTGTGAACACTTGCCAACATTGCTTCATACATCTCATTCATCCCGTTGTCAACATGATTGGGTAGATGGATTTTTGCACTAGATGAATCACCCAACTTGACAATACCCATGTTGATGAATTTTTCGACTAGCTTCTTGAAGGCAATACAATTCTCTATTGAATGCCCCGTAATTCCCGCATGGTAGTCACATTGTGTGTTCATGTCATACCATTTGGGATACGGGGGTTGTATGGGTTTTAAGTAATGAGGAGCAACAACATGTGCATCGAACAAGCTTTGATACAGCTCCTCATATGACATCGGAATTGGTGTGAACTAGAGCTTCTCAGTGCCTGGTTTCACTCCAAATTCTTACTTTAAAGAACTCTGATGTCTAGTGGTTTCTGTCTTTGGCCGGCCCACAGTGATTGGTTTTGAGTGTCCCTTATTATATCTGTTTGCATTATCCCCTTTATTCCCCTTTTTCCCTAGGGCCTTTGTAGTATCTGGGCATTCTATCCTTGCTTGTTTTATTTCTGCTGGGTTGTCAGGAAAATTGTTCCTCAAATTAGACTTTGGGTTTGTCAAGCAACTCACTGGTGTTGCTGTACCAGTTTGATACTGTTGTAATCTAATAGTAAAGAATGTCCCTTGTGGGCGCCCATCTGGCTAGACCTGAACACTTATCGGAGTACTATCTAGGAAATAGGCAAGGTCCTCATTATCAACCCCAAAGTGGACCACCGGGTCTCTCCTCTTTTCTAACTCTCCAGCTAGCAGTCGGTCGAACTGGTTTATCATAGTTCTCCGTAATTCTAGTATCTGATCTCTCATTTCCTGTTGAAATTCAGTCAATTGCTCCTGCATCTGAATCTGTATTCGCTCTAAATTTTCCAACCTTCGTTCCATTTCTCTAGTCTTTGCTTGGATATCGTAAGGGTGTTTGGTTGGTCGGTTTTCCAGGTTAGCTGAAATAATTTACTCGTTTAGACTCTTTCAATGGATTTTAATGCATGTAATGCAATGTATGAAATGCATGTCTAAAGAGACGTTGATTCTGATTCAAATACATGTAGGAAACTTTTCTAGAAAGTAAATTCCTTTACATAAAACGGATACATGTACGGCCCCACCCTCATATTCCAAGAAACGACATCTATCTTCTTCATGCGCATGTTTGAGATAATCTCGCCAATTTTCAATGTATGCCATTACTAGCTCATTTTCTTGATCTTGGTCGCGATCCATCAACTGTCCATAAGGACATCAGCTTCTTTAAGGGAGTTGGGACGTCGAAGGCTCTTAGGCAATCGCCTTGAATCATCAAGCCACAAAGCAGGGTCACGAACTCTTCCATCGCCATTCTTGTGTTTCTCAGAATATATTCAGGCAGCCGTATTGTTTTCCACTTTATCAAAGAATTCGTATTCCATGACAAGCTTTCTAATTTAGTAATCGGACTTGAATCAATATCTCTTTCCTAAGATGCAAATGCAATGCAATCAAAACACAACAAGAGGGGTTAGTACAAAACATAAGTAAGCAAGGAAAACAAAAGTACCTAGTCGGGTGACTACTAGGGGCTTGGAGTGGCTCTACCTAGGATGGGTTCCTAAGGTATTCTATATGCGGTTTGGCTCTAGAGATAAGGTACCCGAACCAGCAGATTCCTCGATCTTCACCCATTATAGGCTCATGCGGACCGAGTTCGGTTCAGGGGGATACATTTCCCTATGGCCATGCGGAGATAAAAATCTCACTAAAACATAGGTACGGATGTATCCCGGAAGCGATTCACTATCCCATGCGGAGGTGAAAACCTCACGAAGGCGTAGTTTCTCACTCCCACTTAAAAGGTGTGACCAACGGTCATGCAATGCAACGTGCAGAGATATAAAAATTTAGAATACAAAACATGATGAAAACTATAACTCAAAACAAATGAAATGCAATGAGAGGATCGTAAATTTAAACCGAATTTTTAATTTTCAACAAAAAGGCAATAAATAATCAACTCGTGGCTTGACTCTCTTATTTAAAGTCCCCAATGGTAGGGGTGAGCATTCGATCGAATCGAATCGAAAATTTTCGAGTTAATCGAGTTTTCGGATCTCATTTTATCATCCTAACTTTATTTGAAGTTTTCTCGAATCGAGTCGAGTGAGATGGAATTCGAATCGAATCGAATCGAATATATTTTTCGAGTTAAATTTTAAAAAATAATTTTGGGTCCTTGTAACCATTGTCACCCATCGTAATAAAATTTGTCCACCTTAATCAAATATTTTATTAACTTTCATCACTTCATAAGTTATTTATTAATTTTTTATATACTGGTTAGCTTCTTTGCTTGCTTAGTTGTTTCAATTATCTTGATTCTTGTCACTATGTATTTTAGAATTAAAAAATATATTAAATGTAAAAATATAATTTTTAATAAAAGTTATTTTAAAAATAAAATGTGAAATTGATACCAATATAAAATTTTAACACGAATATTTTATGGCATAATTAATAATTCAATTTTAATATAAATATTCAATATGACTAAAAATTCAATAATATAAATAATATAAAATGTGAAATTTAATTTAATAATATAAATAGTAGATATAAATAAAATTATTACTATTTATGTTTAGTGATTTTTTTTGGATAATTTTAATTTTTTATTTGAGAGTTAAGGGTGATAAGTAAAAGTTTAGGGGAAAAATAAAAAGTTTTGGGGAATAAAAGTTTGAGGGAAAGTAAATAGGGGGAGTAAAATTTTGGAGGGAAAATATTAAAAAAAATTGGAGGGGGGAGGGTTTGGGATAGATGGGAGGTGGGATGGGAAGTGAATAAATGTTTTAGGGAAAAAGTGGGAGGGAGTAAAAATTTTGGGCGAAAATAAAAAGTTTTGAGGGTTTTTGGGAATAAAATTTTGAGAAAAAATAAATGGGAAAGTAAAATTTTGGTGGGAAATGAATTTTGGGTAGATTGGGGGGTTGGGAGGGGAGGGGAGTAAAGGTTTTGGGGGGAAAGTGGGAAGGAGTAAAAGTTTTGAGGGAAAAGTAAAAAGATTTGGGAGTTTGGGGTAAAAATGTAAAATATTATAGTTTGATATTCGAATTATTCGAATTATTCGAATTATTCGAGTTATTCGAATTCGAAAACTCAACTCGATTCGAACTCGAATTGAAAAAAATTGAGTTGATTCGAATAACTCGATTAACTCGAATAACTCGATTCGTTTAACTCGAAATTCGAATTTTTTTTCGATTTTTTCGAGTCGAATCGAGTTTTGCTCACCCCTATCCAGTGGAGTCGCCAAGCTGTTGACACCATTTTTTTGATTGAAAAACGGGGTCGACTTGGGTTTTGAAAAATGAAACAGGAGTCGCCACCAATCCTTTTTGAGGTGTGATTGGGTCACCTTGAAAAAGGTTGTTTTTAATAAATAATTTGATTTTATTAAAACAACGGTTTTGGTCCACGAAATTTAGATAACGGGTTCGGGAGTCGGTTACGCACGAGGAAGGATTAGCACCCTCGATACGCCCAAAATTGGTACCTAGTTGTTTAGCTAATGTCTTGATGTCGAAAATTGAAAACTTTAAAGAAATTTAAAAACACGATCCTTGTATTAAAATGTTAAAAATTTTAGGGAAAATGGGCATATTTCACGTTAATTGAGAAAGAGAATCACATCCAGTAAGTTAGGACACAATGTCTCAAATTCTCGATACGTAAAAAATGCTTATTTAAAAGATATTTAACTATCTTGGATTAAAAGGGATCACGACCAGTAAGTTAGGACACGATCCTTTATAAATCCCGAGATCATTTAAAACTTGAGTTTGGAAAGATTCGTGTATTTAGATATATCGTGGAAATCGAAATCCAGTAAGTTAGGATACGATTTTCTCAAATCTAAACACGAAATATTATTTATTCAAAACAAATTTGTTATATCGAATAAAATGAAATACGAAAATCGTAGTAAAAAATGCGAAAGCCAATTACATTGTTGTTATGCATGATAAAATCATAATGCACGCAAAAGTATAAAAATGATACGAGCAATAGCAACAATATAAAATAAATGAAAGTCATACTTACAATCATATAAAATAACAATATATAAACAAATAAATTAAAACATTCATTCCAAATAATAAAGAAAATGAAATAAATAAGTAATAAATACAATTAAATGTAAAGAGATATATATGTGGATTATAAAATAACATAAAATAATATATAATATACATATTTTAATATATAAAATATATATATATATATATAGACACGTATATAAAATTGAGTATTTATATATATTAAATAAGTTAGAAAATATATATATACATATATGTATAAAAAACAATTATATAATAATAATATAATAAAACACATATCTAAAATTTACATAAGTAAATATAAATAAAAACCTAACAATAATAACAATAATATTAATGAATATAAAAATAATAATAGTAAAGACAATAATAATAATAATAATAATAATAATAATAATAATAATAATAATAATAATAATAATAATAATAATAATAATAATAATAATAATAAAATTGCCAAGATGTGGACTAAATCGAAATAAAAACGAAAGTATTGGGCGAAATCGAAATAAAAAAACAAAAAGGATTAAATTGTGACGCGCCGAAAGAGGGGGACCAAAATGGTAAATACCCCAAAGCCCCCAAAACGCAGCGCAGCAGCGGACTAAATTGAAACAAAAATAATATTATGGGGCTAAATTAAAAAAATAAAAGGAAATAACGAAATAGGACCAAATTGAAACACGCCGCAAATCAGAGGGACTGCGCCCACAAATATCCCCCTTAGCGAAAACATGCGGATCCTCCCCTCGGGTCGGGTCACCGCGCGGGTCAAGGGGGGGCCTTAAACGGCGTCGTTTTATACTTAGCATATAAACTAAAATTTTCAGAGAAATTTTCATTTCCCTTCTCTTTCCAGAAAAAAAAAAACTTCATTCTCTTTGAACCCCTCTCCCTAGTCCAGCCATAGTCTCCGACGCACCTCCGCCGTAGCTCCACCGTAGACGGCGGCCGGATGTGTAAAATGGAACATTTCTTAGCCCTGTTTGAAGCTCGTTCCTTTGGGCCATGAATATGGGGTCGAGGCTCGTAAAAAAGGGAGGCCAAAGACTCGAAAATGAGCCAAAACCCTTCGCCTTCCCTCTCCGGCGTGGCGCGACACGAACAAAAGGTACCCCTTTCCCCTTTTTTTTTATTTTCTTAAGGAAATAAAATCAAAATAAAATAAAAAATAAAATAAAAACTTTGCGAAAATAGGAACAAGAAACAGAGAAATAGTATGGTGAAATCACCTTGAATGATTTGTATTTTATTTTCTTTTAGCTAATCTCTATTTCGTGTTACAAAAATCGCTAGAAGAAGAGAGAAACAATTACATTTTTTTGATGGCTTTTATAGCCAATTTCTGCTACTGCTTGTGCTTGTTTTTTCTTCGCAGATGACCGGCGGCGCAAGTGGCATGGTGGATGTGACCGTGGGCGGCGCGGATGGGACGTACGGCGGCGTCAGAGAACCAAAGGTCAAAGGGGCGGCGCCTAGGGAACCCTAGGCTGATTTTTTAGAGAAAATGGGCTTGGGGCTATTGGGCTGAATTGGGTTGCTGATTTGGGCTTTGGTTTTGGTGGGTTAGGCTTGTAATTGGGTTAAGGGTTTGGTTGTGTTTGGGTAGCTGAGGTTGGGCTTAGGTAGGTTTATGGTTAATTGGGCCTGGGCATAAAAATTGGGCTTGTACAGTCCTTTTTATGGTATTTTTTAAAATTGTTTTATTTATAAAATTATTATCTTAATAAATAAATTTAATGTTAGGAAAAAAAGTATTTATTTATAATTTTTTAATTTTTAAGAATAAATTCTGAATTGACAGAATATTGTGCAAAGTTGACAGTTAAATTCATTGAATTTTTTAAAATTGAGACCAAATTGATATAATTTATAAACATTGGATAGTTAAATTTAATATTGTGTCAATAGAAAAATATAAGTCAAAATCCTCTTAGTATTTTGAAAAGAGATTAGTATGTAGATATAGATGTAACACTCCTTACCCGAGACCGTTGCCGGAGTCGAGCATGAGGCGTTACTTGACTTAACTTAAAAGTTCGGGTATAAAAATTTACTTTTAAAAGTTATTTCACTGTTCATAATAAGGCTGTTCACCTGCGCAGCAGTAACTAAATTAATTATAACTCAAGCTACAAAACTCAAAATTTAGATCTGTAAATTTTCTCTGAAACTAGACTCATATATCTTTTTACCATAAATTTTTCAGAATTTTTGGTTCAGCCAATTAGTACAATTTTTTAGTTAAAGTCTCCCTTATTTCACTGATCGACTATCCTGACCTCTCTTCACTAAAATTCAATTATCTCATTGTACAGACTTCATATGGTGCTTCCACTTATTTCTACTTAAAATATACTCATTAAGAAATCTAAACATATAAATTATAACTCAAAATTCCTTCTGTAAAATTTTTAATGAATTTCTAAATCAGAACAGGAGACTTCAAAAAACATTCTTACCGTGTCTCACTAAAATTAAAATATATAAAAATATATAACTCTTCTGCTTACTCTATTTCTTTCCTGTGAAATTAGACTCATTCAGCTTTAATTTCATATCTCACTCAGCTTCTAATTTAATTTCCACCATTTTTGGTGATTTTTCAAAGTTACGAAAATGCTGCTGTCCAAAAACTGTTCCATTGAAATTTTATATATTTTTTAAAAAAAAAATTCAATATAACCCCTTTATAATTATTTAACCTTCCCTGCAAATTTCAAATTACAACCAATTTCAGTATTTCAACTAATTCATTTAAATACTAATAAAACTCAACCAATCAATCATTCCAAGCTAAAAACATGTATATTTCATTGTCTAACACAACCATCACATTCAGATTTACTTTGCATTCTTAATCATTCATACTATTACTTTTTACTTCAATTCCATATACATGCCATATAAATCAAAAAGTTGTTTAACAAAATCTACCGGAGTAAATCTGGATAGTGTAATGGCCCAAATTCAAGGTTATCGAAATAGTGGTTTCGTAACCACAAATCCGATTTAAAGAGAAATTTATTTTAATATTTTTTCATGAAAATTGATATGATAGGAAAATTGTATGAAAATATCGATAGAAAAATTTTACCGATTTAGTGGTTAGTTAGAAAAAGAAATTATTGAAGAAATTGGGTAAAAACAAGGTATCGAGACCTCGATCTTGTAAAACGATTCGAAAATATTTTTATAAATATTTATGAAATGTTAGTAATATGGTATTAAAATTTCGTTTGAAAATTTTAATGTTTGGGTAGTCAATTAAGTGAAAAGAACTAAATTGAAAAAGGTGTAAAAGTTACTAGAAGGATTAAATAGTTCAATTGTTAAATGAGGAGGGACATAAATTGTAAATAAGCCCAAAAGGAGATATTTTGGGCTGCATAAGCTGAGAAAAACCTGGAGAATTGGTGAAATAAGGGTAAAATGAGAAAATAACAAATTTTACTAACATAAAAATGGGACCAAATTGGAATATCTAGAATTCTCTTTATTTTTCTGCATTCTCACCAGCCAAAAACGTTCTAAGGGTTTATTCAAGCTGTTTTTTCATATTTTTTGCACCAAGTGAGTTAATCCTTGCCTTTTTCTTGTAATTTTTGTGTTTCTAAGACTTTTACAACTAGGTCCAATTACTAAATTCATTAGTTTTTGATTTTATGAATGAAATTGAAAGTTGCTATGAATATGTGCTGGAATTTTATGATGAAACAACATGAAATTGAAGCTTTAATTTGTTTATGAGATGCCTTTATTAGGTAATTTCAATAGAAATTGATTTATAGGACCTAATTGTGAAAAATGTTTGGAATTAAATTCTAGTGCTAAAATTATGATTTCCAAAGGTTATAAAGTAGTTTAAAGTGATGGGATAAAGTGTTAATTGAGAAAAATCAGCTCAATTGAGAGGTTAATTGAGCAGGGATGAAATTATCATTTATTGAAAGCTTAGGGGAAAAATGGTAATTAACATCATGCACTAAAACAGTTTTGGACAGCAGCAGTAGTCTAACTTTGAAAAATCACCAAAAATTATAGAGATCTAATTAGAGTATGAATAAAATATGAAATTAAATCTTATTGAGTATAGTTTCTTATAAAAGAAACGGTGTAAGCAATGAAATTGTAAATCATGAGATATAATAGATTTTGTGAGACAAGGTCAGAATGAATTTGGGTTCCCCTATTCTAACTTTGGAAAATCATAAAAAATTTGATAAATATAATTAGGGGTTTAAATTTATATGTTTAAAATCCTTAATGAGTCTATTTTCAAAAGAAACAAACGAGAACATCATCCGAATTCTGTACAATGAGATAATTAATTTTTAGTGAAGAGGGGTCGGAACTGTCGAATAGTGAAACAGGGGAAACTTTAACGAATAAACTTTACTTATTTTCTAAATCAAAAAATTCTGAAAATTTTATGGTAAGAATACATGTGAGTCTAGTTTCAGGGAAAATTAGTGGATCTTAAGTTGGAGTTCCGTAGCTCAAGATATAAATAATTTAGTGATTATGACTCAATGAGACATCTTTGGATGAACTATAAATAATAATGGAATTATAGAGATGTTACATATGAACATGAAATGTATTAGTTTAATAATTAAATTTATTTATTTAGATCCAAAAAATTCAAATACGAAGCTAGATCGAGGAAAAGAAAAAGTTCGGGATTAGTAGATTTTTTATTTACAAACAAGTATCGAGGTAAGTTCGTGTAACTTGAATTATATTCTTAAATGCTTGACATGTATGTTATTGATGTGAATATGATTTGAATGTTCACTATATGTAAATAGATGAAACATTGATATATTTGATAAAAAGGGGAATAAATCCTGATTGAATAGAAGGAAAATTCGATGGATCTCTGAACAGGAATTGACGGTAAAAAGGATCTAGCCCGGACGGGTGATCCTATCCTGATATAGCTCTCCCGAAGAATATGTGGAAAATGGATTTATCCCGGACGGGTAATCCGAATTAGGGTCTAAATTTAGCCTGGACTGGCAATTCAGATCTAAGCTCATTAGAGTAATTGTCGTTGCAGGGGATTTAGCCTGGACTGGTAATCCCGACAATACTCTATGAGTTTATATTACAGGGGATTTAGCTTGGACTGGTAATCCCGTTGTAAGGATGAGGTTCGCAGGAGTGTGTTCTCTGAAATGGAAATGTACGCACATAAATATGAATTGACGGGCCCGGATTTGTACACTTAGGTGTACCCCCGAAAATCCATTGAAATTCCAAGTAGTTCAACGGGATAAATATGGAAAAAATAACAAGGAAATGGAAATCATGGTATTGATGAGCTCATCAATCATGGTATATATTATTGATACATGAAAATTATTGGACTAGTTTGAATGTTGAGTTTGTGCATGATAGGGGAATAATGTATTGAGTGGGTGTATGAATGTTTATTGCATTGTATTGAAAATATTAGGTAAGTATAATTCTTGTTACATGAGCTTACTAAGCACAAAGTGCTTACCCTGTTTCCTTTTCCCCTGTTTTGTAGTGTTAAGAGCTCGGAGGTCGAATTTGGCCTGAGACGCATCACACTATCAACCTCAAGATCTCGGTATATAAAGAAACTTTATTTTGGAAATCAATGGCATGTATAAGCTAGTAAAGTAAATGTTAATGTGAAATGAATGTATGGTTAGCCATTGGTATGGCTAACAAGTTTTGGTTTTGGTATGTGATGATGTTATCTTATAAATACGTTAAATCTATCTTGAAAATATGTTGAAATTGATTGGTTGTGTTGGATTTGTCTCGGTTTAAAATTGCAGGGAAGATTAGATACTTGTAAAAGGCGTTATATTGAATTTAAAAAAAAACTTTGGGATTTTGTGAAAAATTTATTCGGTAAAATTTGGTAATGCCTCATACCCTATTTCGGCGACGAATACGGATAGGGGGTATTACAGATAGTGTGATTCTTGATGTAGATCCAATCCCCCAAACGTATTTATATGTCAATCTACAAGAAACAATAAACACACACAAGTAAGCTTATAGAAAGCTTAGTAAGTTCATAGGCATTTAAGATAAATCTTACCGAACTAATCATAATAATTCACATCTTATTATTCACTACACTTCCTACCATACACAATATCCAATTGATGAAATCATTTAATTCAGCTCAATTTCAACAACTACGATAAATCTACCACTTGAATATGAGTCTATGTAACACTTACCGACTTTATCAAATTAGTGAACGTCTTACGGAATTTAGTACTTCATTTCCTCGCTGCCATAGTCCAACTATGGTCTTACACATAATCACATAATCACATAATCACATAACACATACCGATGCCATAGCCCAACTATGGTCTTACACGGAATCACTTATCATTTATCTCTTGTCACTGATCAGATAAGTGTAGCTAAGCTACCACTTATCACTTGTCACTGATCAAATAAGTGTAGCTAAGCTACCACTTATCGCTTATCACTTGTCACTTGTCACTTGTCACTTGTCACTGATCAGATAAGTGCAGCTAAAGCCACCACTTATCACTTGTCACTGATCAGAAGTACTCAAATCCGACGTTCCGCTCAATTTGATCATTTATTCGGTTTTCGCATTGTTATTTTATTTTCAATCCATCAACAAATATATATCATCATACACTATATAATTCATGAAATTAACATTTAATCGTTAAATTTCAGCCATATTAGCTTACCTGACTACTTTGGAAAAGTTGCGGAAGTTTAGTGACTAATCGATAATTTTCTCCTTTCCTCGTTTATCTTCAGGTTCTGGATCTAAAATACAAATTTATTCATTCATCAGCATCTAATTCAATTCTAATTCATTTCACAATTTATACCCCTTTAATTTTCGAAATTACACTTTTATCCCAAACTTTACATTTTTACAATTTGAGCCCTACTCAATTAACCTCTTAATTGATCTAATTCTTCTCAATTAACACCTTGTCCAACTATTTCAGACTACTATATAGTCTTTTATATTCAAAACTGCAACACCAAACCATAATTCCAAATTTTTCATAATTAGGTCCCTAAAATAAATTTCATCAAAATTATTTAATAAAATCATCATATAATAAAATTAAAGCTTTAATTACATGTTCATTCATCATAAAAATTCAGCACTCATCAATGGTAACTCTCAAAATCAGCCATGAAATCAAAAACTAATGAAATAATTAGTTGGACCTAATTGTAAAAGTATCAAAATCACAAAAATTAGAAGGAATAATCAAGAATTAAACTTACATGATTCAAATATATGAAAAACCAGCTTGGAGGGACCCTTCAATGGAATTTTTTTTTGCTGAGAAATATGAAGAATTGCCTAGAAACTCTTTTAATTAAGATTTTTATTTGTTAATTTTTACAAAATTTCCAATTTTGCCCTTATTACATCACTTTTTCAGATTTTTCCTCTTATGCCGTCTCAATTATTCCATGTTGCCATATTTATGCCTTAAGTCCCTCCTTATTTACCACTTAGGCTATTTAATCACTTTTAACAAATTTTACATTATTTTCAGTTTAGTCCTTTTTAATTAATTGACCACCCAAACATTAGAATTTTCTAACGAAACTTTAATACCAACTCAATGACACTCTATAAATATTTCTAAAAATATTTATGGCTCGATTTATGAGTTTGAGGTTTCGATACCTCATTTTCGGTTGTAATTATTTTAATATTTATTCCTAGTACACTATTCACTATTTCAAAAATTTTCCTAACTTCACATTTAACTTATACTCACTAAATTAATAATATTTTCTCCTCATTTGTCAGATTTAGTGATCTCGAATCACCATTCCGACACCACTGAAAATTCAGGCCATTACAATAGAAAGTTTAATTATATACAAATTTCGTTCCAATCGGAAATGGAACGAAAGATGTGAACTTGTAAAAGTAGAAAGTAAGAGGAAGAAGACACAACAAAACTAAGCTTTGTTAACGTAATTTAGATACAATGGCCCTCGTTTGTAAAGTTCATGCAACTCTAATAGAGAGCAACACCACAATCAACAAACACCTAAGATAACTCTCAACTCCATTCAAAAGATTTTATAAACAAACAAACAAGACTATAAAATGCTCTACACACGAAAAAAAAATAAAGAAAGCCTAGTTGCAGATAAATTCCTTGAAAATTCCCTTTAATAAATCTGACAAAAAACCTTTGATAAACCCTTCAATCTCCTAAAATGACAGGATAAAGCTTCCTCAACTTCATCAATATAACCGGTTGAAGAGCAAAAGAGTCCTAGTCAAACGTTCGCTCTCGTTTTGTAGCCCAAAGCCCAATAAAAAAAATGCTTTTGTTCAAACAAAACTTGGAATAGGCAAAACCAAATCTCTAACAGATTTAGTCGAGAAGTGATTAAAATATTAAATCTCGATAACATAAAAAAGATACACATTAATAGTTGAATGCTTATATATATAGTTTACCTAAAAAAATAAAAGTGTAATTTCTTTATCTGCTAAATTCTCTCATTTTGACTTTGATCAAACTTGCTTAATCTTATTATTTAAAATTTATTTATTGATAAAAAATTTAAAATATATTATAAAACTTTCAATGAAATATTTTTTAAAATTAAATAATCAAAATACTTAAAATATTTGAGATGAAACTAAAATTATCATTTCATCGATTTTCAACTCATCAATTTTAGTAGCCTGACTTTGATGATTATATAAATATTTATTGTAGATTTATTAAAATTTTATAATTTTAAAATAAACGTTAGATACAATAATAAAATATATTATAATTTAAATTTGAATATTGAAAATAAAAAAACTTAAGAACAGTAAAATGGAGATATAAAAAAAGAGTTGGACTGTTGAATTTTCGGCAAAACCTTGGGATTACATTCCAATTTTACTGGGCGCAATATCAATTGTGCCTGTGATAGGGATAAATGGAAGTAACAAATTACCCCATTTCACATACCTTTATATAATAGGCATGATTTGATTACTTTCTCACTAAACAACTATACAAGCTAATTCTTTTTCTCTCAAAAAAATCCAAACCCGGCCCATTCAACATCAGCCACAGGTCGGGGCGATGACCTGAATGATGAAAAGGATGAAGCCGGCGAGCTGTAGAATGGTGAAACCGACCTTCGGCTCGACACCGACCATCGCGACCGTGTCTCAAGGTCCGAAACATAATCAGGTTCAGGTTCGAGTTTTTGTGTCCTCCTCTTGCTCCCTTTTCGCCTAAGCAAGGGCGACGGGAAGCACCCCGTTTGAACACATTCGGGCCGGAGTCGGGCAGGCTGGTCGAACCGGAAACTCCCGGATCGGGTACGTGGGGTAGACCTAAAAGAGTGACTCCGGGGCTCAGGAGATAAGATGTAGTAGGATCCAGCTGGTGGGGGTTTAAGCTTTTGTACTTTAGGCTGTATCCCGGGTGGAGGAGTTGGGAACGAACGTTGGTTTATAAAAGGCGACGCTGGTGGTGGCAACGGCGGCGGTGGCTGCCTCTGTTTCTGTTGTTTCTCTTTGTGTGACGATAGTTCACGTTGTTGGAGCTTCGGAACACCGGGTCGGATCTCCCACTTAAAAGGAACAGCTCCAGGTTTTTTGAAGGAATCATCGACCGCCATTTTTTTTTACTGAAAACAAATACCAAACTAAGTTTAAAAAAACAAAAACAACTGATCGTAGTGGAACTGAGCTTGATTATGTGAAGTGAGTGAAGGTCTCTATATATATATTTATGATATGAGGATTATTAGGAAGGCTGAGTCTCGGCGGGATTAAAGGCATGAAGGTGGGGCTGGTGGGTCCTTTGACGTATTGAAGTTTTGACTTGTGGTTCACTATTCAGAATATGACAAAGGCATAGTTTCGTTTAGACATAATCACTTATGATGCCTTCCAATTATGATTATATAAGGAAAAAAAAGTAAAAACAGGAGAAAAGTGAATGAGGAAGAAGATTCAAACATGTGGTCAGTTCTTGAGCTAGACTTTTGGGCATGGTATTCGAAATCAGAGGAGGGATTTTCCTTTGATTTGGGATTTTTTTTGATTTGTCATAAACAATGAATACCATGTTTGAAGTATGAATATTTCAAAAAATTTACCAAACACAATCATTGATTGTGATGATAGGCTATGATATATTGCAAGCAACGGTAGGATAGGGTATTATTATTCCCTTGTTTTTGCCTTCATTAGAAGTAGAAGCAATGGACAACAATCTCATTACTCGCACTCTCAACATTATTATGATGAAAAAAAGAGATCATTTGGTCCCTTCCACGATTTTTTTCACTATAGAAAATAAGCATTGCTGTAGCAGCCAGCATGCAAAAGAAACACAAGAACTCGAAAGCTTAGTCCAAACTGATTATGAATGAGTTAAAAAGAGAGATGAAGGTTAAGATTAGAAAGCACATGTTAAAGTGAGAAGAGATTCAAAAAGGATGGGGCCCTTTTTCGGTGAATAGCAGATAAACAAAGTTTGAAAAGCCATTTTGTTGGGATTATGTACTGAATCTTTTCAATTGAAATCCCTCTCCTTTTGTCTTCAAAAGTCGCTGCATCCCACTCTAGGCTGTCCCGCTAACTGTGAAAAGAGAGAACAACACTTGTGGCATGGCATGCATAATGTGTTGCCGGCGACATACCTCAGCAAGACGGTTCGGGCCGTTGAGCAAAGAATAATAACCAGCAATATAATTGGCTACTGAAAATGGTGTCTCGGGTGCTAACCTGTTTATTCTTAAGTTGCCTAAAGTTCGAAAAATTCGTAGGTTTATATTTTAGTTACTCAATTTCAAAAATGTTATAAAATGATTATTGAATTATTCAAAAAAATTTATTTAAGTCACTAAATTGTTAAAATCGTTATTCTATGGCTTTTTCCGGTTGCATCCCCTATACCAATCAAAAGTTTTTCTTCCTCTCTCTTCTACCGTTCATTTTTTTAAATGAAATATATTTGAATGTCACAAATATGTGAATCAAAATCCAAAAAATTTTCTTCTCCGATCTTTGACACTAACCGTTAAGTTAGCTTGAATCTAAGGTGTATTCTTCTACTCATCGATGGATATTGATCCATCGTATCGTTAAATCATCACTTGGAGTCGAACTTAAAAAAAAAAAACCCCTTAACAACCTAGTGACGTAAATAAAAACCTTCAAATAGTTTAATAATCATTTTATAATTTTTTGAAGTTGATCGACTAAAATGTAAACTTACAAACATAAATATAATATATTGTATAATATAAATATAGATGGAATAGTTATAAGAAAAAATATTATTAATTATGTTATTATATATATAAGATTTAATTTTATATAAAATTCAATAAGTATGTAAAATTTTATTATGATAAATATAATTTTAATATTTGATATGGTTTTAATCCTCTTTAATTATTATTGAAAAATTTTAATTTATACTTTATTATTCGACATAAATATATATTTATTTTATATTTATTATTTAATATACATATGGTTTTAATTTTTTAAAATTTATTATATATAAACTTATTTTAATTCAGTGTCCTTTATGGTCATTTTATATTTTCATCTCACTATTACCCATGCAATTGATTTCAAACACGTCTCACCACTATTTTTAATCTCACTATTATAGTAACTAATTTCGTTGCTACCGCTGTTTTTAACCTTATTGGACTCAATCCCATCGTCTGTCCAAAGGAAGCAAATGAAAAAAAAAATAGTTTGGTGACCAAAATAAAATGAACCAAATAGTTGTGTGACTATTCTTATACTTTACTTCTTTTTTGTCCAAACTCATTTTTCGAACTTAAGGTAACATTTGAAAAGTGACCTAGTAATTGGATTTGAGCGTAATTGCTTTACACAAGAGTAACATATTTTGATAACTATATTAATTGGTGAGTCTCATTGAATTAGTTGTAATTAAAACCCTCCAATTACACTTTTCAATTCTTAAGGGAGGGTGAGAATTGAAGTAATTACGCTGGTAACTACACCAAAATTCAATTATCTTATGACTTTTCAAACACTTATACATGATTTAACTTTAAGAAAATTATTTGTTTATACAATTTTATGTTATGAAAATTATATTATAAGCATGAATACGTATGAGTGCTTATGATGATTATGTCAAAAAATTCTAAAGTTATGTTATAAATCCTAAAAATATATATATTATAAAAAATAATTTATGTGTATTTTATAAAATTATAACTAAAGTTCATATTTTTAAATAAAAAATATAAAGCTATGATAAAAAGTATATTATAAAAATAGTTTAAATGTTATAAAAGTATTATAATATACTCATTTATTAAAAATTGTGGCAAAAGATATGAGCATAACTTATTTACGTGTCCATACTATATATTATAAAAGCAATGTATTTATTTAGAAAAAATTGTTATAAAATTTGGCCATAACTTATTTATTGAAAATAATTTTCTAAAGTTATGGCCAAAAACTATATTATTTATAAGGAGTGTAATAAAATTATTGGACACTTTATAAATTTTTTTATAAAGGTTATATATTATAAAATTTATAATATTTTAAACCTAATATATATATATATTATAAAAGGTTATAACTTAGCATAAGTATTTTTTTAAATTGAGTTTATATAAATTGTTATAGTTAAATCTACAGACTCTTTACACAATGAACCCAAATATTAAGTGGTAGATATTAGTTATTAGGGTTTTCTTACACCATATTATAGGGTATGATACATGTAATAGCCTAATTTTGCCCGGCCCAATACACATAAATAAACCCAAACCAAACCAAAACAAAACAAAAACAAAATAAATAAAGTCCATTTACAAAAAAAAATACACTAGCCCAAATTACAAGCCCAAACATAGCCAAAAGACCAAAAATTAAATAATTTTCAGAAACCCTAAAAAACCCTAACTCTAGCCGCCATCGTTCCTCTACTTCGCCACGTTAGTGAGAATGCTTCCCGAAGTCCCCTGGCCTCAAGTTCTGCCTTCTCTGCCGCCATTTCACCAAAATGGCAAGGGCGCCCTTTTCCACCACCGTTAACCTCTGCCACCACCACCTGCAAGACAACAACAAAGAACAAAAGCAGAAACAGAGAAAAGACAAAATGAAATAATAATATAATGTATTTTATTTTGGCTATAAAGACCGAAAACGATTTGTAACAAAAAAAGGAGGGAGAAATCAAATACAAAAAAGAAAACAACGAAATTTCTAAAAACAAAGGTAGTCTATTTATTTCGATTCTTATTTATTTTCAAAAAAAAAGGAAAAAATAAAAAAGGGCTCGAAGAAAAAATAAAAAATAAAAAATAAAAAAAGGCTCAATTTTTACTTGCGGCGCTTTGTCCCCTGCCGTCGTTGGAGCCCTTCGTCGGACGAATATATGCAAGGGCCTTCTCTCTTCTTTTCTTTTTCTTTTAAAGAAAAAAACACCAAGAAACCGAAAGGTTTCATCATTTTTTTGAACTTTGGGGTGTTTTTTGGGGGATTTTGACCCCAGATCCGTGTTCTACACGAAAAGGGGACTTGAAAGGGTAGTTTTGAAAATTTTTCAGCCACCGGAGACGGTAGTCACCGTCACCGATGACCAGTGCCGCGCGACCGTGGCGGAGCTATGGCTGTAACACCTCTAACCAATATTCGTCGCCGGAACAGGGTTATAGAGCATTACCAGAGTTTACAGAACAAATATAGTTAATTCATATCATTTACTATTAATATCCGAAATAAATCATATCATCCCTTAAATAGGCCCTCGAGGTCTAAAATATGCATTTAAAAAAAATTCTGACTAGTTCCTCACTATAAGTCATGTCAGGCTGAATCTGGACCTTCATCGGAGAGATAACATGTGAGGAGTCTGACCGATACCATTGCAACATAAACACATGAAAGGCATTGTGAATTCTTTCTAGATCTAGTGATAATGTCAATCGGTACGCAACAGGTCTGATTGTTTCAGTGATCTCATATAGTTCTATAACTCGTGGATTCAATTTTCCTTTACGGCCAAACTGAAAAACTTTCTTCCAAGGTGAAACTTTTAGAAATACTTTGTCACCGACTTGGAACTCTATCTCTTTACGTTTTAAATCTGCATAGGAATTCTGACGGTCAAAAGCTACTTTCAAACTATCTCTGATCACTTTCACTTTTTCTTCAGTCTCACAGATTAGATCAACTCCATGTATCTTTTTCTCACTAAGCTCAGTCCAATACAATGGAGTTTTATATTTACGACCATACAAAGCTTCATACGGTGCCATTTTAATACTTGACTGATCACTGTTATTATATGCGAATTCAACTAACGGTAAATTTTTTTCCCAACTACCTTCGAATTCTAGTACACAGCACCGAAGCATATCTTCAAGAATTTGAATTATGCGTTCAGATTGATCATCTGTCTGCGGATGAAATGCGGTACTAAAATAAAACTGTGTACCTAAAGCTTCTTGTAACTTGCTCCAGAATCGGGATGTAAACCGAGGATCTCTATCAGAAATAATAGAAACTGGTACACCATGTAATCTGACAATATCAGAAACATATAGCTCAGCCAATCTATCCAGGGAGAAATTCATATGTACCGAAATAAAGTGTGCAGACTTTGTTAAACAGTTAGCGATTACCAAATAGCATCCTTCTTTTTTGGAGATAGGGGTAATCCCAATACAAAGTCCATAGTAATTATTTCCCATTTCCATTCTGGTATTGTCACTGGTTGTAGTAAACCCAAAGGCATCTGATGTTCAACTTTAACTTGCTGACATACCAAACATCTAGATATAAATTCAGAAATATCATGTTTTGATCCCGGCCACCAGTACATCTTTTTCAAATTATTATACATTTTATTACTCCTCGAATAAACAAAAATAGTGCCATTATGAGCTTCATACAAAATTTTCTGTACAATTTCTAAATTCTTCGGTACACATACTCTGCCTCGGAATAATAGACAATCATCAGACCCAATCTGAAATTCTGAATCGGAAATTGGCTTACATTGTACTCGTTTAGATCTACTGCAGAAATGTCAGTTTAGCTTTTAGTTCAGCTAAGATGAAGCCATCATCAGACAATGACAATCGGGTATTCATTGCTCGCTAGGCAAACAAAGATTTTCTGCTCAGAGCATCTGCAACCACATTTGCTTTTCCATGCTGTTAATAACCAAGTCATAATCTTTTAACAGTTCAAGCCACCTAAGCTGTCTCAGATTCAAATGCTTTCGCGACATCAAATACTTTAAACTCTTATAATTAGTGAATATATGATTTTTTCACTGAACAAGTAATGTCGCCAAATTTTCAGTGCAAAAACAATGGCTGCCAATTCTAAATCATGTATCAGGTAATTTTTTTTCATGTGGTTTTAGCTGTCTAGAAGCATAGGCTATTACTTTTCCTTCTTGCATCAAGACATAACCTGAACCATTCAATGATGCATCACTGTAAATTACAAATTCTTTACCCGATTCAGGCTGAACTAGTACTGGTGCTTAAGTCAACAAGGCTTTCAATTTGTCAAAACTCTACTGACATTTATCCGTCCATTCAAACTTTCATCGGAGAAGCTATCATCGAAAACCCTTTTACAAACCTCCGATAGTAACTAGTTAATCCCATAAAACTTCTGACTTTAGACATATTTTTCGGTTGTTTCCAATTAACAATTGATGAATTTTTATTCGGGTCCATTCTAATGCCTTCAGCAGATACTATATGCCCAAGAAAACCAACTTCCCAAAGCCAAAATTCACATTTACTAAACTTAGCATACAACTGCTTCTCACGCAGAGTTTGCAGCACAATTTTTAAATGGTTAACATGTTCATTTTCATCTCGGGAGTATACCAAAATATCATCAATAAACACTACAATAATATACCAGAATATCATCAATAAACACCATAACAAATCTATCCATATACGGTCTAAAATTTCTATTCATTAAATCCATAAATACCACAGGTGCATTAGTCAAGCTAAACGGCATCACAAGAAACTCATAATGCTCGTACCTAGTTTTGAAGGTTGTCTTTGGCACATCTGACTCTTTTACCCGTAACTGATAGTAGCAGAACAGAGGTCTATATTTGAAAACACTGTAGCACCTTTCAACTGATCAAACATATCATCAATATGAGGCAGTGGATACTTATTCTTAATTGTGACTTTGTTGAGCTACTTGTAATCAATACACAGTCTCAACGATCCATCATTTTTCTTGACAAATACGACCGGTGCACCCCAAGGTGAAAAACTAGGTCGAGCAAAACCTCTGTTAGTTAGTTTTTACAACTATGCTTTCAACACTTTTAACTCTGTAGGAGTCATTTGGTAGGGTGCTATAGATATCAGTGTCGTCTCAGAAATAAGATCTATAGAAAATTTCACTTCTCTAACTGATGGTAATCCGGGTAATTTCTTTGGAAACACATTAGAATACTCACAAACTACTAGCACTGATTTATTCTTTGATTTAGACACCTTAGTATTCAACACATAGGCAAGATAAGCATCATACCTTTTTCTGACTTATTTATGTGCTGACATTGCTGATATCATATTAGACAAACCATCCAATTTATCAGATTCAATACAGATCGTTTCACCATTCTGACATTTCAACATAATATGCTTTTGTTTATAATTTACGACGACATCATGCTGAGTTAACCAGTCCATACCCAGAATCACATCAAATTCATCAAATGGTAATAACATCAAGTCAGCTGGAAAATACAAACCCCATATCACTAACGGATAATTCTTGTAGATTTTATTAACCATCACACACTGGCCCAAGGGATTCGAAACTTTAACCATGAATTCAGTAGACTCAGCAGACAAATTTTTATTATACACTAAATTTGTACAAATATATGAATGCGTTGAACCAGGATCAATCAAAGCAGTAATATCAATATCAATTACAGAAAAAGTACCAGTAATGACGTCTGGTGCAGAGGCCTTCTCTCGTGCACAAATAGCATATGTCATTGCTGGTACTCGTGCTTCAGATTTGACAGTAGAATCATTTCTTATACCTCGGCTATCACTCATATTACCAAGGTTACGAGGTGGTCTACCTCTCGAGGCGGAGTTGTTTGGCTTTGAAGTCTGTAAAGTATCTTTCTCAGACTTTTTCGGGTAATCTCTGAGATAGTGGTCATAAGAGCCACATCTAAAGCAAGCTCCGCTTTTCATGTGGCACACTCCAAAATAAAATTTATTACAGTGATTACATTTAGGTTTAGTGTTTCTAACACTACCTGCACTTACTACAGATGTAGCCTAAAATTTTGGACTGGAATATCGAACACTTTTACTTTTCCCAGAATATCCTGCAAAGGTAATAGAACGGTCATGATCTTTCTTTGACTTTTTTGAGGCTGACTGATATGACTTTCTAGTAAATCTTTTACTTGAAGTTCTAATTTCCATATCGGCTTGTCTCTTTTCTTTACTCAGCTCTTCAGCTTTGTGAGCTCGACCAACCAGTATGACAAATTCTTTTATTTCCAGAATCTCAACTAACAACTTTATGTTTTCATTTAGGCCTTCTTCAAATCGCTTACACATTGCGACTTCAGTCGGGATACATTTTCTTGCATATTTACTCAATCTAGCAAATTCTCATTCATACTCAGATATAGTCATACGACCCTGTTTAAGTTCCAAAAATTTTTTCCTTTTCAGATCAAGGAATCTCTGGCTAATATATTTCTTTCTGAATTCAGTTTGAAATAATTCCTACGTAACCTGTTCTTTTGGCACAACAGAAACCAGTGTATTCTACCATTGGTAAGCTGAATCTTTTAACAATGATACAGCAGATTTCAGACATTCGATCGGTGTATAACATAATTCATCCAGAACCCTAATAGTATTTTCTAGCCAAATTTAGCCCTTTTAGGATCATCATCGGCGGTAGCTTTGAATTCTTCTGCCCCATATTTACGGATTTTATCTGCTGGAGGCTTACCGATTCTAACAAGCTCTGTACCTTGTGGCATATCAGGAACCGGTTGAGAGACAGGAGGGGGAGGTTGTTATATAGCTGGATTTGTTCTTACAAATTCTGTAAACCATTCATTTATCATTTGAAGAAGGCTTCTTTTACTTATCATCCTCGGCCTTCAGATACGTGTATTCTACTATTAGATACTACTCTTTATGCTGAAGCTTGAGCATTGCTCTCAGCTTCTTTGGATTCAGCTCGGTTGGATGACATTACTATATGAAAAACATATTTAACATGGTTAGGAGATATCACACTATCACAGATTATATAATGACATGCATAGCTAGACTCGTATTTACTACGTTAGCCCAAGAATCGGCTAAACTGCAGCTCTGATACCAATAAATGTAACACCCTTAACCCATATCCGTTGCTGAAATAAGGTTACAGAGCATTACCAGAGTTTACAGAACAAATATAGTTAATTTATATCATTTACTACTCATGTCCAAAATCAATTATATTTTCCCTTAAATGGGCCCTCGAGGTCTAAAATATACATTTAAAATAAGTCAGGACTAAACCGGGAACTCAGAGAATTTTTCACAAAATCTCAAAAATTTTCCAAGGTTTAAGGGACATACGCTAGTGTGGCCAGGCTGTGTGTCTCACACGGTCGAGAGACACGCTCGTATCTATGGCCGTGTGGACATTTGAAATAGGGACACACAGCTGTGTCCAGTCCATGTCCAAATTAGGGTGGTTACTGACTTGGGTTACATGGCCAAGCCATACACTAGTCTGCTAGGCTGTTTGAAGTTTTTAATTTACATTAATTAGGTGTAGGGGCTACACGGCCAAGTTACACGCCCATATGCTAGGCCGTGTGCCACACATGGCTGAGACACACGCCTGTGTTTCTACCCGTGTGAAAATAACTGAGCATTCTGTTTTGCAATTTTAAAGATGCAGAGGACACATGGCCGAACCACACACCCGTGCGCATGGCTGTGTGCCACACACGACTGAGACATACACTCATATCTCTGCATGTGTGGACAAAATAAGATCATTTCCAAGCTTTATTTCTCACACAAACTTGTCTTTCACCTACATTAACAATTAAACACATTCCCAATCCAATATAAATCATTCAAATCAAGCCAAAATATTTTTTATGTAAGACTTATCAACACATATGTTCAAGTATCTATACTTACCAAAATACCTATCAATTTTACTATCGTAATCAATATGCCTATATGATTTTCATTAATCATCCATTTCAAATACACATTAAGCATATTAAGACCATTTTATATATCAAAACATACCATTTACAAGCCATACCAATGGCTAATCCCAACCAAACACATTTATGCCATCCTTGACCACTTTAGTCTATACATGCCATTATACTCAAAAGAAACTTTTGCTATTTATACCAAAACGAGCTGTAGGATAATGTGATGTAGCTTCGACCAACTTCCAACCTTTACGAACCTCCGAGTACTATAAAACAGAAGAAATAAAACAGAGTAAGTAATTAATGCTTAGTAAGTTCGTATAACAGAAATTATCTTACCATTCATTTACATTTACGGTAAGCATACAAACACATTCCAAACAACTTGGCCAAAAGCCTAAGCACATAGTCTCACTAAACATGTTAGTTATTTATTTCATGTGAATATCAAGAATAAGGATGAGCTCATCAAAAGTCAAGTTCCATGTATTTCTTATATATATACAGGTAACAATTCAATTTGGATTCATATGTTCTCATGTCAGGATATTTGCCCATTAAATTATTTAAAATATTAATGGATACACTGGTAGTACATACTAAGTGTACAAAACTGTAATCCGTCAATTCATATTCGGGATTGCTTATAAGAGCACATAAATGGAAAGCTCTCTCTCAAGCCATATAACGGGAAGCTCATGTGAGCTATATAACGAGAAGCTTATCCGAGATGTATAACAGGAAGCTCATAAAAGCCATAATCAGGAAGCTTATGCGAGCCAATAACAGGTAGCTCCGAAGAGCCATTAATTAGTAAGCTCACAAAGATCCATATATTGGGACGCTCATAAGAGCTGTGGTATGTCTACAACACATTCAGAATCACAACCAATCGAGATGCTCCAAAAATCTATTAACGGTAAGCTCGTAGGAACTATATAATGGGAAGCTCAAGAGAGCTATTTATCGGGATGCTCATGAGAGCTAATAACAGGATGCTATTTCGAGCTGTGGTATGTCCACAACATATGCTGGACCACAACCAATTTAGAAACTCTGTATCCATCGCATTTTCGGATATGTGACTGAATCTCATACATGTCAATTACACAACACACATACATAATATTCAATTCAAACGTAAATTTAACTCAATTTAATAAAATTCACATTCAATTCCATCAAATTCACATCTTAGGCAAAATTACCTTTTTGCCCCTATATTTTTTATTAATTATGATTTTATCCTTAGGCCCGAAAAATGAAATTCATGTAATTTAATCCTTATTCCAAGCCTAGCCAATTTTTACATATAGCATTTACAGCCCATATATTTCACAAAAATCAAACTTTTCCATGAATTTTACATCTTTTCAATTTAGTATCTAAATCACAATTTCATGAAAATTTCCTTTACAAAAGTTGTTTATCTATCAACAACCTTTCCATTTCTACCAAAAGCTTCATAATTCATGCATATTAATCCATGATAAAACTTTAATACTTTGATAACTTTGCAAATTAATCCCCAAAATAGTTAGATTAAGTAATTACGATCTCGAAATATGAAAATTACTAAAACCGAACAAGATTACTTACCTACTTAAGCTAAGTAAGCTTACTTGAGCTCTTTTCTCTTAGCTAGGATTCCATGTTTTTCTATTTAGGAAAGATGGTGAAAATGATGATATTTTCTTATTTTATTAATTTATCGTTTTTCATCTATTACTTTTCAATTTCATCATTTTCTTTAATTAAATTTTCATGGATGAATCATCATACTTATCTACTAACTCCACTTAATGGTCTAATTGCCATATAAGGACCTCAAATTTTGAATTCCACAGCTATTTGATACTTATATCTACTAGAACTCAGCATTTGCATTTTATGCAATTTGGTCATTTATTAAATTAGACATGTAATCGGTAAATTTTTCTTAATAAAATTTTCATACATTATTCCTATCATAATGCAGACCATGCACTAATATTAAAATAATTTTCTTTCTGACTCGGATTTGTGGTCCCGAAACCACTGTTCTGATTTCACTGAAAACGGGTTGTTACAACTCTCCCCCTTGGCCGGCCTAAGGAGGCGTTCAGAGAAAAAAAAGAAGAGAAGAAAGGAGTTTTTTTTTAAACTGAAGGAAAATGAATTTTTAAACTTTTTTTTACTTATATAGCCCTATAAAACGACGTCGTTTTCGGCATAACTTTCAGACGCCAAAAACGACGTCGTTTCAGGCCGACCCGATGACCCACCCGGATCCCCCTAGGATCTGCGTGTTTTTAAAGGGAGGGGATATTTTAGCTTTGGTCCTTCTGCTTTTTTTCATCTTTTTAATTTAGTCATGTTCATTTTTATATGTTTTAATTCTCGCCCCATAATTTAAATTATTGTGCAATTTAGTCCCCTGACTTACTGTGAATCCCTCAGGGAATAACACGTGTCAATGTGATGGGGATAATTTCCATTCGACCTCCTAACATTTTATATCTTATTTTGATTTAATCCTTTATATTATGTTTCTTTGTAATTTAGGCGCGAAGTTTTGTTATGTTTTCAATTTAGTCTTTTATTTCCCTTTTTTTATTTATTTTGCAATTTATGCTTTATGTTTCGTTTAAATTCCAATTCAATCCTTCATTTATTTAATTGCACCCTTTTATGAATTATTTTATTTATTTATTTATTTATTATTTCTTTACCTCTGTTAATACTTAAAATTCATATTATTTATATTTCCTTTTATTGTGCATTTTTACCCTTTAAATTAAACAATTTTACTTTATCCTTGATTCATTACTACTATCATTTTTTTATTAAACATGGCATTAATTAAATTATTATCGTCATTATTATTATCACCATCAATTTATTATTAAAGTTGTTTCATCACCATTTGATAATGGTACCTACTATTATTTTGTTTTTATATTATTATTTTACGATAGTCATTTCAAATTTTATCTATGTTTTATTTTTTATGTAGTTATTATTATTTTGTTCTTATGCTATTATTCTAACCATTATGCTTATATATATTTATTTATTCCGCATTATGCTCAATCGCATATCATATCAAATGATGCGTTCATTTTTACACAACTCATGAGAAGATAAAATTAAAACCAATGTGATATTCTTTATTTTGAAGATTTGATAAATTGTGCCCCTAACTTACAAGGTATGATTTTTCCTTGAACAAAAATAATTAAATATCCCTCCCTTTTTTTAAAAAAAAATAATAAATAAATAATATTGTAAGATTTGGGCTATAATTAAACGGAAAGCGTCCTTATTTTCAAGAATTCGAGATTTTGTGTCCCAACTTACGAGACATGATTTTTCGTCTTGATCGACTCAAAATGAGAACACATCCTCATTAAAAATTCAATTTAGATAATATTTCTTTCAATACCATCAAGTAACACGATGCAAAGAGGGATCGTATTTTAAATTCCCTTCGAACTTTCAATTTTCAACATCAAAACATCAAGTAATCAACTAGATACCAAATTTAGGCATTATGAGGGTGTTAATCCTTCCTCACACGTAACTGACTCCCGAACCTATTTTCTTAGATTTTGTAGGCCAAAAATTATTGTTTCAATAAACCTTACCTTTTATAATTAAATTTGAGGTGATCAAATCACACCAAAATAAAAAGGATTGGTGGCGACTCCATTTTCGTTTTCAAAATAAAGTAGATTTCCAAAAAAAAGGGTTTCGACAATACTATTTAAGAGAATGAAGCTAGACACAAGTCTTAGAGTAGCTCGTGAACTCTTTAATTTGAGACATTTAAAGCTTTGAAATGTGGTTGAGAGGACATTTGTTGTTCTAAAAAGAATTTCTCATACTAACAACATCATTACAACATAGCATAAAAAATCAAAGTTGGGTCGTACTAACAAGTTGCGTGCTTCATAAGGTCATTCATAGGTGGAATTGGATGATCTATACTTTGAAGAGTACATAGAAGAAAGAGATCTCGATAATCTTAATAAAACAAATTCAAATGATAAACTCGATCAAAGGTCAATGAATGATAATAAGGAGTATATGTTAAAATTTTAAAGAATGAATAGCCTAATAAATATGTGAAATACTAGAGTAATTAGATAAAATTGAATATGATGTAATCATATTATCGACTACTTTTTAGACTATTATATTGCATATAATGATTTGATGTTAATTTTTGTTGCTCGTTTATAAATTTTTATCGTATTGATAATTTTATAATAATTAATATATTTTTAAAAATATAAAGAATGTAACGTGTAACGATTTAATTACATTCTATCACCAAACAAATTTAGGATTTACAATTTTTGTCATTATAAGAGAATGTGACTACTACCCTATTAATTATATTTTCATCAAATTATTCTATGTTGTTCAAACAAACCTAATAATTTTGTTAAAATTCTCCCAAATATCTAGCAAAATCTTTGGGCTTAGACAAATATATTTACATTTAGACATGTGTAATTGTAACACCCTAAAACTGGTATATTTAAAACAATAATAAATCGAGATCGTGTACAATTCATTTATCAATAAAGTAAAATAAGGAAATGAAAGTGATAAAAGAGAAGGTTGAAGAGTATCAAAAAAGTTGAATTGAGAAGTATGTTCTGGTATATTAATTAAAGTAAGGACTAAATTGTAAAGATGTAACAAGTTTTGAGGTTTAAGTATAACTATTCAAAATTTGAGGGGTTGAAGAATAAAAATGAGAAAAATTAAGGACCAAAAGTGAAAATAACCCAATTTTTTATGACATGAAATTGGTGTGCAGGAACCAAATTGAATAACTAGAGAAACACGATGGACTAAATAACATTTTTACCAAAAGTGAGTAGTGATTCAAGGATGGAATTTTGAAGAAACATGAAGGGTAAAATGGTCATTACCCAAAATAGATAATTATATGGTGTAATAATTATGGAAGAAAAGTGTTGAAACATGATTGGTTGAATATTTTATTATTATTTTATTATAACATATTTATTAATATTTTATTTAATTAAAGATTAGTATAAAATGAAAGAAAGATGGAGAAAACTCTTCATACTCCCAATGTCGATGAAAGAGAGAAGAAAGAAAGTTTCGCTTTCTTTACAATTTGGTCCTTTAATAAAAAAATCCACCATTTTCACCTAGAAATCAAAGGAATTTCCATAACCACCACGAGAGAAAAAATGATAAAGAGACTATGGAGAGTAAGAATATAAAATTAGATTCAAGAAAATAGAACTTGGAGAGAGAGAAAATCAAGCTAAAGCTTGATTCCAAGAGAACAATGTATGAATATTAAGGTTTAATATTGTTAGAAAAATATGGAAATGATGTTAAAGTACTTATTTTATCATTATCTTATGTTTTTCCATGTTGATGAAGAAAGAGATTGATAAAATGAATTAAGTGATGAGGAAAAGGAAGAGCAAGTGATTTGAAGTTGGAAAAGGTAAGTACCTATGAATTCTCTTATTATCTAAGAACTAAAATAAAGTGTGAAACAATTTAATATGTGAATAAGGAAAATATGATAAAATTTTAATGAATGTGTTATGAGATGAGGAAATAAAGTATTGTAAAATGTTAAATTGTAGAAAAATATGGAATTTTATGATGACAAGGACTAAATTGTTAAACTTGAGAAAATATGTGGATTAAATAGTAGAAGTGAAATTTATAGAAATTGATACGTGAAACAATATATTAATATAAAATATGTGATTAAAGTGTAACAAGAAAGGAAACTGTGAAATTGTAGAAAATATGGATTTTTATGATGACAAGGACTAAATTGTCAAACTTGAGAAAATATGTGGATAAAATAATATAAGTGAAATATATAGAAATTGATATGTGAAACAATATATTAATATAAAATATGTGATTAAAGTGTAACAAGAAATAAAAATGATTTAATATGATTAATTGTGAATATTGAACTTTTATGGCAAAAAGAGACTAAACCGAAAAGTTATGAAAGTTTACAAGAATATATTTGATAAGTGAAGAATGTTGTTGAAAATGAAAAATACATGATTATTGTAATTTAAATTACTATTGTTCTTTAAGTTGTGGAAAGATAAGGATTAAATTTTAAAAAAAGTATAAAATTTTAGTTAAATTGTGAAATATTATATTGATAAATAGAATGTGTAAGAAAGTGTGATGAAATAGTATATGTATGAAAAGTGAAAGTGAGATTGAATTACAGAGAATAGTGAATGATAAAATAATTATTAAATTATATTTATTATGTGAAGTATTTTAGTGGAACGAAAGAATTATGAAAAGAAAAGGATTAATTGCGAAATATGCAAAAGTGGAATGTGAGAAGCTATGTAAATTTTATTAGTGAATATGAATTTTTTATTAAGTAGTGAGATATGTTATAAAGAAAGTTGAAAATTCTATTTTGAATTGTTATAATGTGGACTAAATTGAAATAAGTGCAAAGTATTTAAATTATGTTCTGAAATAAGGAAATGAAATTGATTCTGATATAATTGCCCAAGTAGGCGAGATGAGAACTAGTGGAATATAGATGACATGTCATTAAGGAAAATTTAATGCGCTATCTGTTCTGAATACGCACTTCGATGTTGTCATGTTTTGTTATTGCACTTTGGTGCATTACTGTACTATTTTCGTATATCCTATACGTTTTGTTAAGTCTACGTTGGGCCTTTGTTGAATAACATAAGATAATGATAAAATAAAAAGTTATGGTAAGCAAATTCTGATTAAACGTTCATGTTACACATTGAGATGACAAGTAAAAGATTTTGATAACAATTCTGGTTAAACTATAAAGTGATAATGTAGTACATTAGAGTGGTAAAAGTTTTATTCCTATCCATCCATGAAAACATAAAAGTAGTGAATTATGATAATAATGAATCCTATAAATATGGAATGGTCTGTTGATTATTAATATCAAGAATTGTAGTAGTAATAATGTTTTTAATATATAGAAATCAATGTAACAATGAGATTTGTATTTCTGAGTACTTACTAAATTCACACGAGATTAACGTGTGTTTTAAACGCGTAGGTGAAAGATCAAATTTAAGCTCTAGATCCAGATTAAGATTTCAACGCATCTCATCACATCACATCACCAACGCTTGAAGAAGGTACAAATTTGATATTTTAGTTATAGAATATGACATGTACATAAGTTATTGCAAATGTTTTGATATAATTTGAGTTTTATAATGATTAATTGATGTGAAATCGCAGAAGTTTGTAACATCCCAATGCTTTGACCCGATGTTTGGATCGAATATGGGGTATTACATATATACCTATCAAATTATAATCACAACCCAAAATGACAGTTACAAGTTATTATTTAAAACAAATTTATAATTTAAGTTATAAACATTATTATTAGATTTTTAAAACTATATTAATTTAAATTTGGATAATTTTGATTATTTATTTATTTATTTTGAATTCAAATAAAATTGGGTTAAAATGATTTTATACTGAAATTATTTTTTTACAATTTGAACCCGTGTCAAATAAGTATCGACAATAATTTTCACTCCATAAAAATCAAAACATATCGAATTATTCTCTAATCAATTTCCTGTAATTAATTCAAATCAAACAAATTTAATATTGAATTATTCAAAACAAATTTCAAAATTCAATTTATGGAGTAGTTTTATAATCGAACTCATAATTTTTGTAACACATTTTGGTCTCAAATTTGAATTTGAATTTAATGTGGAAAGGAGCATATAGTATTAATTAATCAACGGAACACCAATAAATTAAAAAAGGCTCCATATTTGCCTTATCCTTAAAAAAGAGCTCACAATTTAGTAACATTTTGAATTACTTAATTGTAGACAAAAAGGAAAGTTAAGTTTATTATATATTTGCCAGAAAAATAATATTTATTGTACTATTTCCATATTCGTTAAAGAAATTTTAAAAGTTTTTTACCTAAATTTCGCTATCTCAAACTATTTTTCTTGTTTTCCATTAATTTTTATTTATATATTTTCAGAATTTGTATCTACTTTCTATGTAAAAGACCTGCAAAAGTTCAATTATTCAAAAAAAATTGTTTTTTGTGTTTTTTTATTATATTTATATTAGGTGGTTACCCTAGAATAGAGTAAAAGCAAAGTGACCGTTTGAAATTCGAATTCAAAAAAACCAACCGAATCTAAACACACCCAGCTGTGACTTTTTGCGCCCAATCACCCCACCAATCAAATCCACTCACTCCGTTGAAAGCCCCAGACCTCGAAGTGAAACTTCAAACGTGTCATTAAATCATGGGTTGCTGTGACCAATAAACAACCGTGGGTGATAAAACTTCAAAACAGGGCAAGTGGTCCCCACATCACGCTCCTAACGATTGTCGAGTGAATCAACGGCTAAGATCTTTCGCCAATTCAAACCTCCATATTTCCTTTGCAACGTTATGAAAATATAAAATTTAAGTGAACGGAAACATTTTCGAATAAAAACCGCGACCAAATTTCTTCGCAACAGTCTCTCTTTCGGATAAAAGAAAGCTGAGTAAAATGTCGACGCAAAAGGGTAATCGGCGATCATCCTTTTCTTCATCGACGACTTCGTCTTTAGCCAAACGACATGCATCGTCATCGGAGAATGTGGGAAGAGTCATAGCTTCTTTGGCTAAAAAGAGAGTCCCTCTTACTAACATTACTAACCAAAAGCAGAGCTCAAGCTCAAAAAGCTCGGCTTTGGCCTCCTCTTTGGTGGGTCTTAATTCCTTCTTTAATATATTTGGTTTTTTTAATAATTTTTTCTTTCTCATTGTTCTTGGATTCTTATTTTCCGAGACAATGTGTGGAAAAAGAACTGTTCAAAATTTTAGATTTTTTGAATTTGATGGGGAATTCAAATTTTTTCCCTGAACTTCTTTTTACTATTAAAGAATTTGGGTTATCATTAATTTTTCATTTTTTCCTCCTGTTTAGAAGGTTTTAGAACAAAAAATGAAAAAAAAAAAACTATGCTTAGCAGCTGGTTCTGCTTACATTTAAGTAGAAAGCTACAGTTTTGATTGATTATGGCAGTTCTGTTTATTTTGTGCATTTGATTTTTTTGTATTCATGGGTGATCCAGCTTTTGATTTTTTATTTTGAATTTCATACTTAAAAGGTACAAAGTTCAAACAAAATCCAAAAGGCAAGGAAGACACAGTCTGTTACAAATGTAGGTCTTTCAGGACATGTTCTGCCTCCTATAAATGAAAGACGCAGTTCAGTTTTGCCTCCCAAGGTTGTTCCATCTCTGCCAACAGGAAATGAAGTGGTGTTGCCTCCTCCACCAGTACAGTGTAGCATGGAGTTTTCTCCTAGTAAATCAGATGGACTATCATCAGTTTCCTTGGATGAGACAATGTCCACTTGTGATTCTTTCAAAAGCCCTGAAGTTGAATATATCGACAACCATGATGTTTCAGCTATCGGTTCCATTGAGCGAAAAACATTCAGCAATCTCTGTATTTCGGACCATGATGTAGTAGCAACAGGTGCAGTATCATATTCTAAACAAATTTATTTGGTACTTCAAATTTTTATTTCTTGGTTTGCTCAATTGGTTTATTTGAAAACTGATTTTGCTTGCAGGAAGTATTTGCAATCGAGATGCTGTGGCAGAGAAGGACGCCGATGATATGGTAATTGATGTTGATGACAATTTCATGGATCCCCAGCTTTGTGCAACATTTGCTTGTGATATTTACAAGCACCTACGGGCATCCGAGGTATACATTTGAAATTTTGGTTAAATATATAAGCTATACATAGGATTTGTTCCTGAACTCTCCTATTTCTTTTGGTTTAAAGGTGAAGAAAAGGCCTTCGACCAACTTCATGGAGACGATTCAGAATGACATAAATTCCAGCATGCGTTCAATACTAATTGATTGGCTTGTAGAAGTAATTTTCTGTCTGTCAACAGAACTTGTATAGTTATTTACAGTCCAGTACACAAAAGGCTAAACACATTGTCTTCTGTTGGCATAATCCCTGCTTAACATTTCTAGGATTCAATGTCAACTGCAGGTGGCTGAAGAGTATAGGCTTGTGCAGGATACACTATACTTGACGGTGAGCTACATAGATCGGTACCTCTCGGGGAATACGATGAACAGGCAGCGGCTACAGTTACTTGGTGTTGCCTGCATGATGATTGCTTCGTAAGATAGAACCATACCCCTTTGTTTTGTTTCTTTCTATAGTATCACATACTATGTTACCTGTACATATCCGCATCAAACACATAACAAAAGATCGTCTCTAATTTTTCAGCAAATATGAGGAGATTTGTGCCCCTCAGGTGGAGGAATTCTGCTACATAACTGATAATACATATTTCAAGGATGAGGTTTGGCCTCTGTTTTTTGGACTATAACAGGTTACTTTTTTTTTATCAAATTTGAGTAAACCATTAAGCTTTCCAACTTGTATAACAGGTTCTAGAAATGGAATCATCTGTTCTGAATTACTTGAAGTTTGAAATGACTGCCCCAACAGCTAAATGTTTCTTAAGGTAAATATTTTACCCCGTTATTATTGAATAATATACTTCCTGTTATTTTTTCTTCATGTTTATGATTCTTGTTTCAACTTTGTGATCATTGGTATGACAATTCAGACGGTTTGTTCGTGCTGCTCAAGGGATCAATGAGGTATCACACAAATCTTGTAAAGCTTTAATATCTCTACAAAAAAGTAACATAGTTGCACTATTTGAGACCATGCTTAAAATTATATTGGGTATCAATTGAAATCAATATTGTAAATACTTCTGTCCATCGTATATCCAGACATGGCTTTGGAGATTTATGGATAAACTTGGAAAAAAATTGAACATACTCATGCTAGAGAAACTTTTATTCATCACCGAAACCCAAGTCTGAGTAACACAATTTATTTCCATTAGTTTTTCTACACCTAACTCCTTGATTTTCCTTTGTTGTTGGTGTGTTTTTCTGATTAGGTTCCATCAATGCAATTAGAGTGCATGGCCAACTACATTGCTGAACTGTCTCTCCTTGAGTACAATATGCTTTGCTACCCTCCATCACTCATTGCTGCATCCGCAATTTTCCTTGCTAAATTTATACTTCTTCCATCAAAGAAACCTTGGGTATGTTCGTGTCTGCTCGGACACAAGCAGCTTCTTCTTGCTGTTTTTCTTATTTGAATAGACTCTTTTTGTTGACATTACTTAGACTGATCTCATTTATTACGGTGCAGAATTCTACCTTGCAGCATTACACACTGTATAAGCCCTCCGATCTATTTGAGTGTGTTAAGGACCTTCATAGACTATGCTGTAACAACAACAATTCTACTTTGCCTGCAATCAGGGAGAAATACAGTCAGCATAAGGTAAACAAAGATTGGGTGCACCAAATCTTAATATTAGACTCGGTAATTTTAGATATGATACAAAAACACAACACAAACACCATGTTTGTTAAACGAGTTATATTGTAATAAATATAACTCGTTTAACACGACAAACAGTAGAAGGCATTGGACAGCCTTTAGGAGCTGTAAAATGTTATTTGCTGCTGCTTTGCATAGCTGAAATGTCTTAATTTTGTTTTTTTTGTTTTTGGCACAGTATAAATGTGTTGCAAAGAAGTATTGCCCTCCTTCAATACCTTCAGATTTCTTCCACAACTGAAGAAGGCATTGGACACCATCAGCAACAGCACAACTGTTCCAATTCTTTGTTGGATAAACTTTTAATGGGGTCGAGACCACCAAATATAAATTTCTACGTTCTAACTTAATTAAATAGTAGTATAAAGTAGTAGGTCGATCCCAAAGGAATTAGGATTTCTAATTTTCCTGTTTTTGTAATCAAATTTTTGAAAAATAAATAAAAAGGTGGGGTTTTAGTTGATAAGGATAATAATATAAAAACAAATATAAAATAAACTAAAAACATAATTGTGATTGCAAAATAAATTAAGTGGAATAAAATAAATCAATCAACTAAAATCAGATTCATACTATTTATAGAATTTTGACAATTTTAAAATAAAAATCTGATTTTAATTGGTCAACTATTAATTCTTCAATTTTCAACTTGACTCTCCTCTTTACTTTTCGTTCCAATTTAGTTAATTTTATTTGAAACAATCACTATGCTTTTAATGTATTTATTTTAACTAATTTTCTAATAAAATGCACTCAAATAAAATTAATTAAATTAACAATCTAATTAACACTTTTCATTCCAATTTATAAAAGAATCAATTTTCATGAAACAATCTAATTTTAATGGGGTCGATTAACTTTTAATGGATAAACTTTTAATGGGGTTGAGACCACCAAATATAAATTTCTACGTTCTAACTTAATTAAATAGTAGTATAAAGTAGTAGGTCGATCCCAAAGGAATTAGGATTTCTAATTTTCCTGTTTTTGTAATCAAATTTTTGAAAAATAAATAAAAAGGTGGGGTTTTAGTTGATAAGGATAATAATATAAAACAAATATAAAATAAACTAAAAACATAATTGTGATTGCAAAATAAATTAAGTGGAATAAAATAAATCAATCAACTAAAAATCAGATTCATACTATTTATAGAATTTTGACAATTTTAAAATAAAAATCTGATTTTAATTGGTCAACTATTAATTCTTCAATTTTTCAACTTGACTCTCCTCTTTACTTTTCGTTCCAATTTAGTTAATTTTATTTGAAACAATCACTATGCTTTTAATGTATTTATTTTTAACTAATTTTCTAATAAAATGCACTCAAATAAAATTAATTAAATTAACAATCTAATTAACACTTTTCATTCCAATTTATAAAAGAATCAATTTTCATGAAACAATCTAATTATAATATTTCAACATTATAACACACGTCGATTAAACTAGATAATGAATACTTTAATTCAAGAACCACCCAACTATCTAAATTGATTAAGCATAGGAATTAGAGGCTCAGTGTCAAACAACTTCACGAATAATCCCAGCATAAGAATTAACACATGCGAAAGAGAAATAATCATGCATACTTACTAATCCAATACCCCATACTTAGCCTACATTGAGAAAGAGAAGGGTCAAGTGTACTCCCGTGCATGTTTAATTTGGCAGAAGGTGGTGGAAATGATGGCTTTGCAATATAGCAAGGATATTTGAGATTCAAGTCTCTATCATTATTCCTAGAAAGCAACACATTAAAATAGATTAAACAATAATCTTATTATAATTTTTTTATTTTCAACATAAACTAAATTGAATTCAAAATTAAATAAATTGAAATAAATATTTATGAGTTGCCTCCCAAAAATCGCTTTTGTTTAACGTCGTTAGCTCGACGACCTGAGTGTTGTTCGTTTGGTTCTTTGAGAATTAATTCTTCCACCATGTATAGTTGGAAGTTCTTGTAAAAAGATTTCAACCTTTGCCCATTTACCTTAAAGCACTTTCTGGATTCCTGCATCATTGATGGATTGAGGCGTATTTAAGCTTCTCCATTCGGGTTTGTCTTTTTCTCTATTGGAATCCTTAACACCATGTTTGGTTGGGTGTATTGGCTAATACACCCCTAATCGGTGGGCCCCACTTAAGCCCCCTTTATTCCGTTGTTTGGTTCATGGTAATGCTATTACGGGTGTAATACATTACTGACCTAATCGGTGAAATCCACCGATTTCTAATCCGTCCCTTTTGCTCAGTTTAGGTGCTGCTTCACTTTACCCTCTGCCTCTTCTGTTCCCCTTTGCCTCTTCTGTTCCTTCCTTCTACCTTCTAAGCGTTTCGCCCAATTTGCTCCCTCTGTTTCTTTTCTTTTCTTTTCTGTCGGTTTGCTCCCTCTGTTTCTCACAGTTTCTGCCGATTTGCGTCTTTTGTTTCTTTTCTTTTTCTTTACAACATTACGGTTGGCCTTCTCAACCAGTCAACCTTTTCTTTTCTTTTCTCTCTGTCACTCTTTCGATTGCTCTCAGTTGGTGGGTTTCCAAGTTACTGCAACTGAAAGGTAAAGGTTTCTAACTCTCTTTTTCTCTCTGTAATGAGTTTCATTGGCTGCCTTGTTAGGGCACGTTTTTGGTTTTTCTGCATGTAAGCATATTCGAATCACTGCCTTGTAATGTGCATTGACTTCTTCATCGATTATTACACTGTTCACTTAATTGGTTTCCCCTTTTCTCATTACAGGTTCTTCTTCATCGCACTCTGCCCCGATTTGCTCATTACAGGTTAGTTTTCCATAGGTATTTTGTTTGTATTGCATGTCCGATTGAAATGTTTAGTTTTCCCCGATTGCATGTTTCTATTGTTGTTTCTTAATATGGACGGGATTTGTATATTGAATCCTACTCTAGTTAAGGGCTAATTATGCATTTCATGTATACTCTTCTGCATAGGACAGCATTCCGTTCTGGAGAAACAATTTTCGGATTAGGCTTAAGAATTGATAACTGTTGTTTGTTGATAAGGTGCCTTCGCTTATATAGATGGATTTATATATCCGGTTGTAGTGTAATTAAGTGGAAATTATGTCTTTGTGTTGTTGGTTAGGCTTAAGAAATGATAACTGTTGTTTGTTGATAGTGTTGCTTGCTTTAATATGGATGGACGGGGCTATTGAATTGTAGTGTAATTAATGGAAAATTATGCATGTATGTCTTTATTCATCAGCATAGGACCGACAATCCTTTGAAAACAATAGTCGGATTAGGCTTAACAGATGATACTGTCGTTTTTGATACCCTTATTTGCCTGAATATGGATGGATTTGTATATTGAATTGTACTGTAATAGGGCAAATTTTTGTGTTCTTGATTCTTAATAATAAAATGTTCTTATTGATTTGTTTACCGGCTTGCTTATGTATTTGACTTTTGACTGTTGAGATTACTAACGTGAATATGCAATTATCCGAGGTATTGCTGTGCATCATGTAGTATGTTTTCCCGTTATATTTATGGAAGAGTTCATTGCAACATCTTTCCACTCAAATCTGTTTCTTGCAGTTGAGCTTCATTATTCTAGTTCTGCATGCATTGTTGGATGGTTGTTTGGATTTTTTTTTTTTTTTATGGTTCTTTAGTTGCTCAAGTCATTGTGTGCATCATAGTTATCATTTATGATTTGACAAAGTAAGTTGTATTGATTTTTTACAATATATCAGCATCTAGCTCTTGTTTTAATATAGATAGACAAACTTATATTGTAATTTTTCTTTTTCCTTTATTTAATAGGTTGCATTGAAAACACTAATAGTTATCCATAGGGTGCTGAGGGAGGGTGACCCGACTTTCAGGGAAGAAATTTTGAACTTTTCGCAACGAGCACGTATACTCCAACTTTCTAATTTCAAGGATGATTCTAGCCCTATCGGTGAGCTTTAAATCTCTCTACTTTTATGCCTTTGGTTATGCATATGTTTGCATGTGCTTCTCTATTTGTCTCCTCTTCATCAGTAATAACTTCCTATTGATTTGCTTATTCACTCCTACCCCTTTTTGTATATGCTCTTCAGCATGGGATTGCTCTGCCTGGGTACGTACATATGCTTTGTTTTTGGAAGAGAGACTTGAATGCTTTAGGATTCTGAAGTATGACATTGAAGCTGAGCGCCTCCCAAGACCTTCCCAGGGGCAGGATAAGGTTGGAATATTTGTTCTGTAGAATTACACTGGTGTTTGATTTTACCGTTGTGGGTTCGTGGTCTGCTGCAAATTTTGTTCTCTTAAATGGGCAGGGTTACAGCAGAACGAGGGATTTGGGCAGCGAAGAATTGTTGGAGCAGTTGCCTGCTCTGCAGCAATTGCTTCATCGTCTCATTGGCTGCCGGGTATTAATACATTTTAAGCTTGTAGAATTTTAGTTCTATTTCCTCAATGTGTTTAGATTCTGTTATTTGTTCTTTCTAACCCTTAAAAATTAATGTTCAAACTTTTTGATGTTGTAAAATTATATAACATATGGATTATGATGTAGAATTTCATTTTCATCTAACATTTTCTTAATATAAGTTAATTATGTTTATGCAGAATATAATTCTCAAGTTATATTTTGATTTTAGTAAATTCATATAAGAACATTTTATTATTAAGAATTTTATGAAATTATATATCATTATTAAATTATATTTAACATTAATTATTTTAAATTGTATAAATTCATATAAGAAAATTTATTATCAAGAATTTTATGAAATTATATATTATTATTAAATTATATGTAATAATAATTATTTTAAATTATACAAATTCATATAAGAAAATTTATTAGTTATAATTATTTTAAATTTTATTAAATCATTTATTTTAATTAAAATATATTTAATATTAATTATTTCAAATTATATATTATAGTATCATATATTATGATTTGAGTAAATTCATATAAGAATATTAATTATTAAGAATTTTATTAAATTATATATTTTAATTATAATATATTTAATAATAATTATGTTAATTTATATTTTATAGTATCATATATTATGATTTGAGTAAATTCATATAAGAATATTAATTATTAAGAATTTTATTAAATTATATATTTTAATTATAATATATTTAATAATAATTATGTTAATTTATATTTTATAGTATTATATATTATGATTTGAGTAAATTCATATAAGAATATTGATTATTAAGAATTTTATTAAATTATATATTTTAATTATAATATATTTAATAATAATTATGTTTAAATATGATTAAATTATTTATTATTGATATTAATAATCTTATTAAAATTTAAATAACAATAACAATAATCATTTACCCAAACAAATTTATGCTAAGGGTATTTTAGTCATTTTAGTTTTTTCCATTATGCTATTACACCTCTATTCCATTCAACCAAACACAAGAATACTATTACGCCTCTAATCCATTACATTCAACCAAACAATTGATTTGCTATTACACATCTATTCCATTACGCCTCTATTCCAATACAGCGAACCAAACGTGCTGTAAATGTTCTGGTAATAGTTTGAGTTCCAATTCCAAGGCCTGCAAAATAGAAGGCAAAAGTTTAGTTTGCAAAGGAGATAATTCAAAGGTTTTACCTGAATTTCTATGAAATTGCAATGCCTCCATATGAGCAACTGTTTCGCGAATTAACTCTTCAGTCGTCATCCATTCCTCTAATTCTTTAATAGTATCAAAATCTAAACTTCTAGAAAGAATTGTTTGTAACTTATCTTCTTCATGATATTCAAAATGAAGCTTAGTTGAAGGCTCAATTATATCAACATTAGAAATATTCGTAATCGTGCTGGAACGACCTATGACCTCATAAACATTAAATTTCACCACTTCTCCATCAAACTCCATAGTGAGTGTTCCACTCTACATATCAATCTTTGTTTATGCAATACTTAAAAATGGTTTCCCGAGTAGAATATCGAAAGAATTTTTTGAGTTGTCGTTCTCCATGTCGATGATGTAAAAATTTGCAGGAAAAATTAGTTTATTTACCTTGACGAGGACATCTTTCAATACCCCTTCCGAATACACACATTACCTATTTGCCAATTGAATAATCACTCATATTTCTTTCAAAGGACCCGGGTTTAGCAATTTAAAAATAGATATAGGCATAAGGTTAATAGATGCTTATAAATCACACATGACTTTCTTTATGTCAACATTATCTATTTTGTAAGATATAGAAAACATACATTAGTCACTACACTTAGGTGAGATTTTCTTTTGGAAAACAGCGAAGACGTTTTCTCCCACATTTACCCTCTCGTTTCCTTGGAGTTTCTTTTTGCCAGTGCATAATTCTTTCAAGAATTCTGCATAGCGCAAAACTTGTTTCGTTGCATCGAGTAAGGGAATGTTAATTTCTACATTTTGGAACGTCTCTAGGATTTCTCTTTCTTCTCACTCCTTACATTGGGCGAGCCTTTTAGAAAATAGGGGTGGTACCACGAACGGTTTCTGTAGTGTCAACTTCGTTGGAGCCTCTGAGTCAAGTTTATTTTCTTCTCATCCAGTGTTGTGGGCATGACTCGTGCCAGGTTCTGGCTCTAAAACCATTCCATCTTTTATGATCATAGCACTTGTATTTTGTTATGGGTTCGGCTCAGTTTGAGATGGCAATTTCCCTTGGGTCTCCAAACGACTAAACGTAAGCACAAGCTTACTTATTTGCTAATCTATTTCTTGGAAGTGCATTTCAGCCTTTTGTTGAAACTTTTCGGTGCTAACAGCTAACCTCTCTAGTATGGTTTCAAGAGATAACTTTGGAAGTTAATATTATTGAGGCGGAGGTGGCATTGACTGATACGGTTGATTATATCAAAGGTTCGATCCATAACTTAGATTTGGGAGGTCTGTACACCCTGCATTATAAGTATTCGAAGGTGGATCATAACGCCTTTGAGGTGGGCTTGGGAAGTTCCCAATGGCATCTACTTGTGTTGTTGTGTCATCGTGTAAAATCGAACACAAGTCTATTGGATGATCAGGCATGACACAAATCCCGCACAACCAAGCCGTGTTCGATTTTCCTACAAGCAAATTTTAAACAACATTAGTGAGCTTTTCAATTTTTTCTTCTAAGGATGGAGTACTTAGCTCATGAGCCCTTCTTATCGGTTCTGTAGTTGGTAGAAATTGTTGGGAATTTGCAGCCATCATCGAAATTAACCCTCTTACTCTTTGAGGCGTCATATTTACAAGTGCCCCTCCACTAGCAGCATCTATCATCTTCTTTTCCATTGGGAGTAACCTCTCATAGAAATACTGCATAAACGATTGTTCAGCTTGGCAATGTTGTGGTCAACTTGCACACAAGTTTTTGCACTGCTCCCAGTAATCATAGATCGATTCAGTCTCATTTTGCCAAATTTCTACAATGTCTCTTCTTAATTCGGCTACCGGAACTGTTGGAAAAAAATTGTCAAGAAATAAACGAGACATATTAGACCATGTATTAACTGAACTATGAGGTAAATAAAATAGTCATTCTCTAGCAGAGTTGGTTAATGAAAAAGGAAAAGCTCGAAGTTTAATTTGATCCTCTGTTACTCCCTGTGGTTTCATACTTAAACAAACCTTGTGGAATTTCTTAAGATGAGATTGGGGGTTCTCGTTTTTCAAACCACAGAAAGTGGGCAATAAATGAATTAAGCTCGACTTTAATTCAAACAGTGTTTCTCCCGTTGGATAAGTTATGAACGGTTGTTGCTCATCCGGTGTCGCAGCGAGTTGTCGAATGGTTTGATTTGCCATTTCTTCAGGTTCAATAAGTGTATCGTCTATTACTTCTGTGTAAGATAGTGTTTCGTATTCGTCCTCTCTCACTTGCGGTTGTTTTCCGCTTCGAATAACTTCTTTTCGTAATGTTCGAGCTAATTTTTTGATTTCCAATTCAAACTCTAAGGTTCCTAGTTCTGACCGGATCTTACGTAATTTAAATATAAATTAGAATAATTTCCAGTCCCCAGCAACGACGCCAAAATTTGATGGGCGTTGAAACCACCAAATATAAATTCATACACTCTACCCTCGACTTGAATGTGCAGAGCTAAAAAATAAATAAAAATGCGGGGGTTTTAGTTTATAAAGATAATAATATAAAAACAAATATAAAGTAAAGTAAAAATAGACTTGTGATTGAAAATAAATTAAGTGGAATAAAATAAACTGGTGAATCAAATATATTAAAACTTAACCTCAGCCTCGGTACACTACGAACTTAAATCGATCCTTGAAAAATGGTTTTTCCCTTCTAAGCGATAAGTTGGTTATAGCAATTAAAGATGCCTCAACCGCTAATTTTTCCTAGTGTAGTCGGTTTCGATACGACCTGCAAACCAACCCTTGTTGAATTTCTAGCCACGAAGCTCGTGCCCGTAATTTAAGATTTCGACAGTCTTGCGATCTAGAAAGCCCAACTCGAATTAACAACCTCAACCATGCAGATCGTTTAAATTCAATGACTATCTCCCATGACGGAAGTCCAACTTGCCCTTACCCACTTGGATTCACCAATTTGTTCATGAGAATTTGAACTCGGGAAACGACCAACTCGTTTTCTCAACTGTACGCCAAACACTCCAACCTAACGCATGCTTTTTGAATTGAAATTGAATTAATTTTAAGGGAGAACTTATACTATCCCATATACCGGAAAGATAGCGAATATCATGTTAAAAAAATGTTTTAGTGCAGGTTCATATCTTATGATTTTTTTGTTGGAGTGATAATCGGGTTAAAGCTAAAAGGGACTTAGTAAAGCATGAGATTAATCATGCTAGTTGGTGTATGGAAATGATTTTAAATGAAAATGGTGGAAGGTGGAAAGAGAAAGGAACTTAAGAATCAATTTAACCAAAATAAAGAAATGGAAAAAGAATGGCAGAATGTGAAAGAAAAGAAAACAATAAAGTTCATTCAATTTGCAAGTGTGTTTTTAGTGGCCACCAACACTAAGTATTTATACACATTCCTCGTGCTAAGTTTAGTAAGATTTTTTTCCTAAAAATATCAACTAAAAATCATATTCATACTATTCATAGAATTTTAACAATTTCGAAATAAAAATTTGACTTTAACCAGTCAACCATTAATTCATCAATTCTTCAACTTGGCCCTCCTCATTACTTTTCGTTCCAATTTAGCCTATTTTGTTTAATTTTGAATTTTGATATTTCAATTTTATCATTGATAAGAAAGACGCAAGTTTAGTAACATTTTTTTTTCAAAAATTAGCTAAAAATAAATACATTAAATGTAACGACCCAAAATCTGTGGGCACCAGAAAAGTACATTATTGGGCATCCGTCTTAGTAAACTGAGTCATAAATAATTATTAGAAGTAATTATGAGTTTAGTTGAGTGCTTAATTAGGTATTAATTAGGTGAATTTAGTCTAATTAAGAATAATGAGGAAAAGGATCAAATTGAATAAAGAGTGAAAGCTTAATTATAGATTAAAAGAAAGTAAAAGGGCTAAAAGGGCAATTAAGCCATTTATATGAAATGAGGCGGCATATATGCATTAAAATCTAAGATTTTATTTAAGTTATACATAAATATTATATATATAATTATTATAATTATTAACCATTATTATGGTTTTATATTATATTATATTATTATTATTATTATTAAATAAAGTAAATAGTAGACAATTGTATGGTAATAAAATATACATGTGTAAAATTATATTTGTACATTTGTAAACTAGACACCTAAATTACTTATAATTTAAGTATGAAGATATTTTATAATTAATTATTAATTGTATTAATTAAATTATAAGATTTTGTGTGATAAATAAAATAAATGTTGACAAATGTATGGTATAGATGATATTGTACATTTATGAATAAAATATATATATACATTTGTAATACTATTATTTGTTGTTAAATAGATTTTTATTAAATAAATAAGATAATTAAAAATATATGGTACAAAATTTATACAAGTGTAATAATATAAATATGTGCAAATGTAATTAAATAATTGGTTTACTTAACATTTAAGCATAAGATATTATATTAATTATTAAGTAAATAAAATAAAGTAAATAAAAGAAACTAAAGAAAGAAAAGAAAGAAAGAAGTAAAAGAAACAAAAGAACAGCAGAAGCCATTCGAACAGGGGAAGAAACAATAGGAAATAAAAATAAAAGGGAAAACTAGGGATTTGAAGCTTGAAGTTTAATTGGTAAGTTTAATCAAGACCTTTTCTTACAAATTTGATGTTTTTGGAATCCTAGAGTGAAATACTCTTGGATTTAAGTTGAAATTTTGAAAGTTAATAGATTTTTGGTAGGGTTTATGTTGAATAAATGATTGAATTGAGGGTTTATTTGATAGAAATTTTGATTGGAATTGAATAAAGGATTGAATTGTAAACTAAGGCATAAATTTTGAGTTTTAGGAATTAAATTGAAATAAATTCGAAATTATGAAAATATGATAAAAATTAGATAGTTAAATGTGAGTTTGGCAAGAAATTGAGTAGCAAAAAGGTATGAATTGAGAAAGAAAAACATATAGGTTTAGTTAGGATTAAATTGGAATTAAAGTAAAAGTTAGATAAAAATTTCAGCAATTAAATTGTGTTGTGCTAATGATTGTGAAATTATTTTAATTGTTCGTAGCTAATATCGAGCCTGAAGCATCGGCCCAAAAAGGAAAAGAAAAGATCGTCGAGGATTAAATCCGAAGAGATTTCTGGTTTGTATCACTATAATTCAAACTTTATTATTATTAAGTGTTTAATTTGCTAATTATGTGTGGTAAGTATTTTAAGGTAAGTTTTTAATAAATGATAAATTTATAATGTGGTATTGAAATTGAAACTGATACTGAACTGAATTATGGAATATTGAATATTGTTTTGAGTACTGAGTGACTTGTGAAAATACTGAATATTGTATGTATAATGCATTGAATTGTGAAATTACTGAAGTAATGAATAACTGCAATGCTGTGGAACTAATTGAAATAAGGAATTTATAATTGATACTGAACTAAGATGGAAATTGTACTGAAAAGTGAATTAAATACCCTATTAACTAGTCGGGCTAGTCGGATATAGTTGGCATGCCATAGGATATGAAAGAGTACGGGGTATTTGCCGGCTTACTGATCAGGCACTTATGTGCCGACTACTATTACTGTTACCAATTCGGCACTTTGTGTGTCGAATACTGTTACTGTTACTGTTTCCGATTTGGCACTTTGTGTGTCGAATACTGTTACCGATTCGGCAATTTGTGTGTCGAATACTGTTACCATTACTGATTACTGTTTACTGGTGTGTTTGATTGGAATCCGTGTATCCGCCGAGTCCGAGTCAAGTTAGTAGGGACAAATGAAATAAATTTACTGATAAAACTAAACTTGAATGATATAGTATATGTGAAAGGTGAGAATTGAAATAAAGAAATAAGAATGGTATATATATAATCAATTGATAATATAAAAAAGACTGAATTGTTCATTAAGTAATGATAATTGTAATGAAAAAAGTTGTAGAAGTCAAGCACTGAACCAGCATCCAAAGCCAGACCCGACTTCAGCAAACTTTTGGAGATGTATATTTTCTTTTGGTAATGTGGCATGTACATAGGATGTGTATAAAGGTTATTATGTTTTGAATATAAATAGTTAAAAATGTTAGTATTATAAGTCTAAGAATTATAATGAAAGAAGTTTATCCATTTCAATTTAATTAGTACATTGATAAATTTAAATTGATATTAAATTGATTGAGTTTGATTTGAAGGTATTTAGAATAGAAAATGAGAATGTGAAATGAATTGGTTGAATTGGTTATGTTTGGAAATAATATGGTTTTAATTGCGGGGGGTTTTATGTAAAAATAAGCAGAAATGTTGTCGAAATTTATAAAAAAAAATTGGAGTACTTAAACGAATCCCATTTCACTTTAATACATGTTTTAGACTTCGAAAGTTTATTACAGGGACTTAGTTATTCAATTATATTACGAATGTTATTTTATGTATGAATTATTCATAAGTTGTCTGATATGTTCGGTAATGCCTCGTAACCCTGTTTCGGCGACGGTTCGGGGTTAGGAGGTGTTACATTAAAATAACAAAATTAACTTGCTATTAACTGTTCCACTCAGTTCTAAGATGAGTTCACACATAGTACTAAATAGTCGTGCAGATTTCGTCGAGGATGGTGATCTGCCATCACAAGCATTATGCGCAATAGTTGTGGTAGATTTAAGTTGAGCTATGTTTCAAGAAATGTCACAAATGTTACCTAATGGATAAAAGACACAATTGTAAATTTTATTACATCGCAACTGTTACTTTGTGTGACTTTTAAAACTATGAGTACATCTTGTAAATTATTTATCAAAATTTTCCTATTTAACTATGTCTTCATATCTAAACAATTTCTTATTTTTAGTAAGGTTTAATTATTATATAGTGTATAAAAATATCAAAATTTCCCTTTTTTTTTTGGCACAGTATCAATGTGTTGTAAAGAAGTATTGCCCTCCTTCAATACCTTCAGATTTCTTCCATGACTAAAGAAGGCACTGGACACCATCAACAACAACACAACTGTTCCAATTCTTTGTTGGATAAATTGTTCCACTCAGTTCTGAGATGAGTTCACTCGTAGTTCTAATGTGAAGGATGGTGAACTGTCATCATAAGCATTATGCACAGAGCTTGTGGCAAATTTAAGTTGGGTTATTTTTCAAAAAATGTCACAAATATTACCTAATGGATAAAAGATACAATTGTAACTTTTATTACATCGCAGCGGTTACTTTGTGTGACTTTTAGAACTATGAGTTCATCCTATAAATTATTTATCAAAATGTTCCTATTTAACTATAACTTCATATCTAAACAATTTCTTGTTCTTAGTAAGGTTTAATTATTATTGTATAGTGTATAAAAATATTAAAATTTAAGTTTAATGAATTGAGTTAGTTGTTGGGTTCAAATGCTGACAACCCTTTCCACAATTGAAGAAGGCATTGGACACCATCAGCAACATCACAACTGTTCCAATTCTTTGATGGATAAAATGTTCCACTCAGTTCTGAGATGAGTTCACTCGTAATTCTAAATAGCAGTGTAGATTTCATTGAGGATGGTGAACTGCCATCACAAACATTATACGCAACGATTGTGGCAGATTTAAGTTGGGCTATGTTTCAAGAAATGTCACAAATGTTACCTAATGGATAAAAGACACAATTGTAACTTTTATTACATCGCAGCTATTACTTTGTGTGACTTTTAGAACTAGAGGTGATCATGAGTCGGGCTGGGCCTAGATAAAATTTTAGGCCCTTTTTTAGGTCGGGCCCGGGCCAAAAAAGTTTTACCCAAGGCTCGGCCCATTTTCTAAATGGGCCTCATTTTTTTACCCAAATCCATATTTCGGGCCTATATTTTTACCCAAACCCTCCTATTTTTCGAGCGGGCCATCAAGCCGGGCTAAGTAGCCCAACCCATGATCACCTCTATTTAGAACTATGAGTTCAATCTGTAAATTATTTATTAAAATTTTCCTATTTAATTATGACTTCATATCTAATCAATTTCTTGTTTTTAGGAAGGTTTAATTATTATTAGGAAGGTTTAATTATTATATAGTGTATAAAAATATTAAATTTTAAGTTTAATGATGAGTTCAGTTGTCGGGTTCAAATGCTGACAACCCCTTCCCTCAACTATAAAAAAAATTTATGAGCTCATAAAATCAAAGTTACAATTTTTATTAGAATATTTAAATTTTTGCCACAACGGTCTAAATGCTGGGGTCAATGTCTCATACCATTACAATTCAACTCAGTGTCTCTCGATAATGAAGCTTCCTGTCCAAGGCAAAGTCTAGTCAAAGCAACCTCTTTTACAACCACCCCCTCCCCCCCTTCCACTCTCTTTCCAAGTAAACTTTTAAGTGCTGAGCTTCAACCTTTTTTTTCTTTTTTGTTTTCTATCGTTTGCATTTTGGGGACGATGAGTTTTCTGAGACCATGTGCTTTGTACAAGTCATTTATAACTTTCCCTTCGCGACGATGGATGCCTTGCCAGAGTTGGGGTTTCCTTAGATGGCCTGGTTTCGATGGCTTCTTTAGGTTCCTAGTCATAGCACTTTTATGGTCCACCTTTTCTGAGATTCGTTTCATTCCTTCTTCTTCTATGTACCCTACTCTTCGTGTTGGTGATCGAATCATTGTTGAAAAGGTAAATAATAATAATAATAATAATAATAATATTCTCTTGATGGTTTTGTTCGTTTAATGGTGGTTAATACTACGATCTTTGCAGTTCAACTCAGTTTAGGGGTTTGTAGCTTTAGAAATCATGATCATCTGTAGCTGTCTTATCCCATTTCTTCTGATTTAATTCTGTGGATGATCTCAAATTTTGGTTCATCATGCAATCATTTCGTGTTTTTTGAATTTCTAGGAAGTAATTTTTCTGAATTTGCTGAGTACATTGAATGGCTACTTGAACTAGAACGCGATTTATTATTTCATTCACTATTCAATGGCACTCTTATGAGGGATGTTTCACTAATGTTTTGTCCAAAGATGGATTTGCTTACCCTACACTTTTCTCAGGAATCAATTGACCTTAAGGGGAAAATTAAATGAAATGGAAACGTCCTTTCCTAATTTGCAAACAAACCCTGTTTTTCCCTTAATCTTCTGACATTAATGCAAATTTAAAAGAGCTCTGTCATTATGCCATTCTTGCATAGTAATAGTATGCATCATGATTGACTTAAGAGTAATGATTCTGATTTGCTTATATGCACCATAATGTTGCTTATTCTCATTTTAGTTTTTCACTTTACAACTTGTGCAGGCCTCGTATTTTTTTAGAAGTCCTGCAATAAATGATATCGTCACATTCCGACCCCCAGAGCAGGTTTGTTGGATTCGTATGGCTGTATTACTATGTGTTTAACCCGGGTATGTTCAATTTGTTTCTAATATTTTCCATATATTTGGAGAGTTCTCGATGGGTTATACTTATACCCCATACCTATGTTGTTCATATATGCATTGAACATAAATACTTCAAGAAGAACAAAGAGTCGTAGCAACATAGTAGTATAGAACTGCCTAATTGTTGGCACCTGATAGAAAACTTCAACTAAGTATTCTTATCTTCATGTTGTGGCTATAGGAGACTGGGTTTGGGAAGGATGCTGTTCTTATTAAGAGAGTTGTGGCAAAAGGTGGAGATTTGGTTCAGGTATTACTGATTCTCTAACCAGTTTTCTCTATTTATACATTTTTTATCTCTTTAGGAAAGCTTTTGAAGCTCCTTTATTCATTTAGACATTTACTCGTATAGATCCTAATATCTGCAGCACAGTATCTCAATCCAAACTGCTAAAAAGAAACCTACTTGTGGCAACGTAATGCTGAAGACTCTTCTTCTTCTGAATTATTTTCCTTTGATACTATGCAGGTTCATCATGGGTCACTCTATGTCAATGGTGTTGCTCAAAATGAAGATTTCATAGCTGAACGACCATCATACACATTAGAGTTAAAGGTGAGTCCCCCTTTTTTGTCTCTCCATGTAATCATCTATTTTTCCGGTATTATAAGCTCGACATTATGGGGTATGAACCACCATGGTAAATTAATCACCAATTACCTAGAAAATCTCCTTTACTATTTTGCATTAAATGTGAGCATGAAAAATCCCGGTGGACTCCATGATGTAGGCATCCGAGCCTCCATCATTCAGATCATTTTAGTTTTGGGTTTATCATATGGCTTTGGGTGGTACACTATTTGCAATTGTTGTTTAATGCCGACTACATCATTTTTCTTGTACCTGCAGTATGTTCCTAGTGGTCATGTTTATGTGTTGGGAGACAACCGTAATAACAGCTACGACTCGCATGACTGGTATATCCACTCTTTTTCCTGTTCTTTTGTATTCAGTTCTATTTTCTTTTGTTCTTTATGATTCTTGATAACATAGATATGGTTTAAAGCATACTTCACCCTTGAAAAGGCTCCTTAAGAGCTTAATGTTCCATGAGAGTATCTTCTTGAATGTTTTGGTTTGGCTATATATATATAGATATATAATACTGTGTGTTCCTCTTATTGTACTTCATCATTTGAAATGTGATTCATGATGTGATATGTCATCAATGTTGATTGGTAACCAGGGGCCCTCTGCCTGTGGAAAACATTGTTGGAAGATATGTGATGTGCTGCTATAGACCATCCAACCACTGAAACCTGCTGCAAATTCAGGGATGTAGTTTACCTGAAGTGTAGATACATGTTGTACTCGCGTTGCCAATTTTTTCTATGGATTTACTTCCGGATGCTATCGATGTAAGCTTGTTTATATGGCTATAAATTGAATCCTAGACAGTAGTAGTTTCATGATTGTGGATGGTTAAGAGTTGAGAAACACTAGTGTTTGTTTCATACTTCCTTCTTAGATGGATCAGTAAATAAATTAGAGTTTATTTTTAATTACGCTTAGTGCATCAAATATTATTCCCATCAAATTATAAACATTTTAACGATGATCAGGTACTTGGACTCGGTACCATTCTTCACTTTGGAGTTGTGATTGTTAATTCAAAGCCATCAAACAGTTGACATGCGCATAAAAATCTAATAATACTGTCATTGCCTTGCGAATCTCTATACAGAACAAAGCCTAAGAATCCCTCACCACATCACCTTTGAATAAGAAGATTCCAAAAATAGGTGTTTCCAAGTCTCCCAAGTCAGAGTAACAAAGACTTCAGCATCCATCAGCTTACAAGCCTCGAGCCAACAACCTGTTGGTTGACAACCTAAATTGCCCTCCAAGCAATGACTGAATGCTTAGGAATATGAAAAAAGAAACTACAGCAGTCATCTTCGCATTCCTTTCTCAAATACCATTCCAAACTAAACTTACTGGATACTTGTAACTAGAAACAATAAGCTCCCCTAATTGGAGATAAATAATGCGGTCAATTTTACACCTCAACTTAAGAAGTTTCCTCCGACTCCAATTGCAACCTTGAGGAGGAGAAATCTGGAATAGACTCCTAGCTTTTACAACATAAGCTTTAACCCACTCCACCCAAAGAAATCCTACTTGGATTAAGTTGGTCCACAATTGCTGCATCACTCTCGCTTCATTCCAGCTTCCTAGTTCCTTAAGCCCTAAACCATCTTCACATCTAGGCTTACAATTATCCTTCCAACTAACCTTTGCACTTATTGCTACTAATATTTTTTTTCTTTTTTTTATTATTTCATAATATTATGAGATCATATTTAGGGTGAGCAAAATTTGATTCAACTAAATTTTTTTAAAAAAAATTTTGAATTTCGAGTTAATCAATTTGAGTTTTTCAAGTCAACTCGAAGAAGTAATTCAAGTTTCAAGTTCTGAGTCGCGTTGAACTTCACAATTTGAATAATTCAAATAATAGATTGGTGTAAATACCTATTTGGTCCCTGCTCAATTTTGAAAATGAGCAAATTAGTCTCTCTCAACAAAAATTTAAAAAGTTTCAAAAAATTCAAAACCAAATTTTAAAATTCCAAATATTTATAAAATTCCAAATTTTATATCTTTTAAAAATTATAAAAATTTAAAAAGTCCTAAAGAATATATAAAAAGTTTTTAAAAATTCTAAAACAATAATTTCGGGACTTAAATAAATTTATCATACTAAACTATCTTATTTTTTTCAAATCGAGTTAGGATAATTAAATGAGACTCATCAACTCAATTAACTCGAAATTTTTTCACTCAATTCGATCGAACGCTCACTCCTAATCATACCTTTATACCATATTTTAATATATATTGGTGCTAGCTGAATGTCAAAGTTGAGGTTTGAAAATAATAACAACTTAAGTTTAAGTTTCATTTTATGTATTTGTGTTGTTAATTGGATCTAATGATATAGTTGGAGATGAGGGTGCACATCATGCTGGATGGTAGTGAGTAGGAAAATGGAAAATCCAACCTTATCTTCCATCTTCAATGTTTCTGGTTAAATCTGGCATGCCAAGTACTACCTAAAAGAATTAGGAGATACACTGTTTTCTCCAACGTGAAAATTTCATAAATATCCATAAAACTAGAATTTTCTTTAATTTTCCACATTTTCAATTTTCTTAATTTATTTATACACAATTATCTCTTTTATACCAATAATAATAATTTTCTTTTTCGAGGCAAATAAGGAAAATGTAAATTTCCTTGAAAAAAAACCAAGGAAATAACAAACATGTAACTTGATTTTGTACAAAGAAAAAGAAAATCATTTTGGCATACTTTCTAAATGTACCATCAAACCCTAAAATTAATTTTAAAATTTTAAATTTTAAAATTGTTGATAAAATTTCAGAATTGTTCGTGATCAAGGTTTTATCTCTTAATTTTATCGAGAGTTCAAACATTTGAACAAACGAATAGTCCATGTGAAGTTTTAATGTATATTATGGATCTAATTAAGTCTAAAGTAAAGTAACAAAATATAAAGTGATTAAAATTATTTACTTTAGACTAATAAGTGTTGGGTGCAATGGTAAGACATATTGTATTCTCAATGGGAGATACAGGTTTAAACCTTGGAGATGACATTATTGAGAGAGATAGCCACGAATCTCAAACATGGACCGTAAAACGGAAATGAAGAATACAAAAAAAAAAATATTTACTTTTCCTATCTTTTCATTCGATTATTTGGTGGACTTATTGAATTAAAACTAATCCTATATAAATGGATACTCCCCCTAGCTATTAGGCTTCTACACAAAACCTCATAATATATATATATATATATATATATATATAGTCTTCATTGTAAGGCTTTGAGTAACAAAAGAAAAAGATCGGGGAGGAGAAAACAATTATTATAATGTTGTTTGTTATCAAATCTAATGGATAAAATTATTATTTACGTAATATTAGGTTTTGATTTAAATAATATCAAAATTATCACATGTAACATCCCTTACCCGTATCCAGCACCGGAATAGGTACGAGGCATTACCAGAACACATACACTTGTAAACGTATTTAACAGAGTTATAAAATTTCATCTAAATTAAAACTTTCAAAATTATTAACATGCTTTTATAACTCTTCACAGTATATCCTCAAAATATTATAATCATAATAATTAGGGCCTACGAGACCCAATATATACTCATGCAATTCAATGCTTCATTTCCATTTCATTCAATTCGCAATTTCTCATGCTCACAATTTAAATCATATTACTAGCAATTTCCATTTAATTCACGTACAATTCAATGACATTAAGTTCAACACTAATACGTATTTACCATTTAACTCAATGTTTATCGATTATACCATTCAATAACACATTTATGAAATTCTCAATTTTGCAATGAAAATATTACTTTAGCTTAAATAACAACATCACCCTGGTATAAATACACTACCACTTATCTATTTACTTTAATTCTTTTGAGCCAATTTGTCACTTACCATCCTTAATCAAATTAGGGAACGGTTACAGAAAATTGAGTACTTCACTTCCACTTTGCCATAGTATAACTATGGTCTTACGTATGATCACTTATCACTTGTCCCTGATCAGATAAGTGTAGCTAGGCTACCACTTATCACTTTGTCACTTGTTCAGATGTACTCAAATCCGGCGTTCCACTCAATTTGATCATTTATTCAGTTTTCGCATTTTTATTTTATTCTCATTTCATCAATAAATATATATTTCATCATACATTATATAATTCATGAAATTAACATTTAATCATCAAATTTCAACCATATGAACTTATTATTTCATTATCTTTCCACACTCGTTTTCTATGCACATCACACAAGATATAAACATATCATTCAACCATAGTCGCAAGCTAGTGTATTTAAACATAACTCTTTTGGGGGCTAACCACATGATAAATCATTTCAATGCATAACTTATAAATTTGACATAGCATAATCTAGCCACTACTTGGCCAAAGCCTAAGCATATACACCAAATATGTCAGCCAAATACACATATAGCATAAGCATTATAAGCATGGATGAGCATAACACTTATTCATGTATCAGGCTTACCAACATGTGTTAATTCATAAACCATTCATGACATTATTTCATGCCAAATCATATACTGAATATACCATACACACATATTATGAAACTTTATTTTCACACATGAGCTTAAACCATGACCAATAATGCACAAATATAAGCATCATTCATATTTCATCGTTTATCAGTTATAATCAAACATATGACCATTTATACACGAATCATTCATATATTTCCCAATTTTCCTCCTCCTCCTCTCCATTCCACATCCTTAATGTGTATAACACACTTAAACAACATTAACTATAATTTCACTATTCACTCACATGTAAATTCAAAGTTGTTTATCCGAGTCAGAGTCACTAAATTATTTTTATCCGGAGCTACAGATCTCCAAATTAAGATCTGTTAATTTTCCCTGAAACTAGACTCACATATCTTCTTGCAATACAATTTTCAGAATTTTTGGTTCAGCCAAATAGTACAGTTTATTCTTTAAAGCTTCCCCTGTTTTGCTGTCTGACAGTTCCGACCACTCTTCACTAAAAATTAATTATCTCATTGTACAGAATTCGGATGATGTTTTTGTTTGTTTCTTCTAAAAATAGACTCATTAAGGATTCTAACCATATAAATTATAACTCATAATCATTTTTGTACAATTTTTAATGATTTTCCAAAGTCAGAACAGGGGAACCCGAATTCATTCTGACCTTGTCTCACAAAACTTATTATATCTCATGATTTACAATTCCATTACTCACACCGTTTCTTTTATAAGAAACTAGACTCAATAATATTTAATTTAATATTTTATTCATCCTCTAATTCAATCTCTACAATTTTTTGTGATTTTTCAAAGTTACACTACTGCTGCTGTCCAAAACTGCTTTAGTGCAAAATGTTGATTTCTATTTTGCCCCAAATTTCACAGTTTATACAATTCGGTTCTTTCTCAATTAACCCATCAATTAATCTAATTTTCTCAATTAATACTTTACCTAGACATTATAAGTTGTTACACAACTATTGAAATTCAAAATTTTCACATATAACTCTATCTTCAAACTCTTTCGCTATTAGGTCCCAAACATTCACTTTCTACTCAATTCTTTCAATAAAATCAGCATATGAACAATTTAAAGCTCTAATTCCATGCTAAATCATCATATACTTCCAACACATATTCATATCAACTTTCAACTTCTTTCATAAAATCAAAACTAATGAATTTAACAAGTGGGTCTAGTTGTAAAAGTCATAAAAATACAAAAATTTCAAGAAATAGTCAAGAATTGAACTTACTTGTAGTAAAAATATGAAGAACTAGCTTGAAGAAGCCCTTCCATGGTGTTTTAGCTGATGAGAATTCAGAAAAATGAAGAGAAATCTAGATAATTCCACTTTGGTCCTAACTTTATTAAGTAAATTTTGCAATATTCCAATTTTACCCTTAATTCTCCTGACTTTGTTGTAGAGGTGTTCATGGGCCGGGCCGGGCCGGGTTCGGGTCAGGCCCAAAAAAAATTTCGGCCCTGGTCCTAGGCTCGGTCAGCCCGCCCGAATATGGGCCTAGAATTTTGCCCAGTCTGCCCGAAAAATTATAAGCAGCCCTGCCCGCACGTTTTTTAAATAAATACCAAAATTTATTTTAAAATTTAAAATAAAATTAAAAAAGTATTTTAAAAATATTTTAAAATTAAAAAATTAAAAAAGTATTTTAAAAAATTTTAAAATAAAAAATTAAAAAAGTATTTTAAAAGTATTTTAAAGTTAAAAATAAAAATAAAATATTTATTATTCGGGCCGGGCAGGCCCGGCAAAAAGTGGTGCCGAGGCCCGCCCGTTTTTAATCGGGCCTCGTTTTTTGCCCAAGCCCATATTTCGGCCTATATTTTTACCCAAACCTCCCATATTTCGGGGGGCCGTCGGTTGGGCCGGCCGCCTGACCATGAACACCTCTACTTTGTTGCTGATTTCATGCCTTTGCCGTCCAGCCCAAATAGACCTTGGGTCTATTTGCCTTTTAAGCCCTCTTCCTTTTATCATTTAAGCTATTTAATCATTTCCCATAATTTTGCATTTGTTACAATTTAGTCCTTTTTGTTCAATTAACTATCGGAACTTTAAAATTTCTCAACAAAACTTTAATACTAACTTTTTAACACTCCATAAATATTTATAAAAATATTTATGGCTCGGTTTAAAATCCCCGAGGTCTCGATACCTCATTTTCGATTCTAATTATTTTAATATTTATTTCTAGTGCACTATTCACTATTTCAAAAAAAAATTTCTAACTTCACATTTAACTTATACTCACTAAATTAATAATATTTTCTACCCATTTGTCGAATTTAGTGATCTCGAATCACCGTTCCGACACCTCTGAAAATTCAGACCATTACATTTTTCCTCGTTGGATTTGTGATCCCAAAACCACTGTTCCGACTAGACCAAAAATCGGGCTGTTACATCACATGAGCAATATTAAAATACATATGATTTTTCATTTAAATTTTATATTGTTGGTTTAGATTGTATTTTATGTTAATGATTTGTTAGTACAAATTTCCGGTGAAGAAAATCCCAAACACATGAACGGAACTTGAACAGAAAAAGAAGAAATAGGATAAGGCTCCAAGGCGTGTATCAAGTCACTATCTTTAAGGTTAATTCGCCCCCACCTATTTTCGGTGTGCAAATGAGTTCCAAGCAAATTAACCTCGAGGATACAATGATTCCAATGACTATTTGCGCTTTGCACTGACGAGAATAGTCCACTACACACTGAGTAATGTATGACAAGAAACTCAATTTCTATAAAGGATTTTTGCAGTAATACTTTAAAAAATAATCTAATAATATTAGAAAATGGAGAAAGAAAAGAAAGAATATTAGAATTTGTTGGTGTATTTTCCAAATGAAATCTCATTCCTATAGGAATTTTCATGTCTCTTCATAGAGAAATCTTTCATCAATAGGTGTCTTTCTAATAATAATGTCTTTAAAATAAATACATAATTATTATTTAATATTATAACTATTCAAATAATATTATTTAAATAGTTATAATTCTTTTCAAAAATCAAATAATATAACTTTTGATTAATTATACCTATTCATTTATAGTTATTGGAACACTATAAATATTTAAAAATGTTCCAACAGCTTTTACTTACCATTGACCACCTACAAATTCAGGATTAGCTAGAGATGCCAAACTTTCTCCCAACTATTGGCTATGGCAGGTCTCATTAGAAAAGTAGTTTAGTCAAATTTTTTATCTGGTGGAATATATATTTATATATGTAATCTTTTTTAATCAGAATTTGATACTTGTTGGTACCATTCTTCATTTTGCATGTAAAAATCATGATACATGAGTAAAATTTGGGTGCGAAAGATGTTAATAAATGATAGCAAAGAAGATAACAGATGGATTTGGTGCGTTTTATAAAAGTTTTAAAAGACAGAAGGGGAAGACAGCTGGTAGTGGTGGCGGCGGCAGCAACAGCAGCGGGCAGTGGTGGATGTGAATAATATGGGTGTGGCGTGGTGATTAACTGATTATATATTTTACCAACTTGAATGGTATATGTTTTATCCAATTGGATGCTTTGATATGAAGATAACCAATTGGGTACTTTTAGCGATTCAAAATTGAAGGTCAATTGTACGAATATTCTTTATCCGTAGCTTTTTTTGTTTCTTTGCCCATGCTTCTTTTATCAAATGCTCGTCGTTTGTCTCGTCTCAATCAGCACAAAGTCCTGCAATAAGCGTTAGATATCACTGAATGCCGAGAAAATCTTTTAGTTTGTCTTTGATTTTCCTCTAATAATATTCCACCATCTCCTTTCCTTGTTTCCTCTAATAAAATTCTTTCATATATTATTACATTATACCTGTATACCCATATTTAAATATATACCAAATTGTCAATATATAAAGCTTTAGTTTAACGATAAGATAGGATTTGAAAATTTTGAGATCTCAAATTTGAATTTATTTTATGTTAGAAAAAAAATGAATGAGAAGATAAGGGTGGAGATCATGTTGGATGGCAGTGAGTAGGAAAATCCAACCATATCTTCCATCATCTATGTTTTTCTTCTCTACTTTAAATTTGGCATCTTCCCATCTTATTTTGTCCATTGAGTTTAGATTTCATATAAAAGAAAATATCCAGAGAGGGTAGGTAAGGCCTCTAACTCCCTTGAATTTAAATCTTTTATATTTAAAAGTAGAAATAAAACATTTAGGAGAGATTCATTTATACAGATATAAAATTAAAATAGTTTTATATTTTTTCGTACCTTTTGTATGATTAAAATTTTAATGATCCAATTATTGAATCTATTGATATAATTGTACTTGTCATGGATGTAAATTTTAAATCAATCTGATATAGCCATTATATCAATCTAAAACATTATATACATTAATATTTATTAAACGGTTGAAAGTCTTTTACCCAAAAATAGTTATAATTGTAAATTTACATCAACTTTGACATGCATGATCTATATGAATGAAATAATAAATTCAACGATTGGATCACTAAAATATTAGTCGTACAAAGAAATAAAAAAAGGGTGTAATACAAGCGTAAATGGGTCCCTCTCAAATTTATTTTGTCTCCAAAAAAATTATATTTTAATATTTACAACTTCTCTTATATAAAATATCTGGTTTTGCACTCGTTGTTTTGATATTCTTCATATTCGTTTTACGGTCTTTTTTAGGTTGATAGTTATCTCCCTTCCAATAATGTCGTCCTTAAAATTTTAAACGTGCATCTCTTTTTAAGAACACAATGTATTTTACCATTGCATTTGATATTTGTTGGTCGATCGATTTCTCCCTCGTAATAACATTCATATTCCCTTTTAAAATTAATTAAAAAAAGCAAGATTTTAAAACAAATTAGAATTGATCTCGAAATCTATAAAAGAAGGAAAAAGAATATGTTTAGAAATGAACCGAATTATCTTGGGCCATTAAAATATTGCAGAAATTTGGCTCCAATGCACGTGAGTTACAACACATAAATGGCCCATAACATGCTCTTTATTCCTTTGCTTGCCTTTTGCGGCTGCTGCTTCACCTCCATGTTGATATCTCAATAGATATCACCATTTAGTGGATTGAAAGAAAAAAAGCATACATCATTGGCATTTTCTTATTTAAATTTTCTTTTTGTTATATACCCCACCTTTGTGCTTATTATTTCATTATGATTATTTTAAATCTCCTTTTAATTATGTACAAATAAACCGACCGATGATTAATATTTTGAATTTTGATTTCTTTAAAAAAAAGTCTAATTATCCAAAGTTATTGTTAAGTATGACTCCTATTTTCAGTCAAATTTGAGAAATAATCTTTTAGTTAAACTCTGTTTATTTGTTTCAGTCAAACACTGATTAGTTTAGATTATTTTATTATTATTTGACATATGAATTTAGCCTATAAATAGGCTCTTTTACAACCTTAGTAAAAACACCATTTAGATTAGAACTCATAACACATTCAGAGAATTTTATGTTTACGTTTTGAGGGTTCTTTGTTTTTCGGGTTTTCGGGGTTTAGTTTTATCTCCATATTTTGTACTCTTCATTCTTTTGCCATTATAATAAAATTATCTTTGCCCGTGGTTTTTTATCCTCTTTGGAAGAGTTTTTCCACCTTAAATTTGTGTGTTCAATCTTCTCAATTTATTCCGCTTTTTTTGTTACTTGTTGCTTAATTGGGACGATCCTTACAGTTATCGATATCTAAACTTGAATTTCTTATTTTAATCAAAGCCAAGGGAGAAAGTTATTCAAGTTTAAACTTAAGATTTGATGTTAACAAAGACTTAAAACGACGCAAATCATTTACTATTACACCAATAGTCAATTTAACTCTAAACTAAAATGTTAATTTATATCTTTTTTTTGATTATTTTTCATGCTTATCTTACCGTCCATGTTTTGGGCTTGTAATTATGTCTTCTTTTAAAAACGCAAATATGTTTTATCATTACGCCTCACTTGTTGACTAAATATTAAATTATATTCAATTTTGAAAGAACATGCCAATGATATATTAATATTAAATTAATTCTTATTTTGCTTGCCCTTTTGTGGCTGCTGCTTCACTTTCACGCTGATAACTCTTGAGATATCACCATCTAGTGGATTTTTTTTTAATACATCATTGGCATTTTCTTATTTAATTTATTTATTTTTGGTTATATACCCATCTTTGGATTTATTATTTAAAAAAAGTTTAATTACAATAATAATGATAAATTACAATTAATATATCCATATAATTAAAATTAAAATTAATCATACACAAACACACAAATAAATAATCGAAATACATTTAGTTTTGATTGCTTCTAAAATGAATCTTGTTGAGTAAATTTATCCCGTGTTCCATTAAAGGGAACATTTGAGTATTTATATATATTATCACTGTTTATGATTTGACTCTACTGTTCATGGACTTGATCCTCTAAGCGTACCAGACACGTGTATCGTTTTGGGTCGTTTGCCAGACTCCGCGGTCCCCACATGCGAGCTCCTTAGGTATGGCGAACTGAGACTGCGAACTCTCCTCGACTTGTGCAAGCTGATACTATGAACTACCCTTGCTGTACTCTCACTGTATGCCTCACAATGCCCATTTGGTGAGGCTAAAATCCTAAACCCTAAGTAGTATAGTCAAATCATGAACAATGATAATATATATAAATACTCAAATGTTGCCTTTAATGGGACACGGGATAAAATTACTCAACAAATCTAATTATCTTAATTTTTTTTATTTTTAGAATTGAATTTTTGTTTTTAATCAAGATGAAAGGGAAAAAGTTTTGCAAATTTGAATTTAGAGATTTAATATTAACAATGACTTAAACAATGCAAATAATTTATTATTAAATGTTAATTTATATAACATGTAATGATGAATAATATTTGTCATACTTGCTCTTTATTCCTTTGCTTGCCTTTTTTGGCTGCTGCTTCCCCTCATGTTGATGCCTATTGAGATACCACCATCTAGTGGATTTAGGAAGAATAAGAATATATCATTGGAGATTTCTTATTAATCTCTTCTATTGTTTTTTCGAAAGAAATTAATTTTTTTTTACTATATATCCATTTTGGGTTTATTATTTTATTCTAATTTTTTTAATTATAATTACAATCAAGAATTATGATCAATATATTCATATAACTACAATGAAAATTAATATTATGATAGACAAACAGATTGATAATAAAAATACCTTTTAACCTTGTTTAATCAAAGTCAAAGGAAAAATGTTATTGAGGTTCGAATTTAAAATTTAATGTAAACAAAGATTTAAATAATGAAAATCATTTATCATTACATCGATAATTAATTTAATTCTAAAGTTAAATATTAATTTATATTGATCTCAATGATATATGAATATAATTTTTTTTGGTTCAAATATGAATATTAAATTAATGAAAATAATATTTGTCAAACTATAGTCACGATAAGTCAACATGTACGGTCATTTGAACCTTCACCACACCACTCACACAAATTGACTCATGAGAAACACAAACCACGTGAGACATGGCTCCTCAATTGTCAAATTCTCAAGTGACTGAACCCCAGCCCAACATCCACCCATGGGCCATGACCCACACTTCCACACTCTACTCTCAACGACTCAAAATCATAGAAAATATCTTCATTTATCTTTCTTGTTTACAGAGTACTTAATGATATTAAGATGTTATGATAGGAGGTGTTTAAATGGTTAATTGAACTGAACTAGTATTAATTGAATTAATTAAATTTTTTAGTTTTTTAACCGTTAATTGAACCGAATTTTTTTTTAAAAATGAACCAAACCGAAATATTTCGATGAATTGATCGGTTAACCAAATTAACTAAAATTTATATTTTTTTATTTTTTGGTTAAAACAAGTATAAAACATATAAAAATTGATGGTGTTCATTTGATCTAATTATCCAATTAAAACCATATATAATTTGTATTATTAATTATTAAGTTCGGTTAATTATTCGATTTCGAATCGAATTAACCGATAACCGAACTTTCAAAAAATTATTAATCGACTTCCAGCCGAATTAAATCGGTTAACCGATCGATTAACTAAATTAGACCAATTCGACCGATTAATTCGATTTTAACCGAAATTTGAACACCCCTAATTATGATAATTTTTTTCAAATTAATCAATAATTTTTTAAATATTCTCACACAAAATTTATTTTCATAATTTTAATAGAATATAATATATTATATAAACAAAGAATACTACGATTACGATTTATGATTTTATTCTGTTTTACTACAAATATTTAATGTTAATATTCTCCCTAATACATACATTAAGGCCGCCAGCCAAAATGAATCATTTATGTATCCAAGAAAGGCATGTAAAACAGCAAGTGTTGACAGCAGTTGCGGTCGCCGTGGATAAATTGTCAACGACACAGACAGCGCCATCTTTATTGAACATGTTCCTGTGCTTTGGAGGAAAGTGCGGTTTTTTACAAAAAATAATATAAAAAAATTAAAAATGACCAAAATGTTATAAAAAAATTTTATTTACCAAAATATATATAATTTTTTTATTTACCAAAATATATAAAAAAACAAAAAAAACCAAAAAAAATAGAAAAAAAACTAGACTGATTTGACAACTCTCTGAGACAATGGAACACTGTTGGCGGCACCAAACAAGGGAACCCTGTTGGCGGCACCAAACAAGGGCTCCCTGTTGGCGGCACCACTCATGTTATAAACATGAACTCTGTCTAGGTGAAACAAGAAAAATCAGAAGAAAAAGAAAAGAAAGAAGAGGTGGTTCGGAAAAAAAGAGAAAAAGAGAGAAAGAGAAGAGAAAAATCAGGTATTTTTTAAAAATAATTGATTATGTTATTGTTATTGTTTTGTATAATTTGTATCTTTTTTGTTTTAGTTTAGTTATTAAGATTAAAATCAATAAAACTCAAATTAATAGTTTTAGTTAGGTTTTTATTATCAAAATATTACAAAAAAAAATAAAAATTTTATAGTATTATTATTATTATTATTATTATTATTATTATTATTATTATTATTATTATTATTAAGATGTTACTTAGTATTATTGTTAGTAAAAATTAGTATTATTTTTATAGTTAGTTATTAATAATTTTAGTTAGTATTATTTTGTATATAAAATTATTAATATTATTATTGTGTTAGTTATTAGGATTAGTGGTTAAATGGCTTTCATGTACAAAATTGAATATTGAAACATTAATTTTTTATTTAAGTTATTTATTATCCGTATGAGATGTTTTACGAGATTTTGTTTATTTTTGATGATTAAATATTGAAGATGGATGCTAAGTTTTTTGTATGCGTTTATTTCGACGGAGTCATCTTGACAACAAGTGTTGGATGTGTATTTGAATGTCAGCAACAAATAGCAATGAGATTTAATAGAAATGTCTCGTTTGATGAAATGAAGGCAAGGATTAAAGCAAAAATTTTAAGACGTTGTGGGAGAAGGATAGTAAAATTTTCTACAAGTTTCCGGTTTAACAAATCCACCAAATTCATTGAAATGGAACTTGCAAACAACGAAGACGTTGAGACAATGGTCGATCTCTCTGGGGAACGGAGTGACAAGAATGCACCGATTCACTTATTTGCTGAGTTAGTCGGTATGGAGCAAAATGCATCTGATGAAGAAGACGGGGCTGAAGAACCGCGGATGGTGGCTCCAATATCATACGTTGATAGTGAATCAACTATGGGTGGGATCGGTATCGACCTGAATATTACACCGATGTTGATATGGTTGGTGGTGAAGAAGAATGTGGTTGCGAAGAAGAAGGTGGTGGCGATCATTGGGATGAAGAGGTCGATAGTGACGGTGATCCCGATGTGGACGATGTACCTGATGATATCGACAATGAAGACATTAACGCTTCTTCGATCGGGGAGCAGATGCGGCATATTTTGATACACAATAATCTGGGCTACATGTCGCTCATAGACCCGACGCAGTATGTATGTAGTGAGTTCCCAGTACCACGAAATAGTTCATTGTCACGGTGGCCGTAACATCGATGATGAGGAGTTATTCATAGGCGAGATTCATTTGTAAAGAAGAGTGCGATATGCCATCAAAGCAGACAAATGAATATATCGATTGATTATAAAGTCACGGTGTCTACTCCGACAATATATGTTGGGAGTGTTGGAAGGCGCGGAAGGTCGCAATTGGCGAGTCGAAATGCATTCATTAAAAGTTCTCAAATGTGGGAGATACGAAAATTTGTTGGTCCTCATACATGCACATCAACACGTATGATAGAAGATCATGGAAAACTTGATTCAAAAACAATCTGTACGTGTATCGTGCCAATGGTGAAGGACATGCCGACCATTAAAGTTTGATGCGATTGCGAAATGCAAGCACGATTCCAGTATCGAGTCTCATATCGGAAGGCATGGATTGCTAAACAGATGGCGATGGAGCAACTGTATGGAGATTACGATTCATCGTATAACGAGCTTCAAGGTTGGATAGCTGCTATGCGGGAGTATGTACTGGGACTGTGATTGAGTTGCAGACAAGGCCATATTACGGCGGATGACCGATTCTGAAGCAGCAAAAGGATTTTCCATCGGATGTTCTGGACGTTCGATCCATGTGTGCGGGCATTTCCCCACTACAAGCCACTTGTGCAGGTGGATGGGACCTGGCTGTATGGAAAATATACACAGATCCTACTTCTTGCAGTTGCTCAAGACGGCAATGAACGCGTGCTCGATAGCATTTGCTATCGTAGATAAAGAGAACATGGAGTCTTGGGAATTCTTCCTCACAAACCTACGGAGGTATGTTATTAGCAACGATAACATTTGCATCATCTCCGATAGAGGGAAGGGTTTAATTGCAAAGAATCGATCGTTCCGGCAGTGCAGTGGAGATCATTTTACTGCATCCGTCACATTGCGGCTAACTTCCACAAAGATTACAAGAATGCAGACTGGAAGAGACAAGTCGTGGCAATGGGTAAATGATAACCTTATATTTTCAATATAAGTTGTAATGTTTCATGTTATGGAGTTACTAGAACTTATTTTTCTTAATACGTATGCAGCGTACCAGTTAGAGCCACATATGTTCCGACAAAAAATGATTCGACTTGAGAGTGACATGGAGGGGCAGACAAACACATCTTTCCGACAATGGTTGGGCACAATGGAGCCGTGGCAATGGGCTCAAAGTTTTGACGAGGGCTTTCGTTTTGGCCAAATGACCACAAACTTAGTCGAAGGGATCAACGCTGTTTTGTTAAAAACACGTCATCTTCCAATTGCATCTGTATTTTCTGCTACTTTTTACAGGCTAGCTACTTTGATACCAAGAATGGGTCAGCAGCAAGTCGACCAGATTGAGGCGGGACACGTGTTTGTCGAACATGTCAGGGATACAATGGTCGCAAACCGTCGGTTGGCGAGGTCAATGAATGTAGAAATATATTCACGACGACTGGAAACATTTCGAGTTACTGAGAGCATCAGTCGTCGACCTGGTATACCAACTAGGTCCTACGGAGTTGATCTCCGGAACCGACGGTGTGAGTGCAAAAGGTTCGAAACACTTCATTATCCCTGTGCGCATGTCGTGGCAGCATGTGCTAAAGTTAACGTCAATGTTGAACAATATGTCGATGATGTGTACACGCTGGAGCGCACATTGCGTGTCTGGGAAAATGAGTTCCCCGTCTTGCCTGACCTATCAACGTGGGTGTGCCTTTGACGACTTTCGAGTTTCTCCCAGACAGAGGGCTGCGGAGGAATCCGAGAGGTCGTCCGCAGTCAAGCAGAATCCGTAATGAAATGGACATCAGGAAGAAGTCTGACGGAAAGCGTTGTGGAATATGCAGGTTAAGTGGTCATAGTCGGAATAAATGCCCTAACCGAAACTTTCATGTTGGACAGTCGTCCGGATCGGGTCGTAATTGACCTAATATTGTAAAATTTTTATGTGTAATGATAAAAAACTATACAAATGGTTATGATTACATTGTATCCAAATTAAGTTATAAAATAGTATATGGCGTTTGGAATTATTAATATTATATCGAAAATGGAGGCATATAACCTTAAATTAAGCTTTAATATAATGCAACTTTAAAATAATTATATTGGTAAAAGAAATTGAACAATAACCATGGCCCAAAGATGATGCGATCCCATGGCACATGTTTGTACATTAACATGTTTGTATTTTTTGTAATATTTTGATAATAAAACCCTAACTAAAACTATTAATTTGAGTTTTATTGATTTTAGTCTTAATAACTAAACTAAAACAAAAAAAAATACAAATTATACAAAACAATAACAACAAAATAATCAATTATTTTTTAAAAAATAACTTCTTTTTCTCTTCTCTTTCTCTCTTTTTCTCTTTTTTTCCGCAGCACATCTTCTTTCTTTTCTTTTTCTTCTGATTTTTCTTGTTTCAGCTAGATAGAGTTCGTGTTTATAACACGAGTGGTGTCGCCAACAGGGAACCCTTGTTTGGTGCCGCCAACAGGGAACCCTTGTTTGGTGCCGCCAACAGGGTTCTCTTGTTTGGTGCCGCCAATAGTGTTCCCTTGTCCCAGGGAGTTGTCAAATCAGTCCAGGTTTTTTTTAGTTTTTTTATTTTTTTATATATTTTGGTAAATAAAAAAATTATATATATTTTGATAAATAAAAAAATTTATAACATTTTGGTAATTTTTAATTTTTTTTATATTATTTTTATAAAAAACCCGAGAAAAATGGTTTGTTAGGTCGTCAGTTTTGTATTCATTTTCCAACGCGCCTTACTTTCACGAAACAGAACAGCCATTGGTAGTGGGAAAAACAGAACAGCCAAAAACACGAGCTCATTACTGCCAAAGTTGACTGGAGTAGCAATCAATCATTTTTTTTTTCCCAGATGGTCTTAGAATTGGGGGCCTACATTTGCAAGTTGCAACATGCTTCACTCTCTTAATTACCATACATGGAGGGAGCCATTGTGCATTGCGCAATACCCATGTCACGGCAGTTGCTACACATCATACAGCATTTGGTATCTGACAAAAAATATATATTATAAAAAAATATTGTATGTGTACAATATATTATATTTTAGGTTAACGGTAAATTTAAATTTTAGTTTTATTTTATTTTATTTTTCTTAATTTTGTTACTTTTCAAATTTTTAAAAATAAATTTAATTGTTATTACTGTTAAATTTTTCATTAAATTCAAGTTAATGTTATATTTTTATTACATAGTTACCAAATGAATATATATTAACTTACAAAATTTTGTACTACCCAATTTAGCAACAAAATTTTAATAGCGTTTATAATTGAACTTGAATTTTAAATTCAAAACAATAAAGAGAGAAAATTCTGAGTTAAAAATAAATGGACTAAATTCTAAAGGCATAAAGGATATAGAGGCTTAAAATATATTTTAACATGTTTTTTCTTGCCAAAAAAATAATAGCTAATTCTTACTATTATTCAAATGTGAAATTGCTAAAAAAATTGTTTTTTAAACAATAATATTCATATATGTTCCTTTTGACACAATACTTAAAATTACCCATAGTCCTTCCCCAACTCATAAATAGGAAGATAATACGTTTCAACACACTTGAACCTACGTTCTCTTACATTGACAACAATATCCATACCAATCGAACTAAGACTCAATCGACTTTTGTATTTTTTTATTAAATCAATAAAAACCCACCTTTAATTATAATCAAACTTAAATTCGTAATATTTAAATTTTCAATTTTACCACTTAAATTGCATGTGTTTTCATAAAATTTTAATATATATGAAGGTAATCAACTCAAGAAGGAATTATATTCAAATTTAAATTTAATAATAGAAATAGAAACGTACAAGTAAGATGTTGTATACATCATTTAATTTTTATTTTGTTAGCCCTTGAACTCGCTTTTTATTAAATCATTCCAAAATAGATAAAAAGTTAAATATTTTTGAACTTTTCTAACATGACATCATATGGATGACACGTCAAGATTTAATTACTTCTTTAAAATTTTTAAAAAATTAAAATTATTAAAAGGTATAAAAATATAAAATTAAATATTTTTAGAATTTAAAATAATTAAATTTTAAATTTCATTCACATCGCAATTCACGATATATGTCACAACAAAGAAAGTTAACAAACGTTAACTTTTCCATTCATTTGAAATGGTTTTACAAAAATACAAATTCAAAAGCTAAAACGACATTTTTATAAAGTTGAAGGGTAAAAAAATTATTCCAAACCAAAACAATTTAATTGCATATATTATTGTACAATACAAGCAACAAAATTAATGTTTCTTTGTTCATTTATTTAATTATTGTTTTGTGCATTTGGATGAACCTTGAGTCTGCATTCGCCAAAAGATGAAATTTAATATTTTATTTAAGAAATGAAAATAAATAATTAATAAGTGAATATAATTGGAGTTGTTCAGCTGTCACATATAATCAACGTTGTCATCCCAAAGACCTGAAAAGAAGACTATTAATTTATTACAATTACACTTTGAATTTAAATTCATGGATGTGTGAAGTTTTCAATGTTGAGCATGTCGCCGCATCTACTTAGCATGTCATCCCTCCATTTTTCAAACCCTATACCAAATACAATTATTGTTATTAATTATGAAATAATGTTTAGAATAATATACAATAATTGTAGCTTCTATTCCAACAAGTTGGTTGTGGTATATGAATTATGAAAACATGCCAACATGGGAGATCGTCAATGTGTAATGTAATTTTTAGATCCCACCCAAGTTATACCCTAAGACCTAAAACCAATACTTGATTTCATGATAATATATATACACTTGCTTGAGTGGTTTCATGGTATTTCTTCTATTTTAATATATTTATTTACAATGAGAATAATAACTCCATGATTATATGGAGAATAGCTTGTTATTACATTTAAATTTATGTGTGTTATAGCTGAGAATAAATTCTGCTTTCACTTAAAATATGTTGTCTTTAGGAAAAAAGCATGTTGTAGAGTTTTTATAAGTGAATTTAGAGGATGAGATGTGTTTTAAGAGTATATATAGTAAAATAAATTAAAATTTTATGTATATAAAAGATAGATATTAGAATTTCAATTTATCAAATAATTATCTTTTCTTACCAAAAAAAGTTATTTGCTAAAATGTCAATTGCACATATTTTATTTGTAATTCAATAATTATTTGATACAGATATTTAAAAATAAAAATAAATGAAACCCATGATAATTTATTAAAAATTTAAAAAATTCAACCTAACAAATAATAATTTTATTATTTTTAACATAAAAAAGAGTCGATTAAATCTAAAATAAATAAATGAACACACACATATATATAATAATCTTGACTCTGACAATCTACTTAATAATAACCCATATAATACAAGTTTATAAAATTATTGAATGGTGTGAATCAAATGAAATAACATTATTGCATTTTTGTCCTTCTCTTATTCTTCTCCTTCTTGAGTCCAGTGTTGAAATTACTAGTAAATGAGGGATTATTTCAAAAATTATTGTACTAAAAACAATATAATAGTTCACGGATGCAACATGTGGTAGTGTTTTTCTTATGATGTTGATTTGGTATTTCAATTCCCATATATATAAAATCATCCATTGAGTAAAGAAAATAATTGATAGAAATATGTAGGGAATTCTTATCTAATATTGTTGAAAAAGTAACTTAGTCAATTTCAAAATAAATCGAATAGTTTAATTCTTATACTATTTAAAATAAACCGATTGATTATATAAACTATAAGAGAAAAGTAATTTAGGGTGTGTAAAATTTTAATTTTATGAAATAAAATTTTTAATATTTATTTCTTCAACAAGTGATGAAATTTGAATCGAATAATCTCTAACAATATAATAGCTTCAAAGTATTTATTCCAAAATAACTGGTCCCTCTTGTACCCTGTTTAGCGTTGTTGAAATAAAATGCTAAATCTTTCTACTTTTCAAAAAAGTTAAAATTATTAGTGTTGGAGCTTTCTGGGAATGTTGAAGCATGGTTGAAATCTTTGATGGAGAGGATTATACTCAAAACAAAATATTGAAATCCATTTTTATTGTAATTAGTTCAATTTAAACACACATTTTACTCCAATAAATAAATAGGTTTTCATTTATTAAATGAGCTATAAAAAGCCTCTTAAATTTCGAAAATGAGAATGATGTGATGGTTGTATGGGTAAATATTGAGATACTTTAGATTTAAATTTTCTCATGTTATGTGCCTCGGTTTTAAAGTTTAAATTTTACTACGTACGAGTTGTATTTACAATTTTAATCAATTATATTTTATATTAAGTTCCAACATGTTTACTTTTATTTGCAAAGTTTTTAAATAAGTTTTATTAAAATAAATAAACCTTGAAAATGAGAGAATCTTTTTCACTTAAATTCTATATTTTAAAATATGTAGCACTATTTAGTGGTTAGAGACTGTTTGAAAAGTTGTTCCTTTCACACTTTGCATTAATTAATATACAAAATGTGTTGGCTAAAATTATATACAAAAATTGTTCTTAATTTTTTTAAGTACTATTTTAGGATACACTGAACAACTAAATTTATTTAAGAGTTAATTGGTATAACTTGTTCATTAGCTATTTGGTTATTGTTCTTGTTTTGAGATAAATTTGACTCTTAAATTTTTTAAATGGTCAAATTTAATCATCAATTTTTTAAAAATTTTGAAATGTTGTTTTGTAACTAAAATGATAAACTTTTAAATATGACAACCCATATGATAATCCATGTGTACTTCATATATATATATTGGAATCTTATGAGTTTTTTATATTTTTATTGATGTGACATATAAGACAAATAATGTCATGTCAATACATGTGACCTGCAACGTGATTGCCTCACCAACATCGTTAAAAAGATTAATGTTTAAATAGGTATTTCTATTTATAAAAACGATTTGACTCTTTTTGAAGTGTTAATTTTCAAATTTAGTTAAAAAAATAAAACTCAAGTCGACCAAAAATTCTAAACCTTGAAGATTAAAACTTTCATTATGTCTAAATAATCTGATGAGACGGAAGACTTTACATAACTTTGCTTGAAATATTAAATTTAAATATTTAATATAATTTTATTTAAAATTTAACTTAACGACAGACATTGTCAAAATATATATTTAATATATTGATGTAATCTAACCAAGTTTTAAAAATAAATTATTATGAATTTAGTATACACACCAAATAATAAACAAGCATGACTAACAACTTCAATAATCATAATAAAAATTTTAAATTTTAAAATTTAAATTAAAAATAAGAAATTTTATTTTTAACTTTTTTAGTAGGATTGAATTTTAAACATTAAATGAACATCTTTTGGCTGCATGATAGTTGATGAGGATGCTCTCGATATTATATATATAGTGGAACTAAAATCAACCGAGATTGATCTAAGTAAGTATTCTTCATATATATTGCTTATCAAGGGCTTTAAAGAGTGTGAGACAACCACTTAATTATTCTATTTGTTCTTTTCGGTATGATAGATAAGACATTCTCTTAACTTTTGAAATTAAAAATTGAAAAGAAATCTCAATTATTCAACAATTTCAGCTCTACCTAGAATTTTTGACCAGGAAATTTTAGGTTTTTCTTTTAATTTTGATTGTGTTTGAAAAGATAATAATTATTTGAATTATTTATGTATGATATGTTTGATTAATTGTTGTATTTAGTGTGTTTTATTGAATCGAGTGTAATTGAAGCATAATAATTATATAATTTAATTTTAAATGAGATACGAGAAATAGAATAATTATACAATATAATTAACCATGATGACTTTTCCAAACTTTCTTTTAATTACTTGTAATTCTTTTATGGAATCCAACCGGCTTATTTAATTAATTCGTTTTCTTATAAGCACTTATAGGAATTTTTTTATGCAAAACCTATTTTATATTCATAATTCCTTTTCACCTTTAAATCGGAGGAATAGCCAACCGAGTTAAAGATGAATCGGTGTTAATTATTAATTCAAGAAGGAAAATATTAGTAAGTGCGTAATAGCAACGATGAAGGTGACATATATAGAAAGAAATATTAATAATAATGCATTAAATGTAAAAATAATATTAAATTTCAGCGACAATTATTGAAATTAATTCAAAGGAATCGCTTTCTTTCCTTAGTATTATTCCATACATAATTTTATCAGCATAATTATTATTGATCATCTTTCAAAAGAATCTGATGTCCCATTAGAAGTCTAGCTTCTTCAAGTGATCGATGATGAATAATTCTAATTAAAAAGCTTTAACTTATATTAGACCCATTATATAGGTCAAACGATTTTTTTAAAATATATATATATTGATGGTTTTATTTTTATTATTAAAAGGATTATATTGTCTTGACTTAATATTTTTAAGTAAATTATTTTAAAGGTTTTATACAAATTATTAAAAATACACTACTAATAATATTTATTGTTTGTTAAAAAATTATATATAAAATTCCGTTTTATCTAGAAATAAGTTAGAAGCTTAAATATTATTGCAATATACCAGTACAAGACAAAAGTGGTTTTTCAGTAAATTCCACTTAATTTTACCATTTTTAATTAACCGGAGACAAGCTCCCATTGAAAAATACCATGATCATTGAAGAGAAGACCAAGTCAAAGTATTGAGTAAAGTATAGGAGAATGACGAACCAAGTGACATCTCTAAATAATATTCCACTTTTAGCATGGTTTTGGTTCCATTTTAAAATCTTATATTAAATTTCAGTAATTTAAAAATATAGTAATATGTTTATTTCTATATTAAGAAATTAAAATAACTAATTGAAAATCATATTACTTTTATGTTGAATAAGCCCATTTTGTCTCCATTTTTTCAAACCTAATAACATTATTCCTTCTTAATTTTCATGACCAAAACTGCAAAACTCACTTAGCATGCCCATGATTTTCAGACAGTGAAAAAAGTTTAATTTTTGTGAAATTTAATATTATAAATTTAAATAATACGTAGATAATAATGAAATTATAGTTTTGAAGTATCCAAGACTGTTTTTATAAAGCATATTATCTCGAAATAAGGAAAAAAAGTCTAAAAATGTCGAAACTTGAAAATGATCCTGAAAAGGAACTGCTGTAACTACATCGACTAGATATTTGTAAAGAATTCCAACTTACTCAGTAGTGGGATGGTCAAAACTGGCGACCTTTGCTTATCAACGAAACATCATTTTCTCATATGCTTCTTTGCTCGACATGAAAACAAGCCAAGTTTTATTTTAAAAGTGATTAAGGAATTTTTTTTTAAATCTAATCGGAGATTAAATTAATTATATTTTCGGATTTATTTAAATGAAAATTTAATATTTAAATTTATTTTCATGTTAAATAATATTAAATATAATTAATAATTAATAATTAATAAAAAATATGTATTTGGTTTGATGATAACGTATTTAATATATAAATTTTAAATTTATATTCTCGTTAATTTAAAAATAAAAATGGCCACGGGAGTTAGTTGAGATGACAAGAGTCTCTTTTACCTTAACCAGTGGTCGAGGGTTCGATCCTCATCCTGAGTATAGAGCAACTTTAAAACTTGTAGCCAATATTTACCCCTTTAATGGGTCTGCAGAATGCGAATGATTAATTACTGAGCATGTTTCGGCAGATACCTTGATAAATAAAAAATAATAATTATTGAGTTGAGCTTACACCCCTAGTTCAAGCAATAGATTATCGCGTGAGTACATGACATCTATTGGCTGGCTCTTTTTTTTTTTTGTTAAATTTTGTTAGTATTCTTTATATTATGTGTAAGTTATGGATTCAGTTCTTATATGCTAATTCAATAATTTTTAATCATTGTACTTTTCAAAATTAAAGTGTTAATCTTGATCAATGGTAGCCATTAAATTCGTCATTTTGAATTTTGTTATTTCTAAACTCTTACACAAAAACATATATCAATGTAATATTAGTTTGCTATTTTCATATAATACTCTAAAAATATTCCTATCATTTTAGTTGATGAATATATTTAAAGAAAAATTCTCAAATTCAAGTTTTCTATTTTGTGTAAATGATGTGTAAGTGTTTAGTTTCCTTTTATTATAGTTTAAACCATACTAGTGCGAGCTATATCCGGATATATTTTGGCTTTAGGTCAATTTATTTTTATAATGGTTGATTCTAGTTATAACTATTTATAGGTGCCCCGGTAGGGGTTGGTAGAGGCCCCAGTCCCTTAAAATTAGAAATTTAAGATTTGATCTTTTAAAATTTATGAAGTTTTAAATTAATATATGGGAAAATTACACTTTGACTTCCCTCAAAAGATAAAATTTTGATTTAATTCTTTTAAAAATTATAAAGACAAACTATTAAAATGATGAAATTACATTTTAACTTTTCTAATAATTTAATTCTAACCCCAAATTTTCTATTTGGATATATATTATTTATAATTACATTTGTTCATACTTATAATCTTTTAAAGAAAATTTAAATTATCTTTTCTTAAACATAAAACAAAGCATATTACATAATTTCAAACGAAATTATATCACATCATCGTTTAATTAAAATTATATTATTCTTCAACCAACAAATTTTATATTATTAATGTTAAATTACATAATCATTCTTCAATAAATATTAAAAGTCAAGCATAAAACGTGCATCCAATAATATAAAACTTAAAATATCTAATAAGGATTAGAAGTATACTTTATCAAAAAGTAAACTTTTTTATTATATATTTTGGATACTTTAGCTAATTTCTAATCTCAATCCAAATTAACCAATAGTCAATTTTTATTTAAAATATTAATTAACTAATTAATCAAAATTAATTTAATTAAAACCAAATTATGCTATCCTAAATAATTTCTTTAGCAAATCCAAGGTCAAAGAAAAATAAAAATGTCGGTCCAAGAGCATCTAATTATATATAATTGACTACCATTTCCTGGAAGGAGATAGTGTTCTATTTTTCTCAAGAAAATGAAGGGTGTTCAAATCACTTGGAAATTTATGCTTTCATTAGGAAATGTGAACCAAAGACGGGAATTAGGTGCTATAATTGCCCTGTCCACCCACAAATGGCAATGCTTTTTAAAATTTTACAAAAAAAAAAAAACCTAGTTAGAAATTTAATTATATATGTGGATGATGAAATTGAAAATTCAAAATTTTAAAATATCGTGGTTTTGCAAATCAATTTAATTAAGTTGGAATTCACACTAAATTTTAGCAAAATTATATAAATACACCTGTGCTCATACTCAAAACAAGTTTGATTTCCCTTTGTAATAAAGGACTGAAATGGTGGAGCCTTGTTTATTGTTTAGGGTTATGATCATTTAATTAAACAAAGTATTTGACTGTCATTAACTAATTATAAATATTAAAATTCTGGGGTTCATGCAAATAAAGAAAAAGAACCTTATTCCCCTTCAACAAGGGATGGATGAGAGGCAATGACCAAGAGAATTTGAATCAAAGGTGGTCCTTTAAAGACAATAAATTAAAATTTTAATTATTCTTGCAAAAAGCTCTTCCCTTCTACTATATAAGCAACCCAAATTTCATCACCTAGACTCATAACCAAAAATATATTAAAGTTTATTTCTTGTTAGCATCTATCCTTGTAGAGAGGTGAGGGTAGCTAAGGCACAATACTGAAGGTATGAATAATTTAAGCTCATTTTTGTTTTGTAGGGTATAGCATTTATAATGGTTAATTAAGCTAATTGTTATTTATAATAAAAATATATAAAAGCTACAAGTTAACCATGAAGTCTATTAGTAAGTAAATCAATCTTCTTGATTTGGCTAACTATATATTTAGGTATTTACTATGTTTGAAATTCAAGAACACCTGGGAACCAAAACAGTGAATCAGGGAGTGTCTGTAATGGACTAAAGATTGTTGCAACTTGCAAGCAACTAGGAAAGTGGAGTGATATGCATGCCTAGTTTGTGGGGCAACCCTAAGATTGTTAGGAAAGATTTTGTGATATAGGTTAAACACGGAAAGAGAGGCTGATAGGCTATGCCTATTAGTTTTAACCGAGTGGAGTGAGTGGTCTCTCGGGCCATTTTAGGGCGACTCAGAGAGTTACTTCACATTGAACACGTATGGTCTATGTCATTTTTCTCTTTTAATAATATATGGTCTATGTCATTTAGAACACGTGCTAGTCTTTGCAGCCTTTGTTTTTCAACCCACAGCATCTATAAACTCCAACCCCCAAATTCAATTCCCCATATCTCTATCCCATCTCCTGGAAGAGGGACTTCAATGCTCTGAATCATTGGGTTTGGAGTATTGGGAAGTGTATAAATCTCAGTGTCAGTGAAAAAACAACTGTCACTGCGATAACCGGACGTTGATACCTCAACGTCAAAGACCCATCACCTTTGATTTATTTATAGAGGAAGCTTACAAGGCTATAGTTGAAGGAGTTCTTTTCATCATTTCGTTTATCAGACAAGAAGACGCAGGCTTAATTTTTGTTGGGTGTTTTTTTTTCCTTTTCTTTAACCGAAGATGGGGGAGGAAGTGCTTCCACAAGGTGGGACCAAGTGCTATGATGACGATGGCCGCCTCAAGCGATCTGGTAAGTTCCACCAAGTTGTAATGATATGAATCTTTTTGGCTTTTTGTTTTCCTTTTTAAATTTTTGTACTTGGAAGGTAAAAAGGGTCACTTGCACATCCTATCGATGGGGCATCACCCATCGAAGTTCGAAGATGATTCTGAAATTTAAAAGCGCTTGGATAAAAACATTCATTCTGAAATTGAGTTTTTATAAAAAGATCGGGTGCATTTAAAATATAGTTTGGGTTAAGGTTTAAATTTAGTTATTTTTAAATTTATAATATTTTATAATATGTTATTTTTATATATTATAATAATTTATTACTTATAAAATAATTTATATACTATTATAATATAAACATAAAAAAGTATCAAGAAAATTATATATAAAATTTTAATAGATTAAAAACATATAAAATATTATAATTAAATTAAAAATAATAAATAATATGGACGAGCTTAAAATAGATTTTAATTAATTATTTATAAATATAGTTGGGTTTGAATAAAATTTTAAGTTTATATTTTAGATTGGTTCGGGCTTGAGAAGCATATATAGTATTAATATCATGGTTCGGACTTGAAACTAGAGGTGATCATGGGTTGGGCTACCCAGCCCGGCCCGATGGCTCGTCCGAAAAATGAGAGGGTTCGGGTAAAAATATAGGCCCGAAATATGTGTTTGAACAAAAAACGAGGCCCGTTTCGGGCCCGAGTAAAACTTTTTTGGCCTGAGCCCTGCCCGAATTATATATTAAATATATATATTTTTATTTTTAATCAAATATACTTTTTAAAATTTAATATGCTATTTTCTTTTTAAAATATGCTATTTTGGTGTTGTAAAATTTAATATGGGTCGGGCCGAGCTTGGGCTTAGTAATTTTCTTTCGAGTCAGGCTTGGACAAATTTTTAGGCCCATATTTTAAATCGGGTCAAGCTCGAGCCTAAAAAACGGGCCTAAAATTTTTTCTAGGCTCAGTCCGAACCCGGCCCAGCCCATGATCACCTCTACTTGGAACCATAGGTGCTCATGGGTTTAGGTGGGTTGGTTTCGAGTCAAGCCCATGTAAGGTATTTAGACTATTTTTTCAAGCCTAGGCCCATCTCGACCTGAAAAATAGGCTTACATTTTTGTCCAAGCCTGACCCAATTTAAGAAATATGAACTTAGACCTAACCTAGCCCTCCCATATTTATTTATTTTTAGATTAGTTTTTATTTAAAAATAATTTTTTAAAAAATATAATACATTAAATGCACTAAAAAACGATAGAGTAAAAATCTTCTAACACATTAAAATATTTATATTAAAAAAACAATATCATAAATATAATAAATATTTTATTATATTAAAAATAATACCATAAATATAGTAAATGTTTTATTGTATTAAATATAATTTTTAAAACTTTATATTTTGAGTTAGGTTATTTAGTTGATTAAGTGTTTTTTTTTAAGTTTTGGATAATAGATTTAATTGTTATTGGGTTAGTGGTTTAATATAAATATAAATAATTATTATTTTACATATATAATTAATATAATTATTTTTATAACATAATATATTCGGGCCGAATTAGAGAAAAAACAAATATTAAAATTTATCCAAATTCTTTTTCGAATGAACCATCGTACCAGGATGGGTGACTCCATCCATCAGCATGTCTGAATTCACTTTCTTTTTTTTTTCTGACCTTAACATCGCTGTTTTTCCTTTTTGGCAGGAACCGTGTGGACCGCTAGTGCACATATTATTACAGCAGTCATTGGTTCCGGGGTTCTGTCACTGGCTTGGGCCACGGCTCAGCTGGGATGGGTCGCTGGTCCATTGGTGATGATTTTGTTTTCTTTTGTAACTTACTTCACCTCCACTCTTCTTGCTGCTTGTTACCGCTCTGGTGACCCTGTTAACGGCAAGCGAAACTATACTTACATGGATGCTGTCCGATCAAATCTTGGTATCTATCTATATAAATCAAACTTTCACTTCCATTAGCAAATCGGATTTTATTTTCTAAATGTTTTTAAGCTTAACATCTTTGTTTTCTGCTTTTTCAGGTGGGTTTAAAGTTAAGATTTGTGGGTGGGTTCAATACTTGAACCTTTTTGGAGTTGCCATTGGGTACACCATTGCATCATCAATTAGCATGATGTGAGTTTCCAACTTCAAATTTGTAGATTTAATGAAAGAATAAATGGTTTTTTTTTTTTTTTGGCATTTGTTGGGGGGCTAAAATAGTTGGATGTTTTGATATAACAGGGCTATCAAAAGGTCGAATTGCTTCCATGCTAGTGGTGGCAAAAATCCATGCCATATGAATAGCAACCCTTATATGATTGCTTTTGGCATTGTTGAAATCATTTTCTCTCAAATTCCCGACTTTGATCAACTATGGTGGCTCTCCATTGTTGCTGCTGTCATGTCTTTCACCTACTCTACAATTGGACTTGGCCTTGGTATTGGTAAAGTAGCAGGTATTAACAGCTCCGTTGCTGCAACTCTTCGTTTTTCTTTAAGTATCAGTGTCCGACACTTTTATCTAATAACATTTTTTAATTTACCAGAAACTGGGACAATTAGGGGAAGCCTGACTGGAATCAGTGTTGGAACTGTGACTCAAACCCAAAAAATATGGAGGAGTTTCCAGGCACTTGGAGACATTGCTTTTGCCTATTCATACTCCCTTATACTCATTGAAATTCAGGTATATATAATTTATCCAAACTATAATAATATTACTTCTTAAAGCCATTAGAACTTGTTCAACTTAAACAATATGGTGATTTTTTTTATAGGACACCCTTAAGGCTCCACCAGCAGAATCAAAGACAATGAAGAAAGCAACCTTGATAAGTGTTGGAGTGACGACCTTGTTTTACATGTTGTGTGGTTGCATGGGCTATGCTGCTTTTGGAGACTTGTCACCTGGAAACCTTTTAACTGGTTTTGGATTTTATAACCCGTTTTGGCTCCTTGATATTGCCAATGCTGCCATTGTGATTCACCTTGTTGGTGCATATCAAGTTTACTGTCAACCTCTTTTCGCCTTCATTGAGAAAAGCGCGACCGAGCGGTTTCCGGACAGTGAATTCATTACCAAAGATATCAAGATCCCGATCCCGGGTTTTCGCCCTTACAATCTCAACTTGTTCCGATTGGTTTGGAGGACAATTTTTGTGATCATTACAACATTGATCTCCATGCTTCTTCCTTTCTTTAATGACATTGTTGGACTCCTTGGGGCACTTGGATTTTGGCCATTAACAGTTTATTTCCCAGTTGAGATGTACATTTCACAAAAGAAGATACCTAAGTGGAGCACAAGATGGGTTTGTCTTCAAATCCTTAGCATTGCTTGTCTCTTTATCACCATTGCCGCAGCTGCCGGTTCGATTGCCGGGGTTGTTCTTGATCTCAAGTCGTTCAAGCCCTTTGCGACAGTATACTAGTTCGGTAGAATTGACCCGGTATGATTCGCAACATTCACGGACAGTAAAAGGCCAAGAAAAACTGATCTTTTAGGAACAAATGAAGGTTGTTGTTCATGTTCATATATGAAGCCAGAATTTGCAGTTTTTAATTACCTTATAAATTCAACAAAAAATGGAGGCCATTTGGGTGACCATTTCCACTTGTAAGTTGTAACTTTCAATGTCACTCAATCCAAAGGAAAAAAGAATTGAACTCAAGTTGAAGTTTTTGTCATACAATTAAAGCTAGAAATTTAAAAACTTTACTGCATGGTTCATGCCAAAAACTGCGTAATATCTACTGGGGAAATCCTTATTTTATATAATATGACAACTCCATTAAAAGCAATATAGCATTGAAAGTGTCAAAGTGCACATGTCTATTCAACAGTGGCACCAGCTTATCTGCAAACAGAGCCAAAATTTATCCATAGAATTTCAGTATCTATTACCTTTATTGAATTTATTCTTTTTAAATAATGGTGATTTTTACTAATCCATAGGCCATAGGAACAGGTTCTGATTGTCACTGTCCATCAATTAAACAAGGTGATGGAAAGAAGCTCACTTTCAGTGGCTCTCAATAGATTTGACCTTTTAACACTTGGACCCCTGGAAAAGGCAGGGATTTTGGTGTTATTAAAAACTAAAAAGCTGGAAAAGTAGGAACCTTTTATCATGTTATGCTACGATTAGCCCAAATCTTTTACAAGCATTTACTTAGTTGACTTATCAGTGATTAATTTAACTTCAATTTCAAGGCAAAATAATTCACACCATTAGAAGCTTGTTTGAGACTTAAAAAGAGTCTATCTACTCCACTGCTTGTGCTCCCACTTATTTCTAAAATGCCACTACCATGCACCACTAATAATATAATAATAATGCCGCCTCCTAAATGAGCCATTTTTTTGGTCTTCAGTATAATTGAGAAATGTGCAAGTTTAAACCTTAAATAAGGCATAAAAGGTGATACGATGGACAATTCATCATGTGTTGCACATGTAAAAGCTCCGGTTGGTGGTGAATGGATGCAAAAAGTTAAGCAGCGGTAGTGACATGATGAGGGGCTGTGGAAGGGCGTAGGTAGGCAGCCGGCAGCCGCCACGGAGAGGCTGAAAGTGGTAGGCCCTGGATAGATGGATTATTAGTGGGTCGATAGTAGTCATCAATGGGTCCATTTTGCCTAGTACTACTAAACTTTTTGAGTCCTTTTTTCCTATTTATTGGTAATGATCGTTTCCAGGTTACTCTGCAGTTTTAGTGAAGAATCTACAAGAGATTCTTTATTTTACTATTTTTATTTTTGAAATGATTTAATTATTTTATATGAAATACGAAATGAAGTATGGTTTTATATTATAAATTATGGGTAAAGGTTTTAATTTATGGGTGGATTGTATTTCATTTCTTTACTAAAAAAAGTAAATTGTTTTTATATATTTTGAAATGTATAAATTAATCTTTCGGTTAAATTTTTTATTAAATGATGATATGGAACGTTAAATCTATTCTGAAAGTTATTTTTATTGGTGAACTATAAAATGGCCACTCAACTATGCCTTTCGTTTTATTTTGGTAACTCAAGTATTATTTTTTCAATTTAGTCACTAAACTTTTCAAATTAAATATTTTAGTCACTAATGTGGGCTTTTTATTGGTCTAGTAACAAAATTAGCTCTCTAATGTTTGTAAATTGATCCTAAATATAAAAATTCAACAAATTTAGTCATCGATGTTTACAAAATTGTCATTTTCATTTTAATTCTAAAAATCAAATAAATTTGACTCTCAACATTTACAAAATATATCAATTTAGTCCTAACTCTAAAAATTAAAAAAATCTTTAAAAATCATTTTTGCCTTCTATAACCCATCGGTTCATTCATATAAGATATTAAAATAAGAAAAGAGTACATTTTTTCAAGTCACTTGCAACAATTTCTTTCACTATAATTTAAGTTTCATAGTGGAGCAAACCAATTGATTTGGAACCTATCTGAAATAATTGACTGCATTACTACTCGAACAGATAACATTTTTAATGTCTTTATTTTATTTTGGATCTTAATTTTTTTGTGTTTTATCCCAACTTTTTAGAGTTCTTTTGAAAGTGACTTAGGGTGCTTTTTTTTTTAGCCGATGGGTTATAAATGGCTAAAAATGATTTTTTTAATATTTAGAGTTAGGATTAAATTGTCAGATTTTGTAAATATTGAGGGTCAAATTTATTAATTTCTTTTAGAATAAAACTAAAATGACAAATTTTGTAAACATTGAGGATTAAATTTGTCAATTTTTTATATTTAAGATCAAATTGATAGAATACGTAAACATTCAAAGGCTAATTTTGTTACTAGACCAATAAAAAACTTACATCAACTCGAGAGCGACTAAAATATTTAATTTCAAAAGTTTAGTGACTAAATTGAAAAATTAATAGTTGGGTGACAAAATAAAACAAAATGCATAGTTGGGTGACTATTTTCAAAGTTCACCCATAAAAGAGATTTAATGTTCCGCGTTATCATTTAACAGTTAAAATTTAATGGAGGAGCTAAATTTACACGCTTTTGAAATGTATAATAATTAATCTACTCATTTTTAATAGAGAATAAAAAGCAATTAATCAATAAGTATACAGGCTTTTCATACTTTTACCAAAATCATCACATGATTTCCAAGTAAATTTTGTGAGGAAAAACAAGAAAGTGAAAGGAAAAAATTCTGAGAAAGAAAAGAGTTTATGTGTATTTTATTTGAATAGTTAAAGTTAATAAAAAATGAAAAAAAAAATTATTGACAATTTTTACTTGTTAAACCTTGAAAAGGAAAGAAAATCGTTGATTATAACATTGTTAATACTATACTCATAAGCATGACGGAAGACCTAGCAATGCTGATGGCAAAAGTTGACAAAGGATTGAGCTGCCAAGGCTAACAGCAAGAAGACAAAGGATCGACGCGGTCAGTTCATTATACAGGGCAAACAGATAAGGCAGAAAGGAGGAGTCAATCCCATCACACCTTGGACTTTAAGACTAAGAAAACTATCACCTGAAAGATAAGAAAAAGGTAAGTATTAAAATACCCAGATAGATATTTCGTTTCATCATCTCATTCACTAAACTCATCTCTGAAAATTCCTTTAGCATCAAAAAGCAACTCCAATCCATACTAGCTCAAACAAAACTCTGACAGATACATTATATATCAAGCTACATACTTACGTGAATAGCTCTATTTAATGATGCATGGATATTCTAGAGTAAACATGATTATAAATTAATTTATATTAACATATATCTAACTTTTTCTTATGAGTTAATTGCACCATACATCTTCAAACAAGGCTTTCATTCTAAATTGGTCCTCAAACTTCAAAATATTCTAATTAAATCTCTAAACTATTGATGTTATACCAATCATGTTCTTTCATTATTGAAACTGAATTTAACCATTAAATGACATAATTTGAAATAAAATGTTGTCATAACTTCTAAATATCATATTCTACTTAATTTAAAATTTAATAATAATCGTCTTCCATTTACGACCTGATAGAATATCGTAGCCTGCATTGTTTGGGTTTGTGTGCAGGGAAATTTGGCAGCAACGCAATTCGTTGATCTTTCAACAAGCGGACTGTAGCACGGACAGGTTGATATCTCTTTGTTGGAATTGGACTTGTGGGGTTGAAAAAGCTGCGGATCGAATAAGTGGACATTACCTGACCAAGGATGGGTAAAAAAACAATATTGATGGAGCAGTAGATGTCGGGACGAATCACGCTAAGGATTGGAGTGTTATACGAGATTCACAAAGCGTATGGATTTCAGGATTTAGTAGGAAAACTGGGATTGCATTGGTTCTTCATTTGGAATTATAGGCTATCCGAGATGGGTTGGAGGTGGCTCGAGGCTTTCGAAAAATTATGCTGAACAATGTTTGTGCTGAGATTGTGCACTAGGGAGACATACAAGGAGTCTACTTCTTCGATAGTGGGAAGTAATAGTTGGGCATATTTTGCGGGAGTGCAATCCAGTAATTGATGCGATGGCGAAATGGGTAGGAACGGAGAGATATATGCTACAATTATGATACACCAAAGTCTACTTTATGAGGGTTGCATTGTCACATGTCACATATCTAATTTCGTGAGGAATGCATACATAATGTCTTATGGCGGCCAATTAAATGTGATTCATTTGACCTACCTAAATTGATTCAATTCGTAAAACAAATGAAAAACCTATTTATTTGAAGCTTTAGTGGCTTAGTGAAACATTTCGGTAAAATTAGAGTTACAAGATAATAATTATAAATCCTAAATGATAATAATGTATAGAGTTTAAATTCCTTAATACCGACCCCCTAAAATGAAAAATATTTTATTTAGGACCTTTAAAATTTTTAAAATTTTAAATTAGTAAATGTAAAATTACACTTTAACCCCCTAAATTTAATTTAATCATTTAAAAATTATAATGATATAGGCTATTAAAATGATGAGATTATATTTTTACTATCGTAAAAATTACAATTTAATTTTGACCTCCCAAAAAAATTTTCTAGCTTCTTCCTTGGCCGTTGGATTTGCTGGGCTCAACTATAAATAGAGGTCTTCCCCATCATTTTTAATCATTTAGTTATAATCCTTTCTTCAAATTAATAGAATACTTTTGAGTGCATTTACTCAGACACTTGATATGTTATTACTCTTTTGGCTTTTCTGTTTAATACAAGTTCTTTTGTCTTTTCTAGTTTTGTTTTCGGTACCTTAAAACTTTTTTACGATAATTCTCATTTTCTAAGAGTAAGATTGACTTAAACGGATAAAGAGATAAAGCCCCTAAGCCAAACTTCCATTCAAAAAATGTAATGATAATTTCAAAATACAAAATAACTTTTTTTATTGTAAAGCATTTTAATTATATTTTTAGATTTTCTTTTTAATTAAATAAAATTGTGTAAACATATATTAAACAAATAAAACTAACACATGCATGGTGTGAATAATAAACTAGTGTGTATATGTGTTGAAAGTTATTGTAACATATTTTCTTTCAATTATATCTTTTTTAAAAGACAATGTTTAAAATTTCATTTTATCAAATAATTAATCTAGAAAATTAATAAAATAATTTCATTTTTAAAAGACTTAACCAAAAAATTGTACTTACCCTTTGCTTTCTCTTACTTTCTTTTTCCTTTTTCAATTCAATCCAAACATAAGTTTAACTTAAGCGCATTTAAGTACAAAAATGGGAAAAGAAGAAACCAAAGTAAATTTTGAATATGAACGGTATGAAAGAAAATGAGATTTTATTCTAAATAGAATTATTCTGTATATAATTAAATTATTCTAAATTGAAATTGTTCATTATTTAGTTCAAAATTGTACATTTTAAAAATTTTTCATTTTCTTTTCACTTATTTTTCAATTCTACCAAGCATTGAATGAAAGAAAATCACTTTTTTTTTTCTATTTTTCCTACCAAACACAAACACATTAATGGAAAGAAATTATATTTTCATTATATTTTTCCACTCAATCAATCTTCCATTTTTCCAATTTTATTTTCTAATTCATCACACTTCGCCATGGCAGGGCATGAAGTCATTTGCTTGCATACAAACTGGAATCCACTGATACATTGTTGTCATATAAAAACCAAAGCAAAATGAAGAGGAAAACAATAACGATTCTCAAAATTCTTCATTCAAAAGAAATAAAGGGTGAGGAAGCAGAGTGGGGTGAAGATCTACCTGCCATCCACACATGTAGAAGTCCTTGGAGCCAATAACAAGTGAAAAGCAGTAACGTCTAAAGGAAATTTTCTAAATTGACATCACTGATAACTTTTGATTACATCTTAATCCCCTAATAGCACAAACAGGCAACCTTCTAATCAAATACCTTTTATACTGAAAAGGAATTATTAGCTCAGTGCCTCTTTGCTTTCGATTCAATTTTAGAAACAGTCACTGCTGAAATCTTGTTGACCTCATAGAGTAACCCAACCGAGAACAAGAAACTGCATTGAACATGAAGGTAGTCATTGGTAAGCATTGTTGTAAAAAACAAAATGCTGGTTCGCCATTAGTTGTACTAACAGTCCATATTATTCATAAAGACTCTCGTACCAAGCAAGTTTTTGTGCTTTTATACTCAGATTGGCACTCATTTTCAAAGCATGGAACAAACTTACTAGGAAGCATACTTTTCCTCATTTTAACATTCATGTTTAGTCATAAGCCTAAAACTTGTCAAAAGGAAGTCTAAGGTTCAAATCCATCACCCTGGCTTCACCATGACTCTATTCCATAGCAACTACTGGTTTCACTTTCACATCGGTTGGTTCTCAATTATATGAGGACTTTGCTTAAGCATATGCTTCCTCCCACATAAATTAAACTCATAAAACCACGATGCTCATGGATTAAAAAGTTTTTCATCAAGAAAACATGGTAGGAACATGAAGTATAATGCAGGTAATGAGTCAATTATTAACATTACCATGTTGTGATACACACTCGGTGGACAGTGCTAGCAGCAATCAGGGATACAGCTTCTGCTAATATGACTGCCAAAAGAAAAAAATAAGAGCAAATTCAAGTTAGTCTTTTTAACAAATGATAACTTCTGTAGCAGGGAACCCAGTGCATTGTAAAATATGCAAGAAGAACATGCTATTTACTAAGATGGATTCTTAAATTCCATTCTAAATGAAAAGCTATGCCTGGTTGATAAAAAATAAATAATGTTTTCTTCCACATAAAGAAAAAAGTCAATGTCGGGTTTCAATGAACTTAAGTAGCTGTTACTGAAACAAGGAAATTACGACACTTAAATATTAACCTCTGAGTTTCTTACTGCTGTTTTTCAGTAGTGGAACTCATGAGCCATGAGTGGCCCATGCATGCTATATTCTCACCAAGGAAAGTTACAATAAAATGTTAAAAAGGTTTTATGCTCTCTGACCTTTGTCACCATAACTAATGAAGAAGAAAAGAAGCAGACAAATTAACTTTAAAAAAAGGGTATTTATATGCTTACCAGCACCCCAGCCGGTCTTCACTCCACTTGCTTCCTGGAAATTCCCAATGAACTGAAAGAACAGAAGTCAGGAAAAATACGGATTATATCGCCAAATCAAGTAATGCAAGTCACACAAAAACAATAACCAGTTCATCAGCTAGTAAATTCACTAACAAGAGGATTCCCACTCGTAAAATCCAAAGAACATGACAGCTATAGGAATTAGGATCAACTTACTGTACCAAAATAACAAAAACAACAATTCATCAGCTAACGTATTCAAGGAAATTTGAAATTCATATCATAAATCAGAGGACTATGAATCTAGGTGATTAACAAATGAGAGAAGGGTAGATTCAGGGCCTCTAGAGACTCACTGTTAGTAACACAAGAAACAAGAGGGAGCTGATGAATCCTCCAAGTATTGTAAAAAGCTCCGACGATGCTAACTTCCCTCGATACATTTCTTGGAGTGAAAGAATGACAGTAAATAAAAGAAATGAATACAGCATCGAACTTCCTGATCCAGCCATGACTAACGATCTACAAACATGTGAAAATTTAGACAAACCCTATTTGAATCGTGATCTTATAATCTATGTAAAATTTTGGATATTCATCAAATAAAATTGGAATTCAACTTCGCAATCCGATAAAATAAGATCAAGATTTGGAATTAATGAATGCTAATAACATAATTTTTTTGAAAAAATTCTAAAATTTCCCTACCTTTTAAACCCTAGCAATGCCCTGATCCTCTTTGTCGCTCTGCCGATGCGTAAAAATTTACTTATATATAGATATAATATTTCCAGTTTCATAGGTAATAATAATTAGGGTAGTTTAGGGTTTTCAAAAGTTATTGTAATTAATTTCTTTTATATAGTTTATTAAAATAATAAATAAATCTCAATATTATTCATGAATTTTAATTAAATGTTTAAGGTTAGAGATGATTTTTATTTTATTTTATACCTCACATTTTAATTTAATTTAATTTTAATTTTAAAGGAAAAAATTCAATTTTAGTTTTCACAAATTGTTAGTACCATTTTTTTCGAATTAACAATATTATTTATATAATATTATTTTATGTTTACATGCATAAATGATTATGCTTATCTAATTTGAAATAAATTAATGTATTTATTTTTTAAATATATACAATTAAATCAAAATAAAAGTTTTATACATACATTTGATTCATAATCGCTTACATGTGTAATTGTGTATGATTGTACAAAACCAAGTTTATATATCAAATTGTACATTAAATCAAAATTCACATCTAGTTTTTATATTTATCCCCAAAAAGAGAGATAGATTTTTGGCTCTTGAACTATGTCACTTTTCTTATGTTGGTATTTAAAGTTTCTTTAAAGTAATGTTTGAAAAGTCAGTTAGTAATTGGATTATAATAAAATTGCTTGTAATTACACAAGCACGACACGTCTGGATAACCATTATAATTAGTAGGTCTCACTAAATCGGGTGTAATTAGAACGCCCAATTACACTTTTCAATTCTAAGGGAAATGTGATAATTAGAGTAATTATGCATGAAATTACATAAAAAAAGTATTTTATACAAGTGATAAAAATTATATTATAAGTATAGACATATATGTGTGTTTGGGATGGTTATAGCAAAAATTTTCTTATATTATAAATCTAAAAATGTATATTATAAAAATAATTTGTATATTTTATAAAGTTATAATAAAAAATATATTATTTAAATATTAAAAAATTCTAAAGTCATGGTAAAGAAGTTTATTATAAAAAATAATTTATCTATCATAAAATGTTATAATATATTTATTTATAAAATTTATGATTAAGAAGTATGGACATAACTTATTTATGCGATCATACTATACAAAAAATAAAATTTAAGTTGAACTTTGCTAAAGAAAAACAATTTATTAGAATATCGAGCTCTATATAATGCATTTATTACAATTAAGTTCACAATAAATGATGAAAACTAAAACATATATAAACTCGACACTTATAGATCCGAGTTTTATATAATACATTTATTATGGTTAGATTTAAGATAAATGATGACCGTACACATATAAATATTAAGCTCTATATAATGTAATTATTAAGGTTGGGTTAATCGTAAATGATAAGATTTAAACATCACTGAACTTGATGCATGTAGTATCTATTATAGTTCTAACTCTCAACTGTGATTCGAATGTAATTATTAAAAAATTGTATTTTAAGAAATAAAATTTGGTATACCTAGAATGAGAAATAATATTATATAATACAATATTAAAGTTAAAAACATAAAACGACATTCCAGTTCTAGTTTTTATTTGAAGAAAACTATAATTACAATTACATTAGTTTTTTTTCTGCTGCTTTGGGTACTATTTTAAAGTTCATAAAACCAGATTACAAAATAAACAATACATGTTTATAAGATTATCTTATTAGTTTGATCTTTTCATTTAAATGAATTTCTTTTATTTATCAATTCTCCTATTTTCACTTTTTTTTCTAATATAAATGTATTTTAATAATTATTTGTTTTACTACATAAAGACTAATATATATGGTTAAATTATGTTGTTGCTCTCGTACTTTGCATAAGCTGAATATTTAATTCTTATATTTATATTGATGAATTTTAACTTTTATATTTTTAATTTCATCAATTTTAGTTATTGTATTTTTGAATTTTGAAATTTCAATTTTAACTCAAACACTAACAATTAAATTCATTTTATTTAATTCAACCATTAATTTTGTCCTATGCGTAAATTTGTAAATTTAGTTCATGTTCTCCCGTTAAATTATTTTAGTCCGTATACTTTTCAATTTTGAAATTTCTATTTTAACGCAAATGATAATCGATACATCCATTAATTGATTTTTTTAGTAATATGTGAAGATAACAAACCGATATGACATTACTCATGTGATAGTATGTTTGTTGTATCATGTTTTGAAATAACATACCTTAACAAAGTTAACAGTTATTTTTAATCATGACTGAGATTTCTAAATTAAAAAATACAAAGAATAAAAATAATCAAATTAATGTGCAAAACTAAATTCGCACTTAAACATTGTAAAAAACTAATAGCAGAATTTAAACTATATTGTATGAGGTCAAATAAGTACATCTGAACATGCCACATGTCATGTTATTATTAGTTGATATCTTGTTTTGAGATAAAATGAAGCAAATTGATCATTTAAACACCACTTCTATTAAAAAATTTAGTACCTAAGTGAAGCAAACTATATAATTTGGAGACCTGTTTAAGCCTATAAATATCAACTTTGAATACTAAGCCATATGGGGCCTATAAAAAGTAAACCTAAGGCTGGATTCTTTCAATAAAGCAAAAATCCTTTTGAACATGATTTCTGGCTTTGTAACTAATGAAGAGCCATACAAATGAAATCCCATAATAATAAATTCGTAAATTCTTTTGGAGGGGAAAAAGAAAATCTCAAGTATTGATTTTACCAAGAATCATTCAAAGGCAAAAGTCCTTATATTAAAGTAAAAAATTTAAGCAATTTTTTTTACCCAAAATATTTCAAAGCAAAAGCCCTTAAATCAAAGCAAAAATTTTACCCAAAATTTTCCTGTTCGTCAAAAGCTTTCCCCTTTCCTATTCTTATGCTGTCAAGCATGGAATTACAAACAAACAAAAAAAAAGAGACCTGCTAAAAGATGGAGTTGAAGAAAGCATTAGATTTATTTTGAGTTGAGGTTGCTTGGTAATCGCAAAGTCTAGAGCTGAGGAGGAGAAGCAACCGATTGAAGGAGCAATGGGTTTCCTAAAAAGGGGAGTTGGATGATCGATTTACATGCCAAATTCAAGTACTAAAATCTACATTAACCCTATATAGCCAATATGAGATTCTGCTTGGGCAAATTGAAATATCAATGTCATACACACCCGTGTCCCAAACTCTTACCTAAGTTGGAGTAACAAAGTTTTGTACCATTCCTTCATTTAGTTGCAAAAATACACAATAGAAAAACTACAAGGAAAAAAAATGCATGTAACTAGCCGAAACAAAACACACAATGATTAGATCCTTCAACAAAAAATAAATATTAGATCTTTTTATTTACTTTAAAGCTGTATCATGACTAAAATGTCACTCTTTGTAAATTGACAAACTTTACTTTCATGGTGAAGCCTATCGTGGTAATGAATAAAATGTCACTCTTTGTCTGTTAAACTTACTACTCTTTCCAATTTAAATCTGTACAGCAATTTACATTAACCTTTATCATATGTTAGAGGACGAAGAAACTTACTTTCCCATGTCTGAGGACCTTACAGGGCTTTTTGATCCATTCGCTCGTTCCAGTTGAGGCAACGAATCAAACTGTGGAACCAATCACCAGTTTGATCGCATTTATTGACAGTTGGAAGGGGGTGCTGGCTCATGGATATTCTGACAGAATGTCCTCGCGAGAGTTGCTGCCTTCTTTTCCCATCAAAAGAAACCCAAGCATTACTCCTAGCGTCATCAGGTATCTGTGAAACCACAACAAAATTGTGTCTCAGTGCTTTATATAATACACATAACTTGGCTAAGAAATTTCCTTCAAATGCAGATATCGTGATGTTATTGTTAAAGAAAACTGAGACGAGAAGTGGCAAAGTCATACATTTTTTATGCCTTGTTTAGCAACAAGTGCTCTAAGCTCGTGCAAAAGAAATGATCTTATTCTCATATGCCAATGAAAACTAACAAGTTTAACCAGGGCTAGGAATAGCAATAGAGGAATCCTTAAATAATATAGCAAAGACTGGATAACGTCAAATTCTTGAAAACAAAACAAACCTTTCACATGAAGTTTAGAAGTGTGGACTCCAATGCCAATGGACATACATTATCATACCCACACCTATATAATGTAGATAATATGCTGACAAACTAAGAGGATCAACAGACCGAACTTAAAATTGTTCTTCCCATGTTAACATCTTTTGACAAGCATTGAGCCATCATGCACGACAAAAAGAAGTAATGAATCTTTTCTAATATGCAAAATGATAAACAACATTCAATTGAAAAAAATAGAATGTTAACCTAGTTTGACCGCTTAAAGCAAAAAATGTACAGTAGTTTAAACCAAAGCATAAAAGAATTCTACTTTGTTCTCATTTTGGGGGAAAAAATTATAAAATAAACTATAAGCGCATTTACCTTCAATTCAAGCCTTGCAGAATCTGGAAGTATAACAGGTCTAAATGAGAGGGAATGTGGGCAGATAGGTGTGAAAAGCATGCAAGGAACATTTGGATGAACCTGCATCAACAACAGTATCTTGTTACTTACAGGATAACCAGTGATACCAAAAATGGTGTTATATAAAATAAACCTCACGTGTATCTCTGAAACTTGAAAGGACAACCTACCATGGAACCTCCGGCAGCTGTAGAATAAGCAGTACTCCCTGTAGGAGTAGCTACTATGACTCCATCACCTTGCACCTAGAGGCATATCAATGACATTATATTAGAACGAAGCATTTGTATATTTTAAGGCCTCAATTAGGGCCACAAATGGCTGCCATTTTGCATCCAACTAATCCCTCTTTTGACCAGAAGGGGGGGGGGATTCAATTAGTGAAAACAGTTGTCACAAAATCAGTAAAATAAATCATATTAAAACAGATTTATATTATTTTACAGCCTCAATTAAGCGTAATTGGCTGCCAGCCATCTTCAAATGTTATCTAAAAAAGAGAAAAGAAATCAGTATAAAAAATACAAAATTACCAAAAATATATATATAAAGAACAAAATATTATTAAAATCCAATTAAAAAGTAAACTATCAACACTAAGAAAAATATGGGGAAAAGACATTTTATTAAATAAAATTAGAATAAAAGCATTGCATTCAAATACGCACATAATAAAATACAATAAATATCAATCAACTATTAATTTTGTGATGAAAAAGAATAAAATATATAGAAGTTAAAAAGCATAAATAAAAATTTGCTCTGCAGCTAAGCGCAGGCAAATTTCTGATTTTTAGTTAAATGAAAGCGTCAGAAGGTCATAAAAGATTGGCCACCTACAAACTTATTTAAGATCGTATATTTTAACAACTAAAGCATAAAAAAAATTTAAAAAAAAACTATAATTCAGGCTAAAATTTTCTTTCTTTATCTTTTCATGGAAAATAATTAACTAACCTTCGTTATTAGTCGGTCATGTTCATAACATTCAATCTTAGAAAGGTATGGATTAGAACCCCGATCAACAACGACTTCATTTAGGACATCAAATATTTTCCCTGGAACTGCTTTACCATTTCGAAAAATCTCACACCGTAGGCGCATTCTAAGAGTTATGTAAACACCTTCTGCCGTGTTATTACCATGGATAACCTGTTTCAAGTCTTGCCTGTAGTCTTCAAACTATAGTAATAAATAGTTAGAAAGTATTGAACATATAAAAAATCATGAGGAAACTCAATATCCAGTAACAAAGATCACATAACTGGGCAACTTACAGTGTGGGAAGTGAGGAATCCAAGAGATCCAAGATTAAATGATACAACAGGTGGTACAGCACCTCTAAATAAATTTGATGCATGCAATATAACCCCATCGCCACCCAAGCATGCCACAAAATCAACCCTCTCATGGAGATCACTGTCATGAGAGCATACAATAAGTAAGATTCTAACTGAAGTTTGAGGAATACTAGATTATCAACTCTATTGCACATTAAATCATAGTGCTACCTGGTATCTTGAGTATAAAAGGTTTGAACAAATCCAAACCCAGGGATTCTAGCAAATATGTCATGGACCTCAGGTTCAACAAGGACATTCATTTTCTCTTGATAATACAAGAAAGAAGCAACCTGAGCATCAAACACAAAAATGCAGTTACAACTGCCACATACCAAACAAAGAACCGTATCAACTGCAGAAAAAAATGGAATGCATTTGCAACTGCCAGTTCAAGAAACTATCATTGCTCAAGTTAGATTTTGAAGATGTTACTTATTATGCCTTACATTGACTTCCTAACAACATGATCCTTTGTCAACCACCTGTTATTATCCACAACTTACCCTCAACATATCACAAGTTTAACATACCAATTCCCCACTCTACCTCCATCTATGTCTTCTCAAAAATTCCAATGAAAAATACTGAAACCATTTAAATAATATGATTGAATACTTGTATAAGAAACAAAAACAACAATACTAAGAGGATTGAAAACTGAAACCAATTCAAATAGTACCCTAATAGTTGGAACAATTCAAGCATGCAAAAAATCAAGGTTACAAGTGTCTACATTCAGTCCCATCAACATCCACGGAATCTATAAGTCTGATCCCAGTGTCATTCCGGTTTCAGATTATGCATGCACAAACCAATAGAAATTAGAACTGACTAACATAGAAATACTCTAATAGTTACTTTTCAAAGTGCAAGGAGGTATTTATTCGCATTAACAAACAAATTCTTCATATGGTACCTCTTTAGCTTCTTTCATCAGTTCAGGTCCCAGCTTCTTTAACAGTAATACAGTCTTTGGTGTAGACTTCCACATAAGCATCTGTTGTTGGGTGCTAGGATGAGTGAAGGCCAAGGAAGATTCAGTCACCTTTTCCCTGGCACAAGAGAACCCATCTGTCCGCACTAAAAACATCTCTGCTTTCTTTCTTGACTGCACTCTTACAACACCAGTTGCAGAAGCACACATATTTCCCTGAATTGACACCAATTCATCATCGCTTGAATAGGAGGAGGCATTTCCATTGCTCTTCTGGATCTTGCTAAAAGAGTTAGATGTAACATGCCCATCGGAACTCCCGTCTAAAGTTGCGACCTTGGTTTCAGTCATGGAATATCTCTCACCTTCAACAAATCCATTCACATTTAGGCTACTAGAAGCATAACTAGTTCCATTCATGCGTTTCTCATTGGCAGCAGCAAGGTTCTTATTCTCTTGAGCTTGATTTTTAGCACTAAATACTCCATTTGAACTTTCAGTCTCTACAAGCCCTGATTTGGTATTAGCAGGAACCACCTCACTTCCCCATGTTCCTCCAATAGAAATCTCTCCTGAAACAGGCTGGATCTCCAATCTTTTGAGCTGAGGGTTAAAATGCATTGGAGGAGAGATCTTTTTACTCCTTAGAAACTTGGACATTTCTTTTCTAGAGAAAACATTGCAAGGAGGAAACTGAGCCTGTAGAGGATTGGCATTCTCATAGATGTTAATCTTTGCTCCATTCTCATTATCAACTGCTTCCCCAGATGTCATAACTTGGCTGGGAACAGGGTCAATGTTGGCCTCACCAATTCTGTGATCTTCTTTTTCGCTGTCTGAGAAGGCTCCTTTTAGATGTTCCCCATTAGAACTACAAATCAAAATTGAACTTTCTTGCAATAGCTTATTTGTCTCTTGTAACTTGAACTTTTCTTCTTTACTAGAAGATGGCCGAAGTGTCCCTGATCCATTTGCATCCAGTGGCAATGCATCACTTGGACTTGCTGACTGATTTGAAACAGATGCAAAGCGAGTCATGTACTGCTGCCATCTGGAGACCATTGCAGAAGTTCTCCATACTCCTTCCTTACTATGGAGATAGACTGGTTTTTTGTTGCAATCTGAAACCAAAGACGCAAACTTCTCAACCTGCTCCATGGAAGGTGCCGTTCCAACCTCCACCGGAATTTTCACCAATTCAACTTTCCCAGATAAAATAGCATCATCCAAGGCTGATTGATAAAAGTTGTCCTTTACAGTCTCAGCTCTTAGATCAACAATGGTTTTAAATCCTCTGTCAATCAACCACTTCAGACCTTCCTCTGTCACTTGACCACCCCTCCAAAATTCTATTTCACAATCTTTTGACTCTACCTCTTCTTTAGAGGTGGACCAACAAACAGATTGCCAGTTGGCGAACAATGTATGGCATGGATGGTTATCCTTGCGTGGAAAACCCAAATCGTAACAAGCATTCTTCAACCTTTGCAACTTCCTCCAAACATGCAGACTTCGAAAATCATCAGGTGTCAAATAGTTCTCAAGAGCGACATGTAAGCTCTCACAACACCTCTTCATCTCACTCCTGAAAAGAGCAAGTGGTGGAAGCTTATCCTCCATAACACGCAGATCTGCCATGCGAAAAGTATTCATAACTGAAACTCTTCCAGAAAGAACATCTTCTCTTCCTTTGTTCAAAAGAGATAGCATGCAACCAAGCACAGACACAATCTTATCCTCTGCCACTGGTTTTTCCTCTGGTGTGAAATCATATGAAACACTACATTCGCCTGTTAGTGGATTGCATAGAGTCTCCATCAAAGCGGTATGGAGCCTTTCAGCTGCTCTAAATATTCTACAATAAGCCTCAACTTCTGCAATATCCCCAGGAACTGGACCAATCCACCGTAATTGTGATACATCATGAGACTGGGCAGTCTTCTAATCCAAATAAAGCAGTGTCAGATGATGCAAGAAAAGAGAATCCAATTTCTTCTCTATGGAAAATAGACATTAAACAAAGCTAACAAAACCAGTCTACAATTAAGGAAGAGGGGGGGGGGGGGAAGAGCAGCAATGTAACTCAAATGTATTGATACAAATTATTGGCATCAAAAGACAGAAACAAGGCACCAACAAACGTTGGATGCAATGGTAAGGCACATTGCACTCCCAAGGACCTTGGAGATGACATTGTTGGGAGGGGCAGCCATGAACCCCAAACATAGACTGTTAAATGGACATCAAGGATAAACAAAAAAGATGGAGACAAGGCATTAAAAAAGCTTAGAGAAGGATAATATTGACCAATTATTGTTGCTGTTTCATTGTGCTCCGCAGATATGCATAAAGAATGTGGTTAATTCACTGGAGGACATGGACTGGATGTCAGAACAGAATATAAATAATCACTGTATTTAATCCAGCATGAGTTTAGCAAAATGCTTGAGAGAATCAAGAGACCTTTCTTCCTTTTTTAAAGCTACTTCCAGCTCTTTTATTCATACCAAATAGACCTTAATGGCATATTCAGGAACAAATTTATCAGTGCGTATTTTAACAGAAACGATGACAAGGATCATAATCAGCTAATTCAGTGAAAGTAAAAAATCACACCATGTTAGCAGCAATAGGAATGACTAGGCTTTTCTTACTTAGAAGAGGTATGAACTATTATACACAGTCTAAAACTGAGATATTGCACAAACAATACTTCATACAACAAAACAGGAACCCACATTCAGCTCATTCAGATATTGCCAAGCTTCTTACATAAAGGAGGGAGGGAACTATCCTACGTCAACTAGCTAAGGATTAGACTATGGCTACATAAAGCAAAAAACCACCTTCCTCTCATGAGACACTTTTTCTCAAATGGCAAAACCGTGAGGACAGTCTTCTCCAAAGCAGACAATACTTAAATGCAGACGCAGTCCATTGCATCAACTAGTTGCCATAGAAATAGCCAGGCTTTCCTACTTTAAGCAGGTATGAAGCATGAACTATCATAAAAATCTTAAATTTGAGAAATTGCATAAACAAATAATCTATAGAACAAAACTGGAACCAGGAATCGAAGCTCATATAGAACATATTGCCCTTAAGTTTCTTAAACTAAAAGCAGGGAGCAATTGCAATGTCTATACAAATCAAAATCAGAGTATTTCCAACAAATTAGAAAACACCAGCCCTAAGACTATGCCAGTCATTTCAACCGAGTAATATTTGTTTCAATAACAAAATACACTTGAAACTAACATAAAATCAAGGCAGAAAAAAAAAAAAGAAAACAAAGTGAGAGGAAAGTGAAAAATAATTAAGTGAGAGAAAATAAGAAGAAAAAAACCTGGGAATCCAAACCCAGATTGACAGAGAAAGACTTGGATAACTCCGCCTTCGCTTTAAGCTTCGGCCATTTCCTTATCGCTACTTTCCGCTTCAACCCGAATCCGAACCCAAACCCGAAGACTTTGCTCTTTCTATGGAAGATGAAGGACGATGAAAGTCCGGTCACCGGAGATAACCTTTCAATGTCGAAGACAGCCATGTGGCACACGTAAGACATTCCACCATAGGGAAAAATTATAATTAAAGTCGGCAATGGTATATCTGTTTATCAAAGAATTTTTTGTGGACAACAAGGGAATATATGAAGTATTGTTGGATACTACCCAAAGTGGAAAACGTTAGAGATCTTTTTGTCTTTTTAGATTTTTTGAAGTGATATTATTGGCTTTTCGTTCTGGTTCAAACTTCAAGCGCTGATTTTCTTTTTAGATGCCAACTCAAACATTCCTTCTATTTTTTGCCCAACAGATCTTCATCCCGTCAGCTCACAATTTCTATGGGCTCCAATTCAATTTATAGGAAAACAAATTTCATTTTGGATTTTGAATTTTGAATTTTAAATTTTGGTATTAAAAATTTACTACTTTTACATCCAACATCATTGATAAATATATTATATTAATATAAATTTTGATTATATTTATTTTTTGTTTGAGTTTATGTAAGTTCATATAATACCTAAATATGATTGTTAACATAATTCGAATGATTAACACTTGATTACATGTGTGAATGTATGTATACTACAAAATTGAATGTAACATCCTGTAATCCGGTAGTGTTACACTCATGTATGGTATTAGTACTATACAGCTTAGGCTCTACCCAACTCGAAATATAGGTATCAAATTTTATCAAAATTTGTCCATATCTATAAATGACTAATTTAAACTTATCTAGATTCACCCATATCATTCTAGGTAAACTACAAAAATAGTAATTTATGTATGATCAGTGAACTTCAGTTTGTTACAAAATGGTCACTAATGTTATTAATTTGTAACATTTTGATCATTGAGATGTTATCTGTTGTCAATGATGTAATGTCACTATTTTAATTATTTTTCTTTTATTTTCTTTCAACTTCTATTTTTCTTTCCATTTCCTCTTTTCTTTTCTTTTTTTATTTCTCTCTTTCTCTTTCTTTATTTTTTCCTTCACAAAAGATTTGACAACTAAATGAGATAAACTTATTTTAATCAGTATTTTACTTTTAATATATTTTTAACATGAATACCCAATCATGAACTTGGGAAACGAGTAAATTCCTGGGATGTAATTTTCAATTGATTACGGAACTAAAACAATAATTTGCTTATTTCAATTCTTAAAAAAATGTTCAGGAAATACATCTAAAATTTCAACTGAAACTTCGCAAATTAATCCAAAATTCCAACTAGTGTATTTTCACATTTCTTTATGGATAAAAAAACAAAATAAATATTTTTAGTTCACGTATAAAACATCTATGCCAAAACCAAAACAGATCAACAAATCTATACTTTTTGAAACCAATAATAGCAGAGCTTTAGAAAAAAAGAATGAAATCATCAACAACAACAAAACCCAAGATCTATTGAATTATGGGAAACCATTTACTTATGTAAAACAACTTAGGTTATGTAGGGAAAAAAAACTACCTTAATGAGTAGTGTTTTTTTTTAAACCGGACCGATAGTTAAATCGGTCATATCATCGATTCGTATCGATTCCTGATTTAATCGATTTAAAATCACTTTTCGAACCGATCTCCGACCAATACAACTGGTCTGACCTATTGATCCAATTTGATTCCAACAACCTTGGTGCTGGGCAATGAAAAATGGCAAAGACAATATGAGATGACACAAGAGAATTGTACCTAGAGAGATTGAGGCTAGAGTTTTTGATTATTGCAACAACAAAAAAAATAAAGAGAACGAAACAAAGGTAAGTGATTGGCAGAATTATGGACGATTATCAATTTTGTTATTTGAAATCATAAAATACAATAATATTGATCAATAAATCAAGTTTATTTCATATCCTTCTATAATCTTTTTGGAAAGAAAAATAAAATAAAATGAATTATTTTGCTCAAAAGGAAATATATAATGACTATTTATGCAAATTAACCTAATTTTTCATTTAAAATAGTAATTTAACGTGTCACGTCATTGTCGTTACACCTAAGAAATAGTAGCAGTTCAATGAATCGGTAACATTAGTGACTATTTTGTAATAAATTAAAGTTAAGTGAGCAAAACATAATTTAAACCATACATAAGTGACTATTTTTGTAGTTTACCTGTTAATTTTATTTTGTAAATTTATAAATATTTTTATTAAGTATTTAGTAATTATATGTTTTTCTTTTATTAAATCTTTCTTGTGTATTATCATGTCATCTTTTTGTTCTCATTCATTACAAACAGAAAATGCGCTAATTAATGAGTTTTATTGCTATCATTTTGTCAATATACAAAATTTGAAATTCAAAAGTACAAGAACTATGAACATGATCAAATTGGAGAACATTTAAGACTACAACTTTACGAATAATACAATATTAATAGCGAATTTAACTAACTGATTTAATTGTTACAATTTGAGTTAGGATTGAAATTTTAGAATTGAATGGACTAAAATTAATCAAATTAAAATATAAATATTAAATTCACAACTTACACGATACAATGACTAATAGCAAATTTTTACCTAAATTTTAATGCACACGTATGCAAAAATTTTTGTTTGATCAAGTATATTACGATACTAGAATATGTCACATCTACAATGTGAGTAAAATAAAACATCTTATGCAATAGATATTTTCTTTTAAAATTTATTCAACAATGATCATTGGTGGAGTTGTAAAGAACTTGCATATAAATATAATTAAACACCGTATGATTTTTAATTGCTTATTTAAAGATTGTATAAAAATTCGAAAAGACAAAAATATAATTATAATAATATTAATTATCATTTAAAAGAAGTGATATATTAGTTTTTTAACCGAGTTGATAATTGGTTAATATATGACACAAATTCGATAAGAAATTTTATAATAAACATAGATAATAAATTTTAAAAATTTTAACATATTTTATTTTTATTTAATAAATTATTCTAATTAGATTCACATAAACATTAAATACAAATTGGTTTAAATAATGAAAACATTTTTTATTTTAATTAAAATTAAGGCTTTTATGATAAAATAATAAAATAGGGTTTATCTATAATCTATAATTTTATAATATATAAAAAAGTACGAGTTTAAAAAAATTTGAACTTATTTAAAATACTCTTTATTTTCCATCATTTTATTAGATTTATATTTAAAATAAAAATTGTAGTAAAATAGAAGTTGCGATAATAATATATTTAAAAATAATTACAATTTAATAGAAGTTCGATAAGAATACATTTAAAATAATTATAATTCCATTGACAATTATTAGTTATAAAGTTTGTGCTAATTTAAAAATAGAGTTAATATTTAAATGAAACTCTAAGCATAAAGTATAGGAAAAATTATGATAATTATAATTATAATTATAAAATTTAAATATAATTATTAATTAAAAGATTTTGATGTAAAAAAGTTGTGCTAATTTTAAAATTTTAAAAATATGTGTTAATTTTATTGATGTAAAATGTAGTTATTGCTTGAATAGAGTTTATTATGTTACTATTTTGAATAATATTATTTTGCATCAATGACATAAAGTAAAACTAATTGTAGGTTGAATACATTAAAAATACATTTGAAAATTTTCCTATTATAATAATTAAATTGATAAATTAATATATTTTAATTATATAATTCAAACAAGAAATATTATTCTACATCGATTATTGCAATTAAAAATATAATATTGAAAATTTTAATTAAATATTAAATACGTAAAATCACGTATTAATTTAATTTAATTAAAAAATAAAACATTGTATAATAGTTCAAGTGTTTTTAATAGGTTTAATGCAAATTTGGCCACTAAAGTCTACATGTTTTGTCAAAATGGCATTAATTGTATTTTAAACTTTTTGGCCATCAAAATTTATTTATTTTTTTCAATCTGTTTTTCTAACATATTTAATGAAAATACCATTAAAAAGTTAACAGGATGATATGAAATTTCATATGTGAAATATTTTAATGAGATATAACTTATTACTTGGATAACCTAATAAGGTAATTGCACGTGGAAAATAACAAAATAAATAAATAAAACATTAAATTAAAAACTCTTAATTTGAAGAAAATAAGCGTAATTATCTAAAAAATTAACTCAGAGAAAAATCTCAGTAAATAAACATATGAAAGATTGAAACATGAAAAAAGAACAAATATTGATGACAAAAAAATCAAAATACAATTAGAGCTATTACGATAAAATATGTAAATGTTAGTGACTAAATTTATTATTAAGCCTTTTTAATAAATTACCCATTATTTATCTATTAAAAAACTGATAACTTCCGTTTTGATTCATAGTATATTTTTACAATTTATTTTTTGGAAGACAATAATCACAAAAATTCAAACCCTAATTTTTAAAACACAAGTCACTTCTCATTACGTTGTTCGTTGGCTTTATGGTTTATTTTTTAAAGCATACTGTTTATCCAAAAGCCCAAAAAAGGAATATAAATAAGCACTTCGCGGCGCCACCGAATTCCCTCTTATTCTCTCTAAAAAGAATGCGAGATTTTCTTCTTCAACGGCCTGCTTCGTCTCCTCTCTTCTTTACTATAATAGGTTTTTTTTTTTTTTTTTTTGCGTTTCCTTAATTTTATTTTTCTTCAACGGTTAACTATTACATTGTATTCTCAGTTTTTCCCCTTTTTCACTTGTGTCTTTCTGTCTGCATTCCTGTTATATATTCTGATTCTGAGATTAAGGGTTTTTGCATTACGCAGAGAAAGGGATTCTAGGGTTTTTCTGGTTTCTCCTCAGAGAAAGCGCGCTTCGAGAAGGTTATATTTAAAAACCTTTTATAAAGTTCTTACTGGGAATGTTTTGGTAAGGGGAAAATAGGCAGGGATTCTTTGGCGGTGAACTTGGGGGGGGGGTGCATTGTTTTGGTGAGGGGGATATACTTGATTTTATTATTGGCGTTATTTTTTTGTTCTTTTATTATTTAGGTTGAAGCAATGAGTTTGCTGCTTTGTTGATAATTTGTTTGGGAAGAACTGAGATGTGTTTGTGCGAGAGTACGGCATTGGTTAACGAACCTTTGAGTGTAGTTGCTTCTGCAGAGCAACATTCATGCTCCGAGTCAATGGAAAACCTTGTTCCTGAGCCACGGGATTGCATTATCAGTGATTCTAGTGGGGATTCTACTGGAAATAGGTATGATGATACTGTGGTTTATTTGGAAGAAAACCGGGGTGAAAGCAATGGTGACAGTGCAGACTATTCATATGAAAATCATTGTGAAAATGTAGATTGTTCTGGTTTAAAGGAATTGTTGGGTGCTAGGATTGACGATCACGTGGCTTGTTTGAATGTAAGTCCAGGTAAAATTGATGTTCATAATTCAGAAAATGATCAGTTGTGCTTGGAAAACAGATTATTTTCAGGTAAATATGTTCCAACTGCCATTAATGGATCCTCAGGCTTGTCTCAGGATGAATATTCTGCTTGTTTGAGCAGTGGTACAGAGATTGATACTGAAATTTACAACAGAATTCAATCTGTTAAGGATAGTAACTTGACTTTGGAATCAATAGCCATTGCCGGTTGCAGGAGTGGCTGTGCCCAACAAAATGGCCAGAATGATAACAACATTGTCAGAGGTCCTCTTCTTGATGGGAAAAATTGTGCTTCATCCATGATAAAATCTGTTACGAGCAGTGAGATATCAGCTATATGTTGTGCCCAGACACTTTCCAGTTTACAAGGGTCAGGTGATTCAGTAAGTAGTTGTGACTGGCTGAACCAGAAAGATGATATGAGTAGCAGAGATCTCTCATTGGAAAGTTTTAATAAAGCTGTAGAAGCTAAAAGTATTGGTGATACATATAGTAAGTTATTGGCTTCAAAGTGTTGTGTAAGTTCATTTGAGACATTACATAGGGCTGAATCATTGTGCACAAAGCAGAATGCACAAATTGACAATAAGAATTTTATCGTTCTATCAGGAGATAGTGTTGCAAAGGTTTCCGAGGAGAGGACTGACATTGCTGCAGGTGCAAAAGTTGAGACTTCAAGTGAAATAATGAATGCAGGGGATTCTTTTGAGCTCAGTGAAAACTCTCTTTGTGATAAACTAGTTCCTTTGTCTTGTCATCCATTTGATATTGTTGAAAATGGTTTGTCTGGAAGGTTGGATCCACCTGATTGTCTGACAAATGGTGCTTATGCTGCACTTAATTCTAGCAGTTCAATTGACTTTTGTGGACAAAGGCAAAATGAAGGGAAGGTTGTTGTCAAGGCTGATTGTGTTTCAGAAATTAAACATCATCCTACAGAATCTTCCTCTTCTAGAAGGGGCGGCCGAAAAGGTAAGTCTAGTCAAAAGACTAATGCAAAAACTAGGAACTGCAGGAACAAGCTGCAACAGCCACCTGAAAGTATTGAACTTCATTTTAGAGCTTCAAGAAGGAAGAGAAGCTGTTCATCCAGACCTGGTCGTTCTTCCATCCAGGGGTTGTTCAGTAATATTACACAATTTCTTGAGCCATGTGATGACCCTGAGTTTAATGAAGTGCAGAATCAAAAACCATCCAATGGTAGGGATGGCCAAGGAAGCAGGAAAAGTTGCAAAGATCAGTCTGGTCAAAGCATAAAAGGGTCAGGTGGGCTAAGTAAATCTTCAACCAGTTGCTTGCGCTTTAGGATTAAAGTGGGCAAGGGAGTTGGACCAAGTAATCTGAATAGTGTGGTTGCAGAAGTTGTTAATCTGCCGGTTTCTGTTGACACTTCTTTTAGTATTTATGGAAAGGGAACAGGTCTACAATTTCCAAAATTAGCCAATGTTGCTGAAGATAAAGTAGGGGAACTGGGTATTGAAAGGCAGTTTCTGAACAAGGAGGACCAAGAAAAGGTGAAAACATGCTTAGATGCTTCTTTTATGGATTTAAAACTAACAAACAATGTTTCAGGAAGTGCTGAATATCTTAAAAAGTATGCTGAAGATGCTTTAGGTGATTACCTTGTCAGTAAGCCAAATGCACTGGCTGAATCATCTGGAAGAGCAATAGATAACAAGTATTCAGGTTTTGGAACTTCACCAGATTCCGTAGTAATCAATTCAATTCCTGACGCCCAAGTTGGCTTAATACATCAAGAAGAGTTGCATGACCCTGTTCTGAATAATTCTGGTTTTCTTGCTTCTCCTGGAGGTGTTAAGAGTAGTATGGTTAGCAAGAAGGGAAAGAAGGATAATCATAGATCTCCTCGTACAGTCTGCTTAAGGAAAGCTAAGTCATCCAATAATTGCAGAGGTAGAACAAAAACAAGAGATAATGAATTTATCTCTAACAAGGCTATTAGTTCTTCCGCTGGTGCAAATTCTTCTAGAGGAAATGGGCTCGGAGTTTCTGAAGAGGCCATGAAAATGGATATTAATATGGATGCTAAAGCATGTTGTAGTCATCATGTTCCCGAAACAAAGAAATTTAAGAATTTGTCTTCCACTAAATACACACTGAATCAACTTTCCAAAAGTTCAAAATCTCAGGGAGTGAGAAAGGAAAGGTCCAAAGTTTCTGATTCAGCAGGTAGCAGGAAAGGAAATGCTTGTAAGCAGTGGGGAGATGAGTTGAAGTCTGTCAGTAAGATCAAAGTAAAGGAGAAAGGCTCTAATCAAGAGATTGTAACCAGAGGAGGAAAGCATCCACTAACAGGTACTGGAACTATAAGGATGTATACTGTTTCTTCCCTTCTATGTTATTGTTGTTACCGTTATCTCTTTAATCTTTTCAGATTTTAGTTTTTTATTTTCTTATATCTTGCTGATGGGATAAAGTTGTAATAGAAGAAATTGGTGTTTGTTTTAATTAATTTTATGATTGATGCTGCAGGAAATCACATTTCAGATGATTTTGAGAACTCAGATGCTGGCAACAGCAGTGCATCTGCTTACATGACTAATATTGACTCGGTATCAGATGTCATCAAGCAGCACAGACAGCCTGATAATGCTTGGGTGTGTTGTGATGATTGTCATAAATGGCGGAGAATACCAGTTATACTTCTAAATTCAATTGATGAGGCATGCCGTTGGTATATTATCCATGCATAGAACACTTTATTATCTTAGAATGCAATTTGTATGAAAATTGTTATTCAGTAAGTGTTTTCCATGTTTGTTCTGTTGGCTTTTAAATGATTGACTAGTCAATCACTTGGTGACAACACATATCAGGTGTAGTATGCATCACCTGTTCATTTTTTAATCCACAGATTTTATGAACTGCAATGATCAAATTGGTTATTTATCTATGGATCTTGCACATTTTAATCACTCAATTTATACTTTTCTCAACTTATTTCTGATATCTATGAAATTAAAACTGGATCTTGCTTCCTTAGTTTAGTGAATTTATGGAAAATGCTTGGTAAATATATATACATTTTTCTGAGGTGCAATACAGTAATCTTTTAGATTCTTGCCACCATAAGTTTCACACTCAAAATTCTGACTGTTGCATGTTACTGCTTATATGTAAGATAAATGCAAGAACTTTAAGCCATGATATACTCATTTTAAAATCAGGATGCTTTTAACATATGATGAATGCATTCTTCTTCCCTTTTTCTTTTGAAAAGAAATGTGGAAGTTGTTTGGAATAATATGCTTTATTTATCCATCACTGTTTGTAGAGGTCTGCTCTATTTGCAGTTAGATTTTACCTTTGGGCCATTTTGATGGAATGGATGTAACGTAATCGATCCTCTCTTAGGATTTTCCACTACCTCTTATAGTTTTAAGGATGGAAGTTGTATCGGAACAGGCACTTAATCCTATCCGTTTTAATTCAACTGTTCATCATATAGATTTTTCTTTATGCTCTTAGGATTCCTGGGCCCTTCAGAATGTTTATATAGAAGATCTGATTGAGATATAGAGCTTGTGGTTTGTCGCATTTCACCTAGGCCAAAAGCATACTCAACCAACTTGTAGTAACACAATGGGGTGTTCTTTTGATGTATTAGTCTTCATAAAATGTGACATATTAAACTAATGTTTTCACTTCCAGATGAGCTATGTTGTATGATATGTTTTCCATTTCAAGTTTGTTTCCATTTCATATTTTTCAAATCTGTTAGCATGTTTCTGTCACTGCCATTTAAATACATAAAAGTTATCGTTTTTCCTATAAATTTTTTATTATGTTTGTGACCTATTTTCTAATGCTTTTGTGGTTTTTATCTGTTTTTTCTGAGAAAATCTGTCTTAATTAAAACTTTCTGTCATTTACTTGGAAGGATCTGTGGGGACAACATGGATAAAACATTTGCTGATTGCTCAATCCCTCAAGAGAAATCCAATGCAGATATTAATGCGGAGTTGGGTGTATCAGATGCTGAGGAAGATGGTTGTGATGGTTTAAACTATAAGGAATTCGACAAGGGATTCAATAATAACCGTGTGACAGGTATATTTGTTGCTTTTGATAGCCAAATTGCATGAATTAACTGTAGATAGAAATGTTATTCCAGTTAATGATATCATTTGTCATGCTCCCTCCTTCTTGATATTCAGTTCTTACTCATTTTCCTATTTATTGCAGTGCCACCACCATCACATTTTTGGCGTATTGATAGTAACAAATTTTTGCACCGTGGCTGTAAAACTCAAACCATTGATGAGGTCTGAACCTAACTTGATTTCATTCAATGCTTGTATGCTTTTTAATCTGTAGCTTGATTCTTCATTCCTGCTAGTATAATCATCTCTTATCATTGTAATGCTAATAACGGCCAGTGACTTCCTCTGGTAACTCGATAAAAGTAGTTAGAAGTGTAAGATGGAACATTTTGGTTCTACTAGTGGCAGGTGCTTCTAAAGATTAAGTATCGGCAGTTTGAAGATTTGTTTGTCACAATTCAAATAAAATGCGTCATCTACCTTGGTTGTGAGGGCAGAACGATTTTATCTGTTAGCATATTAATTGTTTCAGCTCTTTTATTTTGTAAATTGTGGTTATTTTCATCTTTGTTATTAAGCAACTAAAGTTTTCCCTATACTTTATTTTGGTCACTCAACTATGAAAAGACAATTTGGTTGCTAATGTTCCAAAATTTTTAACTTTTTGGTCACTTAATCATTAAGAAGCTAATGGCTGGGCAGCTGGCATGTCAGATGACTGGCAATCTATGTCAACCTACGGGTAGCTTCTAATGGTAATTTCTGAAACCTTAGTGATCAAATCATAACTTTTCATGTTTGGTGACCAAAATTTTTTTTTATTTAAAAAAAGAAAAATATTTGTTATTAAATATTCAGTTTACCCAAGTTTTGATGCTAAGTGAACTTGTCACGATTTCTAATGTAGTTTTTTTATTATTGAAGAAGTGTTCAGTCCAGATTGGTGGGCTCCTCTGTTTCTTATTCTTCCTTCTTTAGGTGGGTTGTCTTGGGGAGTATTTTCTGTATTTGAACAACTTTGATACCTTCTTCACCTGTTCTATTTTAGTGTCTGGCCTACACAAATAAGGTTAGACTTTGTACATTATATAATCTGCCCTTCCCCATCTTTGGTGAAGCTAGAATTTGATTCCAAGTCCTGGATAAACAATCTTTATCTGTTAAGCTTTTTGACACCTTTCTTTGCTTGCTTGAGTCATCTTTCAAACTGTAAGAAATATTGGTATACAGGCTGTCATAGAAGCGGGGAAAAAAAGAACTTAAATGACTTTATTATCTGATTGTATTCTCTCATTATTAGGTTGATAACTTTTGTGGTTATATCATCTGGGCTTGTGTTTCTGCAACCAACATTTCAGTTAAATTTTATGCAGATAATGATTTGCCATTGCAAACGACCTCCTGATGGTAACCTTGGTTGCGGGGATGAATGTCTAAATCGAATGCTGAACATTGAATGTGTTCAGGACACCTGTCCCTGCGGGGAGCTTTGCTCAAATCAACAGGTTCTTCCATTGTTTTTAGTAAATGAATTGTAGTACTCATTTTTTATGGTGGCTGTGTTACTAAGAGGATTTATTTTTTTCCTTTTAGCTTTTGAAGAGAATGATATTTTATTCCAAACATCTATTTTACAGTTCCAGAAGCGAAAATATGCAAAGATGATGTGGGACAGATTTGGTAGGAAAGGTTTTGGTCTGAGGATGCTTGAGAGTATTTCTGCTGGCCAGTTTCTTATTGAATACGTTGGAGAGGTATCTAGATTTGCTTTATATTATTTTAATGTTTGTTGATCAGGAAGTAGCTGCCTTTTTGAAATTGTTGTCAAATTCAAGTCTTGGCCATTTAAAATTATATTTTTGTATTTGTTAAAGCAAATGGTACATTTAATTTTGAGAAAACCCAGTCATATTTTGTTGAGGCTTCCACATCTTATGATGTGGTGCAGGCCAAATCACCAAATATACTGTTAAAAGGGGCATGTTTAAAGCAATGTTCTGCTGTGTCATGGCTAGTGAGTTGAGCATCATTATTTAGTTGATATGGTATCTGCAGTGTTTTAAGCAGTCAAGGTCTTTGTCTTGTAAACATTCTTAATGGTGGGGATTAAGTATTCATGTTTTGGAGGAAGGATAATTTGGTCCATCTAGTCAGTATATGCGTTGATTATTTAAAGTTGTATCTTATCATATGGTCTGTTGGTTTTTTTTATTTATATGCTAGCGATTTCCCAAATTTAAAGACCAAGCAATTTAATCATTCCTCTTGTAGTCAACTGAAAGCTTCTCGTGCTTTTCATGCATGTGAAAGTCACATTTGCCGAAGGTCACTTTTGTCTAGGCCATATTAACCTTTTTGTTATAGTTTGCTTATTCCCTGTTGTTCGAGTATTTGGAGTATATGAAGTTTAATATGCATATGGCATTACCTCTACGTTCTAGAAAATTTTTATTATATATATATTTACCAATGCTGTTTCAATTATCTGGTTTATCAGGTGCTTGATATGCAAGCTTATGAGGCTCGACAAAAGGAGTATGCTTCTAGGGGTCAGAGGCACTTCTATTTCATGACATTGAATGGCAGTGAGGTTTACAATTTACCTTTCTCTAAATTTTATTTTTTAAATATTGTTGATACAAAATGTGGAGTCTGGTAGTTGGGTGGTTCATACAGTGCATGTACAGAGAGCTGCTGATAATTGCCTTTAGGAGTAAGAGATAGGTTCAGGTTGTTCGTTTTCTGGAAAAGAAAATTCCTCCATCTAACTGCAAGAGAGGTTTCTATACCTTTTGGAACAAGTGTCCATCATAGAAAGCTTACAGGCCGAGTCGGTGTGGGCCTCCTGCACTTATGTTTGGACGTGATCAGGTGGACAGGTGTCTCTCCCTCAAGTGTCTTTTAGTCTTGTCCACTAGACAAATGGTGAGATGGGGATGAAGAGTTTGACTTTCTAGCAAAGTCACCCTGGCAAGGTGGTCACAACCGCCAATAGATTTGACCAAGTGAGGTTCCTCTGACTGCGCAGGGTTAGAATCTCCAGCTATAACCCCGCTCAGTCTGATCGTTTGGTCAAACCTGTTAGCCGTCATGACACCTCGCTAGAAAAACCCTGCTGTGACCAACTTGCGAGAGAGACCCCGCTAGAAAGCATAGAAGTTAATTCCGTACCAGCCGGAATATTCTGTTCCGGTAAGAAACCAGGACACATCCAAAAGTTTTGTTTGCTTCAGAATTCATTTGGTACAAGTTGTTTCACTTTGTTCCGGCCAATTTCGTCCATTCTGCTGGAATTTAGGGTACTGGGCAGTACCAAAATAGAAACTGTTTTTCTTTATGTTTTTCAGATTTGGAGATGACGAGGTTGGCTCTCGTTACTCACCATGTTTCATTTAAACTGTGATGAAAAATGACCATGCATCAGCAATCTTACCTGCCACGGATATAAGAGGAAGGAAAACAAAATAGAAGAGAAGGCAGGAGCTATGGCAAAAGTACGAAACCACACAATTAAATTAAGACAACCCTAGAAAAATATAGAAAGAATTGGGCTGGGCTTTAAGAAGTAAGTGCCGAAATATTAGGCTAAAAATCCATCTACATAACTTAAAATTAATTTTAGCAAATAAAATAGTTCCAAATATATATATTTTTGTAAAATATAAGGAGAATCTTATTTATATAAAATACAAATGTATTATATTATCAATAAGTCTGAAACGGTACACTGAAATATATTGGTACTGGTACATATATCAGTACTAGTCGAAAAACGGTATGTCCACCGGTACGGAATTGACTACCTTGTTAGAAAGTCGATCTTTGTCTCACCATTTATCAAGTGGACAAGACTACACCATGCGTAATAAAAGACATTTGAGGGAAAGACATCTCTCCCTATGATGGACACCTGTTCCAAGAGGTATAAAAACCTTTCTTGTAGTTAGATGGAGGAAGGACTTTCCTTTTCCACAAAGAGGACAACCTGAACCTACCTCTCCTACAGGCAACTATCAGTGGCTTTTTGCATGTCCATCATGTGAACCACCCTTAACTACCAGACTCCGCATTTGGTACTAACAAATATAATTTGCTATTGAATAGCTTGTGATTGCACAAAAGGCCATTGCAAATGAATAAAAATTTCAACTCTATCTCGCCTATTTGTTTTTGTTAATCATTTAACGCTCAGTACAGGTTTGTTCACATATCAAGAAAAATTATTTTGTTGGTTATTATTATTTACCTAGTAGATTGTTTTCATGATTCTTGTAACTGGGCATACTTTGGAGAAAGGTGAGGTCCTTACTTGCTTTTTTAGATTTGGCTTCCAATTTGCCGTTTATTTGCCCTTCAGCCCTGTGTTTGCTGCAGACTTGTAATTATCCATTCATCTTGAATGTGTTTTCGTAATTTTCTTTGTTTCTTCTGTATAACATTATAATTCATTCTGTTGTATGATTTTTCTGTCAATTATGCTTCTATGTTTCACTTTCGAGGAATTTTTTTTCCATTTCTTCCAGGTAATAGATGCATATGTCAAAGGGAATTTGGGGCGCTTCATTAACCACAGTTGTGATCCAAATTGCCGGACTGAAAAGGTAAATGGGATCCTTAAAATGTGACCATGGGCCTTTTGTTATCATATCAGTTAATAAGATGAGATTGTTTTTTCTAATAGAAATAGATTAGATGGAATACTTACAAATAGCAGAATGATGGGATCTTTTGGTGAAGTGTCTGCTTTAATACCTTTGTAATCCAAGCATACCTCCACTATATGGAACCCTTTTTCTAACTAAAATTTTGGTGGACAAGTTTATGTTAGAGGTCACTCTTTGTAACTTTCTTCTGGACTTGATTAGCCAAATCTACTAGGTGTCCTAATCAACTTTTTTCTTTATTCTTTTCTGGTGAGTTTGGGCTTCAAAATCTTGATATTACTAATATATTAATTATTAATGTGAAATATTGATTTTAAGCTTGCAATAAAGTTAGCTGCTTTGATTTGCTTTTTCACCCACTGACTTATGCACCTTTGATATTGCCTACTATTTTGCGATTTATTTTGACTTTTTGGACATCTATGTTCCATGAATATGAACATGGTTGTCTTGTTTTACTGAAATTTGCTTCTTAAATTATGCTTCTTTAACATGTTCATTTCATTTCAAGAAGGTTAACCTTTGTATCCATTATTTTTGTCTTTTCTCTGAGCAGTGGATGGTTAATGGAGAAATTTGTATTGGACTATTTGCATTGAGAGATATAAAGAAGGTATGCTTGCATAATATGTTGTTCTGTTACATCGAATCTCATAATTAACTTGTGGTTTGGTTCATACATGTTACTAAAAACAATAGTGTTTTTTTATATATATAAAAAACAACCGTGTTTGGTGCTTACTATATTCCATTTCTTCAAAATGATATATTTTAGATTTTGAAAATTATTTAGGGAGCTTACAATTTTATAATCCTTATTTGGTGATTTTTTGGGAAGTAAACCATGGAAATTGAACAGCATAAAGGAGGTTGAAAATTTAGGTAGATTGAAGGTGGAAAAATAGTAAGTACCTTTATATTGAGGAATAAACTGCTGAGATGCTAATATTGTCAAAGCAGGAGGAAGAAGAGGGACCTAACTTTTAAGATTGAACTCCATCTGGTTACATTCTGGGTGAAGAAAATTAGGAAAAAAAATTGATGCTAAACTGCTCTGTTCCAGAGGACAATGCATGCTTAATGCATACGATCATCGAGCCTTTTTTTTTGTGGATAATAAAAAGGGGAAAAACCAAAAATAAAAAATACATAAAAGGGGGAAAATGAAGAATTGGTGGAGAGACCGATTTCAATTGGTACTCTAAGGCACCAAGAAATCAAAGTTTTGATTCAACAACCATCAAGTTGATCAGTATATGTTGCAGATTTCCAATGCATCCTTTCACGGATCCTCAAATGTCAGAAAATTTAGTTCCAGGTAGCAGCATCCTTTGTGATAGATATTTAGTTAGTAAACCCAAAAAAAGGGAGGGTCAAGAGCCAAGAGAGTAATCTTAAGGCAAAACTTGAGCAAGCAGAATCTGATGTTTATACGACGAGTTTCTGGAGACTAGGGCACATGTAGTGAATCTGAAGAAATTGTATCTTGTCATGTCATACCTACATAAATTCTCTCTATGCTTCTCCTGTCTCCCTGTTACATGCATGGAAATCATCTTTTTATATGTTACAAGCTTGTTGTATTTGTCAGGGTGAAGAGATTACATTTGACTACAATTATGTGAGGGTATTTGGAGCTGCTGCCAAAAAATGTCATTGTGGTTCATCTCATTGTCGGGGTTATATAGGTGGTGATTCACTTAGTGAGGGAGTAATTGTTTATGATGATTCTGATGTAGAATCTCCTGAACCTATGATGCTTGAAGATGGTGAAACCTGGAATGGTTATGCTAATGTTATTTCTAGATCTAGTCCCTTCGTTGGTGCAGAAATGCAACCTGTGGAGAGAGTAATAACTGATGGTGTGAGAAAATTGGAGAAAATGCCAGAAGCTGAGGGCTCGGTTTACCATTCTGCTTCTGCTTCTTCTAAATTAGACATTTCAGCTGAAATAGAAGATTTGCAGGGAAATTTCCAGTTACCCATTGAACCTGAAGAAGTTTCCCCTTTGACAGCTCCCTATGAACCTGTTCAGCAAGATGATACCATTCAACAGAAGGCTATGAAGAAAACCTCACGTTTGATTCATATATTAGATACCTTTCTAAATATGTCAGACAACAAATTACCTTCTGTTTTTATTGATGCTAATAAGGAGTCAAAGTTTAACACAGCTGAAGACAAACGGGTTCCTCCAAAATCACACCCTCTGATGAAGGCATCATGTTTATCTAGCTCCCATAAGAAGGGGAAACTTAGTAGTAATTCTCTGAATGGAACTAAGGTTCGGATGATATCTGACAAATCTCAAGTGCCTTCTTTCAAGCTCAAAAAATTCTCGGAAACTTCTAGTTCTTGCCGTTTTGAAGCAGGTTAAGAATCCTTTTATGTTAGAATGAGATTGCCGTGCGGTATTATATTGTACTGATACATGCATTTGGATGCTTGCAGTGGAGGAGAAACTTAATGAATTGCTGGATTCTGAGGGGGGAATAACAAAACGAAAGGTTAGTGCGTTGACATCTTCTAAAAGTCATAGTGAGATGCTACTTGTTTGATGAGGAGTTAGGTTGACTTTCTTGAAATGCAACTTGCTTCTTATTCCACCCCCTGCCCTCCCTTTTTATTATTATTATTTTTATACTTGATTACGTTTCTCAGGCATTTTGATTTTCATCAGGATGCTTCTAAAGGTTACTTGAAGCTTCTGCTTCTCACAGCAACTTCTGGGGATAGCTGCAATGGTGAAGCAATTCAGAGGTCAATTTAGTTTCTCTTTGTTTGGATGCCTTGAAGACACCATATTTTGCGTTCATGCTTCAATTTTCCAATATTTGATTCTTGTTTTCTTGTAGCGCAGCACTCGTGAGCTTTCGATGATTCTTGATGCCCTTTTAAAAACCAAATCACGGTTGGTGCTGACCGATATAATTGACAAGAATGGTAGTGTTTCCTAACTGTTGCTATTGTCGCATCTTTATTGACATGCAAATAAATGGCTGTTGCTCTGCTTTTCAGGTTTGCAGATGCTGCACAACATAATGAAGAAATACCGAAGGGACTTTAATAAGATTCCGGTTCTTCGGAAGCTTTTGAAGGTGCGATGCTGGACATGATATTATAATTTGTTGTGATTAATAACCATACTTGTTAATTTGCATGTCATGTCAATTATTAATAACCATACTTGTGGAAAATTATTTTTTTCAACTCTAACCAAGCGGTGGATGAACAAAAGTACTTTTCTTTCCATTTTTCCATCTTTCCAACCAGGCCTATGGAATTATAATTTTTATTTATTTATTTATCTTTTCACTATTCTCCACTACCAATGTTTTATCTTTCCATTTTTCTGTGCACTCAACCAAGCATGGCCTAAGTCTCATAAGATTCATTGAACATGTAGCATTCATTTATTTTTATAGATAATATGTTTTGCTTACATAGTGTTTTATTCTAACTTCCATCATCAGTATGATTCTTTTTTTCCCTTTTTGGTTTGTGCAACAATTATATCTTGAATAACTAAAGAAGTCAACTTGAGACCGTTACTGCATTTGATTGCATGAGTTGTAAGTGTAACTAGGATATTTATATATCTAACTAACTTTGTGAAATCAATCAACTAACTTTGTGATTTCAGTTAATTTTAAGCATAATTCTATCTGAATATTTCATTTTCTTTGGGCAATAAAAAATAGTTTTTCTTATGCCGGTATCTGGAGCCTTTAAATTATGATGATCAAGTACCACTTATGAGAGCTTGAAAATAAATTACAAAACTCTATGTAAGATATGGCAAGACTACAGCTTGCAACTTCTTTTACAGGTTTTAGAATACTTAGCAAGGAGGAAGATACTTACGGTAGAACGTATTAATGGAGGTCCTCCCTGTGCTGGAAGGGAGAGGTTAGAGGATACGGCTGAGTTTGTTTTATTGAACATATTTTCAGTCCTTTTTATTTCCCTTTTCTGAAAACTGTACTTTCTCATGCAGCTTTTTAGAGTCAATACTGTCATTCACAGAGCACTATGACAAAACGGTATAATATTTCCATTATTGTCTTGTTTTTGAAATTTTATTTAACATGCATTCTTTGTTCACTAAATTTTCGATGATATTCAAAGGGAGCAATGGCTTCGAACTTATAGCTTCTGTATTTTGTTATTCATGGACTATGCCTCTTTTCTTGAATAGCTTTCTCTTGTGTGAATTTCATATCTAATTAGTCAAACGTGCTTTACAGGTCCATGAAATAGCTCGAAATTTTCGAGATACATGGATTCCAAAACCCTTGAGAAAACATAGCTACAGGGACAAGGTTGAGAGAAGGATGGAGTTTTGCAGGTACTTGGACTGTAACAGGGTTTCAGCCTCACACAATCATTCGCGGGAGCAGGCCATAAGATCTACTGAAGCAATTACCGTTGTTGAAAAAACTACACTGGATACTTCCCATGAGATTTGTTCCTCATCTCCCACAGGCGTTTGCCAAACCAATGGCACCAAAATTCGCAAGCGTAAAAGCCGCTGGGATCAGCCGGCAGAAACAGAGAAAATTGATTCACGGTCACCAAAGAAACATGAATATAGCCAATTAACCATTTTGGGTAAACCGACATCAAATCACATGAACAAGTTGAGTAGATGGGATAAAGAATGTCATGACATCCTATGCAAAGGTGAAGCCGTTAATGTAGTCAATGGAAAGCACAGGTTTCAGGGGGATGCTCCACCAGGGTTCTCATCTCCTTGCAGTGCATCTTTGGTTTCATCGACTGCTGCATTAACTGCCACTAGTTTTCCTCAACCAAAAACTTGTCAGTTGAAGTGTCCGGAAATGACCATCGCTCATCCACAGACGAGATTAATTTCCCGTTTGCCGGTCTCATATGGAATTCCATTACCCATTGTGCAGCGGTTCGGAGCACCAAAGGATGAAAGTGTAGAGAGTTGGGTAATTGCCCCTGGCATGCCATTCCACCCTTACCCACCTTTACCTCCATCTCCATGTCCCCATGGTAGGAAAGACACTCCACCTGTTTGTGCTGCTAACTCCATTGGAAATAATGAAGATGCAAAAGATGAGCAGCAGGACTGCTGTCGGCCTGCCACAAGTTATCCTGACAATAGCATTCGTAGCACAGCCCATTGCAACGAACCAAATTCTGAAATTCCATGTGCAAACATCCAACGTACATCGAAAAGAACTAGGGAATCCTCCAATGATTTAGGTAAGTACTTCAGACAGCAGAAACGAAAAGGGCCTCTGTGGCATAAATCCGAGTCCACTGGAAGCAAGCATAATAACATTGGTGGGACTAGCTTTCTAGATGTAGGGAATGTAAAAAATGATGTGAGAAATTCTTGATATTCAGATTATATAAACCTGTAGAGTTGAAGAAGGCAGCCATGATTTTTGTCAGCAGCCATAGTACCCATTCAACATTGATTAATGGTATATATATACGGCATTTGTTGCTCGGGTTAATGCCCGCACTGGAAATTTGTAATTTTATTCAATTTTCAGCTTGAAGTAATAAATCTTAGGTTGTGTTTGATTATGGTATCTGCCTTCTTACAAATAGAAACTTTGAAAGTAGCACTTGTCTTCACTTTTCCCTGGAAGACGATTATCGGACTGACCTTGGATCAAGTGTTTGTTAGGGAGTTCAGAAAATATTCGAATTTGAGTTCGTATTTTGTCAAAGTGTAATGTGAGTGCCTTTTGTTACGTTTGGTGATGTGGGAAAATCCTGTTTTACACATCTTAATCCACCTTTCAAATTTGTGCCTAAAACAAACCAAAAAATGGCCTTATATTTTTCCAGGCAAAACCAATTTTTATTGGTGGAATGGTTTCAGAATTAATAGATTCATTGAGTGGCTATGGTTTGTACTTAGAGGTGCCACTCGTGGTGGGGTAGAGACCTTTACATGAGTGGTAAGTTCGTCATCTTTGATCCTTTGTAATTAGACTTGGTGCCTTTTCTGGTAACCCAAGTCTTTGTGGCGGGAGGGACAAGCGAGATAATCGGTGTCTTATTAAGTTTTGCTTTCATTTTATACCAAATTTCAATTCAATAAAATATTTTCTTCAAATTCCATTCCTCATAAATGTGATGAAAACTTGTGTTACTTAAATGAGAAAGATAATTTATATTTACTCGGAGTTGAATAATATGAAATGAAATTGTTTATGGAACTTTTCTATATTATGATTCTAATAAAATATGATTGATGTGAATTTTAGAAAATTATCTTACACAATTTTATTTACATTAAAAAGTAAGGATTAAAATCTTAGAAAAGTTAATATATTTGGTAACATTTTCTTGAAAATGTGATGTTACTTTATCGAATTACTCTTACTAAATAAAAGATAATATTTATGTATTTTAATTTTTTATTAATAAATATTTGAATTAAATGTTTAATAATAATTTTCAATAATCTTTATCATTAACAAAATGTTTGCATTGATCCACAAGGTATGATTTCTGATGTTTTGGTCAAATCTAATATATGGATACATTCGAAAAACATTTTTATATTAACTCAAGATTTTGAATATGCACAATTTGTAGATTTTTTCATTACACTGTAGGTATATTCATATATCATATTTATGGCTTAATACTCAATTGTCTATTTTTTATAACAAATGAAAATCTAAATATTTACTTTGTGGTAGCACATGTGTATGACCTTTTACAAAGGAAAAAACGAATACGCATAACACAATTTACAGATTGAGAATAAAATTTTAAAAAAAATTTGGAACAACGAATAGCAACCTAGTTTTTCTTTTTGCTATGAATAAGTTAATACTCCAAACCATAGAAGTTAATTCTGTACCGGTATTGCCCTTACTGACTAGAATATTCCATTCTAGTAAGAAATCGGGACACTCATCCAGATATTTTTTTTTGCTTCAAATTTCGTTCGGTACTGGTTGTTTCGCTTTGTTCCGGCCAATTTTGCCCGTTTTGTAGGAATTTAAGGTACCTAGTGGTACTAAGATAAAACTGTTTTGTTTGTGCGTGTGTTTTTTCTTGCCTAAGTAGAAGGGATTGTATGAAATTGTATGAAATTGTAATACTATGTTGAAATTCGATTTGTCATCCTCCTATTAGAAAAAAATAGAGATGATGTTGAATCACAGTTTCATACAATTCTTTCTCAGATCTGGAGACAACGACAACTATGGATTGGAGGTGGCTCTCATTGATCACCATGCTTCATTTAAACCATGATGAAAAATGACCATGCATGAACAATCCTACCCGCCGAGATATAAGAGGAAGAAAAACAAAATATAAGAGAAGAACACGGAAGCTATGGCAAAGGTAAGAAACGACACAACCAAATATATATATAGAAAGAATTGTGCTGGGATTTAAAAAGTAAGTGCCAAAATATTAGGCTAAAAATCCATCTACATAATTTACTTCATAGTCCAAAACAATTTTTCAATGAGTTCAAAATATTTTTTAATTTATTTTAATATACTAAATTTAATAATAATTAAAAATAATTTCAGCAATTAAAATAGTTCCCAATAAATTTTATTTTTATATAATATGAGAATCTTATTTATATAAAATACAACTGTATTATTTATATTTAAAAATATTAATAAGTCCAAAACGGTACAATCAAATATATTAATATCGATAAAAAAATAAAACTTAGTGATACAATAGTAACTACCTTACTCCAAATACAAAACCATAAAAGGTGATTTGGTGTTGGACTTTAAATAATGAAATAATCAAATCACAAAAGATAATAAAATTAATCTGCATCTATCAATATAACATAATCCCTGCTTCAATAAATAATTCAACTGGATTTTATTTGCTATCCATAATTGGATCAATTGTATTGATTAGAAAACATATAATTTAGTCTCAACATTCAATTTCCCCTCGTGTTATTTTAATACATGTCAAAATTATAAATAAATTTAATTTACTATATTATATAAAAATTTGATTTGATGTAATTATACATAAATTTTTTATTTTAATTGAATTATACATATATGAATTTTTTATACATTTAAAATTTAAATTTTATTATTTTTATTTGAATAAATATAATAAATATCAATAAATAACAATGTTTGTAGTATATAATAATTAAATTAAATATATATAATTTCATCAAGTCAAACTTCTAATAGGATAATAAATTTTGAATGGAAGTTTAAATGTATCGTAGAGATTTTTTTTTTTTGAAGAGAAGTTGTCTTGGAGTTTAATTATCTTCTGATTTGTAAAAATTGTTATCTACTTATCATTATTCAAACAGTTATATATATATATATATTAAATATGTGCATGTGTGTAGAAATTACGTATCTAGAACATTAATATGTGTTTAAAATAAGATACAATAAATAATGAAATATATGGTTTGTAACTAGTTAATGATTGGCGTAATGACTTTTTTGACCCTCTAATTTTATCAAAAAAATCATTTTAGCCATCTATTTGAATTTTTCAATCTCTTTTAACCCTTAAACTTGTAATTTTTTGTCAAATCACTTGAAAATGGACAAAAAAGTTAAAGTTTGTCAACTTTACAAACACGGCATATATGTGGATTGCCATGTAGATGACATGTCAACATTTAATTAAATTTTATAATTTTAAAGATTTTTATTTTAAAAATAATTTATATATATTTTATTTTTAAAATTTAAAATTTTAATTAAATGCAGACTAGTCATCCATGTGACAACCCACGTGTATGTAATGTCAGTAAAGTTAAAAAATATTGACTTTTTCATTTATTTTGGGATGATTTGACAAAAAACGCAAGTTCAACGGCTAAAAAGATGAAAAATTAAATGGAGGGGTAAAATGACTTTTTTTATAAAATTGAAGAGCCAAATAAGTCATTATGCCTCAATAATCTATACTATTTATTAAGGCTTTTATTGAATTGGAGTCACCCATCAATTAAATCTCAACTCAATTAAGGAATTATCAAAATGTCATTTTATTTTCCAAGTAAGTTATATGATTATGTTGGTGTTTTTGTCTTTTATATTTTTAAAACTTGAAAAATAAAATGAATTTATGGTAATTCTCTAATTAAGTTGAGATTCAGTTGATGGATAATACCAACTCAATAAAATGTTTAATAAATAATATAGATAGAGAAATATATAAGAAATATATTTATTAAAATTTCATATAAAATAAAAAATTCTTTAGTTCAAATAGTAAATGAAAATATGGCTCAAATCTTACATAATTATATAACTTATTTGAAAAATAAAATGAGTTTTCGGTAATATTTTAATTGTGTTGGGATTCAATTAAAAGACTTAATAAATAATATAAATATAATTTTTTAATATAAATTTTATTATGTTTGAGTATATTCAAAGAAAGGAGTATATTTTATATTATAAATCAAATAATATTTTGTAATTATAAAAAGTGTGGTGCCACAGAAAATAGTAGTGAATACTTAATAGCCAAGTCAGAAATATCAGAAGGCTAAAGTCCAATCCAGCCGACAATGGATCCTCCCTCCTACATCCACCACCACCACCACCACGCCAACCACCCCAGGTACGTCCCTTTCTCTCCAACTCCTCCTCTTCACCCTCATCGCCCTCCCCCTCAGCCTCTACCTCCCTATCAACAGAGTCCTACCAACCTCCACCCTTCCCGCCACCACCTTCCTCCACAAATTCGGCCGCCTCCTCCTCCTCCTCCTCTACCCCAACAAAATCAACAGCAAACTTACCAACCTCTTCCTGCCCCACCCCCTCCTCTTCCGCGACAGCAGTATTCTAATCATCCGCCTTACAACCCTCATCATCCTCAATACTCTTCCAGTTCCAATTTCAATTCTAACCCTAAGCCTACCCATGTTTCCCACCAATTCCACGATGTCCCTCAACGGCGTCTACCGGAATTCGATACCCGCCCTGATTACTGGCCTGAAAATCGGGTACCGAGGCCCCATCCCGTTTCCAATTTGGATCGGGAGGCCCTTTATCATCAGTTTGATCGGAGACCCGCCTCTCCTGTTATTGATAGGTTTATGCATGATTTAGAGGGAACTTCTAGGTTTAGAGATCTAGAGCTGAATCAGAGAGAAAGAGAGGGTAGGGTTCACAATGATCGGTGGATTTCTGATAGATCTTCTAGGGATTTTGGGATTGTTTCAATTGGATTTGAATCCAATTCGAATAATTCAAGATTTGATCATGAGGCTACTGAAAATATTAGATGGGGATCGCGTTTGCGTGAGCCGTTGATTGAAAGTGGAAATGATGAGATAAATGAAAGAGATGAGATGAGAGTTTTTTCGAGAAAAAATGATTATTGTGATCCAGAAGCAGAGAGGTTTAGTGATAAGGGAAGTGGTAGAGAGGGTAACCATGAATTTAATCGCACTCCACGGAAGCAAATACAGAAGAAGAGTGCTTTACTTAGGATTCAGAAGGTGAAACTGAGTCATAGGAGCAGGGAAGATGAGAGACCACATTACTTGGGTTATCATAATGAGGGGAAAACTGGTACTTTTAGAGGAAAAGATTCGGTCTTACAGTCGGATCATGGGATGGATGAAAAAAAGAGAGAAGGTACCCCTGTAGAGCTTGATGTGTCTTTCAAATCAAATTCTTTGGTGGCAAAGGCAATTGTGACTTCTAGTCCTGCTTCAAATTTTGATTCGAATTTGATGCCTAGGAACACCAAAATTAGGAAACTTACAACATTTGATATGGTTAGTTCGAGTGCTCAACCTAATAAGGGCAGTGAGAGTACTGCAAAATTAGGTGGTTCCACTTCTGCTGTAAAGAGTGGTTCTGGGCCTGTGGACTCTAAGCAGTCTGAGGGAAAAATCAAATCTTCTGATACTGGTAAAGCTCAGGATGGCATTAGAAAGCCTTGCTCAAAAGGAACCAAGGTTTTCCTTAGAAAGGGAAAGGTCAAAAAGTCTCCTAAGGTTACTGTAACTGAAGATGCTCCCAGTTCTGACAAGAAACTGAGACCATTAGAGGGGAAAGGTACTACTCCTTGTATTGGTAGTAAGGGAGATGGTGGTGTGGAAACTAGTTCTAACAGTGTCAACATTTTGGTTGGAGAGAATAAAGTGGGAGGGACTGTGAAGAGCACTGTTTCAGATAAAACCACTGCTACTGTTGGTAAATCATCCTCCCTCAAGGCTAACAAGAAGAAAATAATTGTGAGGAAAGTGGTGAAAAAGGTTGTTAGTTCTCCGTTGAATCTGGGAAATTCTGAATTAGCAAAGAAGGGTGATCAACTTGTTAAGACAGATATCTCTATTCGACGTGCATCTGCTACCCCTGTGGCTGAAAAACGTGTTTTACCTCTTAAAATGAAAGTTGCTTCTGCCTCTGGGGATTCAGTGCAGGGTGTTGATTTAGAGTGTTCTCCTGAAGAATCAGCTCTGATTCTTGAAGATGACAAAGTGAATGAAGCGTCAAAAGGCACAGGCTCAAAGAAGGTTTCCACTGATGTTGATCCTGGTAGTTCTGTTTCACCTAAGATTACGAGAAAGAAAAACAGCTCAACTGTTGCTTTGAATTCTTCAAGTCAGGGAGAGAGCAATGTTGATCATGGTTCTACTAATGCTGGTAATTCTGTCCCTGGCCTGCATATCATTTCAAATATCAAGGAGGATCATACTGAAAAACCAAATGAGACTATTACATCTGGCAGTTTTGGTGTTGAGGATCTAAACACACGGTTTTACCATAATGAAAATAACATTAATTATGGTTTGTCAAGATCAGAGGACATCAAAGCTCATGGTGGTATTGTAGATATAGGTAGTTCTTCTGTTGCAATGCCTATCTCCACAGGTTTTGACTGTGGTTCATCTAGCTCTCTGGAGAAAAATATTGTTTGTGACATTGGCGATGCCAATTCTGGTAGCAGGCATGTTTGTACAACTCCTTCCAGTCCAGTAGTTGATGATCGTGCTAAAGGGGGATTACCTGAAGCTAATTGTTCAGTAGGAAGTGATAAAATGCCCCTTCTGCCATGTATGGAGGAAACTTATGTTAGCGGTGGTTCTGTTTATGGAGATTGCTTCAACCATGACAAAAGTACAACCAGCACTCCTGATATTGTTTATGTTAATACAGGGGAGAGGAACCATGAGATAGGCTATGATTTAGTGCTATCTCTCGGGTTTTCTGGCACAGGAATCCCAAATGCTGTGGAATCAGTAGAATGCAGAGATAAATATGCAGCTAACATCCATAAACGAAAAGTGGGCGTTAGTGAACTAGATTTGTCAAGCTCAGCACTTGCAAGCATTTCTGTAGGATCTGCAGATGTGCTTACCTCTGCAAATTGTGTGGAAAGTACCATATGTGCATCTGAAATAGATTTGAATCCTGCTGAACCTATGGTTGGTGCTATTGGGTTGCTTGATGTTGGTTTAGAGCATTCTAGAAATAAAGATAGTGTTTTGCAGGGAAGCAGTTCAAATAATACCTTTCCAGAGATTGGTGGTAGTGCAGATGGAAAGTCTCCTGAGAAGAAAAAGAGAAAAATCTCTACCTCCAGTTCTAGTTTGACATCACCTGTAATCAGCCAGAGTGTTGTAGTTTCTGATATCTTTAAATCTGCTGCACAAATACCTTCTAACTTTACTGATGATCTACTGCAATTGGAACCAGAAGTTAAAGTATCTAGTATAGACGATCTTCATGCAGAGGGGATTGATTTATTGCATGTAAACAGTTCAGTGGCTGGACCTTCTGAGGATGTTGGATCTTTTAGTGATGCCTGCAGGGGCAATCCCCCAAAGATTGATCCTTCAGCTTTTGCTGAGTCAGTTGCTCCAAGTTCCCCATGCCTTCATCCATTAGAGTTGGGAGGTGAGCAGTTTTCAAATGGAACACCAGTTTCTGCTATAAGTAACCATCAAAGTGATGCTATGGATATTGAAGGTGATGACAGGGGGAAAGTGCTTGTTGATACTTCAGAAGAGCAAAATATCATTTCTAGTGAACTAACTCAATGCAGAATTATTCCAGAACATGTGTCTTTCGGCTTGGATAAAAGGTTTGCTGGCATAGATGCAGATGATGACAATCATCTTCCTCTGAAGGATGATTTACCTTCCACCTCAAACTCTTTGATTTCTGGTGTTGATGCTAATGAAGTTTCTGCAACCAACTCCAATGATGAAGCTATGCCTGCACCTGATATACTTTGTGATGTCGGTTCTCTCAGTAACCTAGTTTTAAGCACATCAACTTGCAAAGGACATCTTTTTAATTCAGAAGAGAAGACTGAAAAACTTTCATATGATAAGCCTGTAATTGAAGGTTCTTGCAACTCATCTGCCCATGTGTCAGATCCACAGCATAGCAAAACTATTTTGAAGTCAAAAGATGTAATTCAAACCAATCAATCAAGTGCTGGGAAGGCAGGTTTGTTGCCATCGTATGATTCTGAAAGTACTATTTCCCTCAATTTCCTTAGTGGAGAAACACAGGGGAGGAAACCACTGCTTAGTCATGTTGGTCCCAAGAGTTATCCTACTCGTTCTTCATTTGTTTCTTCTGCTTCCAAGAATGCTACATCTTCTACCAAAATCACAAAGCCCCGGACATGGCGCCGAACTGATAATTCTTCTGCCCATCCTTTATCAGGAAACAAACCTTCCTTAAGTGCCAATCCTATGCAAAAGCAGATGCCGACTTACATTCGTAAAGGTAACAGTCTTGTTAGAAAACCTACACCAGTCCCTGCTCCTCCCCAGGGTTCTCATTCTTCGAGTTCATCAGTTTACCGGCTTAAGTCTGGGATAGTGGATGAAGTGAAGAAGGGTACAGGACCAAACAATAGAGCTGATGCTGTTGACTTGAGAACAGCAGGTGCAAATACCACTTTTGAGAGGCCCACAACACCCCCGTTATCGAGTGTCACCAAAGTACCAAAGCATATTTCTAATTCATCAGGAGAGTGTACATATTCCCCTTTAGCAGAGCCTTCTGCTAGTGATTTCAATGAAACTACAACAAATCATCCAAGTTCTATGGAAATAAATGATGAGCTCAAATCCCCAGAGGATGGACAGAAGACTTTAGAAACACTAAACAGAAATGGTTCAGCTAACAATTTGGAAGTCTTGAATGAGCAAAATGAAAGTGGCTTGATTCCTTCAAATGAAAAGAGGGTGACATATGTAAAGCCTAAATCAAATCAATTGGTTGCAACTTCAGATTCTGATCATACCTCTATTTTTGATGTTGATAAGAACCAATCCCTTTCTGCTTCCTCTGATGGCTATTACAAGAAAAGAAAAAACCAGCTAATTAGGACTGCCCTTGAGAGTCATATGAAGCAGGCGGTTACCTCGTCTGATGACATCTCCAACTCAGTGAGAGAAATAGCTGCTAAGGTTATTTCCAGTAGAACTTTTGGTAAGAGAAGATCCAATAAAGGTATGCATTTATGAGCATTCTGTTATCAGAGCATTCACACCTGGCAAAATACTACATTGAACTTTTGGCTTTTAGACATTGCTTGGCCTTTTATGACTTATTTTGCTTAATTTTATCTGCGAAGCATTAAAACATGTCTTCTTTCATCATTATTCTCCTCTTCGTATCTGTTGGCTGTAATGTTTATGCTTATTTTCTGTATCACTTGCAATTCTAGGTTGTTTTTCACTTTTCCAATGCTATGGAGTCATACCAGACTGATGCTAGTATCGATTTGGACAAATATACTTGTGTGGGAACTTTTTGCACTAACAATCGTGAGAGATGGCTATCTGAAGACTGCCTAAACAGATTTATATACTAAATTTGAATAATATTTTCTTTCACCTAATTAACTATCCTTTTGCCAATTCTTGTTGCCTATATTTGTCGTTATCAAACTTTATATTTTAGTTCCCCATCTGCTTCCCTTCCAAGTCCTGGGTGACAAAAATGGTGTGAACTTGTCAATAGTCAAGGACTTATATTGCCTCTGCCAGCTTGTTGAGTCTCAATACAAACTTCTATCTTTTATAAGCTATCTTTTTAAGTAATTTGTATTGCATTGTGGTTATCGTTGCTAGTTATTTATTTTGGGCCACTCTAAATGTTTATTGTGTCCATCAACCTCTACGTATTAAAGTTATAACTTGGTCAAATGGATGATTCTGGAAATTGTTTGCAGTAAGTTCCATTACTTGTTTTGGCTTGACCATTAGTTAGTGGATGGCTTAAATGACTAGTCCTTTTGCAGTTGTAGCAAAGACCCATAAACCTTCCAAATTCTCTCTGGTCTGGACTCCACATAGTGCAAGGTTATCAAATAATGATGGGAGTTCACTATGTTACCCGAAGGTCCGCCCGCAACTGTTTCCCTGGAAAAGAATGGCACACAAGAGAAGCTTTAAGTTGAACTCAGTTTCTTCCTACAGTAGTTCTTTATCTACAATTGGGTATAACTCTTGTTTTAGGCTTTTAGTAGCTTCTTGTTTTTATCCTGTTGTCCAAGAAAATAAAAGAATACATTTCTTTTGCAGAAGGAAAATGCTGCTATTGAGAAAGAGAAATACTGTTTATACACGGTCAATTAATGGATTTTCAATTCACAAATCAAAGGTGTTAAGTGTTGGTGGTTCTAGTTTGAAATGGTCAAAATCTATTGAAAGGCATTCAAGGAAAGCTAATGAGGTAAGGTGCATCATGTACTGGTGGACCGAGTTCTTACATCTTTCGTATACACTTCAAAACTGAAGTGATTGACTTCTGAATTAAAATGGCTTTTTTTGTTTGTAAAATTTTATGTTAATGTTTAATAGGAAGCTACTCTAGCAGTTGCTGAAGCTGAAAGAAAGAAAAGAGAACAAAGCACTGTTTCTAGGACAGGCAAAAAAGGTCTCTCTTGCCACAAGGTTCATGGTACAGAAGTTCGGCGAGGTAGGCAAATTAACAATACTTAGCGAATTAATGGCACTTTATCTAATGTGCATGATGCACGATTTTGAAAAGAATGCTTCAATGGTATGTTTCATGTAAATATTTGATACTTTAGGTGAACGAATATTCCGCATTGGTTCAGTGCGCTACAAAATGGATTCTTCTAGGCGTTCCCTTCAGAGGATATCAGGTTTCTCTTAATTTATCTCATAGTGGATTTAAGGTCCTTTTTGTTTTCTTTTTCTTTTAAAAACTCCCAACATTGTGTGCCGATGCAAACCTACTAGAGATTGAAGTTCTCATGAGGCCTGTGACATTTTGCGTTTTTTTTTAAAGAAAATTGGTTACAGTAACAAAAAACATCTGTACTAAATAACTTGCTTCTTTCAGTTTCTGATCAGCACCTACTGTCTGCACTGAAGCGGATGTCTTTTTTCCCTTTTGATAAGTTTTTGTGCTGCTCTCTTAACTCTACCTTATTTCTGTTTAGATGATGCGTCGTCATGCTCTGCTAGTCAGCAATCAGAAAACAGTACCAAAAAGTCTTATGTCCCAAGGAGACTAGTCATCGGGAATGATGAGTATGTTAACATTACCATATAAAACATAAACTTGATGGAATTACGTACAATATATAAAATTTAAATGAGCTCTGACATCTGCAGGTATGTCCGAATTGGCAATGGCAACCAGCTTGTTAGAGATCCAAAGAAGCGTACTCGTGTTTTGGCAAGTGAGAAAGTTCGTTGGAGTTTGCACACTGCAAGGTTACGGTTGGTTAAAAAGCGCAAGTACTGTCAATTTTTCACAAGGTTTGGGAAATGCAACAAAGATGATGGAAAGTGTCCCTATATTCACGATCCCTCCAAAATATCTGTATGCACAAAATTTCTCAAGGGTCTATGTTCAAATCCCAACTGCAAATTGACTCATAAGGTCCATCACTTGTCTGGTCAATTTGACATTCTGCTGGAGGTTGACTCCTTGGTTAACATCTGACCTTTGATTGAATATGTTACAGGTCATTCCAGAACGAATGCCTGATTGTTCATATTTCCTGCAAGGTGTTTCCTTTCTCAATTATGCTTTTCTTTTTCTAATTTTAGATATGCAGATTCTGACAGAATTACTGGCAGGTTTGTGCACAAACGAAAATTGTCCTTATAGACACGTGCATGTGAATCCAAATGCCTCGACTTGCGAAGGATTTCTTAGGGGCTATTGTGCTGACGGTAATGAGGTAGTGCCTTATCATCTTGGAAATGTTATTTTAGTAATTATTTTGCATTTTATGCCACATCCTGTTTCATATCATGTTATGGAGATATATCTTTATATTCAATTTGTTTGGTTGGCTCATACTGGTCTTAATAATTAATTAATATTAGAAAGGTCAAATCTGAGTTTTGTAAAATTAAGGTAAGATTTTGTTCTAAACTTTTGAAAGAAAAAGAAGAGAATATTTCACAACTTGTAGTCTCTGATATGCCATCTCAATATGTGGAAACCTTTGTAACCTGATTTTCTACTGTTGCACTGATATTTATTTTATTTTGATTCGCATGAATGTTTCCCACGAAATGACAACATTACTAGAATAGTCTCATGGTGTATGTGTCTCTATGTATATTCGTTTATATGGATTCACTTGAAATTTCTTCAAAATGACTTGAATAGGCAGTTTTAATGATGATTATTATAAATTCTAACAAGTCTAGACCGTTTAACGTTTTCTTTCTAGACCTAACTATAGTCGTTTGACCAAAGGAAAACCTTATCTATATTCTTCGCCCCCTCCCAGTGCCTCTTCTTAGGAGGAAGTCCGATAAACTGATGATCATCCATCATTTTTGATATTCTCTTAGCTACCCCTCTTCTCTAATGCACACACAAACCACAACATTGAATAAGTGAAACGGAATGTATCTCTGCTCTCAGTGTCGGAAGAAGCACAGCTATGTCTGTCCGAATTTTGAAGCAACAGGGTCCTGCCCCCTAGGATCTACATGCAAGCTTCACCACCCCAAAAACCGAAGTAAGGCAAAGAAAAGTAAAAGGTCAATGGAGCATAATACTGCTCGTGGGCGTTATTTTGGTATCGACATTTCAAAACCGAAAAGAATGGTGTCGGAAAGACAACAGGAGGTACTAGAGGAAGACAACATTTGCTTTGATGGGAAATTCTCTGATTACATTAGCCTTGGTGTTAGCGATGATGAAGTGGGGGGACTTCATCAAGCGAATTGTGACGAAACAAGCTTTGGTGACAATGATTCGACAGATTTACAATCTGAAGATTTGGATGAGTTAATCAAACCCATTCGTATAATGAGTGAGTGTAAAATAACAGAATCATTTCTGGTTACTGAATCTTCAAGTGGTAAGCATTTGGCCATCCAATAGAGGAATTGAAGATGTTGTATAGAGAGAGCAACCTTTTTATGTATTTTTAGCTTTCTGAGAAATATTTAGTATCCATCCATAGGCTTTCTTTTTTCTCTTTTGTTTAAAATTTGCATTTTTACAGCATGGTATATGTTGTCTTGTGTACCTTGTAACAAAACAGAAATGTAGAAATAAAAAATGACGAATTGGAGTTGAGCAATATATTGGACCATTGTCGGCAATTTCTTTTCCAGAATCTTATGCTTTGGAAAATTTTAAATATTACTTATAAAAATTTGCTGATGTCTCGAGCAATCCATGGGGACTTTTAAATTGAAATGTATTATTAAATTTAAATCCCCCCTAAATGCAGCGTATTAAACAGTAAGACAATAGTCATAACAGAATTTCAAACAGTATCAAAATTACAAAAGCTTCCATATCAATTACTCCCTCCCTCGAAAGATCCTTGTCCTCAAGGATTAAAAGTGGGAAACCTCTGCTGAAATTCCGACCACAATTCCCATTTGAAGTTCTTAGGAAAGGTATCGGTCCACTTGACCAAGACTTCGGTGCTGGTTTGGTTCTCTTTTCTAACCATCCTTCTATCAATGATTCGAACTGGTTCTTTGGCTAAGGCTCTATCAGTGCCTACGAAAGGAAGATGTTTCTGGCAAGGAACCTTCCCAATGTGTTTCTTCAACTGTGAAACATTGAATGTAGGATGGATGCGAGACCCTGGTGGAAGCTTCAAATGATAAGGCACAAAGATCCAAAAACATTGGAAGCCAACTTCTGATTCAGGATCTTTCTGACTGTAGCCTGCCTGTAAGATTGGAGCTTCAAGTAGACATAGTCTCCCTCTTGGAAGGACCTATCACTCCTCTTCTTGTCTGCACACTGCTTCATTCGATCTTGTGCTCTCCTTAAGTGAAATTGAAGAAGCTTCCTTGCAACCTCACTTTGCTGTAAGCTTCTATCAACCTTATCCACAGTTGACAAACCAACTATATAAGGCAAGTGGTGGGGTGGACTTTGGCCATATAGGGCCACATAAGGGGTAGTCTGGATGGCTGAATGGAAAGTGGTGTTGTACCACCATTCAACCAAGGGCAACCACAAGGCCCAATCCCTTAGGCTTTCACCACACGTACACATCAAGTATCCCACCAAACAACGGTTGATGACCTCTGTCTGACCATCATACTTTGGATGATAAGCTGTAGAGAGGTGTAGCTTAGTCCCAAGCCTTTTGAATAACTCTTGCCAAAATTGGTTGACAAAATTGTCTCGATTTGAAACAATGGTTTCTGGGGCTCCATGTAGTCTGTAGATGCCATTCAAATACTCCTAGTCTATTGACATGGCTGTAAAAGGATGTGATGGGGCAGCAAAATGACCATATTTGGTCAATCTATCAATGATAACCAAAATGGTGTCCTTACCTCTTGAGCTGGGAAGACCCTCGATGAAATCCGTGCTCATTACTGTCCATGCTTGTTGGGAAAGGGGCAATGGCTAGAGTAAACCAGGAGAGGCAGAATAGTCATAATTACACCTTCGACATGTGTCACATTCCCTTACCCGCTACTTGACATCTTTAGATAAGTCTTTCTAATACACTAGGGTAGCCAACCTGTGCCTTATAGCATGCACTTCTGAGTGGCCCCTTACTGCACCAGTACGAAAATAATGGAACAATTCCTTCCTCAGGTCACCAAGAGCCCCAATCACCAACTTCCCTTTTCTTTTGAGAACCTTGTCATCCCATGAGTACTTGGGATGCAAAGAGGCCTGTTGCTGGATATCTGAGTAGATCTTTTGAAGCTTAGGATCCATTAGCCAAGAGTCTTGTGCCCTGCTCCAAAGGTCAGAAATGACTGTGCTACCAGTGAGTTGTAACAACTGAATTGCCTATTCTAGAGGCCTTCTTGAAAGAGCATCTGCCACTACATTCAGTGCTCCTTTCCTGTATGTGACCACAAAATCATACCCCAACATCTTAGCTACCCACCTTTGCTGGTAAAAGGTAATGGCCTATTGCTCATTCAAAAACTTGAGACTTTGGTGGTCAGTCCGGATCTGAAAACGCCTCCCAAGCAAGTATGGGTGCCACTTCTACACTGCCAAGGGGACTGCCATTTCTTTGTCATAACTGGAAAGGACTTGATGTTTAAGTCCTAGGGCCTTGTTGAAAAAGGCTAAGGGCCTCCCTTTTTGGTGCAATACAACTCCCACACCATGAGCAAAGGCATCAGCATCAATGCAAAACTCAGCTAAGAAATCAAACAAAGCCAAAACTGGTGCTTGACAAATGGCCTGCTTAAGCTTCTAAAAGGCTTCACTAGCCAGATCAGTCCACTCCCAGGTCACATGCTTCTTCAACAACTCAGTTAAGGGTTTGGCAACAGTGTCATAATGTTGAATAAACCAAAGGTAATAGCCAAAGAGACCCAACAAACTCCTCAATTCTTTGGCTCAAGTTGGAGTGGGCCACTTGAGAACACAATCAACCTGAGAAGTATCCATTGCCACTGACCCTTTAGTGATGACATGTCTAAGGTACTCGATTTGACCATGTGATAGAATAAAGCAATATGTCATAAAAAATACTAGCATTGACTTCCTGACCAATGGCTTGAAAATTGCATTCATCAGGGCCCGAAAGATTGAGGGAGCATTCGTCAACCCAAAAGACATGACTAAGAATTCATAGTGTCCTTCATGAGTTCGAAAATTTGTCTTGTGAATATATGGCTCCCACATACTGATTTGATGATACCCTGATCTTAAATCTAGCTTGGAGAAAAAGTGAGCTTGACCAAGCTCATCAAGCAGTTCCTCTATCACTGGAATAGGGAACTTGTCTTTGACAGTTAGCTCATTGAGCTGCCTGTAATCGACACATAGCCTCCGGCTCCCATCTTTCTTCTAAACCATTATAATGGGAGAGGCAAAAGAGCTATTATTGTCTTGGATAATGCCAGCCTGAAGCATGTTTTGGATTAGTTTCTCTATCTCAGTCTTCTACATAGTTGGATAATGATAGGGCCGGATTTTTGCCACTTTGGTTTCATCTTTTAAAGGGACTCCGTGATCCTACAGCCTACGGGGCGGAAAACCTTGAAGTACTTAGAAAATATCAGCATAATCTTCCAAGAGTAGTTGCAACTCCCCATTAGGAACATTGGTAGGCAGTGTCAAAGTTGTCTGCTCATTGGTAGCCATAAGCAAGGTACAGGGACCTTAGGCATTTAGAGAGAAATACTTAGGTGACTGAGAAGCTGAAAGAATGTGGATGGATCCGGCTTGGATCCCATGTAAGATGCAAGGGTTGCCCTGATTGAGGAAATGCATGGTCAGAGATGCAAAGTTCTAGACAATTGATCCCAATGAAAAATACCGTTGGATGCCTAAAACAAGGTCACAACCTCTCAAAGGTAGGATCATAAAGTCAGTGGTAAATTGATGACCCTGAGCACTCCAGGATACCCCTCTACAATGTTCGTGTGTCAATAAACACCCACTATTAGCTACAATCACCTTGAGTTTGTCAGTAGGATCCACAGACAAGTTTAGTCTCCTCTCACCAGTTCAACATCCATAAAGTTGTGGGTACTATTAGAATCAACCAATATTATGGCCCAGGTGTCACCAAGTTGAGCTGCTAGTCTCATGGTGTTATGACCTTGAGACCCTTGTATAGCATGTAGTGACAACAAAGGTGTAGTAGGAGGGTCCCTTTCTAGTTCTGTATGCTCGAGAGATTCCTGGCAGTCTTGGAATTCCTCACCATCCCCATCAATCCGAAGCTCCAGCAACAACTGGTACAGTTGAGGCTTCATACGCTTATGGCCAGGACCATACTTAGCTCTACACCGAAAACAAAGTCCTTTCCTCTTTTCTTCCATTTCAACTTGAGAAAGGGTCTTGGTTGGAGGTTTCTGTCCACTTGAGCCTGGATTTTGGTGAGTACTCAAATTCGGAGAGGGAGTTGGTTGAGTCTTGGCAGGAAACAAGGGTGGTGGATGAGGTTGTACTCCACTTCCCACTGGGCCCAACCGTTTACCAGTATTGACCAAGATTGACTCGACTTGCCTAGCTATCATATACCCTTCTACTAGATCCATAGGCTTAAACAAATTCAAGTACTGGCCAATTTCAAGCTTAAGATTGCTAATAAAGATGCTCAATGCATAATTTTCAGGTAAATTGAGGTGGTTCAACAAACTTACAAACTCATCATGGTATTGATCAACAGAGTTCACCTGCTTCAAAGAGACTAGATCTGCCATAGGGTCTCTGAAGGAGTTAGATGCAAACCAGTCCTTCAAGCTACGAGAGTAACTATCCCATGTCAGCAAATGAAAACCCCCTTGCCTCAGAGTGTAAAAGTGGTGCCAGTCTAAATCCTTCCCCTTCAAATGACATTGTCAACTACTCCCTCAGCCTCGAAATACCAGTCGAGTTTTGAACACCAACCTCGATAGTCTGTACCATCAAATTTGGGGCAGTCTAGTTTATGAGAACGAACTTGACTCTCCATGTATCCACCACGGATAGGAGTTCCCAAACTTCCCAGTTCCACCATTGGTGAAACCATCATAGTATCTCTTGGTGGGAACCCAGAAGGAGGGCTTCCCAAGATACCCTTGCCCTTATCCTGAGATGATCCCACAATAGTTGCAAAAGACAGGTGCCCCAAGTACTGCTCAAATAAGCTCTGCAACTCAGACTTAATCTCGTCTTGTACACCATGCAGAGCTCATTCAATCGACTGTAAAACTTGGTATCCATCTGTGTCAGCTCCACCTGAAGCTGAGCTATCTCTTGCTGTAAGTGCCCAACCTCCCTTTGAAGCCTAGTGGAGATCCTATTGTCGGCCATAGAGAATTACCTGACTCTGATACTCTTATTACGAGAAATCAAGAAGAAAAAGATAACAAAAAAGAGAGGAGAGGAACGAGAGAAATGGGAGAGAAACAAAATTCGATTAACAACCTGGAAATTAGCATGCTTTTCGTCCTCCTTCATTCAACTTAAAAATGAAAAAACTAGCAGCTTTCATGACTGTTTGTGACAGTGCCAAAAGACTAAAACGAACCGTTTCACTAAAGATAAAACTCACCGTTTTAACCATTTAAATCCCCCTAAACGCAGCGTATTAAACAGTAAGACAACGGTAATAACAACAAACAGTACAAAATTATAAAAGCTTCCATATCAAGAATCTCCACCTCCTTCATCCGGATCAGGTTTTGCATGTCCTAAATTCCGTTCATCCGGATCACGTATGAGTATACTCTGTTTGTTGTTTTGGTAGATAGAGTTGGCGAAGATGTTGTTAGATTTGGCGGAGAGCCATTTTTTTCAGCATTGGCCGGAGCCTGTCGCCGAAGACGAAAGAAAGAAAGCCTTTTTGGTTCAGGTCTCTATTATTATTTTAAAACTGTGAAACTCTACAGTATCCCAATGTGATCTTTAGAAAAATCTTTTAACTATCGAAAAGAGAGATTTATTTATCTTTTGCTAAATTCAGTTAAACCATGGATGAAAAGAAAACTAATTAAGGGCATGAAAGGAGTGTTTTCGTTCCCTCTGCTGTTTTCGATATGATTGAATTGTGTTTCAGTGATTTTAATATTATATATCTTAGAGCTTAGTCTTGAACTTTTTCTTTTCAAGGTTGCTAAGCTCAATTCAAGCTATCCTACGTTGGAAAAGAAATTCAGGAAAACTTTTCAACATTTTGGACTTATGGTGAAAATACCTCCGAAGCTTTTACTAGTAAAAAAATGATGGTTGATGTTAAAAACATTTCATCTTTTTTCAACTGTCCAACACGACTAAAACTAATGGAAAATCAATCCAGTAAACACTGAGACAAGATGGATACCATCTAAAGAAGATAAAAACGACAAACTCCCTTACAATTGTCACAACAATAGCTAAGTAAGCAGTGCCACACCCCAGCACGTGTTTTCCTCTTCCTTAACCTCACTGCATGTAACGGCACCGCATATGTTTAGCTTCCTTCATCTTATCACTCATTATTTCCTTCACTTCTCTTTCAGGCATTTTAACAATCATTTCTTCTTCACCTGCAGAAATCATACGACATTGATGATGGACTTAGTGACTTCGTTTCTGAACTTAGTGGTGCCCCCTGCCACCATGATGATGCTGGCCTTTTCATGGCCAGCCTTGTGCTTTATCAATGCATGTGAATGGGTTTACAACACCTTATATACTATTGAGGATATGGATGGCAAAGTTGTCATAATCACCGGTGCTTCTTCTGGTATTGGAGAGGTAAACATATTTATGTTGCTCTGAATTTTTTTTTAATCTTTAAATATCAGTTTCCGTACATATTTAGACTTATAAACATGAGGTTAGCTTTTTATTTATTTATTTATTTATCTTTAAATATTCCATTTCCAATTACCTTTCAAAGGTGTTGGGGTATCCTTCAAGTGCATAACATACTTGAATCTTGTAGACTTGTACATATTTAGATCATATCTAACAGGATACGTTCAAAGTTATGGAGATACTCTCCAAATACGTAAAAAGGAACACCTAGAAAAGGTATAGCCCATATCATGTTAACACAAAATCACATCATATACGATATATGTGCCTACTTCATCATTGCCATATTAATCTTTTAAGTCCAATACCGTGAAGTATTGTGTTGCTACAAATGGTTTATAAATATTGCAGCAAATTGCATATGAATATGCAAAGCGGAGGGCCAATCTTGTGTTGGTTGCGAGGAGAGAACAACGGCTTCGAGCAATTAGTGAGAAAGCCAGATATCTTGGCGCAAACAGTGCCATTGTAATTGCTGCAGATGTTGTTAAGGAAGATGATTGTAGGAGATTTATTAATGAAACGGTAAACTTCTATGGGCGTGGTAAGTCCCATTCTTCTCTCTCTTTTTTATTTTTTATTACAGTCTACGATTTGGTTTAGCATTTAACTCCGATAATCATTGATGTTCTGATCATGTCTCAAAGTCCTTTGCATAAAACGCAATTATTTGCAAAAATATGTGTGATAAAAAGCAACTAGCAATTATGTTTCTCAAACTCGGGTGTGGGTTAATATTGGAAATGGTATGTTTATTTGTTGTTTTTCAAAATTGCATGTATTTGGAGTCTTTTAAAGGATTATATCTTTATATTTTTTTACGTCTATAAGTAATATCAACTGTTAAGAACCATTTTGGTATAAAGACGTACATTTCCTTAACTACATCAAGCTCGAACCATTTTGGTAGTCATTTTGTTGTTGCTTCTGACACTTTACTCAATCTTGCAGTGGATCATCTGGTGAATGCGGCGAGTTTGGGACATACCTTCTACTTCGATGAAGTTACAGACTCCTCAGTGTTTCCTATTTTGTTGGTAAGGCTTATAGCTGCCCTAGTATAATCTCGAGGAGGTTTTCTTGTCACCTAATTATTTTGAGTTTTCTGAACTAGTATTAAGGTATTATCGGTTTTGTTAATTTCAGGACATAAACTTTTGGGGAAATGTTTATCCTACATTTGTCGCTCTTCCATACCTACATCAGAGTAATGGCCGAGTCATTGTGAATGCATCGGTGGAGAACTGGTTACCGTTACCAAGAATGAGTTTGTATGCTGTGAGTATTCATATAAATTTACTACTGCATCATCATCATATTCAAATATCAAGATTATGGTCATTTTGGTGGCTTAATAGGTAGAACTGTCAATTTAATCTGAATCTACTTGAACCCGAACCTGACCCAAAAGCCAACTCGACATGTCTGATTGACAGGCCATGTACCATATAAGCAATCCATATTCAATACTGACGTGGACCGACATAGCTCTTCATTCTAAAGAATGACTCTTCAATTTTTTTGTTGTAATGAATTACTCTTCAATTTTAGTGAACTATTAAGTTTTATTTATGCAGAAAGATATATACAATAATTGATGCATTGGTTTGAAATTTTAAGTTTTCCTTTTATGAGTATGACCCTGACCCTTTTTCGTATTTGTGTTAGGCTGCAAAAGCTGCTCTTGTGAATTTCTATGAGACCCTCAGACTTGAAGTAAATAATGATGTTGGGATAACGATTGCTACACATGGATGGATAGGAGGCGAAATGACAAGAGGAAAGTTTATGCTTGAAGAGGGAGCCGAGATGCAATGGAAGGAAGAACGAGAAGTAAGTACTAAGTAATTAGCTGCAATATATCTTGGAAGTTCACATGATATCGAGGTCTTCTATAATGTAATTCAGGCAAAAACCGAATTAATCGACTAAACCGAATTAGTTTAGTTAATTGGTTGGCGATCAAATAATTCCACTTTAAATTAAGGCGGTGAGAAGTGCGACATTCCTCAGCTTGAAAAGGATAGGGAAAAATGAAAAGTGGGAATGTAATACTGTTGCGGATCCATTTCCGGTGACTGGTCTCACATCACATTTATTGCAATTTTGATTGCAGCCGTAGAGGAATATCATATTGGAATAGTGGCAACCTAGTTAATGCATTGATTTGCATGTACTAATTTGTTGCAGCTACAAGCAAGTGGTGGACCTGTAGAAGAATTTGCGAGGCTGATTGTTTCAGGGGCATGCCGGGGCGATGCTTATGTCAAGTACCCGAGTTGGCACGACACATTCCTCCTCTTTAGGGTATTCGCACCCAATGTACTTAACTGGAGTTTCCGACTCCTGCTGTCGACTCATGGTACAAGAAGAACATCCATGGTGGGTGTCGGGAAACCGATATCCGAAGGTGGCTCAGGCAGGTATTTAATGGAGACCACTTCTCCTAGGAAGCTTCCTGCTGGTCCGATAACCTTTTCGAAGACGTAGTAGTGGCATCCATGACTGCCATGTCTTTGAATTGCACTTTGCTGGCTTTTTATTTAGTTTGTAGGTACTGTTCATTTGGCACATACTTTGGTACAATAATAAGTGTTCAATCAGATCAGGAAAACTTGGCCACCAGTTAGTAGAATAAGCCTTGCGCATATATATGCTTCTATGTACGTATAGAAATACTTGCTACTGTTTCTTAATTGCTTTTTCAGTTGTTGCCCTGAAATTGGACTGTTTTTTTCGATATGGTGATTTTTAAAAAAATAAAGGAAGTACATAAGTTTAGAAGTAAAGTCATTAATTGAGCTAGTTTCTACTAAAGGGAATCTAAGGTGTTCTAGCAATCATGCATTGCGAAATATTGACCTCAAAGCACGCTTTATGTATTGTATAAATTATGCCACTCAACTTTTAAACTATGCAAGGTTTTTTTTTTTTTTTTGAAAGGCTTGTCCTTATTTTTTAACTTTAGTTTGAAGTAGGGTGAATCCAGAAAACAATTTTTTCGGGTTCATGAAATTATAAATTTATAAAAGATTAAATCAAATTTTTATAATTTTAAGGTCTAAGTATAATTTTAATTTTTATTAATTTAAAATTTTAAAATATTTTAAAAGATCTAAATAATAATTTTTCATTTTAGGGTTCAGGTCTATACATAATTAAAAAACAACTAAACTAAAAAAATATGTAAAAAGAACATTTTTTCGATTGAGTAAATTGAATTTCTTTTTTAAATGGGGCAAACACATTCAGATTTTGGAAGATATGATTCGTGCTTGTGTTATTGATTTTGAATCAGGTTGGGGACGTTACTTACCTTTAGTTGAATTTGTATACAATAATAGTTTTCAATCAAGTATTCAAATGGCTCCGTATGAAGCTTTATATGGTTGTAGATGTCGATCACCTGTTTGTTGGATGGAATTGAATGAAAGAAAATAATCGGGCCGGAATTAATTCAAGAAACAGAAGGCATTGTTAAGAAAATTTGAGATAGACTGAAGGCGACTTTTGATAGACAGAAATCATATGCAGATTTGAAACGTCGAGATATTGAATACTCTGTTGGCGATAAGGTATTTCTTAAAGTTTGGCATTGGAAGAAAATTTTGAGATTTGGTCGAAAAGAAAAACTGAGTCCTTGATTTATTGGACTGGACCGTATGAGATCACGGAAAGAGTAGGTCCAGTTGCGTATCGTTTAGCTTTGCTTGCGGAATTACAGAAAATACATTATGTTTTTCATGTTTCAAGGCTTAGAAGATATTGATCGGACCCATCTCATGTTAGTTCGACAGAAGATATTGAAATTCAACCTGATTTGTCATACGAAGAAGAACCGGTTGAGATTTTGGCACGTGAAATGAAAGAGTTGTGAAATAAGCGAGTTCCATTAGTGAAAGTGTTATGGCGTAGTCATAGTGTTGAGGAAGCAACTTGAGAACCGGAAGAGGCAATGAGATCTCAGTACCCCCACCTCTTTTCAGGTAAATTTCAGGGATGAAATTTATTTAGGGGGAGTTTTGTAACGACCCGATAGTCGCAGGTATCGAAAATGTATTTCTGAGACTTCGTTTTCGTAAAACGGATTCTTACATATTTATTAAAAAATTTTACGAAGTTAGTTGTGTAGTTAATTAAGTTTTGGTTAGGTGAATTTGCATGAATTAAGAGTAATTAGGTATAATGACTAAATTGCATAAAAGATGAAAGTTGAATTATAGATTAAAAAAAGTAAATGGACTAAATAAGCAATTAAGCCTTATTTCAACAAGTGGATAGTAATAGTGATTACATGTGTAAAAATAATATACATATGTATATATTAATAAAATATGTATTACTTTAACATTTAAGTAAATATATATAATAAAATAAAAAGTAAATATAATAAAATAAATAAGTAAATGAAATAAATAAAGAAAAGAAAAGAATAGAAAGAACAAAGCAGAAAATGAAACAGGGAGAAAAGAAAGGAAAGAAAGAAAGAAGGGATAAACTAGGTTTCAAGGTTCCAAGTTTAATTGGTTAGTTAATTTAGTCTATTTTCTTATAATTTTTATGTTTTAGAATCACGGTATTAAATACTACCGATCTATATTGAAATTTTAGAAATTATGAAGTTTTTAAATGTTGACTATGTTGAATAATTTGAGTATTAGGGATTAAATTGATATATTTTTAAGTTAGAAATGAAAAAGCATTGAATTGTAGAATAAATTGTAAATTTTGAGTAATAGGGACTAAATTGTGAAAAATTTTAAATTTAGGAATTTATGTGAAAATAGGTAGTTGAATTTAGTCTAAAGTGGAATTTGCATGAAAATAAAGAAGTAAATGTGAAGAATAAAAGTTAGTCTCGGCTTAGGGACTAAATTGAAATTTAGACAAATGTTGAGTAAAAGTTGAAATATTCAATATGAAATTTAAACTGTATTGTATTGATAAATTTTAATTGTTTTAATTCCGTAGCTAATGTCGCATCGAAATTCTTAAAAGGGGACGATAAAGTCAACATTTCGATTTGTATTTCTATATGTAATTCCAATTTAGTTGTTAATTGTTATAATTCAATTTAATGTATATGGTAAGTGTTGAGGTGAGAATTATTGTGTTTTCCAATTGAAATGGATTGATTTAGTAAGTTATGAATTTATGGAATTTATATTGATTGAATTGGTATATATATATTGGATATATTGATTATTTGCATTGAAATGAATATTGGTTGTATTTGAAAAGTGAATTGGACCCTATTAACTGTATCGGGCTGAGTCGAATATAGATGGCATGCCATAAGATTGGAAGAACTCAGGGATTTCTTCGACTTCGAGTCGATGAGGCACTGTGTGTCAATTTATTACTTCGGATATATTCGATGAGGCACTGGGTACCAATTTGCTTTGGTTTAGCCGATGAGACACTGAGTGTCAAATTTTTACTTCGAATTATCCGATGAGGCATTAGGTGTCAAACTGGTGTGTTTTGGTTGGATCCGTGTATCCGTCCGATTCCGAGTCGTGCTAATAGGGGTAATTAATCAAAATTGCATTATGACTGATGTTAGATGATATTGTATGTGAAATGAAAATGAGACAGTGAATTGAAATATGGATTAAGACACATGAATTGTGTATTCATGAATTGGATATGAGAATTGAGATATTGTGAACCAAATGAAATGTGATATGGTTATTGAAATATTTAGATTGTATATTTGTGATTCATATTTTTTTATATTCGGATTATAAAAATACCACTGAGTTTTACTCAGCGTATGATTTTGTTTTCCGTGCGCAGGTTAGGTACTTAATTTTGATTGTCGATTCAGCATCCAATAACGGTCCCGAACTTAAACGTGATGATGTTTATCCTTTTTGTGTCGGCATGTACCTGAGGTGTCTAATTATTAGTCATTATGTGAATTGATTGTAAATAAAATTATAAGTTAATACTAGTTGGTTATATATATATATATATAAATAGGTGTTTATGTTTGAGGTCATATTATGACATGTTTAAGTTAATGTTTAAATGAACATGAAATAGGTAAAATAGATTAAATTCAACATGTTTACAAGTTGGATTTGAATGATGTTCTATTGATATGTTTTATTGATATAATTGTGGTACCTATGAGGGTACATTGGTTAGGCACCTAGGATGATTGTTATGACATGTTTTGGATACGTTTGATTGTGTTTTGAAATGATGTATGTTTGATCGGTAATGTTCCGAAATCCTATTTCGGTGATGGATGTGGGTTAGGAGTGTTACATTTTATCTAAAACTATTCAAAATAATATAAAATATTACATTTATAATATTAAAATTACAAAATAAATGATTTCAAAAATCAATATTTACTCTTATCAAATAATATAATTATATTCAGTACTTTTTACTAATATACCAATAGTTTTCTAAGATAAATGAGTGCTAAAAGTTTAAAATAATTTTCTTACTTTATCAAACAACACTTTAACTAATAAAAGTGTATTTTAAAATTCACATGTAAATGTACGTAAAAAGCAAATTAAAATATATATTTATTTTATTGATATTATACTTTAAATAAAAGTATATTTTAAAATTCACATGTAAATGTACAAAAAAACAAATTAAAATATATATTTATTTTATTGATATTATACTTTAAATTACATATATGATTGAGGTTTGATAATTAAACTCCAAACTTAAAATTTTGGTAACCTAATTATTAGTCACAGTGTCATGAATATCTAAAACTATTTATCATATAAACATTTACATGCTATATGTCAATTTCTATTTAAATCAAAAGGTTTACAATTTAGTTTATGGTCGGTACTTAAATTTATTTGGATGAAAAGGATACAAAATATTTCAAGTAGTGATTTTTTATTATTAACCTTTAAGTAATGAATTTTAATAATTTTGATAATTAAATTTATTTATCTTAATTTTAAATTTAAAGAATAAAATTACAATAGAATAAAAGTTAAAACCCAATGTTAATTTTGTTTAAAACACTGATAGCTACTCAAGATGGACAAAAGTACTCACAATTTGGCAGATATGGGAAACACTGGAACAGTGTTTGTTTTTCTGGCAATAAGCCGGATCCCTATCAAGTTTTAGAGTGCATAAATGCTTTGTGGATTTTAGTGTATTCGGCCTTCCACAATGATGCCTCCCAAACTCAAGCACACCAAAGCACCTCATCTTGGAGTATGTTGGCTACTAGTGCAATAGTAAGCCCTTTCGACATCAAACCATTTCACAGCAGCAACTCCAACCGTACCATTGGTCTATGCGTTTTAGGGTGAGTTTGGATGGGTGATTGGGTGCGGTGCGGTGCGTTTAGTTTACTTTTTATCTCACGCTACAGTATCTAATCTCACCGCGCGCCACCGCTATTTTTACACTAACCGTAGGTAAACGCACCGCCCATCCAAACTCACCCTTAGTCAACCATGCTACTATGGATCGAATAGTAGGGGGGCGATTGGAATCACCAGACCGACTTATTATGAGTGCATGCCTTTCGACAAAATGATGGCTCTTTCCCTTACCTTCTCCTTAAACTGGTAAATATTTAAATTGATTGTGGATTTATTATTACCAATGACAACAAATGGAAATCGGTACTTTCTAGACGCTCCTGTGTGCCATGGAAATTAGAACCATTATGGGATGATATTCGCTCTTTACTACATCAAGTACATCATAGAACACAACATGGATACTATCAACCGGATCACTTCACTTAGAGAGCAGTATCGCAAATGTCAAATCTGGTTCTGATATTCCATGGCACTAATGCTTGTTCATGTTTTTGCCCTTGTATAAAAAAAACATTGAAAGGTTATTTATTAATTATATAAAATTAAAATGCTTACTAACCTAGAATGCGTACGAAGGAATATAGGACAAGATTTGTCATGCCCAATTTGTCATCATGAAACAGAAGATATTTTGCATGCCTTTAGAGATTGCCAGTCGCTAGAGAAAATTGGAATTACTTGATACTAAGGGTCCATTGAACACAGTTCTTCTCAAGAAATCTTTTGAAATGGATCAAGGCGAACATGGAGAGCTCCGGCTTGAGTTTGAGGAACGGGGTCTCATGGTCAACCCTCTTCGAGTTGCTAGTATGGCGTATGTGGAAGAATAAGAATCTCTTTATCTTTTAGGATCTTTTTTGGAATTTTTTGGAAACTATTAAGATTTAATTATGTTGGGCAACACAGTAATCAAAGTAACAAGAATAACTTAGAGGATGAAAGTATTTTAGGGAATTATAGGATTATTAAGAATAATGAGGGATTATTTTAGGAAATTAGTCTAGTTATAATAAATTTTAGGAATAATAAAATCAGATAGTTTATAATAAATTTTGATATAGATAATAGTTATGGAGAACAAATGTTAATATAAACATAAAAATTAGTATCCAAATGTCTAAAATTTCATAACAGAAATAAAACTTTTGAAAATTTAAGTGGTAAAAGGTATAATTGATATTCTTTTAATTTCAAAATTGTAATAGTACGTCAGCATTTTTTTTTATGTTCATGTAAGCAAGGCTATGTTATATGTTACAAATATGCATTATTTAATATGTCTCGTTATGTCATTTAATCATTAGCTTTTACCGTTTAAATAGTAAAAAGAAAAAAAAGTATATTTTTATAACATTTTAAATAATTAAATGATTTTCTTCGTAATTTTTCATATCATATGACAAATTTCATACTTAAAAATAAATAATTATAAAATTATAATATATGATAAACAACATAATAAAATAAATTCTTGATAATGATTAATAGTAACTATAAAATTATTTTAAATATCATATCATAGTACATTATTGATAGCATAGGAATTATTCATTATGTAGCATAATTTTTATAATACAAAATGTAATTATACTTTAAGCTTTATAATATAATAATTAATAGATTAATTCATCGAGTGACATGTTTGTAGATTAAATTTTTATTAATACATTAGTTCGTATTTAAATTTCAACTTCCGTACTTTTAAATATTGAAATTTTTATTAAAAATAATTGGTAAAATGTTCGAATTTTTGCCACAAAAATATTTTTATTTAATAATTGATTAATAACATATTAGTAAATTTTATAATTTTAAAATAAGCAATTATAAATTAATAGTATATGATGCATAAGTAAATAATAATATTTTGTAGTGAATTAATATATAGAAGTAACTGAGTAATAAATAGTTTACAATATACAAGTAAAAAATTATGAATAAAATAATATATAACATAAAAGTAAATAATTGATGGTAAAAGGTAAAATAAATCTTGTAATTGCAATCGTAAAAAGTTATATAATTTATTTACTAATTAAAAGGTACATTTTATCAATATCAGTATCTTTATAATAACTAATTGAAAATATATATTCATATTAGAATTTATAATTTTAAGAAATTTACTTGCAATTAAGTTATCAATTATATGTTTTAAAATTATTATATCAAATTAATAATTAGAATTTTATTATAAAACATTATATTATTCATATTTTAAATAATTTATGTGTAAATACAAATTAAAAATTAAAATAGAGCAATATTATATATGTATTTTTATATTAAGCTTTAATTCTTTTGTTATTTTTTTATTTTGAATTTAAATTTAAAATTTCATAGTAATGCTAAAGAATATTTTAATTATAGTTTAAATAAAAATTATTAAATTAACTTATCATGTTATATGGTTTAATAATATCACATGACAATATGTCGATGCCAATCAAATTAAGACTCAATCGGCTTTTATATCAATTTTTTAAATATATTTATTACATAATTATTTTTGTTACCATCATCATAGATAGACTTGATCATGCGCCAGGCCACCCGTCCCTAACCCAGAACTCAGCTTGGTCCAACCCGTCCCCATCATCATTATTTTTTTTGGCCTGCTCCAACCCAAATTGGCCTATACTTGATCATATATGCTCTTCTTGACATAATTTCTAGAACTATCCATAGCCCCTCTCCAATCCAATCCATAAATAGGAGGATAATACGCTTTAACATACTCAGACTCACGTCCTCCTGCATTGGCAATAATGTTCATGTCAATCGAGTTATGACTCAATTGACAACTATTTAAGTATAAAGATTTTTTATATATATAATTTCAATATTTTGGGAAATATTTATTTTAATATTTTTAGTGTATTTGATGTATTATATTTTTTAAATTTATTTTTATATAAAAAAATTAATACATGCGGGCCAAGTCGAACTCGAATTTAGCAATTTTAATTCAGATTGAGCTTGGGCAGAAATTTAAGTTCAATTTTCAAACCGAACCTAAAAATTAAGACTAAAATTTTACATTGACCCAATCTGATCTATGATCAAGTCCAATCATAAATACACCTTAATTTAATATATCCTATACCCCTAATCCAATATTCTCACTGAAATCCAAATTAGAAGAATTTCCGTTGCTGCAAGAATTCATAAGACCGCAACTACCACTGCAGTTGGTACTCGTCCTATCATAGAATAATTAGTTGATGGTAACTTTCATTAATTCTAAAAGCGAGATTAAATAATTGTTATGTATTTTTAATTGATGTTTTAAAAAAGAACTAAATAAAACATACAATTTTAAAATTTAAAAACTCTTTAGTCAATTTATCAAATTAAGACTCAATCGGTTTTTATATAAATTTTTTAAATATATTTATTACATAATTATTTTTATTACCATCATCATAGATAGACTTGATCATGAGCCAGACCACCTGTCCCCAACCCAGAACTCAGCTTGGTTCAACCCGTCCCATCGTCATTATTTTTTTGGCCTGGTCCAACCCAAATTGGCCTATACTTGATCATATATGCTATTCTTGACACAATTTCTAGAACTATCCATAGCCTATCTCCAATCCAATCCATAAATAGGAGGATAATACGCTTTAACATACTCAAACTCACGTCCTCCTGCATTGGCAATAATGTTCATGTCAATCGAGTTACGGCTCAATTGACAACTATTTAAGTATAAAGATTTTTTTATATATATTTTCAATATTTTGGGAAATATTTATTTTAATATTTTTAGTGTATTTGATGTATTATATTTTTTAAATTTATATAAAAATAAAAATTTTAATACAGGCGGACCAAGTCGAACTCGAATTTAGCAATTTTAATTCGGATTGAGCTTGGGCAGAATTTTAAGTTCAATTTTCAAGCCGAACCTAAAAATTAAGACTAAAATTTTACATCGACCCAACCTAATCTATGATCAAGTCCAATCATAAATACACCTTAATTTAATATATCCTATACCCCTAATCCAATATTCTCACTGAAATCCAATTTAGAAGAATTTCCGTTGCTGCAAGAATTCATAAGACCGCAACCACCACTGCAGTTGGTACTCGTCCTATCATAGAATAATTAGTTGATGGTAACTTTCATTAATTCTAAAAGCGAGATTAAATAACTGTTATGTATTTTTAATTGATGTTTTAAAAAAGAACTAAATAAAACATACAATTTTAAAATTTAAAAACTCTTTTGTAAATTTATCAAATAATATTTATATAATGTTATGAGACACAACATATGTCGGTTAGAGGCCCCTGTTGATGTGGAAGGGTCGCCGGCTACACTTGTGGTCTGTGACTGTACGTACGAAGATGGATCTTTTAGATATAAGCTTCAACTACAAGTCTAAGAAGGAAAAGATATAAAACAACTTTATATGGCTGATGTTTATTGTTTATAAGTTGTTGAAACGCTGAAACTACCGGCCACTCCATTATTGGCTTCCTTGAACGTTAGGGCTATATATAACCTGTGTGCAGCAATGAATACGTACGGTTGAGGTTGATACGCAACCTACAATCAAATCAAAATGTCAAGTCATTTTGGACACTTCAATACGACCCAATAACCATGATAGCAACATAATATGAAAATTAAGGTAATAAACATATCAAGATATTTTTTTTCGATTGCCCCAACACAAGTAGTTTGGGTACAGAATAAAATTATTTTATGATAATTTTTCTTTCTTTGGAAAAATAATTGTATGATTTTTTTTTGAATTAAAATTTGTTTATTTTACATTTCTTCCATGTACTTCCTATTTTGTGTTTGGCGGTTGGCCCTTCCAAATAGAAAAGGGCGGTTTAAAGTGGCTTTACGAACGCTTGAAACTTTCTCAAAAGGCAATAACAAATGTAGTCATTTCTTATGGTTTGGTTTCGGATTACAATCCACTTAATCAAGTAAAATTTATATATATTTACATTGTAATTTAAGATATGGCTCGCAATCAATTTTTCTTAGAAAGTGGATAATTTTTTATCGACTTTTTAATTTGATTCTATTTTAAAAATATTTGAGAATAATAAATAATTTCATGAGTTAGTTTAGACTTATGTTATCTTTAAGTTTTATATGTTTTTTTATTTAATAAGTATTCATTTTGTCTACTCTTGTAGCACATTTTTTAGTATTGTTAATGCATGTAATCTTACTTTTGCAAGTGATTTTAGGATAGTTTTGTCGTTATACTCTTCAGTTTGGTGGATGGTCATGCTTGAGTTATGACCGACCCAATTGTCAACGTGCTATAATGTTCTATTGACGTTGAGGATGAAACTTTTATTGTGTTGATAAAATTTATCTTTCACCATCTACGATTGATGTTTGTCATTTTCTTTTCTTAAATTGTATGATCCTATTCAATTTAACATTATCATTTGATACACGTTATATTAATAGTCTTTTCTTTAGTTGTCTAGGCAAGAATAATGAATATACGGTCTTCACAAAATAAAAGGAGAATATATAGTTGATACATATGTGAATTAAAATTATAAACGTTTTGTAGGTTTTAAAATAGGTTTAACATATATTTGTTTGGGAAGAATTCACTTACAATGTAAAATTAAAATATATAGTATATTTAAATATAAGAGTGAATATAATTTTTTGGTGAGTAAAAATTATTACGAAAATTATTTAGTGATACATTGATGCCTTCAAGGAGGAGTTTTCAAAAAATTGAATACAACCATTATTACTAATTATCATTTTGGCTAGACTATCAGCCTCTTTATTATAATCTCTGGGAACGTTCTGAATTGACCAAAAACTCATTTTAGCAAAAGTAAGATGATTCTTCTAACCAACGCGGAATTCGACATCTTGGAAACCCTTCATTGAATCACTTGTATTGCCTCTTGACTATCTGATATGATAAGAATTTTGTCAAATCCCTTATTAATAGCAATCGTCACACCTTCAAAAATGTCCCACAAATCAGCATCAAGAACTGAACATGTGCCTTCCAACCGGTTATACCCAATAATCCAACTTCCGTATTTATCACGAAAAATTCCCCCAATCGTAGCAATCCCAGTACTCTCTTTCACAACTCTATCGGAATTTAACTGGATCCAATTGCTAATCTTAGGCGGAGCTGATAATGTGGTTTGGTAGTTGGAATCATTTACCTTAAGACTAGATGTGTATTGTTTGTCCCAACTGAAAGAGTCTTTGATCATGTTCATATAAGAGTGAATATTTGGTACATTAGTAGTGTACTTTTTTTATTCTATAAATAAACTTAAAAGACTGACATATGTTTCTCTTTTTTAAAATATTTATTTTTAATACTTGTCAATTCCTTAACTCTACTTGTGAAATTTAAAATTTACTAGATGTACCAAATATTTTCCTAAATAAAATCCTTAAACAATAAATAATTTTAGAAGATTCAAATTTTAGTTCTAGAATCTTCACTTACACAATCAAACTTCCCAATTATAAATTTTTATTCTAGAATATTCACTTACACAGTCAAACCTCCAAATTATAAAAAAAAATAGATAGATAAAATTAAATTCTACATCTTTTAATTAAAACTCAAGGAATAATTATATAGGAAACTTCTTGCAAGCTTCCTTTCTCCATAAAATTAAAATGATTTGTCATAAACTATCAATATCTTCAGCCATTAGCATATATATATATAGGAAGAATCTTTGATTATGCAGTATCATACGTTCCAAACCAGAAACACTAAATTACAAAAGCTACAGCATTTGAAGAAGTTAATGGTCGGTAGAAACATGTCAGGTACAGCCCTTAGCAAGAAGGATCTACAACGTATATTCGAGAAGCTGGACAAGAATGAGGATGGCTTGGTTAGCCTGGAAGAACTCAATTGCCTACTGGACGGAATCGGGGTCCAGTTTAGCCTCCAGGAGCTGGAGCCATTAGTGGGAAAGCCATGTCTGAACATGCATGAATTCTTGTCCTTCTGCGATTCCATCTCCAACCACAGCGTTAATGGCGACATCATTGAAGAAGAAGAAGAAGAAGATGATGATGATGATGATGAAGATGACCTGGCCAAGGCTTTCGAGGTGTTCGACTTGAATGGGGATGGGTTCATTTCATGCGAAGAGCTGGAAAGCGTGTTGGGAAGGCTTGGGTTGTGGGATGCAAACAGTGGCAAAGATTGCAGGAGCATGATTTGCTTCTACGACACCAACTTTGACGGCATGGTTGATTTTCAAGAGTTCAAAACCATGATGTTGCGCAACATATCTTCCTAGTTTGGTTTTCAATATTGTGTGTGAAAACTACCAATGATATCGATTTCCATCTTGAGCTTATGCAGGTCAGACCAATTATTATATTTGGTTTTTGTAACCAAAATCTCATGTATTCTATTGTTGTTTTCCACTTTTGTTCATGGTTGTAATATTAATCTCTTCCAATTTTCCTTCCACCATTGAATGTTTTGGGTCTACTTAATTAGTACACAAGCAGTACAAAGGGTAGGTACGCGCTGGAAACGGGTACAATGTTGTACCTTAAACTAATTCCGCCCACTTCAACATTAACTCAAATGATGTCAATGTTCAATCATTTTTTTGAAATTACCAATTTGACTATAGTTTTGCCTTTGGAATAACGGATAAAAATGGATTAAGAATTTCAAAACATAATTCACGATTTAATGTCAATTTCCATTTTCTATGGCGTGTTTAATATTCCTACTTTAAAATAAATAAAGAAATAAAATTTACGCCCCAATTAAAGTCAAGGGAAAAGGCAAGGAAAATTTTTTTAGGTCAAACTTCATCTAAGATTATTAAATTATTAATAAATTATTAATAACTTCAAAAAGTTACAAAATGATTATTGAATTATTCGAAAGTTTTCATTTAAGTGACTAAGCTATTAAAATTGTTTTTGTATGACGTCATTTTCTATTGGCACCATCCGCATCAATTGAAAGCTCTCTTTCTCATTCTCTTCTATAATTCAATGTTTTTTTTTTATGAAACAATTTTGAACTTCATGAATCTATGAACCAAAATTCAAATAACTTTATCCTTCAATCTCCGACATTGACCGTCAGATCAACTTGGATCTACGGTGTGTTTTTCTACTCGTCAATGGGTATTGATCCATAGTATCGATTATCGAATCGCCGCTTGGTGCTTGCTAGTTGAACTTAAAAAAAAACTTAATAGTCTACTATCTTAAATAAAAACCTTTGACTTAAATGAAAACTTTGGAATACTTTTATGACTATTTTATAACTTTTAGAAATTGAGTGACCAAAACATAAGTTTATTAATAATTTAGTTACATAAGTAATTATACATTTTTAGAGGAAAAGACAAATTTATAATATTTCAGAAAACCTTTTATCATTTTTGGCGAGGATATTGTTACATTGAATTTGTCCCTATTTGAAGTGATAAATGTAGATAGAATTAACTGTCTGTTTTTGGCAACTTTAGATTAAAATCATGACAGACTCTTAGGGGTAGATGTGTGAAGTGATTGGAGTGTTAATAGGCGTAGATTGAATTCAAGTTAGACATTAGTGTTAATATCACAAATATTTGTTCAATTTAATCCAAGTTTATACACAAAATTAATAATTGCGGACGCGATAATGATAAATATAATAATAATTGCAAGTATCTATCATTAAAAAAATATAAATATAATTATCCTTTTCATGTCAGCTAGTTATAATTATCCTTCCAAAGCAATGTTGACATGGCAATGTAATCTTTTATTGTTAAATAGTTTGAGTCAGAAATTGGGTGTCATTAGTTTCCTGCCCATTGCAATGGAAACTATCTATGGATTTTGAGTATATTTGGGTGTGGTTTTCCAACCTGCATGCTTCAGACTTTGATTATTATAATTCAAAAATGGAAAATTAAATTAAACATTCCTTCAACGACTATTAATTATGTTGAAAATTTCGTCCAACATAAGACAATTTTTTAACTAACTCCCCATTTCTTTTATATAATTTAAAATGGTTAAGTAATCACCTAATGTATGTATATTTGTTAAATTTGGTATTTAATACTATATATTATTCTATCTTTCAATGTACCCAAAACTTTATTTGCTAAATCAATATCAAATCTTTCCTCTATAATAAAATCTCTAATTAAATTGTGTTACTTATCAACCAATTCCAACTCAATTGAGAATTTATTAAAGAATTATTTTATAAAATTAAATTATTATAAAATTATTTTTGTTTTCTTATAGTTTATTACGTAATAAAATTTATTCATTATGAGATTTGAACTCTAATAACACTATACATATGAAAGCTTTAACTTATTATTTGGTTTTTTTATAGGAATACCAAGTATACTTTTTTTTTTTTGCTTACATATTTACTGGTGAATCAAATGAGTTTACGTTTTATTTTTTTGTAACAACTCATTTTTTAGTGGTATCAGAATTGGTGGTTTCGGGACCACAATTTCGACCAGTGAGTCAGTAAATATTATTTATTTAATATTTACGAGTCTATTAGAGTGTCGTATTAAAGTTTGGTTCTGTGATTTTGATGTTTGGTTGGTTAATTAAGTAAAAAAGACTAAATCATAAAATCTAAAAAAGTTATTTGTCACTCATTTAAAGGTGCTATATGATTATAGCAGCATGATTGAAGCGCTTTAAATAGCAATTAGCCATATTTTGAAGTGTGCGGACTCTTCATGCATGTTTTTGGCTAAATTTTAATTAAATTCAAGGGTAAAATGGTAATTAAGTAAATAAAATTATAAAGAAAAGAAAACAAAGCTATCATCTTCTCCATTTTTGAACTTTCCCAAGCGAAAACACCATTACAAGACCTTAAGGGATTCAGCCAAGCATTCATCTTACATGTAAGTGATTTTTGCTTCCGTTTTTAGTGAATTTTATGTTTTTGAGATCGTTGTTGCTTAATCTAGCTAACTTAGGGACTATTTCGTAAAATTTTTAAAGGTTTTGAAACTTGCCATTAATGGCTTTTAGATATTCATGAAGATAAATCATAGATTTATGAGTTTGATTGTTAAATATGACAATTTTGTAAAGTGACTTTAGTTAGTTTTAAGTTTAGGGGCTAAATTGATAAAATATTGAATTTAACAAAGAATTTTTGTAAAATTTAGTTGCTTAGGAGCTGTTAAGGGGTTATATTGAATTTAGCACTAAGGTTTTAGGTTGAATTGTGAAAAATATGTAAATTTCGGTTTTAAGGACTAAATTGAATAAAAGGAAAAATTTAAGGAAAATAATGTAAATTGTTACTAAAGGGTCATGTGCATGTATTTAAAATTTTTTTAGGTATTTTGAATGGTTAATTGAATTAAATTGTTATTGGTGACGTGTTTGTTGCTGTTCGAATTTAGGTAAGTTCGTATAATAATTAAACTGATTTATATTTACCTTTTTGGTTTGATGTGTATACTTATATATGTCTTACAATTAAATATTTATGGCACATTTATGTTTATTGCTAGAAGGACTAAATTGTAAAGGTTGATATTGTAACAGCCTAATTTTGGCCCTAATCGGAATAGTGGTTTCAGGACCACAAATCCGAGTCTGAAAAATATTTTTTAATATTATTTTCTGTGTTAATTATGTGTGAATTTACATGTGTGAAAGTTTCGTAGATTAATTTTATTGTTTGTGTGTTTAATTTAATAAAATGACTTAATCACATAAAATGTAAAATTAACTAATTAATATGTAAAGTGTCAACTTGCTAATGTCTTTATAATGTGAAGTCCTTAATAGGAAATTTGGCCATTTATTTAGATAGTGGACGGCATTATGTTATAATATATATAGTTTTATATTATTTATAAAGCTTATAATATAATATATATTATATTATAAAGTTATAATAATAATAATAATAATAATAATAATAATAATAATAATAATAAGAGAAGACAAACATTAAAGTGGCCATTTTCACTTATTCTTGGCCGAAACTAAAAGAGAAAGAAAATAAGAAACAAGCTAGGTATTCGACACTTTCAAGTCTTGATTAAGGTATGTATTTTGTTGGGTTTTTGATAATTTTTACGTTTTTGAGATCGTTGCTTCGTGTTCTTTAAAACTCATGTCTTAATTTTGTGAATTGTGGATAATTTTGAAATGTGCCATTGATGAATGTTTGAGTTTCATGATGTTAGTTGATGAAATGTGAAATATAAGTGTTAGATTAACATATTTTGTCTTTGAATTTTTCGTGAATTTGAGTAATTGGGCTAAATTGAGAAAATAAATTTTTGAGGGACTAAAATGCAAATTAAACGAAATGCATGGGCATTTATGAATACAAGGAAAATTCGATCCTTAATGAGTATAGTTAAATTTTGCGTATTTTGTGTTTTGAGCAAAAATGATTAAATTGTAAAAAGTGTGAAATATTAGGGAAAAATTGTAATTTTCCCATTTATGTGTATTTAGGCTAAATTGAATAGAATGGTGTTTAAATAAGCTTAATTTGAATATGTTTAGATCAAGAATTAAAAGAAATCGGATTTGGATCGGGAAAAGACAAAAGTGGTCGAGTTGCCGATTTAACTGTTCGACAACGTCCGAGGTAAGTCAATAAGCATTTAAATGTTGAACTACCTATGATATATATATATATTTGTTATACATTGAAATGAATTATTTGAAGTTATATAAGCTAGGGCTGAATGTTATATTGTGAATTGATTATATTCCGAGAATGATTTAAATTAGATGTGAATTATGTGAAATACCGATTTTGTAAGTTCAAGCTTTATGCCTAGCAGGCTTTATGCCGGTGAATTATATCAGGCTTTATGCCTAGCAGACTCTGTGCCGGTGAATTATATCAGACTTTATGTCTAGCATGCTTTGTGCCGGTGAAATGTATCGGGCTTTGTGCCTAGCAGGCTTTATGCCGGTGTTTTATACAAGGCTTTATGTTCTATAAATCTTATGTGAGCAATAGTAAGAGCAAATAAAAGTGTTAAGGAAAGCTAAATTATTCAGGTATGTGTTAGCCATTTGCTAAATTGGTGATAAAGTAAGTTGATTATTTTAAATTGACAATAGTTCAAATGAAATATAGAGTATGAGTTAACCATTTAAGTATAAGTATGTTTTGGCATAATGATTTATTGAATATTCGGCTTTGTTAAATATTTATGTGTATTTGGCCATATGGTTTGTTTATATGAAAATACAATGTGATCTTTATTCAAGTGTTATATGGTACAAAATATTAGGATATTTGGTTTATTTAACTTAATGATGGAATAAGTATTAATATATATATATATATATATGAATTTTTGCTTATGACTTACTAAGCTTTAATAGCTTAATGTGTGTTTGTATTTGTTTACCTCTGTTTTATAGATTTTGGAGTCGCGTTACGAGCTCGGGAATCGTCAGCATAGTCTATCACACTATTGACCGTCTTTGGTATTTTGTAAATTTGAATTTGAACTTATGGCATGTATAGTCTAGTTAATATGTTTAATTTTGGGATATGTTAATATGAGCCATGCGAAAATGGCTTATTCATTTTGGTTAAGCTTAGTTTTATGTTTTTAATCTATTTGATATATATATATATATATATATATATATATATATATATATATATGATGTTTAAGTTTATGCAAATTTCGGTTATATATATAGAAGTGTGATGTGTTTAGCATATTGTTAATAGTTGTATAAATTAGTTATATTTAAGCCTATTTCAAAAGTAATATGTGTATTATATGTATATGATGTATTGTATATATCTTTGTTAAATTTTGGTGTAAAAGTGTTGTTAAATTTGGTATGTATATGCTTGTCTATTTGTTTGTATATAAGCTGTCCAAATTTTGATATATAAATCTGTCCAAATTGATGTATAAGAGTTGTCCAAACAATGTAGATTACCTATATTGTAATATGTAGTATAGTTAGTAAATTGAAATGAAATAAATGTGTACGAATAAATGTTTGGATACATGCTTGATTTATGATATATAATCATATAGGTTTGGAAATGTTTTAAGAATTTGAATTATATCAAATTTTGATTTGGTAAATGATAATGATATGGTTGAATTTTGAAACATAGTTGGTATATGTAATTTGATTAATGATGCATGTTTGGTTTTAATTGATTATGTGCTTAAATATAAATATATATATTTATGGGAGGAAATTTTGTGGTTGAGTTAGTATAAAAAAAATATGAAAATAAAAAAATTCGAGTTGGGTTTTGATCGGTAATGCCTCGTAACTCTAATCCGACGACGGATACGGGTCGGGGTGTTACAGATATAATTGATGTTACAAATTGAAAATGGAATGTATATAGTTGAATTATTGTGTAAATGATAATGTTCAAAGGTCTAATTGATATGGATATAAACTGAGCCCTTATGAACTTAATGAACAGCTAGGATACAAATGACATGTCATTAGGGTTATTACCGTTTCGGGTGTTGGTTTTGGATGTCTTACCGATGGCTAAGGTTCTGCATTTGTTGCGGATTATTCACAACTCGTGTGAACAGCATCGTGTAATGTTATTAACTTAACCCACAACTCGTGTTAACAGGTCCATTTTCACAACTCGTGTGAGCATTTACATTCACAGCTCGTGTAAGCATTGTTATCCCGTGTATCCAATGTTATTTTGCTATAGTTAATCGGGTGGAAATTGGATAAGTGTGAAATGGAAATGACATCTGATTTAAGTACAAGGGAATGGAAATGAAATATGATTGCGTGGATTATTTGGTATAAAAGCATGAATTATGATTAATGTTATGTTTGTAAGTATGCTAACCTTGTTGGGTTGTGATGCGCATAGGACAAAGAATGCCATGTTTCCAATTTGTATATAGAAATGTGATCAATGCTTAAGTTATACCAAAATCAGTAAGTTATGTTTAAATTTCGTACGAACTTACTAAGCACTGTGTTGTTTACGTTTTCTTTGTTTGAATTATTGTAGATCATTGGAAGTTTTATAGTCGGTTGGAAGTCAAATCGGATCTCACACTATTTATCACACCCCAAATCAAGCTGATTTGAATTAAAGGAGGATAAACGCGAAGTTGTCTGTTTTGGTGCACTTTGGTAGTTAGTTCGTCAAATTGTAAGCTTCTGACGAATTAATGTTTTGGGCAAAATGAGTATCTGCCCATGGAAGTATATCAGGATTTAGTATTGGACGTGTTCTTTAATGAAAGAAGGAATTCGATAAAAGAAAGGTAAGATTTGTATAGGTTACCGCCAAAAGCATAGTTCTCCTAGTTTGTTCAAGCACTGTGAAGAACAAGTTTTGGTAACTAGATCTGGTAATAAACCAATTGAATTGACTGGTCTAATAGCATATGAACAAGACTCTTATTTATGTTTCTTCCAGAGTTTGTAGGCCATTAAGAAAGGCGATTTCTGAAATATCATGACACTTGTCAAATTCCACTAAATGGTATGGGGTGATATATATATGTTTGTGTGTGAGAAGATTCTGAGAAAGGTGTGCCTTTCTACAATATTACTATTTGATTCTTTATTCTCAAATCTAATTGTATTTATTCTCCATTAAGCTGAAAGTTAAAGTTCTTGGATAAATCAGTGGTTGTTCCATCTCCGATTGTTGTTGCTGGTTCGAAAAGAATATTTGAGTTTGGAGTTTGAGTTGCAGTAGGTGAGCCTCAGGTGAGTCCTTGGTATCGACTCTTACAAGTCTTTCTAGATAAGTTTCTTGTGATCGATGTTCTAGAAACAGTGAACAAGTACCTAAATGATTACTAAAAATATGTATTCTTGATATAAGTCATTGTGAGTTCAGAATGTAACACCCCTTACCCATATTCGATGCCGGAATAGGGTACGAGGTATTACCAGAACATATACACTTTTAACCGTAGTAAATCAAGTTGTAAAATTTCATCTAAATTAAAACTTTCAAGTTGTTATTCTCGAGTCGTTAATTAGGGTTTTCTTGGCTAAATATACTCACAATCTTTCACTTCCTCGTCGTATGAATTTATAAATTTTCACTTACTTGTTGAATTCGTCCTGAGTACCTGAATTTATCCGTATCATTACATATTCTCATATCGTCAAATTTTACTTTTTAACTAATGTAATATATCAATTACTCACTATCTAGTAAGCTAATTGTCACATATATATACATTATCCATTCATCTCCCACAAAGCTAACAAAATTAGCCACAAAGATAGTACAAATTTTCTCTATTCGATATAAACCAAAACCTATTATTTCTTTTCCAACAAACCTTACTAAATATACACTTTATACTAACCCAAGTGTTTAACCATTCACCCATGACATAAATATATTTTATCCATTATTGCGAATATAGATATGCTTCACAAATCATAATTCACCTCACATGGTAACCGAATTAATTTTTATCATTTGTCAAATAGATTACAATATAAGTTATATAACAAAATATAGGTACATTTTAAACCACACAAATAAACAAATTTTCATGGCATTACATGATCATCACATATCAAAGACAAATGTTCTTGACATTTCTATCACATAAACCGAATTAATCAATGCAACGTCAATGATATAATCATCCATATATCATTATTTTCACACATATAAATATCATGACTAAATTTCTTAAACATTTGATCAATTGCTTTTCAATACCGCAATAGTCATTCAAGATCAATACATATTTACCATTCAATTTAACATTTACCGATTATAATCGGGCATATGACCATTTATACACAATTCATTCATACATTTTATAATCCTCCTCCTCCTCTCCATTCCACATCCTTTTATGTATAAAACATGCTTAATTAGCATTATATATAATTTCACTATTCACTTATATTTAAATTCAAAGCTGTCTATTTGAGTCAGAGTCACTAAATCATTTTTATCCAAAGCTACAGAGCTCCAAATTAAGTTCTATTAATTTTCCCCGAAACTAGACTCACATGTCTTATTACCATAAAATTTTCAGAATTTTTTACTTGGCCAATTAGTACATTTTATTCTTTAAAGATTCCCCTGTTTCACTGCTCAATATCTCTGACCTCTCTTCACTAAAAATGAATTATCTCATTGTCTAGATTTCAGATGATATTTACGTTTGTTTCCTTTGAAAATAGACTCATTAAGAATTCTAAGAATATAAATTATAACTCATAATTATTTTTTACAATTTTTAATTATTTTCCAAAGTCAGAACAGGGGATTCCAAAATTAATCCGACCCTGCCCCACTAAAATTCAAATATCTCAAAATGTATAACTCTTTTGCTTGCTCTTTTTCTTTTATGTAAAAATAGACTCATTAATATTTAATTCCATATCTCACTCAACCACTAACTCAATCCCTATAATTTTTGGTGATTTTTCAAACTAACGTCACTGTTACTATCCAAATCTGTTCTGTTTCAAATTCACTCATTCACATAACACTATAACAATTTATTTTATAAGCACGGTACAAAACTTCATCACTCCAGTGACTCTTTTGCAACTCACTGCATTTCAATCACATATTCTTATTGGTTTACAATTTCTCATATCCTATTAAACATGTCGGTATAATAGCAAACATTCAGTGGCTTGCACATAGTACCACTCATTTAACTATTATCATTCGATATACGTAGTAGCCTTCACATAGTACTACACACGTGATCAAACTTTCTGGTTCACGTAGTAGCCTGCACATCGTACTACACACGTGACCATTAATATCCGTTACACATAGTAGCCTACACATAGTACTACACACGTGATTCGAAGCTATCCGATACGCATAGTAGCCTGCACATAGTACCACACATGCGACCTTTCATTCCGGTACATGTAGTAGTCTACACATAGTACTACACACGTGACCATCACTTTTACTTTCACATAGTGACCTACACACAGTCCATTCACACATGTGATCATTTGTCACTTCATTCGTATCCCTTTTTATTCCGAATATTCAATCGGGAAATTTTTCACTTTTTCTCATTTTTTTCTTTTTCACTAATCAAAGTCAATTCCTTGTCTTTCTTGACTTATAATAACACATTTAACTTATTTTACACTCACATTATTCAATCCAGTCCAAAAATCATATTTTGGAAAAATTACATTTTTGCCGCTAAAGTTTCACAAAATCACGATTTTGCCCCTAGGCTCGGAAATTAAAATTTATTCATTTTTCTTATGTTTTATGACATGCGGAACAATTTTTCCTTCTATAGCAACATCAAATTCTTGCTCTAAAGTGCACTTATGAACAATAATAATTTTTAACAATTATACCGTTTCACTCGTTTTCGGTGAAAATCGTTTAACATAATTCTAAGTTTCATATTCTATCATGAAGCATCAAAATTCATACTTTTCATATATGGGTAATTTTTCAAACATAATTTCTAGCTCGAATTAATGATAGAAATAGCTTAATCAAGTTACCGAGATTCTAAAAATATAAAGAACAAGAAAAACGGGGCTAGAATGGACTTACCATGAAGCTTGAAAGAATGAAGAAACCCTAGCCATGGAGTCCACATGATATTCAGCCAGCACTCATGGAGAAGATGATGATTTTGGCCTTATTTTGTCTTTTTAATTTGTTTTAATTACCAAATTACCAAAATACCCTTAACTTAAAAATATCCTATTTCACCTATTTCATGTCCAGTTTTGTCCATAACATAACCAATGGTCTAATTACCATTTAAGGACCTCCAATTTAAAATTTTATAGCAATTTGACACCTCTAGCTTCTAGAACTCAACTTTTGCACTTTTTAAAATTTAGCCCTTTTGATTAAATTGAGTGCTCAAACGTCAAAAATTTCGAACGAAATTTTCACGAAATCTTTCCGTGAAATTGTAGACCATAAAAATATAGTAAGAAATAAATTTTTTCTCATCGGATTTGTGGTCTCAAAACCACTATTCCAACTAGGCTTAAAATCGGGATGTTACACAGAACATAATGAACTGTGTGCATGGGTGTATGTGATTTTGTGAAGTAACCATGTGTGTGTCTAGAATGTATACTATGAGATGTAATTATGTTGATGTGTATGAAACATGTATTGATGTATGATTTGATTAGGAAAATGAGTCAGCGTACCTGTGGGTGTGTTTATTGTGTGATGTGTGATTTGAAATGTTTGAGAATGGGGTGTATCTGAGTGTAGAATGTAACACCCCCTACCTGTATCCGTTGTCGGAATAGGGCATGAGGCATTACCGGAGTTTACTGAATATTTTCAATAATTCTGAGTCATTTATTATTCATATTCTGAAAATAATCATAACGTCCCTCTATTGGGCCCTCGAAACCCAAAACATTCATTAGGAACCTACTGAGATTAAATCAAAATCATAGGGAATTTTTCGCAAAATCTTAAATATATATAGAGATTTTAGAATTTTTTTTATTTCCGAATTAGGTGCAGGATTCATACGGGCGTATCACATAACAAATTTTTTCATAAGAAATTGCATAACTGAAACATTTCCACTCTTTCATAAGCTCATTTATATTTTCATCTAAGCACTTACCATTCCAATGCACCTTATAATTAAACATATTACCATTCTATAGTAATTTGGCTCTTGCCAAAACTTCAAGCAACAACATTGGTTAGCATACTTTAATATTGACAAACTTATTTTCTCGCCATGTCTCACTTAAATTTATTACTCGTCTTAATACACATAATTTTCCTTGTATCAAAGTATCAAAGATAGTCTTATATTTACATGTCATGATACATATCATTTTCTTGTTGTTTCTTCTTAAATACAAATCATTCAATTCATTATGACAATATTTCATGTACCATAATTTTTATAAGTTCGGTGTATATTTATTCCAAGAGTTCATAATCTTGAATATGCATAATTATCGTAAGTTTCACATACATGTATTTTCCATGTCATATTTCAGTATATCAAATAATTATCATTTCTATGTATTTCAAGTTTAATTTCATGATTTTAAGTACTTATCATTTTCTATTTTTATCCTGTTGAATTTCTCAGAATTTCGATGGATATTCAGGGGGTACACTTTAGTGTACAAATTTGGGTCCGTCAATTCATATTCATGTGCGCACATTTTCCAATTCAAAGAGCACACTCCCGCGAACCTCATTTCTTACAGCGGGATTACCAGTCCAGGCTAAATCCACTGTAATATAAACTCGTAGAGTATTGTCAGGATTACCAATCCAGGCTAAATCCCCTGCAATGACAATTACTCTAATGAGTTTGGATCTGAATTACCAGTCCAGGCTAAATTCAGACCCTAATTCGGATTACCCGTCCGGGTTAAATCCATTTTCCACATATTCTTCGGGAGGGCTATATCAAGATCACCCGTCCGGGCTAGATCTTTTTCACACATATTCTTCGGGAGGGCTATATTAGGATAGGATCACCCGTCTAGGCTAGATCCTTTTTACAGTCAATTCCTTTTCAAAGATCCATCGAATTTTCCTTTCATTCAACCGGGATTTCTTCCCCTTTTTTATCAATTATATCAATGTTTCAATGAACATTTAAATCATATTCACATCAATAACATACATTTCAAGCATTTAAGAATATAATTCAGGTTACATGAACTTACCTCGTTACTTGTTTGTGTTTACAATTTCACTAATCTGATGTCTTTTCTTTTCCACGTTCAAGTCTCGTATTTGAGTCATTCGGATCTTTATAAATAAATTTAACCATCATTTCCATTCATTTCATATTCTGATACATTCAATTAATGCTCTAGGCAAGATTACCATTTTGCCCCTAAGCTTTTAATTAATGACGATTTTAATCCTTAGGCTCAGAAAAATAAATTCTTGTAATTTTAATCCTTGTTTTAAGCCTAATTATTCTCATACTTATTGATAATAGCCCATGAATTCTATAAAATATCGAATTTTTCATAATTTCAACACTTTTAAATTTAATCCCTAAAACATGTTTTCACCTGATCTTGTTCTAATTTCATTCAATTTTGTAATTTAAATAAATAAAAAATTCATTTCATGCAATTTGGTCATTTTTGACATTTTTACAAAATTACCCATAGAGTTTTACTTTTATTCAATTTAGTCCCTGAGCCTAAAACGTGCAAATTATCCATGCTAGCTAAATATCCATTCATATTTTTTTTCCTCCTCCTCCTCTCCATTCCACATCCTTAATTTATATAACATGCTTATAAGTAACATTATCTATGATTTCATTATTTACTTGTAAATTTATTCAAAGTTGTCCATTTGAGTCATAGTCACTAAATTATTTTTATCTTGAGCTACAGAACTTCAAATTAGGATCCGCTAATTTTTCCTGAAACTAGACTCAAATATATTCTTACCATAAAATTTTTAGAATTTTTATTTAGTCAATAAGTACAGTTTATTCTTTAAATTCACCTCTGTTCTGCTATCTAATAGTTTCAACCCTTCTTCACTAAAACTTAATTAGCTCTTTTTACAGAATTTGGATGATGTTACTGTTTAGTTCTATTGAAAATAGACTCATTCAGGATTTTAAAATATAAATTTAAGTCTCTAATTATTTTTATTCAATTTTTTATGATTTTTAAAAGTAAAAACAGAGGAACCCAAATTCATTCTGACATTGTCTCAAAAAATTATTATATCTCATGATTTACAATTCCATTACTTACACCGTTTCTTCTATGAGAAACTAGACTTAATAAGATTTAATTCCATATTTTTTCATTCTCTAATTCGATTCCCATAATTTATGATGATTTTTCAAATTTAACCTACTGTTGCTGTCCAAAACTGTTTTAGTGCAAGATGTTTATTACCATGTTTATAACACCCTTATTTTCTTTCTCTACACTATTTCTCATCACTTTCACTTATTTTCTCTTCACTAACATATCAAGAACATAGGACCATATATCTGAAAACTTTACATTAACATCATTTCCATACTTTTTCAATAATATCAAACTTAAAAATTTATTAAAATCTTGATGTTCTTACCTTGTCATATTGATTTCAATCTTTAACTTGATTTTCTCTCCCCTCCAGTTTCTATTTCTTGAATCCAACTTGATATTCTAGCTCCCCATAGTCTCCTTGTTATCTTTCTCTCTTGATGGATATGGAAATTCTTTTGATTTCTAGATGAAAATGGTAAATTTTTGGTGAAAGGACCAAATTGTAAAGAAAAGAAAGTTTCTTTCTTTCTTTTCTCTTCATACGTTGGAATGCATGGGAGAAGATGATGATTCTTCATCTTTCCTTCCATATATATATATACTAAATAAAATAATAAAATATCATTTAAAAATCAAATTAAAATATTAATAAACTAATATTTATTTATTTATTTAATCTAAAATATCTCCAACATCATCATTATTTTCTAGATTTCTCTCTCTTCTAATTGACCATTTTTCCCTTTATGATCTTTTAAAATTTCATCATTGAGTCATCACTTAATTTTGTAAAATTGCGATTTAATCCCTCAAAATTCTTCACCTTTTTCAATTTGGTCCTAATCCATCCATTTTCCTCAGTTTCTAGATCATTCCACCCTTAAAATATTTACACCATTGGTCCTTCAACTTTTTCATATTTACACTTTAACCCCTCAAATTTTGAGTATTTACTCTTGGGCAACAAAACTTTTCTCACTTTTGTGATTTAATCATTTCTTGAACTAATATGTCATAATATACTTCTCAATGTTGACATTACTCCAAAATTTTCCCTTTTTGTCGCTTTATATTCCTTATTTTATTATATCAAAGATAATATCTTACTGTAAAAATTTTTGGGGTATTACATAGAAAGATTATGATGTGAGTTTGGTTATTGCGTTGGTATTCGATAAAGCCTGTCGGAACAGTAAAAATGAATTATGATATGACAATTCTAAAGACAAGTCCATGGCCATGGCATATTCTGGAAACGGCGGATGATCCGCATTTATTGACTAGGGTTCTCTGCGTGTCCCATAACGATGATGGGCAAACCTCACGTGATGTGCGTTTAGGTAAATCCATATCGTAAACACAACAGCTCTTAAGATGCCTGAGTGACATTCTGCTAGCCTTTGTGGCATTCTGCTAGCATTTATGGCGTATTCTGATTTGGCCTTTGTGGCATTCTGTTAGCATTTGTGGCGTATTTTGATTTGGCCTTTGTGGTATTTTTCTAGCCTTTGTGGTGTACTCTGATTAGTTACGACAAGGATATGGAATGTCTGTAGTTTTGCTTTGAATGATTTCGTGTTATAATCGAATAAATTTGGATGTTCAAAGAAGTTATCCACTGTAGGTCATCTATTGGTATGAAATGTGGGCATGTTATGAGTAAGAAGAGTTATACAAGTATTCATTGGTTTAATTTCATCTATGTAAAGTTGGAAAATCTATGTAGTTGATATTTAACTAAAACAATTAAGTTTTAAAAATACAAAAACCAAATATGCATTCAATAATATTTAAATACAAGTTTATTGTCACTCTATCTATATTCATTTTAAATAAATTTTAAATAAAAATATTTTCTTTTACTTACGTTTGGGTGTGATAAAATCTAATATTTATAAAACTATTGATCAAATTGATATCACAAGTTAAAAATAATTATTTATATTAATTAAATTAAAATAAATTAAAATATAAATAATTAAATTAAAATAATTAAACTCGTAAAAATACGTGCGTGAATTAAGAAACTAATGGAAATTTTAAAATAATTATTTACTTTAATTGAGTAAAATAAATATATAATTGTTAAATTAAAATAAATAGACACGATAATATAAGTGCGCACGTGATTTAAGAAATTAATAATTTTAAAAATAATTATTTACATTAATTGAGTAAAATAAATATATAGTTATTAAATTAAGATAAATAAACACATCAATATACGTGCGCACGTGATTTGAGAAACTAATAATTTTTAAATTAATTAAGTAAAATACATATATAATTAATTAAATTAAAATAAATAAACGCGTCAATGGACATGGGCACGTGATTTAAGAAATCAATAAATTTTAAACATTTAAAATTAATATTATATCATTTTAAAGATTTTAAATATTATATCATATTGTATATGTACTTGTTATAAAGCTTATGAATATGTTTTTTTTCATGCTTCTATATAATTATAATTTTTATATTAAAGAACATAAAATTATATATCTAATGTTTTTCTTTAAGATCATTTTACACTTACCTTTTTAATAATATCATTTTCAAAATTAAATTTATTTTTTAAAGATTATAATATAACTTATTATTGAATCCAACACTTATTGATAATAATATATCTAATAATTAAATCGATGTTAATAAAATTTAAAATAAATTTTAAACATTCCATCAATGATGATTGTTAAATAAATTTAAAACATATTATATATATAAAATATATTATTTTCATTCACAACACCTTACCATAATCTAATATATTTTAAAATAATTTTTGTTGGGATAAATTTTAAAATTATACATAAACTTTGATTTAACGTGCAATTTATATACACGTGAAACCCTAATTGTGATTCAAATATATACTTGAAACTTTAATTTTAATTTAATCATACACATTTAAAGAATTAAATAGATCAATTTAGTTTTATCTTGGATAAATATAATTATTTACGTATGCAATATACAAACATAAAATAATGTTATACGGATAATTGGGTTAATAATTTACAATAATTAGATTAAATCAAAATTTCATGTATAAAATTACACAAATCAAAGTTTATGTATTCAATTGCATATAAAATCATAATTCATGTATAATTTTGATATTTTTCTCCTAATTTTTAATACCAAACTAATTTAACTTATAATTGTTATTTTTATATATGTTAAACTAATAATCAAACTGAAAAATGTTTTTTTTGGTGAAACAAAACCAATTTGATTTCAGGAGGTTAATTTGGTTAAAACCGAATTTACTGCCAGCAAATTTTTTCTGGAACTCAAAATCTGTCGTTTTTTTCCCTCGCAGGTTTTCCATCAATTTCCAGGGAGAAATCATAAAAACTCCAAAAGTTTTTTACAAATACAAACAAAATGAAGCCGACTGCTCCAATAACCAGTTCTACAACAACAACCGTGGCATCATCGATGGCGACAATAACTGATGTCTTTAAAACTCCGAAGTTCGTTAAATTTTCGGCCGTGGCTCTCCTCTCTTTTTCCTTCGTTTTCCTTTACACTTACTTCTCCTCCTCCTCCTCTCCTTTCTCCTTCAGTTACTACTCGCTACCTCGGCAAATGTCGCCTCCGCCTTCACCACCTTCACCGCCGCCGCGTCTTCCGGCAGTGAGAAGGACGGGGATAATCGACGAAACGGGAGCAATGTCGGACGAATTCTTTATCGGAGAGTGGGATTCAATCTCCATAAGTGCTCTTACAGAGCTCAGCGACGGCAACGGGGTAGGAGGAGAGGAAGAAAAGGAAAAGAAGAATAAGAGTGGTGGTGAAGTTAAGGTGAGGTTTGAGAAATATAAGGTATGCGAGAGGAGTAAAGTAGATTATATACCGTGTTTGGATAATGAGGAAGCTATTAAGCTGTTTAATAACAGTGACAAAGGGGAGAAATACGAAAGGCATTGTCCTGGAAATGATAAATCGTTGGACTGTGTAGTTCCGAGGCCGGAAGGTTACCGGATTCCTATACCGTGGCCTCAGAGCCGTGATGAGGTTAGTTTTCGCCTGAAAGTTCTTTTTCATTTACATATTTTTTTAAAAAATTAATTAGATTTTGCAGTAAGAAAATTTTTCTCGAGCAACTGCGTTTTGGGATTTATTTGTTTTATCGTTGATGGGTTATTAGATGTCAGATCTAGCACCTCTGTTCCTTTCATTCCAGCAGACATTTCCGTGTCCCTTACGTGAGATAATTTAAATGAAACAAATGTATGCGTTATTCCTCAAATTCAGTTAGAAGATCAGACTTATGATATTTAAATTTAATTTAAAAATATATTACTATTAATAATAAATCAAATTTTATTATTTTTAATATATTTTAAATAATAAAACAAATTTTAGACTTCTAGCCCTATTAGACTCATAGTGGCTAGTAGCTCTCAGAATGAGAATTCTAATTTACAAGTGTAGAGGGTAAAATAGTTTTATTAATATTAGGTTTGATAAATATCAATACGATGAATTGTTTCAAGGCCAATCATAATTCGCTAATGAAATTCATTTATTTGATTAATATATGTACCTTTAGTAATTCGATATAGATCTAATCTAGTTTATCGAAACACATGATGAAGGGATTTGCTTTGTCCACCGAACTTAATTTTTTTAAAAAAATACACACATAATTTTCGATAACTTCTTGCTGCCTCTTCCAAAAATTCTCAATTTAGTTTTTGTTAATTTATCGGCTTAGTGTGAGATAGAAACATGTAGGGTGTTCAGTCGGTTAACCGACCCGAAATAACATTAACTGAATTAACTGACATTTCAAAATTTTTAACTGTTCACCGAACCGAAATTTTTTCAAAAAAATTAACCGAACCAAAATTTTTTCGTTTAATTCGGTCAGTTAACCGAATTAACCGAAAATTATATGTTTTTTTTATTTTTGGTTAAAAATTAATCAAATTAAACGAATTAACCGAATTACCTGAATTAACCGAATTAAATCACTACATAATTAAAAACATTACATAAGTCTTTGAATTTTTATTTATTTATTAAATTATTTGTTTAGACTTTTAGACTTTAGTTTTAGTTTTAGAATTTTATTTTATTTATTAAATTATTTGTAATTTTTGTGATTGTGTTGAGTTGGGTAATTGGGTTGGGTTGGATATTTGGGTTTGGATTAGGTTTAGGTGAATAGTAGGCCTATTTATATATTATAATTTTGTTTATTAATTTTTTCGGTTAAACCGAAAAAATTTGGTTAACCGACTGGTTTCAAACCGAATTAACCGTTAACCGAAAAATCAAAAATAATTAACCGACCCCCGACTGAAAAAATTCGGTTAACCGACCGATTAACCGAAATCGGTCGGTTAACCGAATTTTTTCGGTTTTACCCGAATTTTGCACACCCCTAGAAACATGCCTGTCTCGTCGTAATAATGAGTGAATCAATGAATGAAAGTGGAAAAAATGAAGGTCCAATTCAGCAGCTTTTTCTTCAATTTCGCGTGGAGTTAAATTCTTATCAGTACGAGTCAAGGGAACGGCCCCTTGGCCTCTGATTTCCATATAAAGGACACGACGAGCATAAATACCCTCTTTAACTTCTATTCTAATGGACTGAATATCTTTCATAAGAAATCGTAGAAAGATGCAACGATTTTTTCCAAGAAAACCCCAATGAAAAATACATACTATTCCCTCCTTTCTATAAAAATTTAAATTAATAAAGATAAAATTATAGTTTAACCTCCTAAAAATGATAAAAAAATTATTTAATCTTTAAAAATTATAAAGAGATAGGTTATTGAAATAGTAAAATTGTATTTTTACTATTGTAAAAATTACAATATAATTTCGACCCCTAAATAAATTTTTGACTTCGCCCCTAAACCCAACTTAAATTATATATACTTTGCCAAAAAAAAAAACAAAATTCTAACTCCAACCGGTCCCAAGTCCCAACCCATAAACAGATTTAATATTTAGTTGTCTAATGTGTGAAATACATTCCCTTTGCCATTTGCCATTTTTAGTAAAGTTGATGAGTTATTTGGTATTAATCCTTGTGTCTAGATATGGTGGTTGTTTTTATTGAAATGCTTCAAATTTAACTGAATTTTTTATATAGACCTTTTTTACATATGTGCTTTTTTTTTGTTAAGTTAAGAAATTTATTCAATAAGCAAGAGGTTACGCAATTTAACTGAATCATTACTTCTATTATGAATAAATTGGATATTAAAATCTCCTTTTGGTGCTATACCTCAAAGTAAATATTTTACTTTGTCAAACATTTCATCAAAGGTTTTTTTGGCTAATTGTGAGTTATAATTGCAGGTTTGGTTCAGCAATGTGCCGCATGCTGGTTTGGTTGAAGATAGAGGTGGGAAAAATTGGATATCAATAAAAGAAGATAAGTTCATTTTCCCAGGAGGTGGAACACAATTTATTCATGGTGCAGATCGATATTTGAATCAGATTTCACAGGTTTTATGATTTCACAATCTTTGCTTGGTTTTAACACTAATCTTTTGCATGGCATTCATAACGATCTCTTTGCATTCAGATGGTTTCCGAGATTTCGTTTGGCCACCATATTCGTGTTGCATTAGATATTGGAGGTGGAGTTGCCAGTTTTGGTGCCTTTCTCCTGCAACGCAATGTTACCACCTTATCAATAGCACCTAGAGATGTTCATGGAAGCCAAATTCAATTTGCACTGGAGCGTGGAGTGCCTGCCATGGTTGCGGTATTTGCTACACGTCGCCTGTTGTATCCAAGTCAGGCTTTTGACCTGATACATTGTTCAAATTGTGGCATTAATTGGACTCGCGATGGTACGCTCTCTTTTCTTTAACATATCTCGTATTGAACAGCTACTACAGCGTGAAATATTTGAGAACTTCTATTTGCATTAATTCAAGAAGCTTCTTTTTTTTATGCGATTACTGCAACCTGGTTAGGATTGCATGTATGCAGATGTGTACTTGTATGTGTCCGTGTTTCACATGTATGTGTTTGCATGCTCAGTAAGTTTAATTAATTGATTTTGTCTGTAAGTTCATGTACGGTTTATATTGATCTTGGATCTTTGATGTTGACACTTCTTTGTATTTTTGCCTGTGATGAAGATGGAATTTTGCTTCTCGAGGCAAACAGGATGCTTAGGGCTGGAGGATATTTTATCTGGGCTGCAAAGCCTGTAGATAAACATGAAGATAACCTACAAGAGCAATGGAAAGGTAGCTCCCCATTTCAAGTTTTTTGCTGCCTTCTCTCCCTTTTTCATAGCTTTTGTACAATGCTTGATATCCTGAGACAGTTTTAGATGCTTCAAATATTTTGAATTGGTTATTCTCTTTCTCTCTCTATTACTCGGGTTTTTTACAGTTCTTGACATCCTGATTCCGTTTTAAATGCTTCAAATATTTTGAACTGGTTATTCTGTTTGGACCTCCCCCCTCACCCCTACCCCCTCAAATGCATGTAGTATATACGTTGATCGACCATGCCCTTCATTCCACCATTATCATCGTTTTAGTATTCAATAATACTGCAGCATTAAAAAAAACATGATTGATACCTAGCAATCACTTATCATTTTTAGCTTATCTTCTTCAGAAATGGGGGATCTTACCACTCGCATTTGCTGGGAACTAGTAAAGAAGGAGGGATATATTGCCATATGGAGGAAGCCTTTAAACAATAGTTGCTATCTTAATCGTGATGCAAAAGTGCTACCTCCCCTTTGTGATCTTGATGATAATTCAGACAATGTTTGGTATGCTTTTCTTCAATACACATACATTTACCAAAAATAACGACACTAGAAAAAAATACAAGAATGAATGTATTTGGCAGTGGATTAATCTCTTTGACTAATTATCCTGCACTATTCTGTTAAAATTTCTCTTCTGATCATGGCTCTGGTGTAGTGAAGCATCAATAGCTTTAGGTTTAAACGTCTGAAACCACCCATGTGTTCAAAAATATTTGGGTGTGTTTTAATTCTACTTTGTGCACCAAACCAACTCTTAATGTTCTTAACGAATTGTTATCAAACACAGATAGCTTCAGTTAGTGATTAAAAGATAGAAATTATTTTTCTGTAGCCATTTACATATAGACATGAACTCTAATGGTTAATCCAAGTGGTTAGACCAATCTCTTTCGTTTTTACATAAATAGTTAACAAATAAAGTTACAAAGTGGCATAGAAGAAGAATTTAGAAATCCTTGTCTAAGCTTGGCATTTAAAAATTAGAGAGAGTAGGGAGTTGGGACGCTTAGGAGAGTTCACACCGCTTAGGACAAACTTGAATAATATTCTCTTACGGAGTAGCTGGGTGCTTTCTTGTTAGTAGTGTTTTTTTTTCCAATAAAATGGCACTTAACTAGTGAAAGTTGAACTGCTCTTAAGAAGTTGCAAATATGACTATTGCAGGTACACTAATTTGAGGACCTGCATCACTCCATTGCCAGGGAATGGTTATGGCTCAAATGTTAGCGCATGGCCTGAACGTCTTCACTATCCACCTGAAAGACTTCAAACAATAGACATGGATGCCCACATATCCAGAAAGGAAATCTTTAGAGCAGAGTCAAAATACTTGAACGCAATAATAGAGAACTATGTACGTGCATATCACTGGAAAGATATGAAACTACGTAATGTGATGGACATGAGAGCTGGACTTGGAGGGTAACATCTTATACATCATGCCACTGCATACACTTTTTTGTAAAAATGCATTGTTATTATTTTGTAATTTTTGTTTATCTCGACTCTGACAGGTTTGCAGCAGCATTACATGATCTCCAGGTTGATTGTTGGGTTATGAATGTTGTTCCTGTTAGTGGGTTCAACACCTTGCCTGTAATTTATGATCGTGGCCTTATAGGAGTTATGCATGACTGGTATAGACTCAACTCTTATATTCAAATTCTTCTTTTAACACAATGCACTTGATTTTTTTTGCCTATTGCTTTCATAATCATGATTCTCAATTTTGTACACAGGTGTGAGCCATTTGATACTTATCCAAGAACATATGACCTATTGCATGCAGCAGGTCTTTTCTCCGTTGAGAAGAAGAGGTAATTTATTCATCCTTCTTTTTCCTGCTTGTGCCCTTTGTTAATTCACATTCTTCATGTAAAGTTTCTTGTGCCCATATCTTGTTTGTTGCAGGTGTAATATCTCAACCATCATGCTCGAGATGGACCGGATATTAAGACCCGGTGGACGTGTATATATACAGGACTCGGTAACCATAATGGGTGAACTTGAAGAAATCGCAAAAGAAATGGGTTGGGTGCCTGCACTACATGAAACAAGTGAAGGCCCACATGCAAGCTGGAAAGTTTTGATCTCTGAGAAACGCATGTGATGTCCATATTGGATATGAACATCAATGAGACCATGTTTTAGCAGTATGTACAGTGCGAAGCCAAAACCATTTTTTAGAGACAGAATGAAATTTTAATTTTTTTTAGTTTATATTTTTATAAATTTTAAAAAATTAAATCGAATTTTTATAATTTTAGGGAGGTTAAAGTGTAATTTTATTTTTACTAATTTAAAAAAAAATTTAAAAGTCTAAATAATAATTTTACATTTTAGAGGGGGCCGGCCCCTGCCACCCCTTAAATTCGCCTCTGAGTATATCTTTCCCAGCCTTTTAGTATATGAACTGAAAGCTCGCATAGAAAGAAACTGCAACTCATTGCATGTAAGATCAAGCATTTCTACGTCTACCTTCAACCCTCAAACTCTTAACTAAGATATTCATCCGAAGAGGACTTTACACGGCTAGAATTCGCAACTTGCAAGAGTTTGTAACATTATTAGTGTTAACTAAATTAAAACTTTGTTATATATTGTTTTTTGATGAACCCAAAAGGAGAAATGTGTCTAATTTTTAGGATGATATATTGTTTTAGCTTATTGCCTAGCCCTAGTGCATTAATAGCATAGGTTTATACTAGCAGAATTCTTTCCATTGTAATTTGTACATTTACGACAGTTGCTATTTAGTAAGGATACAAAATAACTTTTTGATAAATAATTTATATATACACATAAAATAACCCAGAAATCTCCAACCAAAAGATCATCAAAATTTTCAATCTTTAACTACTAGCAAGTTTTTTTAATAACCTTATCCATATTATTAAACCCAAAAAAGCTCCATCAAGCAGGGGTTTGGCGCTTTGCTGTTCGACTATCTTCATGAAAACTTGTGGTAATGGATTGATTCACTGATTTCACATCAAAATGTGCCTTTTTTAACCATATATATTAGTTTGAAAACTTATTTAACAAATTAGTGGGGTTAATGAATTTTTTATTGAAATAGTTAGAAATCGGGAATTGGAGGAGCGGACTTTGGAATACATGACTAGGGAAGACGGCACCTCCACATGCCGACTTCCCCGTTCCCATAACTTTCTTTTTTCTTTCAGTTTTCATGCCTGCTTATCTTATTAAAAGATGGGATATTATCATAAATAATCCTTGAAAGATCGTCAAAATTTCAATATAGTCCATTCATTTTGCAGGTTTAAAAGTAAATCATAATATTCATCTTAAAAATTGTACCTCCTTAACAAATTTTAGGGACAATATTGAAAAATTTAAGATGAAACTAACAAAATTTAAATATAGCTTTGAAGTGGATGGACTAAATTGAAATGTTAATGAAATGTCAGGGATCATGTATGATATTATTCCTTTTTTTTTAAGATAAAAAACGGAAGTCGGATATTTGAAGACCCGACCCGACCTCCCCTCCATAGTCTAAAAATTGAATAATACCATAAATGATCATTAAAATTTGTTAAAATTTCAATTTAGTCCATACACTTCAAAATTATATTTAAAATTTATTAGTTACATCTTAAAATTTTCAATATATTCCTTAAAATTGATCAAATTTTTACATGTTGCTTTCAATTTAAAATTATATTTAAAATTTTTTGAATTAAAAATACTAAACTATATTTTTATTTAAATTAAAAATCATTATAAGACTTAAAAATTAAAGCACTGAAATACAATTATTAATAAAATGAAAATTTATGATTTACATGTTAAAGAAATACAATTTTAAGATGAATATTATGATTTACTTTTATGAACTACATTAAAATTTTGACGAGCTTTCAAGGATTATTTCTGATAATATCCCATTTTTATAAGATGCTGAAAACTAAAGCCACCCTTTATTTCTTCCATTTACTTATTTTTAAAAAAGAGAAGAATTTTTTATTAAAATAGAATCAAGGGATGATAATATAAAATAATTTTGAAGTTTGATGAAATATTAAAATAAATAGAGTAAAGTTAGAGTAATCTATAAAAATTGGTTAAAATCTGACAAGAAAAAAGAAATATTAAATATATATATGTTTTTCCTTACTGGCAACGTGACAACCGAAATTTTAAATATGGCATGTTCAAATTTAATGAAATTAAATAAATTAAAATTTTAAATCAAATATAGAAAGATTAAATTTTAAAAATACAGAGGATAAGGACTATAGACACAATTAAACCCTATACAAAATGTACAAAGAAAAAGGCCAAAACAAAAGTAAACTCAAACTCAAACTCAAACTCAAACTCAAACAGAAGTAAAATCAAATACGCGGATAAGACGGGGAAGCTGCAGCACAAAGGCTAAGTTTCTAACGGAAAATAATTGTGAAACAATTTCCCAATTTTTTAGGGTTTCAATTTCAGGTCTCAAATTTTCAACTCAGGTTAACCTTCCTTCTTCTTCTTCTTCTTTATTTTTATCTTCTCTTTAGATTTCTTCTTGGTATTCGGTGTTCGGTACTCGAGAAAATGCAGGGAGGGAAAAAAGACAGAATAATGTTGTTTTATTAATTTGATTTATTGTTTTTAATCTTCAAATTATTCTTAATTTAGTAAGTAGTGAAGTTCAGTTTAATTACTTAGCTTAGTTTGGATTTCTTTTATCGTTTTTTGGTGAAGCTAAAGCAGGGGATGATTTATTTAGAGTTCAATTTTCTTTTTGGATATTTCCTTTGTTTTCTGTCTGCCTAAAGGTTTTTTTTTTTTTTACTGAATTTGCTTGGTTTTTTCGTCTAATCTAATGATTTTTGAAAATGTGAATTTGAAAGACAATGTCGGTTTATTACAGAGATATCCTAATTATGTGGTGAAATGCTTGCAAAACTAGGGTTTTGTTCTGTTTTGTGAAGGTGGAGATGGGTGTTGAGGAGGGGACAAGAAACGGTGAAGGAGCAGAGATTGTGGAGGAGATTAAGTGCTTCAAGAGTGAACCAGTGAATAATGAGTTTGGGCCTTTATTTGTAAACGATTCTGGTGATGGGAGCTCAGGAGCAAGTGAGAGTTTGCGAACATATAAGAGACGGAGACAGTTAAGGTCAACTTCAAATATTGAAGTGCAAGATGGTGGGAGAGCTTCTACAGACCAGGTAGATTTTGATTAATGTTTTTCAATATGTATGCTTGAAGTGATAGATGCTAAGTATCTTTCTTTATTGTACTATTCAAATGTTGAGATGGGCTTATTCTGATTACGTTCACCAATTCATGTTACAAGATTTGTTTTTCCTTTAGTTAAAGAGCTTTCTTATTGTAGATTTGGATTATGGATTGAAAAATATTAACTTGTTTTCAATCAGATGGAAAGCTCTGCCTGGAGACTATCCTATGAGTATGAGCAGAAGGTGTGACTGGGTCGTTGGGTACATAAAATACAATTTCAAGCTACTGTGTTAAGTCTAAAACTGGTGTGCATAATATGAGATAAATATGTGATTTTTGATGTCTAGAAATATAATGAATGGTTGTTATGTAATGATGGTATTTGGAAAGTCAAATGATTTTCAGGATGGCTTTGTTGGTTGAATGGTCATTTTTTCAACCTTTTTTTTTGCCCTTTGAGCAATGAGAGTGTTAGAAAATGTTTGCGGAGATATTGATTCTACAAATCCTCTGAAAGCCTCATGTATAGTTCTGTAATGCTTCATCAATATGTGTATCTTAATCTTGCTTGAACCTGTGAAAGTTTCAGCATCAGACACGAATATGTTTAATTCTTCTCATATGGACACATATTTGTCAGTTGAAGAGGAGAGATGTATTTCACAAATTTTAGTCCTGTATCACAAGGAAAGTAATACTCCTTTTGTCAAGTTTCCTGTTTTTGTTGCTATGTAATCCCATATGTTTTATGAAAAAATATAATTCCAGCATCAGAAATAAGTCACACAGCACGATCTAATTCCTGCATTATGACTTCAAGCCACCTTCAGGTAACTAATAGATAATGATTAAGCAGAAGCTTTTGAATTTAGTGAAGCAAGATATGGTCCCATATGCCACCCTGTCGTGGAACACATGGATGATGAAACCAGAAAAGTTTCTCAATATCTAAAGCAAGATTTCATGTTTTCGTTTGCAACCACAATATGGTACACAAATATGCAGATTTGTATATATTCTTTAGCACCACAATTGATACCATACAATGAATTCTTTTATTTAAATTTGATGTAATTTTATTAAATTTTGGCTGGTACATGGCATTTGAGTAATTAACAATGATTAAACTTTTATCAGATGAGCAGCTGAAACTTTTTCTTCTCTAATGTGGCTTTTGACTGACTCACACTAGAAAAACCCTTTTATGTAAGGCTTCTAGATCTTGTGACTTTGAAGCTGGGATTTCCTTCTTTAAGGTCAGTCAGAGGTTTAGTAATGGAAGTCTTAATTGTAAGGAAAAGACAGGGCAGATGTTTGAATTTAAGATTTTATTTTTTGTTACCTTTTATGGATTAATTTTTTCATCTCGTGCTTTTGTACATGCAATGTTGAGGGGCCTGGTATGGTTAATTGATTTATATTTCAGTTATCCTATAGTTTAGTTCTACGATTCTTCTGGTTCAGTAATGAAAGGTATACTTATTCTTTCTCCTTGTGGGAAATTTGTAGTTATATGATTTGTTTAATTGCATTAGTCATACATGCAATATTGCATTTCTTTTTTTTTAATATGAGTACCTGAGTATTCTATTTGGGCAGACATGTTGTGGTCTTTGTTATTCTTTTGTCCTAAGAACAGTTGGTTTGTTTGATTTGTTTAACATGCTAAGGGATTCTAATTTTTGTGAGCAGGTCACTCTTCCTTTTACAGATCATTGTGCTTCTTTAAATGATTTCAATTATCGTCTACAAAGGAAGTGGAGAAATGTTGTATTGGAGAACATGCATCAGTTTTTAAATGGTGATGAAGGTGGTATACGACGTTGCATTCAAGATGCACTTTTATTTCATCAAGAAAATGATTGTAATGTGACAGTTAAGGTTTGTGCTGTTATCTGAAATCCATATGGTCTATGACGTATTCCAGTGGTATTTTTCTTGTTGTTTTCCTTTATAATATATTTGAAAAGTTGTTTTATGATTCTTTCACAGGATTCTGATACTTGTCATGAAGATAAACAGAACTGCTCTCCACAAGCCGGGCAGATTCCTAATGGAACTCAGCATACTGCTGAGAAGCTGAAGGGTGTTATATCTAATGGGTCTTATAAGGAGTTATATCCTCAAACTACCACTGAGAGGTGTCAACGTGTTTTCTTTGATGTTATAATTTCAGAAAAGTTCACATCTTTGTGTAAGCTTCTCTTAGAGAATTTCCAAGGGATTAAGCTTGACAATCTTTTTCACTTAAGTCTAATAAACTCAAGGATGAAAGAGGGAGAGTACGAGAGATCACCTATGCTTTTTGCATCAGATATTCAGGAGGTAATTTATTTGACCATTTTTATTTGTATGCATTGCTTGAATGGAGTTGCTTAGTTAAAAGGTAATAATGTTTGGCTTTTTCATTACCCCTGAAAACCAAGATGTTGATAAGTGAAACAGCTTCATGCTATGTGTGTGCGTGTGTGTTGGCATTCTTTAAAACAATTGAACAGCTCGGAATTTAGTTTATTTTCAATGGCTATGATTGTTAAAAGTTTACAAAAATGAACTAAGGAGAGCTTATAAATAAGGGAGTTACTCTTTGTCAACAGCTTGAATTTAGAGAAGTTCCCATCTAACTCATAGTTAATTATGTGTTGTGAGAATTAGGGTCATTGTGAGACTTCTGATAAATTCTTTGCCATATTCAATGAAGAGAGGTTTGTTGTGAGACTTCAGATAAATTCTTCTCTTCGTCTTTGGCATATTTGCAATGATTCAAGAATCTGCTGTTTACTGATATAGGCTTTTACTAATTCTGTCCAGATTGAAGTCTCAATGTAAGGGACCTTTTAATTTCTTGAAGGTACTCTGTTTATAATTGTAAGTGCATTGATAATTAGCCTTTCCTTTTTTACTTCAGGCAAAATTAGAGTGATCGGAAGCATTTTGACACTGTTTTCCATTGAGTTTACCTACAAGCTATTTCTTTTCTACAGAGAAGGCTACTAAACTAATCTAGTATAATATAAACCCAGTATGCCTACTAGTAAAAAGACACTTCAGCTACTTAGGACTTTGGTATATTTGATCTCTTCTTGCCTGTTTACGACTTCAGTGTTTAGGAGTTTTGTTTGAAGATTAATAATAGGGAAGAGTTACTGTTGAATTGGGGTGCCTTGCTAATGACTAGAACAGGGCTTAATGGCCAATTGAATCGCTAATTGCTCCACAAAGCTTTTGAATCTGATTCATTCCTACGACTTGAATCAATTGCTCTTGTGCAGTTAAATTCCTGCCTTTAGTTTCATTCATCTAACTGTGCTGAATGATGGTCACAAGAGGTTGGCTGGAGGATTAAACCCTATGTATTGTAAGTCTTGTTGACTGCTTAGAGCTAGAGAAGGAGGTCGTAATAAGAAGAATGCTTAAAATTGTTTATTATCTTTCTAAAAGAAAGTACACTGTTCTTAATTCTAGTTCTATGCATAAAGAGTAATTATTTATATTTGATTATCGGCCTTCTTTTAAATCCTCTTTCTAGTTGATTATTGCACTTTCTCTCCTTTTTTTTTTTGGGGGGTATAGAGTACTTGGTTTTCCCTAATTTTTTGTTGCACGCAATGAACCTGTGCAAATGTATTATTCCTTTTCTGTTAGGTTTAGGGCAATACAATTTGAGGCGATAATGTTCTTATTTGTCTCTTGTGGTACCCTTTCTTTACATTACTACAGATTTCAAATTATTTTTCATTTCTTCTGCTTCACTAGACCGAAGTTACACATCTCCAAAGAATCTAATTAATAACATCTCTTTTGATACCCTTACTGTTCATTCTTTCTTTCTTCCCATGCCAAATTTTTCTTTAAATTGAACATCTCCAAACAATCTTTGTGGTTCTTAAGCTGTTATCAGACCATCTTAGTTGATTCGTTTAGTTCCATTAATGAGTTTGTATGTTGTTAGAAGGAAACAGAAAACTTTGGGGTTTAACATGTTTTAATATACACACACAACACTAATCTAAAGTTTGATGCATTTTCTAAAGAAAAAATGAAATTCTTATAAAGTAATCAGAAGAAATCAAAATGGCTGCTCCCTGTAGTAGATTCAGTTCTTTTTGTTATCATTCTATATATATATTTCTGTTAACCTAAATACCTCCTGTGCAGGTATGGAGAAAACTTCAAGTACTAGGATCAGAAATGATATCCCTTGCGAAGAGCCTTTCAAACATCACAAGCGCTTCCTGTAGTGAACAAGTGAGTTAATGAACATACACTGTGCTACTCTTGTTATTTTAGTTTTAGTAATTTGCTTAAAGAAAAACTATTGCATTGATAATGAGTTATGATTTTATTGTGATGCTTTTTCTTCTATCTTTCAGGTTGGATGTTCTGGTGGCAGTGCTGAAAAGGAGGAACATGAGGTAAGCATTCATGAATTAGCTTATAGTGTGCATTGGCTAGTTGGTTTGCTTCTATCCTGCTTGTTTTTATGACAGGATGAGGCATGTTTCCTGCTGGCGTCTTGTAGTCATATTCTGTTCTGCGTTGCTGTCTGAATTTAGCATTTGTAGAGCATTTTGAGGGATATTTGAATTCAGCATTTGTATAGAATCTTGATTTTAACTCAGTAGGACTCTAACTTGAATTGTTCTCTAGCTTTTAATTGCATTACATGCATGTAGTCTGTATTACATGTTAAGAATCTGATTTAAAGGTTGGGTTCATGCCTGAGAAATATTCTGAATTTTGTTCTATGAAACAGTTCTGTACTCGGGAATCAGAAATTCTTGCTAAACGGGAGCAAATTGAAGCTTGTGGTGTCTTTAAAGTTTTCACTTGCAGGTTTTGTGGGGAGAAAGCGGATGGGAAGGATTGTTTAGTATGTGATTCATGTGAGGAAATGTACCATGTTGCCTGTATTGAGCCTGCTCTGAAAGTGATTCCACCAAAAAGTTGGTATTGTGCCAGCTGCACCGGTAATGGAATGGGATCTCCACATGAGAACTGTGTGATATGTGACAGACTGAATGCCCCGCGGACTCTCAACAGCAATGTTGCTGATGAAAATTATAATGAACATTTTGAAACATCTACTGAATTGGAAGAAAATTCAAACTGTAGTGTTGGTAATTGGCTTCAGTTATCACCAGGGAGCAAAACCCGGCTTGTTTGCAAAATTTGTGGAGGTAATTTTGTAAAAGGTGAGAAGTTAAGGAGTTGCGAGCATCCTTACTGCCCCAATAAATATTACCATGTTACGTGCCTGACAATGAAGCAGTTAAAAACATATTGTTCTCGCTGGTACTGCCCTTCTTGTCTGTGTAGAGCTTGCCTTGCTGACAAAGATGATGATAAGATTGTTTTATGTGATGGCTGTGATGCTGCATACCACATTTATTGCATGAAACCACCACAAACTTCAATCCCAAGCGGAAAATGGTTTTGTAGAAAATGTGATGCTGGGATCCAGCGAATACAGAGAGCTAAAAGAGCATATGAAAGTAAGCTGAAAATGAAGGGCGTAGGAGGTAAAATGGCATATGGTAATCTGGAATCGAGCCTGAATCAGAGAGAGAAAGAGGAATCTGATAAAAGTAGAGGTGGAATGGACATGCTTCTATCTGCTGCCAGTTCTCTACACTTTGTGGAGAAGTTGAATGCAAATCGCAAGAGTTAGAAAGACCTTGCTCTCGGAGGACATAACATGATATGATTTGTTTTTCACGGTATAATGCCTTTACCTTTTCTATTATGGATAGCTCAGATTGACAACTTATTTTCACTTCATTTTTTGGGCTGGGAAGCAGATTGGTGTAGGTGTAGGTTATTAACTTCATTAGATTTTACTAGCATTTGGATGAATAGCTATGATCAAAAAACGAATTCAAAAATGAATAGCATTTGTATGATCTCTGCTTGATCAATGGGATTGCCAAACTGTAAGATCCTGTTGGTACAGAAAATCATCCACTAACAGGTACGATTGAACTAATGTTAGTTTGTAGTTTGAGAATAGATAGTTTTAGTGTCAAAAGTGAATGTTTCCTAACAATGTTGTATAATTGTGGAGAAAACTCGAACCAAACAGCCTGTTGTAAGCTATGAAAAGTTTAGTCTAATTGGATGATTACCTTTTGTTATGCTTTTGGATATAATTTTTGCTTCACTAGGTGAGTTGGCTCTATGCTTTATCCTTGTTATTTCATTAATCTTTGTCCTTGTTTTTCCTAATCTCTCATTTTCATTAAATTTAAGTAGGGAAAGAAAAAATCAATTGAAGTAGATTCGGAATTTGTAAGTTGTAATATTTACTCTCTCTCTATTGTTGTTTGGTTATATATTTTTAATTTAGCTTTTGATATGTAAAAGGAAAGATTACATATACACTATTTTGACCATAAGAAAAAAAAAGATTGCAATGTTGAAGCTTGTAGATTCATTAAAAAATAATGCCCTTGTTGTTTAGAATCCTGTATGTATTAGGTACATGAATGTGTTACATTTTCATCTTTTTATGATTATATTTCATGTGACTGGCGCTTCTTTGGAAGTTGTTTTATACCCATGTTTGAATATGTATTTTTTTTGTTGGAAAAAAATATTTCGACATAGATGCATTAAGTGAAGAGTGCTATTGGTGGATAGACTGTATTAACTTGGAAGCAGTATGTTGTTGCTACATGTTAAACAACCTAATGTATTAGTATTTTAGTACTTTTTTTGCCTATAGGGAATTAAAGAAAACAATGTTAAATAACTGAAAATGATTTTGATTTTGACAACAGAATAGATGAGAGAACATTTTAGCTATGTCAATTTAAGTAATTAATTTGTATTTTTCAAATCATAACAGAAATATTATCTTTATTATACTTTTTTTTTTGGGTTTTCAGTCCATCTATTATAAAATGGAACATGGATGGTATTGTGTGGGTTCAATACTGGATGGGTACTTTGAGGTGCTTCTTTTATTAAATTTTTGGTTTTAAGTAAACTAATCGGTCTTGAGATATTTGCTATTTTTTTTTAATTCTAATGGCAAATGCTGCTTTTTAACCCTAAAAGAATGCTCTTTTCCACGTTTTATAATTATTATTATTTATATATTTTAATTGAGAATTTTATTTTGACAATTTTAAAACTAGTATTTTTTAACCTTAGGAAAAATTAATAACAAACCTTTTTTGATACATCTATTATTGATTTATACAGGCTTGGGTACGTGTATATAAAAATAATATCGTCACAGAAAGAAAATTATATTGGATGGTAATTATCTGTGATCTTTATGTAGAGAATAAAATAAATAGTATATATAAATAATAACTACTCCATCTGTGGTCCGACCCACAAGTTGACTTCATCGGATTTTTCTTTCCTTTTTGGTTTATTGACCTCTTTTCGGGTTTTCGGCCATTTGAGCAGCCGACACCTGTCAGTTTTTCCTCACTGGCAACCTGAACCATCCAGTTCCAGATCCGACCCAACTAAGCAAAGGTCTAATTTTGTCCCAGTGCCTGTACTTTCTGAATTCCTACAATTTAATCCGTTTACTTTTTCTTTAAATGAATACTTATGCTTGTAATTCTTAGAATTTAGTTTCTCTTAAAGTATAGTTAATAAATTTATCAATTAAAATTGGTTAACTTTGAATACATGTTCAATTGAATTTTAATTTTTAAATCAAGCATTTGAATATTAAAATATCACATGTTCAAATTTAATAAAATTTATTAGTAGTGATATCAATTGATTTCAACTTTAATTTTTTAAATAAGATAAGTGCATAGATTAAATTTTTGGAATTAGAAATTGAAAGATTAAATTTTAAAAATACAGAGAGTACAAGGACTTCAGATAGAATTAAACCCTGAAAAGAAGTACAAAGAAAAATGCCAAAAGAAAAGTAAACTCAAATACTGCTGTAGTTACCATTTTCATTTCTTTTTTCTTGAGAAAAAAAAAATACACGGATAAGACGGGGAAGCTGCACAGCAAAGCCGAAGTTTCTCACTGAAAATAATAGTAAAACAATTTTCCAATTTTTTAGGGTTTCAATTTCAGGTCTCATATTTTCAACTCAGGTAAACCTTCCTCCTTCTTTACTATTTTTTTTCTTGTTATTTGGTGTTTGGTACTCAAGGAAATGCAGGAGGGAAAAAAGACAGAGAATAATGAAGTTGTTTATTAATTTGATTTATTGTTTTTAATCTTCAAATGATTCTTAGTGAAGTTCATTTGAATTACTTAGCTTAGTTTGGATGATTTCTTTTATCGTTTTTTGGTGAAGCTGGGGGATGATATATTTAGACTTCTATTTTCTTTTTGGATATTCCCTTTGTTTTCTGTATGCCTATTTTTTTGTTTTACTGAATTCGCTTGTTTTTTCGTCTAATCTGATGATTTTTGAAGTGCTTATGTTATAATTTAACGTGAATTTGAAAGATAATGTTGGTTTATTACAGAGATATCCTAACTCTGTGGTGATATGCTTGGAAAACTAGGGTTTTGTTCTGTTTTGTGAAGGTGGAGATGGGTGTTGAAGAGGGGACAATCAACAGTGAAGGAGCAGAGATTGGGGAGGAGATTAGGTGCTTCAAGATTGAACCAATGAATAATGGGTTTGGGTCTGAATTTGCAAATGATTCTGGTGATGGGAGTTCTGGGGCAAGTGAGAATTTACGAACATATAAGAGGCGGAGACAGTTAAGGTCAAGTTCAAATATTGAAGTGCAAGATGGTGGGAGAGCTTCTATAGACCAGGTAGATTTCGATTAATGTGTTTCCATATGTATGTTAGAAGTTATAGACGCTAAGTATCTTTCTTTCTTGTACTATTTAAATGTTGAGATAGGCTTATTCTGATTCTGTTCTCCAATTCTTGTTACGACATTTGTTTTTCCTTCAGTTAAAGAGCTTTCTTATTTTAGATTTGGATTATGGATTGAAAAATATTAACTTGTTTGCAATTAGATGGAAAGCTCTGCCTGGAGACTATCCTATGAGTATGAGCAGAAGGTGTGACTGGGTCGTTGGGTACATAAAATACAATTTCAAGCTACTGTGTTAAGTCCAAAACTGGTGTGCATAATATGAGATAAATATGTGAGTTTTTGATGTCTAGAAATATAATTGATAGCTGTTAGTTAATCTCTCTTTGTGGGAAATTTGTAGTTATATCATTTATTTAATTGCATTAGTGAAACATGCAATATTGTCTTTCTTTCTTTCTTTCCTTTTTTAATATGAGTACCTGAGTATTCTATTTGGGCTGACATGTTGTGGTCTTTGTTATTGTTTTGTCCTAAGAACAGTTGTTTTGTTTGATTTGTTTAACATGCTAAGGGATTCTAATTTTTGTGGGCAGGTCACTCTTCCTTTTACAGATCATTGTGCTTCTTTAAATGATTCCAATTATCGTCTACAAAGGAAGTGGAGAAATGTTGTATTGGAGAACATGCATCAGTTTTTAAGTGATGATGAAGGTGGTATACGGCGTTCCATTCAAGATGCACTTTTATTTCATCAAGAAAATGGTTGTAATGTGACAGTTAAGGTTTGTGCTGTTATCTGAACTCCATATGGTCTATGACGTATTCCAGTGGTATTTTTCTTGTTGGTTTCCTTAATAATATATTTGAAAAGTTGTTTTATGATTCTTTCACAGGATTCTGATACTTGTCATGAAGATAAACAGAACTGCTCTCCACAAGCCGGGCAGATTCCTAATGGAACTCAGCATACTGCTGAGAAGCTGGAGGGTGTTATTATATCTAATGGGTCTTATAAGGAATTAAATACTCAAACTACCACTGAGAGGTGTCAACGTGTTTTCTTTGATGTTATAATTTCAGAAAAGTTCACAACGTTGTGTAAGCTTCTCTTAGAGAATTTCCAAGGGATTAAGCTTGACAATCTTTTTCACTTAAGTCTAATAAACTCAAGGATGAAAGAGGGAGAGTATGAACAATCACCTATGCTTTTCACATCAGATATTCAGGAGGTAATTTATTTGACCATTTTTATTTGTATGCATTGCTTGAATGGAGTTGCTTAGTTAAAAGGTAATAATGTTTGGCTTTTTCTTTACCCCGAAAAACCAAGATGTTGATAAGTGAAACAGCTTCATGCTATATGTGTGTGTGTGTCTGCGTTCTTTAAAACAATTGAAGAGTTCAGAATTTAATTTATTTTCAATGGCAGTGATTGTTAAAAGTTCACAAAATGAACAAAGGAACACTTATAAATAGGGGAGTTACTCTTTGTCAACAGCTTGAATTTAAAGAAGTTCCCATCTAACTCATAGTTAATTATGTGTTGTGAGAATTAGGGTCATTGTGAGACTTCAGATAAATTCTTTGCCAATATTCGATGAAGAGAGGTTTGATGTGAAACTTCAAATCAATTCTTCTCTTCTTCTTTGGCATATTTGCAATGATTCAAGAATCTGTTGTTTACTGATATAGGCTTTTACTAATTCTGTCCAGATTGAAGTCTCAATGTAAGGGACCTTTTAATTTCTTGAAGGTACTCTGTTTATAATTGTAAGTGCATTGATAATGAGCCTTTCCTTTTAACTTCAGGCAAAGTTAGAGTGATCGGAAGCATTTTAACGCTGTTTTCCATTGAGTTTACCTACAAGCTATTTCTTTTTCACAGAGAAGGCCAATGTTCCACCTTAAAAGGGCTAGTTTTCTTTTGTCTAAAGCAGCTACTAGACTAATCTAGTATAACATAAACCCAGTATGCCTACTAGTAAAACGACAGTTCAGCTTCTTAGGACTTTGGTGTATTTGATTTCTTCTTGCCTGTATATGACTTAAGTGTTTAGGAGGTCTGTTTGATGATTAATGATAGGGAAGAGTTAAATTGGGGTGCCTTGCTTATCACTAGAACATGGCTTAATGGCCGGTTCAATCGCTAATTGCTCCACAAAGCGTTTGAATCTGATTTGTTCCTACAACTTGAATCAATTGCTCTTGTGCAGTTAAACGCCTGCCTTTAGTTTCATTCATCTAACTGTGCTGATTGATGGTCACAAGAACTTGGCTGAAGGATTAAACCCTCTGTATTGCAAGTCATGTCCACTGCTTAGAGTTAGAAAAGGAGGTAGTAATAAACAGAAGGCTTAAAATTGTTTATTATCTTCCTAAAAGAAAGTCAATTGTTCTTAATTCTAGTTCTCTGCATAAAGAGTAATTATTTATCTTTGATTATCAGCCTTTTTTTAATCTTGTTTCTCGTTGATTATGTTTGTGCATACATGGTGTTATTCCTTTTCTGCTAGTTTAGGGCAATACGCTTTGAGACGATAATGTCCTTATTTGTCTCCTGTGGTACCCTTTCATTTCATTACTACAGATTTCAAATTATTTTTCTTTTCTGCTTCACTAGACTGAAGTTACACATTTCCAAAGAAGCTAATTAATAATCTCTCTTTTGATACCCTTACTGTTCATTCTTTCTTTCTTCCCATGTCAATTTTTTCTTTAAATTGCACATCTCCAAACAATCTTTGTGGTTCATTAGCTGTTATCAGATCATCTTTGTTGATTCGTTTAGTTCCATTAATGAGTTTGTCTGTTGTTAGAAGGAAACAAAAAGCCTTGGAGTTTAATATGTTTTAATATACACACAACTTTAATCTAAAGTTTGATGCATTTTCTAAAGAAAAATGAAATGCTTATAAAGTAACCAGAAGAAATCAAAATGGCTGCTTCCTGTAGTGTGTGTGTATATATATATTACTCTTAACCTAAATACCTCCGGTGCAGGTATGGAGAAAACTTCAAGGACTTGGATCAGAAATTATATCCCTTGCGAAGAGCCTTTCAAACATTACAAGTGCTTCCTGTAGTGAACAAGTGAGTTAATGACCATACACTGTGCTTCTCTTGTTTTTTGAATTTTAGTAATTTGCTTAAAAAAACTATTGCTTTGATAGTGAGTTATGTGATGCTTTTTCTTCAATCTTTCAGGTTGGATGTTCTGGTGGCAGTGCTGAAAAGGAGAAACATGAGGTAAGCATTCATGAATTAGCTTATAGTGTGCATTGGCATGCTTGTATCAGCAGAATGCATTACTGTTTTTTCAAACTTTAGTTGTAGATGCATTCTTAACTTTTATGTCAAAAAAGAGCCATATTGGGTAATTTAGGGGTGCATTTGGTGTTTCAGAGCTTGGATAAAAATTGATGTAAGCCTAGACTTCGGAATTTCCACTGCTCTTATGTTTGGACTGATTTCAACGGAAGTGCTGCAGTGGACTGGTGGGTTAGGATTCCCATATATAGAATTTCGTCTTTATTTTTGGGCTTCAAAATTGTCAACTGGGCCCTCTGTTATTTTGGTTTCCTTATTTAAACACCCTAATGGTGTGGGAAATTCAAGTAAACCTTTATAGCCTTCATGCTGGCTAGTTGGTTGCCTTCTATCTATCCTGCTTGTTTGTATGACAGGATCCGGCATGTTTCCTGGTGTCATCTTGTAGTCATATTCTGTTCTTCTTTGCTATCTGAATTTAGTATTTGTAGAGCACTTTGAGGGCTATTTGAATTCAGCATTTGTATAGAACATTGATTTCGACACAGTAGGACTCTGTCTTGAATTGTTCTCTAGTTTTAATTGCATTACATGCAAGTAATCTATATTATATGTTAAGAATCTGATTTAAAAGTTGGGTTCATGCCTGAGAAATATTCTGAATTTTGTTCAATGAAAAACAGTTCTGTACTCGGGAATCAGAAACTCTTGCTAAACCGGAGCAAATTGAAGCTTGTGGTGTCTTTAAAGTTTGCACTTGCAGGTATTGTGGGGAGAAAGCAGATGGAAAGGATTGTTTTGTATGTGATTCATGTGAGGAAATGTACCATGTTGCCTGTATTGAGCCTGCTGTGAAAATGATTCCTCGAAAAAGTTGGTATTGTGCCAGCTGCACCGGTAATGGAATGGGGTCTCCACATGAGAACTGTGTGATATGTAACAGACTGAATGCCCCACGGACTCTCAACAGCAATGTTGCTGATGAAAATTATAATGAACATTTTGAAACATTTACTGAATTGGAAGAAAATTCAAACTGTAGTGTTGGTAATGGGCTTCAGTTATCACCGGGGAGCAAAACCCGGCGTGTTTGCAAAATTTGTGGAGGTAATTTTGTCAAAGGTGAGGAGTTAAGGAGTTGCGAGCATCCTTACTGCCCCAATAAATATTACCATGTTAGGTGCCTGACAATGAAGCAGTTAAAAACATATTGTTCTCGCTGGTACTGCCCTTCTTGTCTATGTAGAGCTTGCCTTGCTGACAAAGATGATGATAAGATTGTTTTATGTGATGGCTGTGATGCTGCATACCACATTTATTGCATGAAACCACCACGAACTTCAATCCCAAGCGGAAAATGGTTTTGTAGAAAATGTGATGCTGGGATCCAGCGAATACAGAGAGCTAAAAGAGCATATGAAAGTAAGCTGAAAATGAAGGGCGTAGGAGGTAAAATGGCATATGGTAATCTGGAATTGAGCCCGAATCAGAGAGAGAAAGAGGAATCTGATAGAAGTAGAGGTGGAATGGACATGCTTCTATCTGCTGCCAGTACTCTACACTTTGAGGAGAAGTTGAATGCGACTCGCAAGAAGAGTTAGAAAGACCTTGCACTCGGAGGACATAACATGATATGATCTGTTTTCACGGTATAATGCCTTTACCTTTTCGATTATGGATAACTCAGATTGATAACTTATTTTCACTTCATTTTTTGGGATGGGAAACAGATTGTTGTAGGTGTAGGTTATTAACTTCATTAGATTTTACTAGCATTTGGGTGAATAGCTATGAGCAAAATACAAAACCAAAGGCTGTATATTTTCTGCTTGGCACACATTAGGACTTGTATGATCTCTGCTTGATCAATGGGATCGCCAAACTGTTAGATCCTGTTGGTACAGAAAATCATCCACTAACAGGTATGATTGAACTAATGTTAGTTTTTACTTTGAATAGATAGTTTAGTTTCAAAAGTGAATGTTCCCAAGAAATGTTGTATAATTGTGGAGAAAACTCTGACCGAACAGCCTGTTGTAAGCCATGAAAAGTCTAGTCTAATTGTATGATTACCTTTTGTTATGCTTTCGGATATCATTTTTGCTTCACCAGTAGGTCAGTTGGCCCTATGCTTTATCCTTGTTATTTCATTAATCTTCGGCCTTGTTTTTCCTATTCTCTCTTTTCCATTAAATTTAAATAGGGAAAGAAAAAAAATCAATTGAAGCAGATTCTGGATTTGTAAGTTGTAATGTATACTCTCTCTATGTTGTTGTTTGCTTATATATTAATTTAGTTTTGATGTTGGAAAAGGAAAGACTACATTAAGAAAGTAAGTGAAGAGTGTTAGTGATGGATAGACTCTGTTAACTTGGAAGCACTATGAACAAACTAATGTATTAGTATTTTAGTACCTTTTTTTGTCATATAGGAATTGAAGAAAACATTGTTAAATAACTGGAAACATTATTTTGATTTTGTCAACAGAAAGAAGAGAGAATTTTTGGCAATGTCAATTAATTTGGATTTTAGAAATCATAACAGAAATATGATTTCTTTATTATACTTTATTTTTGGGTTTTCAATCTATCTATAAAATGGAACGGGGTGGTATGTTGTGGGTACTTTTGAGGGTGCTTTTATTAGAATTTTGTGGTTTTAAGTTAAATAATCGGTCTTCAGATATTTACTAAATGATACCATATAATTTTTTTGATGTATTTACAATTGATTTAAGAGCAAATCACTGTTAGCTCATGCACTATAAATGATGTAGAAATTTCAATATTAACATAAAGTAGTGCTTGGATAGCAGAAAGTAGATTATATGGTATGGTAAAAGCCCTGAATATTTGAGTGATGATAAATAAGATCAGAGAAAAGACTTAAATAATATTTTTATAAAATGATAACAACTTTGTTGTAGTCTAGGTGGTTAGGATGGGTTAAGCATTATCCATGATATAATATTGTATTAGTATTCTAAATATATGTTGTTAAATGAGATTACATAAAAGATGGCTTCCTTCAAATAATTATGATATTGTTAGATATGGCTTTAGAATTATATTGGTTTTGCTATATCTTAGATTGAAATTCCATATTTCTTAATTTTCAAACAACCACCTCTTTAAATTGTGTAAAACAACTTGGCATCGAAAACTATCCATATATTTTACAAAAATTTAAGATTGCCTTAAGCCAGCTGGGGTTCAGACTCCTAAAGGAACTACCAAGTTCTAACTCATGGTACCTCCAATTTCTAGCTTCCAAAAATATTTTTTTATGATAAAAAACAAATAAAGTTTACATCAAATTAAATTGATCGAAATTACCTTTACCTTTATCTTGTTTAGAACTTCTAATGCATCATGAGGGACTCATGACTTCATCATAAACTTGTAAGTTTGTTCTCCATCTTAAATTCAATTTAGTCAAACAGTTAGCAACTCAATTATTTTCTCTAGGAACATGCCGAATCAACCATTGCCTTTCAGTTCTCATGATCCGTTGGACCCTCTTAAGCACGATAATGCCCAATTCTACTAACATATTATCCTATATGGCTCGAGCTACCTCCAAGTTATTAGTATGAATCATAACTATATTAAATCCTTTTTTAAGTAGAATCAGCATGCCATCCGAAATATCTCATAGTTTAGCCTCAGAGATCGTGCATTCTCCAAGGTAATGATTGTAACTCAATATCCAATCTCTATTCTAATCTCGCGACACTCAATTAGCAGAAAGAATTTCAGACCCTCCATTCACCGCACCATCAATGAATAAATGCACCCAATTACCCGGCAAGAATGTTCGAGTACCAGATGCACAATTATTTAGCTTAGCTCCATTATGGCTTAGTTCATACTTTTGTGCCCAACTATAAAAAACTTTAACAATCTCAAGGATACTCTAAGTTATGCCTTGAAAAATAAAATGATTCCTATTCTTCCAAATGTGCCAAGCAAGTATCCCAAAATGATAGGACCAAGATGTCCCTCCTCTAGACAGCCTCGTGGAACAACAAAGATTGAAAGTTAACCAGTTCTGTAAATCCACGAAAAAGAACCTGTTCTGTTGATCAGTTGGGACGATTTCCAACCACACCTCTTTTGCTGTCAAACAATCCCGTAACACATGAAGAATACCCTCTGTTCTAGCTTCCGAAGAAAATCTTTATGTTACAAATATTAATTAGCTTTAATTTCGTTCTTTTGTTTCAATGAACAAAATACAGATCAATCCAATTGTAACCCCAAGTAATTTAACTTGATAAATAACAATGCTTAATTACACTAGAACAAAAGGATAAAAGAACCAGAATCAATAGAGCACCAAATTGAACCCCGCTCACAATTGCTTACGGGGATTGCCCTTCCATTGAATCCGTTCGCACGAGGTCGCAAATCAACCATCAGTCGTCATCTATGAGAATCACGAGAGGTCACGTGATGTCTGTCGTGGCACCAAATGTCCCTGCCACGTATTGCGGAAATTGTAATGGATGGGGTGGATCCTGGGAGAGAAACTAGTGTGAGCGAAGATGGTTCATCACTTGGAGCAATCGTTTTCAGAGGGCAAGTAATGGTAGGTTGCCTAAAGGACCCAACACCTACCTCTTCATGCATGCCAGAGGACGTGTGGGGTTTTATACTGGGGATGGTGGTGTTGCATATCCTGATGGGTATTAGAGACGAAGGATCGATTCAAGGATGTGATTAGTAGTGTAGGGTATATAAGCAGCACCGGAGTCTAGTCTGTTTTGTACTCGAATCCGGAGGCAGCTTTCGTAAGTTCGAAGGAAGTCGAAAAGACAACAGCGAAAGAGATGATAGAATATTGCCGGGCCAAGCTCCCGCATTATGTGGCATCTAAAACAGTGGTGTTCAATTAAGAAGTTTGAGCTGAGGAAAATGGCCAAGACACACATACAGGAGTAGAATTGCCTTTTGAATAGCCATAATTTAATAGTTTATACCATTTTGTCTAACAATGACTAATATTCATACATGCTCTTGGGAGAATTTATCTGTACATGGTCTCATGGTTTAAATTTAACAAAGGTTTTCCTTCAAGATCGAAACAGCACACCCCATTTGCATAAGCTTTCAGAACCCATACTACTGTCTGATATTATGCCTACAAAGTTCTTCCTTGATGACAAATTCTAAGCAAATCCAAAATTTTTCAATTGTATAGCTTCGTTCATGCTCCATGCTAGGTTGAGGAATCTTTGTCCATGCTATATCTTCATCCACCGACTGAATTCTCAATTACAGAGGGCTGGTGACTCTACCATCATTCTTCCTGTCAGTAACAACTGCTCTTCATGTAAAATCAAGAAGACTCGGTACTATCACCTACCATATAACGGTTTTTATCAGTACTCAGGCCTGAAGAATGAAGCTGCTTTCTTTTCTTTATAAGATGCGATGCAGTTTTCCTGTCGTCTTGTGCCTCCACAGAATCAGGCTGCATAAAAATACAGCTTTAGTAAACCCGACTACTGCAGTCTACTTTGCCCAGTACAAGAATACAAGGCTAGAGATCAATTTAACCAGAGACATTAGACTTCAAAGTTATAAGAAGCAGCTTAAAAATCTGATAAAGCACACTTCCTCAAAGTACGAGGCCATGCAAAGTAATACGGAATGAAAAGTACCAAAAATGTACCTTGATAGCTAATGCCCTGCCAAAACTCTCAATGGCACTATCGGGCTCTCCAAAGTTTAATTGTGATCTACCAAGAGTAATCCATGCCTGAAACAAAATACAACCTCATAAACACAAAAGCACTTTGGCATTGAATGTAGGCTGCAATAACAGTGGTACTTCTGACTAAAAATTCTTTCTAATGAAGTTACTGACAGAAATAACAATTCAAATTGCAATCTCTCAGCATTAGCTAGCAGCCACCATACATAGAGCAGGGACAGGAAATCTAGGGAAACTAGTTGCCCATGTGGAAAGTCAACCACTTCTAAGGATTAGAATACAAACTATTTTCCTCCTCATTAGCTAAATTTGTGCAACATTATGGTAGCCATTAATTTGATGATAAACTACAAAGTACCAGGGGTAAAACAATGGAAATGAGCTCAAATTTTGCATATATATACCAGAGTGCAAGTTAGAAATGTTCCAAATACTTTGAGAAATATGAGCATCATGTTTATGGAACATAATTATAAAGGGGTATGATGTTTTTCAAGGTATATGATACAGCTTAACATTTGATATCTCATTCAGGTTACAGGTTTGACATACCTCAGCCCATGATGATTCCAATTCAGTGGCTCCTGCCAAGTAGAATCCACAGATAAGCAGACAAAAGTTTAAACTTACATATACGTTATTTCACATTGCAACAACAACAAAAAAAAAAAAACGCAATAAAACCATAGTGCATTACAGATCAGAAGGCATAAACATGCTGAATATACTGTGCATTGCATTCTATAACTAGTCATCTTGTCTCAGGAATTTTAAATAAAATAAGCAGTTAAACAATGTCACCAAAATACAAGTAACTGAAAACTGCATCAGAAACATGAGTGAAAAAGGAAGTGAAAGTTACGAGTGGCTGCCTTCAATGCACTCCATGCATCCCCTAGCTCGAGTAGAACTTGTGCCTTCTGTTCAAGCAAAACTGCATTTTCAGGCATCAAATTAAGTGCTGTCTCCCACTTCCCAAGTGCTTCCCGGAATTTCCCATCCTTCAAAAGAAATTATCCATCACAACAAATACATCTTATCAAGTATGACAAAACAAAAAAGTACCACCGTTTCATGCAAATGGAAAGACTAGTGAATGACCCATTTAACAATATCTAAAGCTGAACTCCCCCTTTTCCCCCGTTAGATGGCTAAAATCCTATCGGCGGCTGACAATGAATCCAACTTGGGTTATTTCATCTCATAGCACTATAATTGAGCCAAATTCAAGGTAATAGAAATACCATAAAGAAAAGGGCCCAAAAACCTCATGATCAACCAACAAAATGATAAAATTCGTCATTATCAACACATTAAGATATATAAATAAAGACAATATAAGATCTTCACCGTATTCCCAATTTGATAATTCAATCAAGACTGTATCCCTTTAAACACCGAAAATCAATCAATTGGAAACAGGGCAGAAGGAAAAAGAAAAAAAAGGAAAACCTCAGCAAGCTTGTTGCCTTGGGCTTGGAAGAATTGGGCAAGTTGTTTAAAGTCAGAATCCAAAGCATCAGCAGAGGGCTTGTCTTGATGTTGAGAATGGGCGTGTTCTTGATTCTGCAACTGCATATCATCATGCGAGGGATCTTGTAGATCAAAGGGAAGATTAGGGTAGCTTGCAATAGCTTCCCTGGACCGCTTCTTGTTGTTGCTCTTGTTCTTATTCCACGTTAGCTTCATCTCTTCTGCAACTCCTTGTTCTTTTCTTTTCTTTTTTTCACTTGACACTTGATATACAGCGTCGTTCATTGTCCAAATAGAGAGATCGGTCGGGTCGGGTCGGGTCGGGTCGGCTCATCTTGGTTTCAAATTCTGGTCCAGTTCCTATTCAAGGCCCAATTGATGACTTCTCATTTTGTTGTTAATGATTGCAATTGATTTTGAGTTTAATTTTTTTAAAAGATTGGTTTTAAACGAGACATTTGCATGCTTCTTTTTTTTTATCGGTCAAATGGGATTGATTCAAGAGGCCTATGAGTTAAAACTAAAAGAAGTTAATTGGGTGTGCTGTTAAATTAATGGCAGATAATATTATTAGGAGAAATCGAATATGATTTATGAAAAATATTAAAATAAATATGGTACATGCTAATACACATTTCACTTCTAACCCAAATTCAAATCTCTCAAAAAAAATAGTGATAGAGAGAGTGGGCATACATAAAATAAGTGCAGGTGGGAAAGTTCAGTTTGAGGGTGTGGAGTTGCTGGTGGTTTAAGGTAACTTTACAAAGCTTTCACATCTAACCTACTCATAAATGGGCGGTGGGGTTTGGGCCCCAAAATCTGAAATGGGAGAAGCAATCACCTGGGTGCTTTCTTGGTATTGAAACCAACACTATTTCGTTTATCAGACTTCCTTTATATACACGCCTCGACTTTCACTCTGCTTCTCATTTGATTCCCAAGCCTTTGTTTTGGCCTTTCTTGATTATGCTGCATTACTCTTCAAATTCCACCGAAGATGGTTGAAGAAGTTGGTGGTGGATTCCAAGTGAAGAAGTGGGGGGTTATTCCCCCTAACAGGAGATCTGTGAAAAGGATGATGTTCCATAAATTTCTCATCTCTGTCTCTTCTCTTTTCCATGCCTGCTGCCATCCTGCTGTTCACCCTAAAAATTGTTGTTCCAAGCATATCAGGATTTTCGCAACAAAAATACCATCACCCCACTAGCCATTATTAATAGCAACCAACTATTTATGCGAAATATATGCTATAGGCCATCATATCATAGACATTGAGGTGTTTTAATGTTAGTTCCTCTGATCCTCAACACATTCTCACTCTGCTTCTACTATTCAAGAAACGTATACATATATATATGATAGGCTCAAGAATTCCACTATCTCTAGGCTCAACTCCTGGGGCATTAAGTTGAAGTACAGAGAAGATGATAAGCTGGTTGGTTACAACAGCCACTCGGGAGTGCATACATTACTTCCAGGAAGCTAGTGTATAGAATTTGACTGGCTACCCAAGTCTTAATTAAGAGAGAAATCTTTTTCTTCTAGCTTGGACTGCCTATATCCATTACTACACTGTCTTTTCTTCTTGTTTTGAAGCTTTTGCAATGTAATTTCTACCATAGTTTCCTGCTTTTCATTGAGTACATCAATCAAGCTTCACTTATCGCGAAAGTAGACTAGTTTTAAATTTCTATTTCACTTTTTCTCTTTTACAGCTATGACGTTCATTCCAGTGACAGCAACATCCAAATTACAATATTTTGGATTCTTTTTTTTTTTTGAAAAAAATATTATATTTAGATACTGTTCTTAATACATTCATTTTCAAGTGTACATCAAAATACAAATATCAAATACCAGCATCTTAGAAAAGTGAAACAAAAAATAGATGACATAGTAAAATAGTTTGAAATGGTAATTCAATGATCTTTAAACCCCAATTAACCGAATCCAAATTCCAAGGAAATTTTGAAATTGAGGATTAATGAACTATTCAATATGAATTCTTGGGAAGAAAAAAAAATTGTAAGATTGAACTTGTCTGGGTGAAGAATTCAGTAGTTAATTCCCCACCACCACCACCCCCCCCCCAAAAAAAAAAAAGAAAAGCTAATGATACACTTTTTCTTCATCTCTAGCATAGCTTTTAGCAAAAGTTATATTTCAATAATAAATCCATATATATTTTGCCAGTCATAGTTTTCTTTCCATAAATATAATGTAAACTAGTTGGTGGGTTTATCCGAAAAAGATGCAACATGTATATATATAGACATATAGAAGAATATTCAGTTCTTTGTTTCTTTCTTTCTAATTTTCAGTCTCTTTCTGTTTTTGGTTTTCAATCAATAAGTTTAGCCACCACCCACTCAGATTTGAAAACTCATCCGAAATGTGGGAAGTGTATAAAAATATAGGCCCAAAAATTAAAGTTAAATAAAAAATAAGGTCCGTTTCTAAATGAGCTGGGCCTTAGGTAAATTTTATTTGGTTCGGGCCTGGCTCAGCTCGTATTTGCCTAAAATTCATTTTCACTGTTGTTTGTTGCCGTTTTGATGTTATTTTACTATTATTTTGCTATTATATTACTATTATTTTATGGTTATCATTTGGATATTGTATAACTCTATTTTATTATTAATTTTTCTACTATTTTAAAATATTTAGTTGTTAAGTTGTAATTATTTTAGTATATAAAAAAAATTAATATAAATCTAGCTCAAATTTAACCTTTTTATTTAAACTGGACTTTTTTTAGTTAGGTTGAGTTGAGCTCAAACCTAAAAATAAATCTAAAATTTTGAGTTACCTGACCAATCATAAAGTCTAGCCACAATCCATAACTACCTCTGCTCTATTTTCATGCATGTATTTTAGGACCAGGAAGAAGAGAACTTCAACAGCAAAACCTACTCTCCATGGCAACAATCAACTATACTATACTATACTATACTTTCCAGCTTCTTTATTCAGTAATATATTGGCTTTATTACTTGAATTTTTCTGCATTTCAATATTATTGTCTTTAATGCAAAGAGATGTCTTTAAGGATAAAATACCTTTAATTCCCTTTCTGATTAGTTGGCATTAACAAGGACAAACCCCCCTTTTTATCTCCCTCAAGAGCATTACAGCTGGAGAAAATCACTTTTGAGTAAAACTTGGATAGAAACTTGATGAAGATGGTCGATGCACCTTATTATTGACTGCTTTGACTGTATAGATTATGTCCAAGTTTTAATAAAAAAAGGTCAGTTAATTAGTAATGTTTATAAACATTATTTAATGAATAATTTACTATTGAAAAAAAACTATTTACAGTGCATTGTTTTATTGAAAAAAAAGCTGTAATCATTCCAGTCTAGACTTTGAACGAGTGACGTTATATGATCCTATGTTATGTTTTAGTGATTAGGACAACTTTGCTTTTATTTGGGGTCCCATTGGAAGCTTAGTAGAAATTTTGATCCATATTCCTGACCCCAACCCCACACAGAAACTCAAAGATCATGGTCTAAATATGTATGATTTTGTTTTGCCATAAAAACTAAAAAGTTGAGCGTGTATGTAACACATGGTCAAGGGTTTGAATGAAAGGGGAAAATTGGACCTAATCGATGGCTGCTTTTATTCTGGGTTTAGTTAACCATGCTGTCTTTCACTCTCAACTTACATTATTCCTTGTGTTGAATTCCAATCTTTTTTATATATTTATATTCAAACATAATTATTTGATGAAAAGTTTTAACCCTATAATCAAAATTAAAATTTTATTATATATTTTTAAATTGTATTTAATAAATTAGAAAAATAAATAAGGCCTTAAGCTTTCATCATTTTATTCTCATATATTAAACATAAATATATTTATAAAAATTGAGAAAAGCAAAATATAAATACAACAAACCTTTTCAACCGAAGGATAGAAAATAATTGTATGAAACAGTGACGTCGTGTTATTTATATATTTTTTCATCTTGAATTTTAAAATTTTTATTTTAAAATTACTAATATAATATTAAATTATTAAAAAGGAATAATATTCCTAAATTGTATAATCCCGAAGTGACATAAACAAAAGTTAATTGAGACTTGAAAGATTATTGATGATGTCTTGACAAAGCTTGCGACCCCACCAGATCAGTACCAAATTCCAAATAATCAAATTCATCGTTATCCTAACTGTCCTTGGAACACAACACCATCCCCATTTTACGATTATATATAAGTCAACAGCAACTTGTTTTCTGCTTTCCAACTAATCAATGTAGCAAGAAAATTTTGCCACTCATTAGCTATTTCGGATTTGAGTTTAATCTCATTTTTTATTTACTTACTTAGTTTGCAAATGGAAATACCAAAAGGAACACACCGACCTTCTTGTTCAATAAGAAGATGTGAATTAAGATTGGAAAAAATATATATTTATAATTGAATTTAAATTCTTCATTTTGAAAAAAAAAAAAAACCTTATTCCCACTCATATTATGAATTTTCCAAGATACGTTAATGGACCTTTGTAAAGTTTGATTAAGACCATCCAACCATATGATAATACAATCATTCTCATTTTTAGTAATTACCTTTGTTGACCAACTCTTTTATATGATCTTTACGTTGAGTCCCTTTTTAAAATAACCAAATTGGGCCAAGAATTAACCGCAGAAACTAATATCTAATAAGATAATAAAAATCCATTATCTTCTTCCTTTCATTTCATATAGCTCTTGGCCCTTAACTATTGGGAATATGGTAGGAGACAATGTTACTGTAATCTCGTCTTAATGATTTAACCATCATTTCATAATTTACTGTTTAAAAAAGATAAGGAAAAGAATGAACTTGGTCGACTTATAACACACAATTGGTATGTTAAACAAGACTCGTCAAATAAAGAAAATATGAAGAGAGAAAAAGGATTGTTCTTCTCTGAGGACTACTCGTTTATGTATTTCCCAAAAGGCTAAACTATTTTTGTAATGGTTGATCTTATCACCATGTCTGACACCAAATGAACTTTAGGGTTGCGATATTCAACATGCTGCTCCAGTGAGAAGATCTCATATTGCTTGAAATATATAATAAAAACAGAAAAAAATGGATTTGGGAGGCTTTTCAATCATGCAATGATGCAAGTGAGATAAAGTCATAAAATTCAAGGATGAAATAAGTGGGTTTTTTTATATATATACTATAAAGTATGTACTTTATTAATATAATATATTAAAGTTAAGTTGAAATGGAAAAATTGAAGTCTCAACCTAATGCCAACAAAATTTAAAGCATATATTGTGACTTACATCAGCATACCGCTCAGATTCTGACACGCGGCATCAAAAGTATTTCAGATAGGAAGGCAGAATAAATCCTCCTCCACCCTTTCTGTAAGAAATGAGAAATTGAGAGAGGAAAAAAAATGGCGGTTGAAATGAAAGTGCACCCCGTTAAAGTCTACAGAGAGGCGGGAACAGGAAGAGCTGAGACAAGGTTCATCAAGGCAACCAATGGAAGTGTTTTTCCAAAGAAGAGGAAGCTGGTGAAGAAGATGATGCTCCACTCCATGCTCAAGTTTTTTATTTCTCTGTTTTCTTCATCCAAACCTTTTCAATCCAACGATAACCACATACAAAATGTTTAAGTAGCATCCCCACTCACACCATAGCTTTGTTTCCCATCATTCATCAAATGTTACCTCAAATTACCCCAACTTGTTCTGTTCTCGTTTATTCGGTTCTGTTCTACTTGCTTTCATTCATTCCTTTGGTTTTGCACAGATAGAATTTGGGACAGAGAATCGTTTTCTTCTGCATCTTGAAATTCAACCGCTGCAAGCTTGTCTTTGAATATATGGTTTCCAACTTTAAAAAAATGAATATAGGATACTTTTTATGCTTTAAGCTGGTAATGGAAGGTTCATTTCATGAAGAACCCCAAATAGGGAAATCATTTAATTTCTATGAATGTTTGGTCAAAAGGAAAAGTTTTTCTTGGTGCATTAGATTATTTCTCCACTAGTTTTAAGGCCAGTTATTTTATTTTGAATCCCATACATACGGAAGGAGACAAACAAATAGAGGAAGACAAAAAGCAGGGGACTCTTTTTTTTTTTTTTTTTCCATGTTCATACCCAGCTAATCTACTAAACCATCTTAAATGTAGTATGCTAAATGTTTAGTAACCGTACTTTTGTTTAATAAATTAAGCCTCTATGAAATCAAATATCAGGAGATGAATATATATCCAATCATCTATTTTTAGTTAATTCAATTAATTTATCCTTAATTTAAAAAATAAATAATATTGGTGGCATTTCCAATTTTTTAATCATGACGGCGTAGAATTGAAATGTTTAGATGAAGCATGAATTTGGCAGAATTGGGGTTTGTTTATTCAACTACTTATTGTTTAATCATTAAATCAATAAATCAAGATTTGAGGATTTTTAAGACCAAGAGCTCCGGTTTCCTCTTTTGTTTGTAGTAGATGTTAAAATTTTTGTAGCGTCCAAATCAAATTATACTTTATACAATAATAAAAATATAATCATTATAACTTTTAAAAGATTAAACCAATTTTTTTATTCATTTTGAGTAATTAAAGTATAATTTTATCTTTAAAAATTTTAAAAGAGGTTGAAATCCTGCCAGTCCCCTAACAACAATTTCATTATTTTCTTAATTCATAACAAATTTAAAACCGTATAAAGGATCACCTCCAAAATTAATATATAATAAAATAAATTTTAGATTGGGTTTCAAAACGTGAGCCAATTCGATGGGAACAACTCCAGTTTTCCCTTTTCACCAAATTTTGTGCGGATTTGGCCAATGCAGTCAGGATATAATTGGTATCTTGATATGATATAAATATCTGACTGACTTCAATTTATTAGTGATGAATATGATACAAAACTGTTTGATAAGATTACAAAAAGAAATCATTATATAAATTTTAAAAAAAATCATAATATATTCCCCTCCCCCACCCTCTGTTGCTGCAATAGACAAAGGCAGTTTGTGAAATTGGACAAGTGACAGGCCAATGGAATAGAGTACATAGTAGTAATACCTGCTGAGTTGAATCCACCACTCCACACCTTTCTCAATCTCTTCAAGAAGAACGGAAGCAATTTTCTCACCGACAATTTTTTTTATTTTTATATATTTTTAAATTTCTTTGAATTTTGTTAGAATTAAGATCAAATTGAGAATATTTATAAATTTTGAGAGTTAATTTTTTAAAATTATGACCAAATTGATATAATATATATGTAAAAATTGAGGACTGAATTTATTATTATATCGATTTTTTAAGCATCACATCACTTGCTATTTGTGATTTTAACGAAATGACCGAATTATATAATGTAAGTACTTAAATTACAAAAATGACAACTATGTTATAGGTATTAGAAATACATTTTTTCCTATTTACCTAAATTCAAATCATAGGGTAATCTTTTATGAGTCAAGAATTTTCATTAATTAATGGAAACATATTTCTATTTAATTGTTTAAAGTTATAAAATATTTAAAATAATCATGCCAAATTTTAATTTATATTAAAAAATTCCATATTTAAGCGTAAACATAAGTTGGAAGAAGATCCTTTGATTTATTTGGGAAATCAATGCCCACCGAATTTCTTATGGTAGGTGAGTTCTACAATCACAATATTTGAGCTTTATAAGAACAAAGATTCTAGAACAATTAAGGGGGGATTAATACTTAATCATATTGATTTAAACATGAATTGCGCCCATAAGGGGGACCTCATGAATCAAGTCAGTTTAATTAATGTAAAGACGAAAAGACTTAATCCACTTTTGATGATGTCCTAACTATCCATGTGGCAAATTTAGTAATATATGGGGTGTGTTCTAGAAGCGATTTAAGACCAATCTCAGCGTGTAAAAGTAATTTTAATTAATGAGTAGTGCAATGAAACAGTGAGAGTGGACCTGGTTAAAAGATATGAAGTCTTAAAAGTTTGAAATTTCTAGGAAATATCATGGTTTAGCATAGTCCAAAATTGACTTGGGAAGAATGTCTATAGGTTTGGGATGGTAGCCTAGTGCATACCAACAAGGCTTCCAACGTCAAACATGTCCCATGGCATTGCATTACAGCTTTCCTTCATTTACAATTCTATTTTAACCCATGACTATAAACTAAGCACACATCATTTATTTGCTTGCATTTTATATATTTTACTTTCATTTTTGTGGTGGAAATGGAGATTACATATGAAAAGCCAATATGACCTGGAAAGAACCCAAACGAAGATTCTGTTTTGCTTCTTAACATGAAATTGATTAGGGGAATGAGTGGATCACATTCTGGCCCACACTCACGTGGTTGTCAGTGATTCTCTCTCTCTCTCTCTCTCTCTCTCTCTCTCTCTCTCTCTTACAGTGCGGTGAGATTATGACAAGTGTCAAAGCAGCATTTGTTTTTGGTGTATTACCAAATCTAAACATCAATTCTTAGTCTACAAGTTTCCCCACTTTTTGTTCTCTACTTTAAATCCTTTCTCTCAGTTCACTTGACCCCAATCACCCTCACATTCCAACCCAAAGATACTTCACAACAATCATGGAGTCTAGGCTAAAACAAGGTGGAGAAGGCGGCCGGGCAGAAGCAGATCCAGCCAGAAGAGAGGGTGATAAAAAAGGGGCATATCGGTTCCAAGAGAAGAAAGGGAGTGTGTTTCCAGTGAAGAAAAAGCTTGTCATGACAAGGATGGCTGAGTGCATTGCTAATTCTTTATCCAGTAAAATGGGTGGATCCTCGAACACGACTGTTACCAACACTACTCCACCAAAGTCCTCCAAAAGCAACAAGATCAGTACTGTGAACATATCCCCAGATCCTTGATTGTTCAATACAACATTCATCGCATAATTTATAAGGTAGTCTTGGTTCATAACACCATGGTTATCTTTAAGTCAGTTGGGAAAATTTCCTCTTGTTTTTTATTGTTTGCATAATTTCCTTGTATAGTAGGTAGGAATTGAATAATTTGGTTTCTGATTTCATTTGTCTTTATAAGGGAAGTAAGTTGTAAGATGTTGGTGTCACTGTCACCTATATGTTCACGTTTTTATTCATATATACTTGTAATTGGGTGAGAATTGTTGCAGAGTTTGAGTTTGATTTTGAAGCCTAAACAATATGATAAACTTAATAATTAATGCAAAAAGAAAAGTATGATAAACTTAATAAGATGGTGTATCCATTTTCGAGAATCTAATAACAACAGAAATATGTTGGATTTAATTGAACAAAATAGATTTGGTGTTAGTAGATGGAACATGGATGGAGGACTATTTAAAGCAATGGAATTAAAATAACATGAAAAGGTGATATAAGGACAATTATAGAAGACTTGAGGAATAATCTTTATAGCCGTATTTTAAAGAAAGAGAAAGAAAAAGGAGTAAAGTGTGTCTTATTCCTAGAGTTGGAGTTGAAGTCGGAATTTGGAAGATTCTCTTCACTTGCCAGCCAATTTCTTTTTTCTTTTAAGAAAAGAAGGGTATAGTAAGTAAATGAAGGAGAGGGAAATTTTATAATCTTGGTCTTCGGTCAGAGATTTTGGAGGGATATGCCCACTAGTTCAATCTGCTCATTGTAACTCTCCTTTTCAGTCCAAAAACAATAGGGCTAGCTGGATTCTCCTTTCCTCCAAAATCAATTATTGGCCTTCATCTCCATGCTTTTGTTCTATCTATATACAAACAAATATTTATCAATTCAAATTCCAACTTTGAAAAAGATAAAAATAATAGTAAGCAAAAGTAATTTATGTACAATTTAAATATAAAGTACAGGTACCTCTATTACACACACGATACACGTGCGGAAATTCAGCACTAAAATATCCTGACACCGAACCAATATCATCAATCACAATTCCGGATAATATTTTACCCTTACTCTTACATCCATACTTATAAATGTATAAATTCTTCAATAAATACACAATATGGATATATCTTGTAAAACGCTTCCCAAGATATATCAATAAAACTCTCAAATCTTTGCTTTCAAAAGAAAAATTACTTTGTATAAAAGTTACAAATCATTTAATTTAGACTTTCAAATCTGTAAATTATTTATTATTGTGATAAATTGTATTTCAATCAATTATATTCAACTCAGTAACTAATCTTTACGTTTTATAAGTCTCGGGTTTTAAAACCGCCTCATACACAAGGCAAAAATCGAACCCTCAATTAATGATTAAGATAAAAAGTATTTTTACCATCTCACTTAAACCATGATTAATTTTTTCTCATTTTCGATTTGGGTTTTAGGCGAAAATGGAAGGTTGATTTCATGATGATGTCATTACCAATCCAATAATTAAGAACCCTATTATTTCATGTCTATGAGTTCCTTGTGGAAAGGAAAAGTTTTTCTTGGTTTCTTTGATTACTTTTCAACTACCTAAAGTAGAGTTACCTTTTTGTTTTATGGTTTGAATTCCATGGATATGAAAGGGGAGAGAAAAGGCAAGGCTGTATTTTTTACCATCTTCACATTCCGTTAATCTACGAAAGCATTTCCAGTTATATCTCATCTAATCTAATCAGGTTCATATTCATCTAATGTGTTATGGTAAATGTTTAGAAGGAGTACTTTCGTTTTTCATTTTCTTAATAATTCTACCTCTGTGAAATTAAATGCTAATTACATTTTATCGGACCTAATTATTTTCGGATATGAATGTACATTTAATACAAGGTTTTTTTTTTTAAAATTCACATATTTATATGATGATATTTAGAGGTGTTTATGGCCAGATCAGATTCTACCGAAATTTTAGACCCAATTGATAGGTCCGGGCTTGGCCTGCAAAAATAAATTTAAAATTTTGTTCAAGTCCAGCCTGGATTATAGATGCTAAACCCGAACCTGGCATGTATTAATTTTTTTGTTTTAAAAGACTGAAGATAATTTCAACTCTCTGTTTCTCGTTCTCGAGAAATATACAGATAATCATACATAAAAAATATTTGTAGAGTAAGAGAGACAGACAAAAGCTTGAAGAAAGGTTTAGGGGCCGTAGTTTTTTCTCGAGAAATAGTTGGAACGAATGTGGGTTTTTCTTATTTTGATGGCATTATATATGAACTATGGGAGTAGCATTTAAAAATTTGATGGCATTATATATGAACTGTGGGAGTAGCATTTAAAAATTTCTTTTCTTTTTCTATAAGAAAAATAAAAGAACAAAATATATGAACTGTGGAAGTAACCGTGGAAGTATGGTGCATACATACCAAGCAAACCAGTGGGACGACAATGGCTGAAGGTTGGAGCGGAGAAGGCGACAAAGGAAGCTACAATGGTGCACGTCGGAGACAGAGGAAGCAACAAGAAGATGGATGACGCAAGTCGCAATGCTTATGGGCTGGAGTGGGACGATGCAATGGTGATGGTCGCCAACGACAAAGGAAGCGGGAGACAAAGTGGTGAGCGGGAGACGGACAGGCAGCGAAACTGGAGATCACTGGTAGAGGTGGTGAGCGACACTCAAGGATTTTGTTTCTAGGAACAAATATTGATTAGGGATTGGGAATAAGGGGAATTAGGGATTGACACTTGGCAGTAACTCAGTATAAGTTAAAAATTTTAGTTTAAAAAATTCGGGCCTGGCTGAGCCATGCCCGGGCTGAAAAACTTTGCCTAAAGCCTAACCCGTTTTCTAAACGGGCCTTTGTATTAAGTCCAAGCTTTTTTTCGGGTTTATTTTTTTGCCAAAGTCCTCCTACATTTCGGACGAGCCTTTGGGTCAAGCCGGATGACCCGACCCATAAACAAGTCTAATCATATCAAGTATATTTAATTTATTTAAAAAAAATTGATTGATTTATACAGTCAAATATTGGTGGCATTTCAATTTTTTTGGATTTGCATGTTCATATGGCGGAATTGTTTTGATGGAAGATGGTTTAGGCAGCATTGGGGGGTTAGTTGAATCAATAATTCAAGATTTTGACCCTCAATTGTTTGTAGTAGATGTCTTGGGATAAGAAAAGTAAAGGAATTGAGACAAATGCAATTGCAGCCATTGAGCTAGCATAAGGAGACATTGCCAACTTCCTTAACATCTATTGTTTTCCATCCTTTTTCTTTATTCATAACAAGTTAAATTATTAGAAAATGTACCTGCAATTCTTTCGTCAGATATTTACAGCATATTTGGTTTGGTGAAATAATTATTCCATTTCATCATTAATTCATCATTTGCGTGATTGTGTAAAATAACTTTCCTTCAAGTCCCATAATAAGGACTCAGAGCTCTATATAGCTATGGAAACCAAACAAAAATGTTCTTCCCAAAATCTCCTTAACAAAATTGCATCTTCACAACCCTTGTTTCTGCCACAAATCATATATCAAAGAATATTAACAATTTCCATTTAAAAACAAAAATTAACCGATTTAACCATCAAACTTACTAAGCCAAAATCAATTTAATCAACTCCATTAAGTCTAATTTAACCAACTTTTGTTCTCCCTTGATTATGAGTTTACTCAAAGTCCCTTATTTTTTTATAAAAGGGAAATTTTACTTTGAAGATTTTATTTTATTTTATATAAAATCTAAAAAATACATGCACATAATGGTCTTTGATCCCAAAATATCATAAACTTTAATTTTTCAAATTTACTATCTCAACTAAAAATATATTTAATATTTATATAATTTTTTATAAAATTATTAAACAATAGTATTGTAGCGGCCCACCAAAGCAAACCAAATAAATAAAAAATCAAATGCAACATTCCATTTACAAAAGAGGCCCAAATGGCCCAAAATACAAAAACCCTAGCCCAAAAATTACAAGCCCACAACCTAAACTAACTCAGAAACCCTGAAACCCTAATGTTCCCATGTGCGCTCGCACCCTTCCCTTCGCTCGTGACACGTTAGCGCGCCTCGTCCCGAGGGCTGACACCCTTTCTGTCGTCGTTTCACCAAAGTAGCAAGAGATCTGCTTCTCTCCTCCGTTGACTGAGCGCCAAACCTGCAAGAGAGGACAAAAAAAAGGAACACAAAAACAGCGAGAGAAACAGTAGCAGAAACGAAAGAAAACAGTAAAAAAATAGTAAATATAGCATGTATCATTCAGTTATAAAAGCCAACATAATGTATCATTGTTTACACACGAAAATTGAATTAAAAAAAACAGAGATTGAAAAATCGAAAGGTGATTCTTTTATGATTTTTATTTTTTATTCTTTGAATCTGTTTTTTTTTTACTTATAAAAAACAAAAAGAAAAAGAAAAAACTGACCTGGCACTTGGCCTTCCACGATCGCGGGAGGTGAAGCTTCCGTCACCAAAAAGGAAAGAAAATCGAAAGGTTTTCTCTATTTCTAGAAGGCCGGGTTTTGGCTTTGGCATTTTTTACTCCAAAATTGGGGTTCCGTGTTAAAAAGGAATAAAATGGGAATTTTTGAGTCTTTCCAGCCACCGTGGACGGCGGCGCCATTGCCGGTGACCGGCGGCCGTCACGGTGGCCTGACGACCGGAGTAGTTGTGTTGTTTCAGAGAAAAACAAGGGGGACTTTCAGTTTTTTTAAAAAAAAGGCAGAAATGAGCTTTTTTAAAAAAAAATAGATTAAATAAGCGTATGAAACGACAACGTTTTGGGCCAGTGCTCATAGACGCCAAAACGACATCATTTTGATGCAAACCCGATCTGACTCGACCTGACCCGGTAGATCTACGTGTTTTCTTTTAGATGGTTTATTTGCGTTTTCAATCCTTCCACCTTTTATTTATTTTTTAATCTAATCCTATCTTTTTTTTTGTATTTAAAATTTTACCATACAATTTTATCTTTGTTTTATTTTGTCCCCATGAGAAATGGTGCGCATAAGGACAAGGAATATTTTCCTGTTTCGTCCTTCTCTTTCATTCGTGTGTTGCAATTTAGTCTCATATTCTGTTTTTATCCCGATTTCTCCCCTAAAATTTTATTTAAGTTTCAATTTAGTCCTTTTTATATAGTTTCGACTATATAATAAGGTGATTCTTTTATGATTTTTATTTTTTTATTCTTTGAATCTTTTTTTTTTACTTATAAAAAACAGAAATAAAAAGAAAAGAAAAAGGAAAAACTGACCTGGCGCTTGGCCTTCCACAGTCGCAGGAAATGAAGCTTATGTTACCAAAAGGGAAAGATAACCGAAATGTTTTCTCTATTTCTAGAAGGTCAGGTTTTGGCTTTGGCATTTTTGACTCTAAAATCGGGGTTCCGCGTTAAAAAGGAATAAAATGAGAATTTTTGGGTCTTTTCGGCCACTGTGGATGGCGGTGCCGTTGCCGGTGATTGACCGCCGTCACGGTGGCCCGACAGCCGGAGTAGGGGTGTTGTTTCAGAGAAAAACAAGAGGGACTTTCAGTTTTAAAAAAAAAAGGCAAAAATGAGTTTTTTTTTAAAAAAAAAGTTAGATTAAATAAGCGTATGAAACGACAGCGTGTTGGGCTAGTGCTCATAGACGCCAAAACGGCATCGTTTTGACGCGAACCCGATCCTACCCGACCTAACCCGGTAGATCCGCGTGTTTTCTTTTATATGGTTTATTTGCGTTTTCAATCCTTCCACCTTTTACTTATTTTTTAATCTAATCCTATCTATTTTTTTTGTATTTAAAATTTTACCATACAATTTTATCTTTGTTTTATTTTGGTCCCCATGAGGAACGGTGCGCATAAGGACAGGGAATATTTTCCTATTTCGTCCTTCTCTTTCATTCATGTGTTGCAATTTATTCCCATATTTTGTTTTTATCTCGATTTCTCCCCTAAAATTCTATTTAAGTTTCAATTTAGTCCTTATTATATAGTTTCGACCCTTCCTAGATTATTTATTTTTATTTTATTTATTTATTTACTTATGTACTTAGTTATTACTTCTTTGTTCTTTAATATTTAATTTTTTTATCCTTTCTTTTGTAGTGTGTTCATTTTATTTTTATTTTATTTATTCTTCTTTTTATCTTTATTATTATTAGTATTATTTTATTATCATCAATATATTTAATTTTTTACACATACTTATTATACACATGCTTTTATTGGCACATTTTATTATTGTCATTGTTTTTTTTTTATGTTCTTTTCATTTTACTATTTCTTTTATTATTTTCGGTATTTTCATGTCACGTCCATTTGTTTTTAAACATGCATCTCCCATTTTATTCCTATGATATGATTATTATTATGATTATATTATTATTATTGTAGTCCTCCTTCATTTACTTATTATTTATTATTCCAATATTTTACCCACCTAGCCATTTCATATTGTTTCATTATCATTATACCATACGTTATATTTAAACGTTTATTCATTTTTATATTATGCCCGAATAAGTAAAATGTTTATCATTTCAAGTGCCATGTTCGTTTTTTAGGGCGATGCATAAAAAGGAAATTTTAAACCAAGGCTAATGTTCATTATTTTGGAATTAGAAAAGTCGTGTTCTTAACTTACAGAATATGACTTTTTTCTAAAACTGAGATAGTTGAATATCTATTTTTAAAAAAATAAAAAAAAATATTTTAGTGCTTGTTCTCGTTCACAAGGATTTAAGGCATTGTATCCTAACTTACGGGACATGATATCCTTTCTTCTCGATTAACTTGAAATAAGCCATATTTCATAAAAATGACTTTAGTGATGTTTTAATAAAGGACCATATTTTAAAATCTCTTGAAATTTCCAATTTTCGACACTAAATACATCAAATAATCAATTAGGTACCAATTTTGGGCGTAACGAGGGTGCTAATCCTTCCTCGTGCATAACTGACTCCTGAACCCATTTTCTGGATTTTTGTAGACCGAAAAATATTGTTTTAATAAATCAAACCTCTTATTAAAATGACCAAATTACGAGGTGACCCGATCACGCCTCTTAACAGTGATTGGTGACGACTCTATTTTTATTTTTTCAAATAAAAAGTCGATTTCAAAAAAAGGTTTCGACAAATATGATAATCTAGTATATGTTACTATAAAAACGTTGTCCATAGATATATCATTTAAGAAGTTGGAAGAATAAGTCCAATTACAATTTCAAATAATATACATCTAAATAACTACAATCATAAATAATCATTTCAAAGCATAATAATATTGAAAACAAAATATTATCAAATCTATATTAAAATAAGTGTGAACGAAATTTAACATAGTGTGATTTAAATGGGAATAAAATTTAAATTGAAAATCCATACATTATATACATAAAAGTGGCAAACTTGAGATTTCAAAATTATCAATAAACCAATATCTCTTTCATATTCGTTGCATGAAAATTAGGGTAAATTATTCATTTTGTCATTCAATTTTTAGGACACTTTCGTTTTGGTCATTCAAAAAGTAATCATTGCAATTTTGTCACCAACTTTAGAGTGCTTTCATTTTAGTCACCCAAATGTTAAATCTCTAACAACGGTTGATTGTATACACCACTTCATGTTTACACTTTCATTTTGGTCACCTAACTTCTAGGTTGCTTTCATTTTGGTCACAAAATTTTTTTTCTTTGAAGTATTGGTCGAGGTAAAAAAAATAAGCATTGAAGTGAAAAAGCAGTAGAAAATAAGATAATGCATTATAACTTTTTCATATTTTACTTGTTTATTCCTTGCCAAAAGTTCTACATTTTCTTCCAATATTGAAAATTTAAATTTCAAAACATCAAAATCAATAAAATAATTTGATGAAAAAATTTTATCCATTGATAGTGTCGGTCGATTTGTTACTATAAAACATTGAAATTAATTAATTTAATTTGACCTCCTAAAATTTAAAATTTTATTTTATGTTTCCAAATCCAAATCCAAATCCAAATCAAAATCAAATCAAATAACTCATCTTTAATGAATCTCAAGTTGTGGCCTATTAACCGAGTGTTCACCTTCCCCAAGATTAACATGGGTTTGAATCATCATTATACAAAAAAATCATCTTTAATAATTGTCTACTAAACCCAAATTTCTTTTGATTATATAATATTGAATATTCATTGCTAAGCTAAAAGCCAAAAAAAAAAAAATCCTTGTAGCTTGTTCTTAGTTTAGGTAAAAAAGTGCTTTAAAAAAATATGATTTGTTAATTTTTAGTGTTCTCTATTGCTACCAAAAATTGTGGTTGAAAGTTAAAATGTTCTTGTTGGACATGATAGTGGAAGTTAAAATTAGTTAAGTTATATGATATTTAAATAATTTAATATACGGTATATGAGGTATAAATTTTAAATACCTTTTAAGTTATTAATATAAATTATTTGTAAAATTAATGATACATAAAATACTTTAAAACTTAAATATAAAAATGGTATTTAAATAATTTAATATAATAAAAAATATATTTAAATAATTTAGTATAATAATACATAAAATATAATTTAATCTATTTTTTATACACTTTTTAAATAGTTAATATAAAATAAAGGTATTTTGATCATTTTCACCTCCAAACGCAAAAATCATAAGTTAAAAGCACCTAAATCATAGCTTTTACGTTTGGGTGGAAAAACTTCTCCACAATAGTTTTGACCCCAAAAGGCAAGTGTTATTCATTGCTTTTGCAGTACTTTTGGAACTCCAAGCGCAATGAAATTGAAAAGCAATTCTTTTGAGGAATGGAGGAGTATGAATCCTTGTGTAATCACTGAATTTTGTCCGGGATTAATTTCGTGTTTTAAAAAAAAATTTTAAAAAATTTAATTAAATTTTTTTGCATTTTGACTCCTAAACTTTTCTAAAATTACATTTTGACCTCTAAACTTTCTCAAAATTACATTTCAACCCCTAAACTTTTTAAATTATATTTTGACCCCTAAACTTTCTCAAAATTACATTTTAACTCCTAAACTTTCTCAAAATTATACTTTTGCCCCAAAAATTTTTCTACGTTTACGATTTGGTCCCTCTGGCAGCAATCAGCCCAACTTGCGCCTACACTACGACAGCCGACCTAAAGCATGGCCTCCCTCTCCCCTAGCCACCTGCTACCTGCAAAAAAAGAAGAAAAATCAACAATTTAAAAGGGTTTTCAAACCCCCAATTCAGCAGGAAGCAAGGGGAGCAAAAAAAAAGAAAGAAAAAAACAGCAGCAAAAACACTAAAAAAAAAAACAGCAGCCACACCACCACCGTGCATCGTCGCTCCACCACCACCGTCGTTTCCCCATCTCCCATTGCCAAAGAAAAGCAAATCAAGCCAAAACAAAACAAGCAAAAACACAAAAAAAAAAACAAATTTTTGAGCAACAAAAGAAGCAAAAAACAGCAGCAAAAAGGCCCACCGCCGCCGTCGTGCCCGCGCCACCGGCCCACCACCGCGACATCACACTCCCGGCAACTAGCAAAACAACCAAAAAGCAAAAAAAAAAGAGAAAGAAACAAGAAGCAAAAGAGAAAAAAAGAGAAAGAAAAAAGAAGAAAAATGGGTGAAAGAGGAGACAACCGTGCGCCGCCGTCGGCCGTCGCACCGTAGGCGGAGGAAGCGCCACCAGCAACAGAGAAAACGGTCGGGGGGCTGATCGGGAAAGAAAGAAAAAAGAGAAAGAAAAGAGAAGAAAGAAAGAAGAAGGAAGAAGAAAAAGAAAGAAAAAAAAAAAAAAAAAAAAAAAACAGCAAGCCACATTGTTAGCAGCCCAGTAAGGAGGCCCACTTGCCCAGCAGACCCCAGGCCCGTCCAACAGTAGCTGACCCAGCACCCCAGCAGTCGGCCCAGCACCCAGGCCCAAATTTAGCAGCCCAACATCTACTAGGCCGAAAAAGAAAAAAGAGAAAAAGGAAAAGGGGCTTTTGGTAATTTCCTAAAATTTTAAATTTAGTCCATTTATTTAAATATTGTGTTATTTCAATTAAATTAGTATTTTTAAAATAGTTTTTTTTAGAAATATTGTTACATTTATTTTACTCGTATTTAAAAAAAAAACAAAAAAATATATATTTAATGCATAAGGCAACGAATCGATTTAATTTTAAGTTATCGAATTCATCGCTATGTTGGGTGAATATCGATGGCTCGTGTTAAATACGGGACGCCCTTCTAAAAATCCAAAATATTGAAAAATCCTCGTGTTTTAAAAAAAATTGTGTTTTAATAGGATCACGATTAAATATTAAATTCAATCGGTTTGACACTAATTCTTCGATTTCATTGCCATGTCGGGGTGAATATCGTCAATTCGTGTTAAATACGGTATTTTTTTAAGAAAATTCTCGTGTTTCAAAAATTTCGAGTTTTAAAAAAAATTTTAGTTTTCAAAAAAAAATTCTCGCGTTTCACAAATCTTCATGTTTTCAAAAACTTTTCGTGTTTAAAAAAAACCGTGTTTCAAAAATTTTCATGTTTTTAAAATTTTTTCGTATTTTCAAAAATCCCGTGTTTCAAATTTTCGTGTTTTCAAAAATTTCTCGTATTTAAAATTTTTTTCACTTTTTGCGTTTTCAAAAAAAATTTCCCGTGTTAAAAAAAAAATCTCGCATTTCAAAAACTTTCGTGTTTTTTTAAAATTCGTGTTTGTAAAATTCTCGCATTTTAAAAAAAATTATCGTGTTTTTAAAAATTTTCGTGTTTTCAACAATTCTCGCGTTTCACAAATTTTCGTATTTTAAATTTTTTAGAAAAAGAAAAAATCTTCTCGTGTTTCAAAAATGTCGTGTTTTAAAAATTTTCGTGTTTCTAAAATTTCTGTGTTTTAAAAAAATTTCGTGTTTCAAAAAATTTCGTGTTTTAAAAATTTTCGTGTTTCTAAAATTTCCGTGTTTTAAAAATTCTCGTGTTTTCAAAAATTTTCGTGTTTTTAAGAATTTTCTTGTCTCTAAAATTCTCGTGTTTTAAAAAAATTTTCGTGTTCTCAAAAATAAAAATTGTTTCAAAAATTTTCGTGTTTTAAAAAAAATCGTATTTTGATATGGTCGCGATTAACTATTAAATTGAACTTGTGTTTTTGAAAATTAAGACAACGCGCATTTAACGAGATACCAATTTTGGGCGTCGCGAGGGTGCTAATACCTTCTTCGCGCGTAACCGACTCCCGAACCCTAATTTTCTCTGGATTTTGAAGTGGACCTAAAATTGACTCTTTTTTTAGAAAATTTGAAAAATAAATTTTCTTTTAAAAAAGAGAATTTATTAGGTGTCCGATCACACCTAGAAAAAAAGATCGGTGGCGACTCCCTTTTTAAATAAAATTGAAACTCCATTTTAAAATTTTCAATAATTAGTTCGACTAGCGCCTGTGCCCAAATTTTTAGGTCGCTACTCCTTGTACTACTCGAGAATTTCCTAACTCGTAGGAATTGAACCATTGCTAATTAATTTTCAGTTTATCTGGTTGAATCAACTGTTTAATTGTAACACCCTTAATCCTAATCTGTCGCCGAAATAGGGTTACAGAGCATTACCGAACTTTTCAGATCAAATATGAACATTTCATATCATTTCACATACATATTAGAAACTAATCATAATCACTCATATTGTCCTTTATATGAGCCTTCGAGACCTAAAATTTACATTAGAAATGAATCGGGACTAAACCGAAAACTCAAAGAATTTTTCGCAAAAATTTAAAATTCTTCTTAAGTGCAGGGGACACACGCCCATGTGGCCAAGCCATGTGGCTCACACGGCCAAGAGATACGCCCGTGTCTTAGGCCGTGTAGGCATTCGATGTGGGGCACACGGCCGTGTCCCAGCCCGTGTCTATGCCCATGTAATTCTCTAACTTGGGTCACACGGCCAAGATGCATGCTCGTGTGCTAGGCCGTGTGAGCATACTAATTTGTGAAATTAAGGTGCAGAGGTCACACGGCCAAGCCATACGCTCGTGTGCTAGGCCGTGTGAAAATACCTGGGCATTTTGTTTCTCAATTTTAAAGATGCAGGGGACACACGACCAGACCACACGTCCATGTGCTAGCCGTGTCACACACGGCTGAGACACACGCCCGTGTCTCTACCTATGTGGATGAAAATATGCCATTTTAAGGCCACATTTCTCACCCATTTATTATTTCAACCTAAATAGTTCAAATTTCATACCCACATGCCATAAAAAAGACCTTCAATACAACCAATTTTTAGCTCTAAAAATGTCATATTATCACATATATCCTAACATTCTAAATTGCCATATTAATCAATTCACACATTTGATTACTTATAACAACCATATTTTACCAACACATTCACTAACGTGCCCATAAATTATCCGTCAATTAATCACACCCAAACATATATCAAGCAAGATAAGACTACACTAGAAATTTAAACAAAATGTAATTCATGATATTTACACAAACTAACTTTACTCAAAACCATTCCAACCCTATATATGCCATATAAACCATAGTATACGTTGCAAAAACTACCGAAACAAGTTGGATAGTGTGGCTTGATGTGTTGATCCGATCTCCCGACTTCACGTTAATCTACAAGGACATTAAACAACACAAGTAAGCTTAATGAAGCTTAGTAAGTTTGATGGTTTAAACATAAATCTTACCAAACTTAATATAATAAATCAAATAACCAAATTATTCATGCAATCTCCCTGTCAATCACAACCTTAATCGATGAGCACACTTTTTTCAAATCAATATCAATAAAAAAATGATAAATCTTTTAATTTCAATTACATAAGTCACTTACCAAATCTGTAACACCCCTAACCCATATCCGCCATCGAAATAGGGTTACAAAATATTACCAAAATTTACAAATTTAAAAATAGTTTACACATATCATTCACTACTCATCACTGAAATCAAACATATTCAATCATAATGTCCCTTGAATGAGTCCTTGAGATCTAATTTATGCTTTAGAAACAAGTCGGGAATAAATTGGGAACTCAAAATTTTTTTTGCAAAATCTCAAAATTTTTCTTAGGTGCAGAGGATACATGCTCATGTGGCTATGCCGTGTGGCTTACACAGCCAAGTGACACACCCATGTCCCAGACCGTGTGGGCATTCGATGTGAGGCAGACAGTCGTGTCTCAGCCTATGTCCATGCCTGTGTAACTCTCTGATTTTAGTCACACAACCAGCTGCACGCCCATGTGCCAAGCTGTGTGGACAATTTAATTTTTGAAAATTAGGTGCAAGGGTCACACGGCTAAGTCACATGCCCATGTGCTAGGCCGTGTAACACACACGGTTGAGACACACGCCCGTGTCTCTGGCCGTGTGAGCAATTCGAAGCATTCTATTTTTTAAATTTTAAGGTGCAAGAGACACATGGCCAAACCACACGCCCATGCGCATGGTCGTGTGTTACACACGGTTGATGTAATGCCCCAAAATCTCTTATATATTTTTTCATATGTTTGTGACACAATTGTATGTCTGCTTCAGTAGTTAAGTGTTCTGGGAAGTGTTTGGGAGGTCCCGAGTTCAAGCATTAGCTTGGGCAAATTTTTGTTTTTAAATGAATAAACACCTATCTCTAATCAGTAGGCTTATAAATATATGTTGGTAAAATATAACAGAATGGGCTTGTTGGTCTGGTTGTTAAGTGGAGTGTCAGTGTGTTAGGGGTCTTGAGTTCGAATCCCTGTATGTGTAAGTAGGGGTGTTCATTCGGTTAACCGACCCAAAATAACATTAACCGAATTAACCGGCCTTTAAAAAATTTAATCGTTAATCGAACCGAAATTTTTTCGGTTAATTAGGTCGGTTAACCGAATTAACCAAAAATTATATATTATTTATTTTTGGTTAAAAATTACCCGATTTAACCGAATTAACCAAATGGAATCACTACATAATTAAATTATTTTTAGACTTTTAGACTTTAGTTTTAGTTTTAGTTTTAGAATTTTATTTTTATTTATTAAATTATTTGTAATTTTTATAATTGGGTTGGGTTGGGTAATTGGGTTGGGTTGAATACTTGGGTTTGGATTGGGTTTAGGTGAATAGTGGGCCTATTTATATATTATAATTTTATTTATTAATTTTTCGGTTAAACCAAAAAAATTCGGTTAACCGACCGGTTTTGAACCGAATTAACCATTAACCAAAAAATTAAAAAATAATTAACCGACCCCCGACCGAAAAAATTCGGTCAACCGATCGATTAACCGAATTCGGTCAGTTAACCAAATTTTTTCAATTTTACCCGAATTTTGCACACCCCTATGTGTAAGGAGGATTTTTTTTTTTGTTCTTGTGCCGTGAAGGAGTTTGAAATGTGGTAAAATACTGAGTGTTTGAGATGTGTGGGAGGTTGTGGATGGTTTGGGGTGTTTGGATTGAGTGGGGAGTCATGTAAAGAGATTTGAGGAGTAAAAATAAGAGAAATTAAGGGATTGTGATAGGATTAGATTTTTTATTTTTTTCAAAATTTGGTTTTTCCTTCCCCAGTTTTGCTGAAGCTGAATTTCTTTGTTCATTCTCTCCTACCGAAAGTTTCCTTTAGTTTTTCCCTCTCTATTTTTCTTTTTTATTTTATTCTCTTGGTTCTGTTGATTCCCTCTTTTCCTGTTTACTACGGATTTTTTTCTTTTCATAACCTTCTTCTTCTTATGGTCGCGACTTGTTTCTTCAATATCTTTGAGCAGTGACAGTAAGTTTTTCTATTATAGCTTCCATCCTATTGTTGTTCTTTGTCTAATAGGAGTTCTATTTCTAGCTAGAAAACCTTTAGGCGATTGGAGGAATTCTGGGCGGTGCCGTTTAATTGCAAATCCACTATGGTTAGTCGAAGGTAAGGTTGTCTATAGTTTCTGGAAATTGTTTATTCTTAGTGCTTCATTTAAAAGTGACTGATTGGAAGGTTACTTATGTTTCTTGCTTGGTTGCAGCCGAATTATTGTTCTTTTGGCCTCTGTCTTTGCCTCTTTAGATAGTCATTTACGTTTACGCGCATTCGGTAATTGAGGTGCATCTGATTTTTGGTTAGTCAATTAATGGTTTATTGATTGACACTTTGGCAGTATGGAATCGCCATTTTGTTTTCGTCTGAGGTAAGTTGTAGTGATTGGAAGCCGTTGGGATGATCATAGCTTCGTTTAGTTTTGTTGATATCACTGATTTTTTTTAAGCTTGGGGTTGTCGACTTTAGGTTTTGGAGTGCTTGTGGTTGGGTTAGCAGCGGAAACATACCAGGTGTGTAACCGCAACACTGGAAACTGAAATCGGTAAAAAGCTAAAAAATGAGACTGTCGACACCATACGGACGTGTGGCCGCCCGTGTGGTTGACCGTGTGATCGAACATGGGCGTCTGATCGACGAGGCTGGCCATGTATGATACTCAGGCCAAACCGAATTGGGCCATGTAGGCCACACAAGCGTGTGGGCCCACACTAATAAATCACATGGGCATGTGAAATTATTGGGCCAAGCCGTGTGATCCACATGACCAAGGCCATTTTAGGCTGTGTGAGCCACACAGGCGTGTGGGCCCACATGGGCCGACAACATGGGCATGTGGGCCTATTTTTCACTATTTTGATGCTAAGGTTACGGGTCGTCCGATATGACTGTGAACCTACTGTAGGATCGGTAAGCTTACCTAGAACCCTAATTGACTGAATGACTGTTATATCCATATACGACATATATATTTATAACTGTATATTGAGCATGCTGTTAAAATTGTACTGAATGCATGTATGACACCAAGATTTGACACGACATGATTGTATGATGCATTGCATGAGGATGGGTTTATATTGATTGAAGGAAGTGTACTGAAAGGCTTCGAGCCTAACTTACTGGTAGCTCAACTGCATATTACTGTATAGTGCCGCTTTTGGTGCTACTTGGAGTGTAGGGATGGGTGGGTTGATTATATCCCCACATGGAGTGTAGGGTTGGACGGAGATAGAGTGTAGAGGCTAGCTGGGTAGGATTTTGTGATCGCATAACCGATACTGTACTGATTACTGATACTATAATGGGTTAAGGCCCTAATGCATGGCTGCATCTGTATTGAAATGGGTTAACGCCCGAACTGAAACTGGATCTGATACTGAAAAAGGGCTTAGGCCCAGATTGTGATTGCTTTCTGTCCACTTGTATATATGGAATTACACACTGAGTTTTCGTAAACTCACCCTTCTGATTTGTCTGTACAGATAATCCCCAGTAATAAGGGGATTGGTGGGGTTGAGGACTCAGCGGTGGTCACACGACCTACTTCATTCCATTTAAGTGCTTAATTTTGATTTTGATTTTATGTTAGGGATTTTACTGTATCATGGCCTCTTTGGATTTATATTTTTAATTTGAGATTTTTATTGTTTTGATTTATAACTGTTGGTAGTAGGGATAATCTAGTTTTCAAAATGAACCAAACGTTTTGACAAAATTCACTCAAATACGCAATTGTTTTAAAAAGCTTCCGCAATAAGTGACATTTTGAAAATTAATAACGTTTTGAATGAGAATAACTTTATAAATTACGTTTTGAAAATGAATGATACGTCCTGAAATTAATATAAGATACTGTCAAGAGGTTATATAGGTAAGAGGTTTTTGACGACAACTCACTTTTTCGAAAAACACTACCATGTGACATCACCAGATTTGACCATAACATCTAGGCCGAGTTTGGGGTGTTACAGATGAGACACACGCTCGTGTCTCTGCCTGTGTGGACAAAATAGGGTCATTTCCAAGTCTTATTTCTCACCCAAATTTCCTTCCACTTACAAAAACACTTAAACATGTTCACCAACCAATTTAAACCATTCAAATCAAGCTAAATTCATGTATTGAATATGAAATAATATCACCCATATGCATATTGGACTTAATGTGCTAACTCAATTTAACCATCAATATAACTATATGTTTTGTATCACTTAACCATTTCAAACACATACCAAGTATGATAAAGCTACACACAAATATATATACTTTTACTTTAAAATATAACTATTACAAGCCATTCCAATGGCTAGTTCCAACCAAAATATTTCTTCTTAATTTATGCTTAACTTAGCTTATACGTGCCATTATACCAAAAGTTAGTTTGCTTTATATACAGAGAAGTCTAAGGGATAGTGTGATGTGTCTCCGACTAAGTTCCAACCTTCACGAGCTTTCAAGTACTATAAAACAGAAGAAGTAAAACAAAGTAAGCATATTATGCCGTAAGTTCGTATAACAGAAAATCAACTTACCACTCATGTACATTTAAGATAAGCATACAAAATTCATCCAAAGAAATTTGGCAATTTGCCTAAACACATATAATCTCAAGTTAGTCATGTATTACATATAAACAACAAGAATCAAGGATGAGCTCATCATGTAATAACTTTCATATACATATGCTTTTCATATCATATTTCTAATTAACATGTGTATTTCCATGACAAATCATCTTAAGCTCAGTTTAACCATGTCAAAACTTTGCCCATTGAATTTATGTGAAATATCGATGGATACACATGTAGCACACTCGAAGTGTACAAAACTGTAATCCGTCAACTTATATTCAGGAGTACTCGTTAGGGCACATAATCAGGAAGCACCATCTCGAGCCATATAATAAGAAGCTCATATGAGCCATGTAACAGGAAGCTTATCAGGGATGTATAACAGGAAACTCATAAGAGTTTGAAACAAAAAGCTTATGTGAGCATAACAGGTAACTCAAAAGAGTTATTATCAGAGAGCTCCGGATAGGCATATAACAGGAAGTTCAAGCGAGCCATATCAGGAAGCTTACAAAGAGCCTATATCGAATTTTTCATATAACATTTACAACCCACATATTTCACAAAATTCAAAAATTTTCCATGAATTTTACATCTTTTCAATTTAGTCCTAAAATCACAATTTCATGATAATTTTCTTTACAAAAGTTTTTTTTATCTATCAATAACCTTTTATTTTCTACCATGAATTTCAACATTTCAACATACTCATCCATGAATTTTTTTTTACTTTGATAACTTTGCGAATTGATCCTCAAAATAAATAGATTAGGTTATTACGATCTCAGAAATAAAAAATTACTAAAAACAAGACAAGAATTCATACCTAATTGAGCCAAAACAACTTGTTTGAACTCACTTTCTCTTAGCTAGGGTTTCCATGTGTTTTAATTTGGGGAAGATGATGGAATAAGATGAGATTAGCTTATTTTTATTTTTAATTAATTCAATTTCCAATTTAGTCGTTTTCTTTTTTAATTTTCCATGGATAAATTATTATAAATATCTACTAACTCCATTTAATGGTCTAATTGCCATATAAGGACCTCAAATTTTAAATTCTATAGCTATTTAATCCTTTTAGCTACTAGAACTCAACTTTTGCATTTTATGCAATTTGGTCTTTTCTATAATTAAACATGTAATCGGTAAAATTTTCTTATCGAAAATTTCATACGTCATTCCTATCATAATGCAGACCATGCAATAATATTAAAATAATTTTTCTTTCTTACTCAAATTTGTGGTCCCAAAATCACCGAAAGCGGTTATTACAAAATCGGAGAACGACTTACGATAAAATACATCATTTTCAAAAGCCCGAAGCCTGAATGGAAGCACATAAGTGCTAAACAGAAACCCATAAAGGTTGAACGGAAGATCCTAAGAGCTAAACGAAAATCCATAAGGGTTGAACGGAAACCCATAAGGATTAAACAAAAGCTCAAAAGAGCTAAACGAAAACTCATATGAGTTAAATAGAAGCTCGTGAGAGTTAAGCGGAAAGTAAACACGTAAGTTCGCAACAAATCTTGAACCTCGATTTACTTGGGTAATTTGTCATCACTTTCCTTCAATGCCGTCAATTCATCAATTGCTGAATGTACTCATATCCTGCGTTCTATTTAGTTCGAATATTCAATTTAATTTTATAACTTTAACAATATTTCGTTTTCAACAAAATTTCATACGTCATTCCTATCATAATGCAAACCATGCAATAATATTAAAATAATTTTTCTTTCTTACTCAGATTTGTGGTCCCAAAATCACTGAAAACGGGCTGTTACAAAATCAGAGAACGGCTTACAGATAAAAATACATCATTTTCAAAAGCCCGAAGCCTGAATGGAAGCACATAAGTGCTAAACAGAAACCCATAAAGGTTGAACGGAAGATCCTAAGAGCTAAACGAAAATCCATAAGGGTTGAACGGAAACCCATAAGGATTAAACAAAAGCTCAAAAGAGCTAAACGAAAACTCATATGAGTTAAATAGAAGCTCGTGAGAGTTAAACGGAAAGTAAACACGTAAGTTCGCAACAAATGCTGAACCTCGATTTACTTGGGTAATTTGCTGTCACTTTCCTTCAATGCCGTCAATTCATCAATTGCTGAATGTACTCATATCCTGCGTTCTATTTAGTCCGAATATTCAATTTAATTTTATAACTTTAACAATATTTCGTTTTCAACAATAGAATAAATACATAATATCATTCATCAAATCAATATAAATATTTAAGTTTAACCGTACGAACTTACCTAGATTAATTTGTAAGATTTGCAAAGTTCAAGGACTATTCTACTAATTTTCCCTTTTCATGAGTATCTACGGGCTCTTGATCTAAAATATAAAATTATTCATTCATTAGCATATATTTCTGTTTCAATTCACTTCACAATTAATACCCTTAATTTTTCAAAATTATAAAATTACCCCAAATTTTACAACTTTTACAATTTGATCCCTTAACTAATTAGTCTATCAAATGAACTAATTTTTCTTAATTGATAATTTATCTAAATATTCTAGGCTATCATACAGCCCTTAATATAAAGAAATTTATACCAAACCCTAATATTTAACATTTTCACAATTTGGTCCTAAAATCATTATCTATCAAAATCACTTTATAAAATCATCATACAACAAAATTAAAGCTCTAAATCCATGTTATTTCATCAAAACATCCAGTATTCATCAATGGTAATTTTCAAAATTCTCAATAAAATCAAAAACAAAAACAAATGAAATAGCTAGTTTGACTTATTTGTAAAAGTCTTAAAAACATAAAAATTACAAGAATAAGGCAAGAATTGAACTCACATGAAGCAAAATAGAAAACTAGCTTCTTAAAAGCTCTTCAATGGTGTTTTTAGGCTGAAATTTAGAGATGAAATGTCTAGAAATCATTTTAGCCATTTGTTTTATTTTTCTTAATTTCACCAAATGACCATTTTGCCCTTAAATCACATAATTTCATTTTTTTTTCTGCTTATGCCGCCTCAGCCATCCCATGTGTGTCTATTTTCCCTTTTAGCCCTCCCTTATTTACCATTTAGACTATTTAATCATTATTTCTTTAATTAGCAAGTTTTGCACCTTTTTCAATTTAGTTCTTTTTATTAATTAACTATCAAAACGTTAAAATTTTCTACCGAAACTTTAATACTACCTTAATGAAACTCAGTAAATATTTATAAAAATATTTACGACTCGGTTTATAGAAACAAGGTCTCGATACCTCATTTTCTAAAATCACTTGACCTAATAAATCCTTACAGAACACAAATTACTAATTCAAAAATCTTTCTAAAACCACGTTTGACTCGTAAATACTAAATAATAAAATTTACGAGCTTACTCGTTGGATTTAGTGGTCTCGAACCACTGTTTTCTGACGCCACTAAAAATCAGGCTGTTACATTAATCATAAGAAAATAAAAAAATTGTAAAAAAGTTGTAACAAATTTTATTAAAAATAAAACTAAATAATAATTGGAATATAAACATTTATTTTATGAATTATAATAAAAAATATTTAAACTAAATTCAACCAAATTTTAATTTTTTTAAACTAATTTCACCGATTTTTATTGATCAATATATTTTTATTATATGATATAGGTAAAACTAAGGTAGTTAGTACTGCACCGGTGGTCGTATCATTTTTTTACCAAAATTGTTACGTGCCGATAACAGTCTATTTCGGTATACCGTTTCAGAATTATCGATATTTATAAAAATATATTTAATATATGTATATAAAATATTTACAAATATCATATAAATGATACTAAATAAATTTCAAATTTCAAATATTTATCAATTATATAATATACTTATAAATAAATTCCACAAATAAAATTTATTATTCAATAAATCCAAAATTAACAATAAAAAGAAGTTGAAGGGAGAGTAGAGATTTTTCTTCGATAAATGGGTGAGCGGATTAGTATTATTATATTTTAAATGTGAACTTTAAATTTTAAAATGTTAAACGTTACTCGCCGGATTAGTCTTTTTTAATTGATGAGTATATTTCAATTAAATCTTTTGTATAATAGTAAATAATTACAAGTTTTATAAATTTTAATATTATTTATACACAGGCGGATGCACCATGTTCGAATTGACCAAAACAGATTGATAAAACTGATATAAACCAAAATTTTTATTGGTGCGAAAAAAGGTATTATTCGTTACCCTTTAACATTAAAAATGTTTGCACCGAAATTGTGTAAAACCGTTAAAACTTATAAAATGTTAATCCAATCCACCCATCCGATCAATTTCTAACAATCATGCGAGGCTGTTTCCCTAAAATGAACTACTGGGGACAAGAGAGGTTTTCGCTAAAATGGAAAGAGTGCAGAGAGACATGGAATGGAAGGCTGTCCTGTTTGCTACATTAGGTAATTATTTATCTCAGACTCAATGAAAGAAGAACATAGGGTGGGTCCACACGGTAGCGGCTTCTCCCATTTCACACTGCCAACAATCATAAAAGGAGAGGCTTTTTGCCTTCCTCTAATTGTCGTGACTTCCCATGTGAATTGACAGCGTAATTCAACAACTACGTTTGCAGGAAAAATATGGTGAAGCTCAACCTTGTAACCTCCCTGAAAAAATAGCTTTTGCCTTCAAGTCTTATCCCATCAAAGCACCATGACACATAAAAAGGAGCTTGTCCGACCTCTAAAAATTATACACGGAAGAGTTATTGTTAGCACCTATTAATCCATCACTGAGTATAATAGAATATTAATCATGTAGAATTAATTGTACATATTTAAAGAAATAAATATATATTTATTTTTATATTGGATTAATATATTGTTTGCGTATGCAATATATCAATCTAAAATGGTGCTAATTAAATAATAGTCAAGTCAGCGTAGTCATAGTTAACAAAAATAAATTGTTAGTCATATGACTTAATTGATGCTTTTCAACATCCAAGGGCTTAATTGGGTGCTTTTTTGCGGAGAAACTTAATAGATTTTTTCGAGAAAGTACACAAACTTTTTTAACCTTAAACTAAATGTTATAATGATTGATCACGATAAAATATCCGTAATAAATATATATACATATATATATATATACGCGCACAAGTGATAATGCTTTTAAAAGTCCGGTTTAAATTTAAATGTTTAGTATTGTTGTCAAAATGTGTTTTAAGAAATAAAATATCTATTTTAGATATGATGTATTAAAGTAAAAACCATTTAAATAATATTTAAATTCATTAATATTATGATATTTCGATAAAAATATAAAATAATTTATCATTACTCATTATGAATATTTTGATATATGAAATTTAAATTTAAAATATTTTAAATATTTAATATTAATTATTTATAAAATTCAATTGAAACACATAAACTATATTTTAAATATTAAAATATAACTATTACAAATTTAGATATATAATTTTATATTTGAAATAAATTTTCATAAAAATATTTTTATATCTAATATAAATATTACATAAAATACATTAAATTATAAATAAAGATTAAAAATATCATTTAACTTTAAAAGCATTTTTAACTCAGAAAAATTACTTGCTTAGTATTACTTATATTTCAAAAATATTTTAATAAAAAATGCATTTTGAAAACAATGCTAAAGCTAAAAGAATTTAGAAATATAAAATTGCCAAATTTAGTGACATAGAAGATAGACAAGACACAAGGCAAAAAGTACATAAATATTCATACTATATAAAATATCATGGCTGACCCCATCTAACAAGAGAACCGCGTGGAATTGGAATTAATTGTTGTTGTAATCGCATGTAAGGGGAGTGGAACATGGTGGGAAAAGTCTCTTTTTTTTTTTTTTTGTTTAAGGGTGAAAAAAAATTTCAAACTTCTTTTTTTGAAATAATGTTAATATAAATTTTCTTCTGGATTCGGATTTGTAGTCCCGAAACCACTGTTCTAATTTCACTGAAAACGGGCTGTTACAAGATGTCATGTGTCCCCGATGTGGTGGAGTAGTAGAGTCCCTGTATCATGTTTTCAGAGAATGTCATATATCAATAGAAGTTTGCAATTATTTAAATCTAAACTAGATTCTTCCTAATCTAAATTTGAATGACAGAGATTGGTTTACTTGGGTTTTTCGAATGAATTTCAGTGACCAGTGCAGATTACTTTGTTGTGCCATTTGGGGAATCTGGACAAACAGAAATCTGGTTCTGCATGAGGGGAGTCAGATTAAAGGAAAGGAAATAGCAGACTGGATAACAAGATATATTGGAAAGATTGACAATTTAGAAGATAATAAGTTTACAAGATCTATTGTTATTGAGGAATGGCGTCCCCCATTGGGTACTGATGTCAAAGTCATTTTTGATGCTGCTTATAATCAAAGTTTGGCGAGATCTAGATCTGGAGTGGTTGTTCGTAACTCTTGAGGTGAGATTTTGGCTTCGAAACAAACACTACACAAGGAGATCACTTCGCCATTTGTAACTGAAGGATATGCTTGTCTTCAGGCATTGCTTTTGGGAAACCATTTGGGCCTCTCACCAGTTACCATAGAAGGAGATGGAAGAACCATTATTAAAAAAAGTCAGTCGGGTATTGTAACAGCCTAATTTTTAGTGGTGTTGGAAACAGTGATTCGAGATCACTAAATCCGACTAGTGAGTCTTAAAATTTAAAAAATTAATAATTATGGGTCAAGTGTGAATTTAGAAGAATTTTTGAATTAGTGAATTTTGTGATTTAGTGAATTTTGCGATTTAAAAAGAATTTAATAGGTAAATTGGGTATAAAACGAGGTTTCGAGACCTCGAATTCATAAGCCAAGCCATAAATATTTTTATAAATGTTTATGGAGTGTCATTGAGTTAGTATAAAAGTTTCGTTAGAAAATTTTAACGTTTGGATAGTCAATTAATTAAAAAGAACTAAATTGAAAATAGTGCAAAATTTGTTAAATTGTGATTAAATAGCTTAAGTGACTAATAAGGAGGGATTTAAAAGGCAATTAGGCCCAAATTATATGGGCTGGACGGTAGGGGTGAGCAAAATTCGATTCGACTCGAAAAAATCGAAAAAAAATTCGAATTTCGAGTTAAACGAATTGAGTTATTCGAGTTAATCGAGTTATTCGAATCAACTCGATTTTTTTTTTCGAATTTCGAGTTCGAATCGAGTTGAGTTTTTGAATTCGAATAACTCGAATAATTCGAATAATTCGAATATCAAACTATAATATTTTACAGTTTTACCTAAACTCCCAAACTTTTTACTTTTCCTCAAAACTTTTACTCCTTCCACTTTTCCCCCAAAACTTTTACTCCTCCCTCCCAACCCCCAATCTACCCAAAATCCATTTCCCACCAAAATTTTACTCTTCCATTCATTTTTTTCAAAATTTTACTCTCAAAACCCTCAAAACATTTTATTTTCCCCAAAATTTTACTCCTCCCACTTTTCCCCTAAAACTTTTATTCTCTTCCCATCCCACCTCCCACCTCCCATCTACCCCAAACCCTCCCCCTCCAATTTTTTTTAATATTTTCCTCCAAAATTTTACTCCCCTATTTACTTTCCTCAAACTTTTATTCCCCAAAACTTTTATTTTCCCCTAAACTTTTACTTCTCACCCTTTACTCTCAAATAAAAATTAAAATTATCCAAAAAATCACTAAACATAAATAGTAATAATTTTATTTATATATACTATTTATATTATTAAATTAAATTTCATATTTTATATTATTTATATTATTGAATTGTTTAGTCATATTGAATATTTATATTAAAATTGAATTCTTAATTATGCCATAAAATATTCATGTTAAAATTTTATATTGGTATCAATTTCAAATTTTATTTTAAAATAAATTTTATTAAAAATCATATTTTTATATTTAATATATTTTAATTCCAAAATACATAGTGACAAGAATCCAAGATAATTGAAACAACTAAGCAAACAAATAAGCTAACCAAGATATATAAAAATTAATAAATAAATTATGAGGTGATGAAAGTTAATAAAAATTTGATTAAGGTGGACAAATTTTATTACGATGGGTGACAATGGTTACAAGGACCCAAAATTATTTTTTAAAATTTAAATCGAACAAATATATTCGATTCGATTCGATTCGAATTCCATCTCACTCGACTCGATTCGAGAAAACTTCAAATAAAGTTAGGATGATAAAATGAGATTCGAAAACTCGATTAACTCGAAAATTTTCGATTCGATTCGATTCGATTCGATCGAATGCTCACCCCTCCTGGACGGTTGGGCAAGAAAAATCAGCAAGAAAGTAAGGAGAAACAAGGGCAAAATTGGAAATTTTACAAATTAAATATATAAAAGAAAGATAAAAGTGAAAAATCTAGAGACCTCTTCATAATTTATCAGTAAAAACTCCATAGGAGGTCTGAAACAATCTAGTTTCTCATATTTTTATACCATGTGAGTTCAATTCTTGCTTTTTCTTTGAAATTTTTATGTTTTGTAACTTTTACAACTAGGTCCAACTATTGAATTCATTAGTTTTTGATTTCATGGGTGATTTTGTAAGTTACTATGAGTAATTTCTGGAATTTTATGATGAATTAATATATATTTGAAGTTTTAATTTCATTATATTATCATTTTATTAAGTGATTTTAGCATAAAATGATTTTTAGGACCTAATTGTGAAAGAGTTAGGAATTGGGGTTTTTACTGAAATTATGAATATAAAAGGCTGTATAGTAGTCTAAAATGGTTGGATAAGGTGTTAATTGAGAAAAATTAGATCAATTGAAGGATTAATTGAGTAGGGACCAAATTATAAAAATTGTAAATTTTGGGGGTAAAAGTGTAATTTAAAAAATTGAAAGGCATAAATTGTGAAGTTAGTATTGAATTAAATGCTAATGAATGGAAAATTTTATATTATAGATCGGGAATCCGAAGATAAATGCGGAAAAGAGAAAGTATCGAACTAGTTTCTGAACTTTTGCAACTTCTACGAATTGGCCCAGGTAAGTTCATATGGCTAAAATTTTATGATTAATTGTTAATGTGGGAATGATATAATGTATCAATTCGTATATTGTTGTTGAATTATGATTATGGTAAAAATGAGAATAAGATAAGATTAGTTCAAATTAAGGGATACGCAGGATTGAGTACATACGTTCGGTAACCAGTGATGAATTGACGGATAAGTCCATGGTGGATCCATGACAAAGTGTGAAACGTAGGTATGGTATTTCAGTGAAGAAAACCATACTGAGTTGTGAAAAGTAGGTATGGTATTTCGATAAAGAAAACCATACTGAGTTGTGAAAAGTAGGTATGGTATTTCGATAAAGAAAACCATACTGAGTTGTGAAAAGTAGGTATGGTGTTTCAGTAAAGAAAGCCATACTGAGTTGTGAAAAGTAGGTATGGTATTTCCGTGAAGAAAACCATACTGAATTATAGCAATGTGAAATATTCAAGCAAATCGTGGCACTGGGCAAACGATGTACTCAATTCCGTAAGACAATCCTTAATTTGATAGGTATTTGTAAGTGTAATTGAAGCTAAATGCCGGAATAGAAGTTGACATCTGATATTGAGCTCGATTGGATAGATTCATTGTTTGAGATTGTGGTTGGCAGGAATGTTGAATTTTTATTTGTTTATTAATGTTGTTAGTGAAATTTTGGTAAGATTTTATTATGAGCCTATGAACTTACTAAGCTTTCTGCAAGCTTACTTGTGTGTGTTTATTGTTTCTTGTAGATTGATATATATATGTTCGGAGGATCGGATCTACATCAACGATCACACTATCCAGATTAACTCCAGTAGATTTTGTTAAACAACCTTTTGATTTATATGGCATGTATAAGGAGTTGGTCAGTTTGTGTGTATTCTTATGTTATGTCTAAGAAGTAGCAAGTAAATATTCGATAATGATTAGCTATTGAATTGGCTATATAAGAATGTGTTTTGGTATTGTGTATGCTTAAATGATAGTTAATGCAAAGAAATTATAAAAGAGTAAAAATTTGCAATGGAACAATTTTTGGACAGCAGCATTAATGTGACTTTGAAAATCACTAAAAATTGTAGAAATTTAATTAGAAGTTGAGTGAGACATGAAATTAAATATGAATGAGTCTATTTTCACATGAAAGAAATAGAGTAAGTAAAAGAGTTGTATATTTTAGATATTTCAATTTTAGTGAGACATAGTCAAAATAGTTTTGAAATCCCTGTTCTAAATTTAGAAAATAATTAAAAATTGTAAAGAAATAATTGAGAGTTATAATTTATATGTCTAGATTCCTTAGTGAGTCTATTTTCAATATAAACAAATTATAATGTTATCCGAATTCTTTACAATGAGATAATTATTTTTTTAGTGAAGAGGGTCAGAGCTGTCGAATAGTGAAACAGGGGAGACTTTAAAGAATAAACTGTACTAATTGGCTAAACCAAAAATTCTGAAAATTTTGGCAAGAAGATATATGAGTCTAGTTTTATGGAAAATTTACGGATCTAAATTTTTATTTTTGTAACTTGAGTTATAATTAAATTAGCGACTATTGCGCAGGTGGACAGTTTTATTGTGAATAATGAAATGAATTGTTTTAATTTGTTTTAGTATTTGAAAAAATTATTAATGTTCCCAGTTTGGACTCGAACTGTTTTTATTGCATGATTTAGGGTCTCGAGATTCTTTTTTAGGGTCATATTGAATGAATGTGAGTGAATTAATTTATTTTTAAAAGTAAATTTTTATGCTTCGAACTAGTAAGTTAAGTTAGGTAATGCCTCGTGCTCGACTCCAGCAACGGTCTCGGGTAAGGGGTGTTATAGGTATTCGAGATAAATCAATGATAGGGGCGATTATTTGGGACATACAACAGTTGAAAAGGAGTTTTCATAGTATCCAGTTCAAACATATACCCAGATCTACTAATACCCTAGCACATAGTGTAGCCACGAATTGCTTAAAGAATGGAGGAGAGAGTTACCTGATTGGAAGTGTGTCAATGGTTGTCGATGATGGATTATGGGGGAGGAGAAAGAGGGAATTGGATTGACAGAAGAGGAAGAGGTAGGCTTTGGGGACAAGAATGAGCAGCAAATGGTTTTGATTTTGGAAGGCTGTTGGTTTTTGGAAATTGGTATCGACAAGTTTTGGGGGTTTGCATATTTTCTAAGGAGTTGGTGCCAGCTATTTTACAGATTGAAGGAATGTCTTGGGGCATTTCTTTTTATTTATTTATTTATTTGGGGGGTTTTTTTCAAGGGCTTCGTTTTTCTTTTGGATTTTGTTTTTCTGATTTTCTTTAGATTGAGTTTTGTGGGCTATCACTTTTATGTTTTTTCAATTATTTCTGTCTAATAAAATCCAATCCGTTTTCTTAAAAAAAAAAACTACATATGGAGTCCTTTAGTGAGATTGTCGCTTGCTTTAACAATAGAAGAGATTGTTAGTACCATCTTTAGGACCTCCTCAAACACCTTTAGGTTTTTTCCTATATCAAAAGCCATTTTGGCCATATAATCAACAATTTTATTGAACTCCCTAGAATATTGTATTGCATTCCCTGAAGTCGAATATTAGTTAAAAGTTGATGAATTCTTCAAATGAGGGCAAAGTTCAAAGCTATCGAGGAAGAATCTTGAATGGCCTTGATCGCCTTCAAATAATTTGTTTGAATCATCATTCCAACAAATTGCTTATCTTGGATAAGAGCCAATCTGTCAAGAATGCCCCACAATTCAACATAAAAAATTGAACATTCACTCGAGTGTCTGTTGTAATCCAAAATCCACTTGCCAATTTGATATCTCAGGACTTCTCCAACTACAGCAGTTCCAGAAGCTACCTGCACTGCACCATCAATACAAGAAATAAAATCAACCTATAGTACATATACATTAGATTCGATCCTTTCAAGCAAAAAGAAGTTTCAAATTTTAGGACAAGATTGATTTTAGTATTACTAAGTCTCTCATAGACATTATAATTAAATTGGAAAATCAAAATCTATTGCACAAACAAAGGCAAGCTTACCCCTATCTGAGATATCACTTTGCTCTTGTCATTCCAAAGTCGTGCTGCTTGCATGTTCACTACATCATATATAGACTTTTGCGCCATTTTATATTCCTCTTTTATCATTTTGTTTTCGTTTTTTTCGTATCTTATTTTAGTTGCATTTTATTATATCATATTCATATTGTTCTAAGGATTCAAAAATTAGTAAATTTACTAGGTGAAAGTTCAAATTTTTATATGAGTTGGTAATACAAAGTTTCATAATTTGATTGAAAAAAAAAAATCATATTTTAGATTTTTTAAAGACCAATTATGTTATAAGTATACAAGCACAATTCTTTTCTTTTTCTATTAATACTAAATTCAAATTATAGGCTAATTTTTTAAGGATAAATTATCTATTTAGTCACCTAAGTTTACCCACATTCCTATTTTGGTCACCCATTTCAATTTTTATTTTTAGTCACTGTTGTTAGATAAATTGTCAATTTTAGTTATTCCCGTTAGATAAGTTGTTAATTTTAATCACTTTACCATTAAAATGGGTTTGATCACCGAACAGAATGCTGACATGGCCGGGTATAATAACAAAATTAGCCCTCAATTTTTATCCATTTTATTAATTTAATCCTGATTTTGAAAAAGCAACAAATTTAAACCTAATATTTACACATTATACCAATTTGATCATAATTCTAAAAATTAAGAAAATATAAATTAAAATTAAAATTACATAAAAATTCTAAAAGTATTAAAATTTATATATATAAAATACTAAAAGAATATATAAAAAGCATATTTAAGATTTTTAAATTTTAATATATTTCACACATTCCATTCCCTGGAGTCCACGCATTTCCTTCTCATTTTTCTCAACCAACACCAATTTTTCTTCCTCGTTCTCTCAAATATTTTCTACGGTTATCATTTTGAGCTTATATAAGTTTGAATTTAATTTTTCATTGTAAAAAAGTATTAATTTCTTATATAAGTTTTCATTGTCAATTTGGATTATTTATTCGAATTAAAATAATAACAAGTTGGATTTCTAAACTTTTAGAATTTGAAAGGCAATTAAATAGATAATGCAGTTAATGAGAAAATTGAATTCAATTGCAAATCACTTAAAACAAATGCACACCAAGTATTTGTTAAAATGATTGACAATGATTCAATTTTCCCAATAAAATTAATATAATAACACTATCTTCTTTACCCTGCAATATAAAATCATCTCATCCCCTACCATATTTTCGCTATTATTTTTGTTTTTACTTCCCACATTTTCACTTTGATGGTTCCCTCCAGCCATGGCCTATGTCATCTTCTTCTGCTTTTCTTGCAATACTTTCGCATCTTTGCTCATTGAACACAATTTGCAAAACCACAAGTAAAAAAACAAAAATTCATAATTCAATTGTGAAAGTATTTGAAAGTTTTTAAGTTGATACAATACTTCGAACTACCCAAACTCATCCCAACCCTTAAATAGGAGGATAGATGTCTCAGTCGTGTGAGTCACACGGCCTAGCCACACGGTCGTGTGAACCCTATAGTTTGAAAAAAATTCTATCTTTTTCTATGAAATTATAAATGTTTCTAATTTAGTCCTGAATTGTTTCTAAAGTGATCCTACGGCCCGAGGGCTCGAATAAGGGACGTTATACATGTGTTTGAATGAATTACGCTATGATATATGAAATGTTAGGAATAAATGATTTGAGTTATGTATTTACGATAATGCACCGTAACCCTATTACGACGATAGATACAGGTTAGGGGTGTTACATTTAGTGGTATCAGAGCTACAATTTAATCAGTTTTTGGACTAAACGTAGCATGTGTAAAGTTTAGAAATACATGCCATTATAAAACCTGTGATAGTGTGATATCTCTCGACTCTGATGAGATCGTTTCATTTTTAAACAGAGATGTTTTCCAACCAAGCTAATTCCGTTAATGCTGGAAGCAATATTCTTGTGCATGAGTAAAAAGTTTCTTATGATAAGTCAAAACTTATAAAGGTATGAATAAAAGTTCATATTACTATGTTAAAGATAAATTCGAATGTTATGTGTATATATGTAAGTCAAATTTAGAGGCTTTACGATCTCCACCCCTTACCCTCAAAATCTTATATAGCAGAATATACAAGATTTATGTTGATTAAGTTTGCAAAAGAGAAGCTATAGAATTCAACAATTTAAGTAGTAATAATATGGTCAAATCCGAGAATTGGTTAACAAGTAAAGACAGTTCCAGAAGAGATATCAGATTTTTTTGAAGAATTATTCGGGGTACGCAATGTCGCTGTTAAAGAAGAGGTTATTCATGGGTAATCGACTTATTCAGGTATGATATCTACAGAATGGATTAATCAAAATTTCTTCTGAATTGATTTCTTTAGTGAACGGGATAATGTGGGATTATTGATAACTTTATTTGTCAGTGGGATTGTAACGCCCCGAATTTGGGCCTAGATGGAAATAGGTCTTGAGCGTGGGATCATAAAAACTTATGCGTGCAAGAAAATGACATAAATAAATGTTTGCTTCAGTGGTTAAGTGATTTAGGAAGAGTTGAGAGTGTTGGAGAAGTCCTGGGTTCAAACCTGGGCTTTAGCAAAATTTTTTATTTTTGCTCTCAAGTGAATCTTGGCCTTAGCTTGAAGGCTTTATAAATATTTTTTGTGCAATCATGACACAAAAAGAGCTTGTGGTCTAGTGGCAAGGTGGTGTGTTGTGTATTTGTGAGGTTTGAGGTTCAAGTCTTGGGTTATGTAATGTATTATTATTTTGCTGCTTGAGCCGTGACGGTGGTAGAATTAGAGTGGAATACTATTGAAGGAAGTTTGAACTGGTCATGGAGGGAGTTGAGGAGAAATCGGTGGAGTGATAAGGGGAGAGATTTGTGGAGAAAATTGAGGAGTTGAGGAGGGGATGAGTTGTGCCGATTTGGGACTCTAGCACTCAATGAATTTTGGCTAAGGGGAATACAAGTGCCGAATTGGTCATTCTAGGCATTCGGTATTGGAGTGTTTCTCTCTTGTACAGGTGAAAATTCTGGTCAATTTTTGTTTTTGGCATTTGGTACCGATTTTGGCAAATTACGAGTTGTTTCTGCTCATCTTCTCTATTCTTTTTTCTTCATTTTTGCTTTTGGCTGAATCTCTTCATTGTCTTTCTTCTTGTTGGCCGAACCTTTTTCTCCTTCTCTACTATTCTCTGCCAAAAATTTCTTTCCTTTTTCCCTCTCTATTTTGCTGCTTATTTTCTCATTTTTATTTTCCCAAACCCCAACATCTACCCTTTTTTCTTTAAGCCAAATCCTTGTGGCTAAATTCCACATCTAGTTTTTCTCATCTTTCTTTTCTTTTTCTCTTCACCCACTCGGTTTTTTAATCAACTTCCCCCCTCTTGTTTCATCTGATCATCATTTTTTGCTTTCTTGTTGGGGGCCAATCGTCAGGCTACTTCTCGCTATTCTACTCTCGCACGTTGGGTAAGTGTAGTAAAATAAATACTTTTCCTTTATCAAATCAATTTAAGTGCTTATCAATTATAGTTGGTGCCTAAGAATCTTGAGAAGGGACGATGGTTGGCGAATACCTGAGTAAGCGAACTGTTCTTCTTCGCTCGATCATAGTTGGGTGAGTGAGCAATCTTGACGAGTTAAGTGTAATTAACTGTGTAACTGTGTAATCGATTAATGAAGTTAATTGCCAAATATAGGTTTGGCATCCGTGGATTAACACGTCTTCACAATCAGGTGTGTAATCACACCCTCTCTCGACTGTATATCGGTAAAAGTCGAATAATCGGAAAAGATGGCACTGTGACTGTAAGAGGGTGCGGACGCTCATATGGTAAACTTAGACTACGTAACACGGTGTTAGACTGTAGAGGCCCCATGAACGTTTTCATGGGCTTAGGTCGTAATGGGCCAAAATTATTGAAATACTCTCAATGGTTAAATTACAAAAATACCCTCAATGGGTAAATTACCAAAATACCCTCGATGGGTAAATTATCGAAATACCTCCGAAAGGTAGAATGACCGTTATACCCCTAGGAGATAAGATGATTGTTATGGCCTTATGCTATGTATGACCGTATGCTTTATGATATTTATTTGACTGTTACTGAGTATGACATATTGCATCAACGTATAATTTATGACATGACATACCGCATGGGTTGGATTTCTATTATGGAGGAAGTACTGTTACGGGTGACTCTGCCATAATTACCACATATACTGTACTGGTAACTCTGCTGCAATATTGGTTAGTGCCGCAACTGGTGCTACATAAGGAGTGTAGGGATGGGTGGGTCGATTTAATCCCTACAAGAGTGCAGGGTTGGACAAGAGACGGAGTGTAGAGTTGGTATGGGTATTTATACATTGCATATACTGTTTCTGATATTGGGATGGGCTTAGGCCCAGATATATGTGATATGTGCCATTTGATTTCGGCTCAGGCCCAACCGAGGCTGATGAGGGCTAAGGCCATTTGCCACCGTTACCGTATTGGGCTAAGGCCCACACTGATACTGTTACCATTAAAGGCTCAGACCTAGACTGATCTGTTTCTTTAATAAGGGGATTACACATTGAGTTTTCATAAACTCACCCCGTTTTTAACCTTTCAGGTAAATCCCCAGCGTTAGACGGTTCGGAGCTGCGAGGGACTTGGGGAAGGCCACACAACTGCACAAGTTTTATTCTATTTTACTAATTTACTTAAGCAATTTGATTTTTATTCGGGTTTTAATAAGGCCTCTATAAGTTCTGGATTTTAAATTTGGGATTTGATGTGATTTATATCTACTAGAAGTATAACATGATTTTCTAAAATAAAAATTCTTTTCTAACACTACGTTTCCGCACCTCAATTTTTAAATATCACGTTTTCGTAAATCAGTTTCTTTTAAACTTAGCTTCCGCAACTGAAATGAAATTTTGGGAATAAATTTAATAAATTTTCTATGTACCACATTTTACATAAGTAAATAAACTAACATAACTGGGATTTTACTCAAGCTTATAATTAAGAAGGGTTTTCAATGAAACATGGTTTTTGAAAAACACTTCAATGTAACACGCCAGATTCGGGCCTAACTTCTAGTCCCGGTTTGGGGTGTTACAGGGATAGTGTTGAACCTGCAAAGGTATCTGAATGCAGCTATTATAGTCTTGTATCTTACATCGATCTCTTCTGGGTATTCTATATATTATTTTATCCTCAGATGTATATGAAACTGTTCATTTTCAGATGTGATTCTTATCATATATAAAGGTTGGCTAATCATAACATTAGACGGAAGTATTGTTAGTCTAGTTGATTTGGGATCGACATTGCTCTATCTTTCTTTGGCATTCTATTCTATTATGTTTTGTGGAAGATTCAATGATAAGACTCATATGATGTTATTTTATTTCTTCTACTGATTGATGCTCTGAAATATATATATGTAATTTATGTTATCTCCGTCACAACTGATTCCAGTGCGTATGAACACTATTCTTCATCTGGACTTTCTCTGGGTATCATTGATATCTTTATCATTCAAAATGTGTTGTATTCTCAGAAATTTAGTATAGCTCCACATCTTAGATTTCATTATTTCAGTTTTATTCTCATTTTTATGGTCTATTCTATCAAAAATGATCCATCTGTAAAGAATATTCATTGGTCGAAGATAATTGCATCTATTACAGTTATTATTCCTGACTCAATCATGGGAGCACGGTGATATAGATTTTAGATTTATAAAGGTTGTATTATTGAACAGGTTGTTACAAGAACTACATTCAGTTTCCCTCTTTTAATTCAAAGTACCCTATTGATGGTTGGGGTATTATTCTATCTATACAATTGAAACGTCGATCATGTTATGGCAATATGGGTTTAATTCATCTGATGGTTGTGGCTCCGATATGGTTCAAAGTTTCGACATTATTAATTGAAATAGTTTCATTATATATACCATTTTTAGCTTTCATGAAAGGGATATGTAACAGTAAAAGTGTAGACAATGGAAGATCGAGCTAAACTTGTATTATAGTTTAGGTAATATCAATTTATGTCAATGAGTTAAAATAGGATGTTATGTTTTGTTTGAGTTAATGCAGCTTGTAGAGGTCTTTGATTTGTATTCTGAGGAAATTGTGATAGACAGTATGGCTGGGTTATCTTAAGAACAAGAAGAAGGGATTATTCTGAAATGTTATTATTCGACAGATGAAATTGACATAGTTGTTTTAATCAGAGCAGGTTATTCATTTGAAAAGTTAATTAAATTATATGCATTTGAGTTTATCCTCAGGTCTGGGAATAAAATTTGTGCATTAACGGGTAAATTGAAGGACAGTCAGAATGATGGATTTATATTCTATAAGACATGATACAAAAATATATTTATTAGATTAGTTCTAATAGGGAAATTGTTATTATGGGCAAAAGTCGTCTCGATAGTTGAAGCTATTGTGGTTGTGTTAAACAATACTGCTTGACGCTTTCCATATAAGGGGAACAAATATAAGTTGAAAGTTATAGATGCAAACATGTCAGAAGCATTAGTCAGAATTCGATAATCTGGGTTTCTCGGTTATATTTCATCAGACGATCACTATGAATTTCTCGGTAGATATACTACTAATGATAAAGTGATGATAGGAGAACATCAGAGCTGCTTAGTTAAGTTCATATATAGTATCAAGTTTTATTTTGAGTTCTGATGAAAGTTCTGAATCGAGGTAAGTTATAAATGATTTATCTATAGATTACCATTAAGAAGATGACAGAAAGACTCAACTTGATTGCTTGTATCAGGTGAGAAATTTCGAGGACGAAATTTTCTTAAAGGGGGAGAGTTGTAATAACCCGTTTTTTAGTGGTGTTAGAAACAGTGATTTTAGGGCCACCAAATCCGAGTAAATTTGTAAATATTATTATTTAATATTTATGAGTTAAATGTGACTTTAAAAAGGTTTTTGATATAGTGATTTTATTTTATAAGCGATTTATTAAGTTCATGTGGTATGGCCCTAAGGTCAAGTGATTTTAAAAAATGAGGTATCGAGACCTTGTTTCTATAAATTGAGCCGTAAAGGTTTTTAAAAATATTTACAGAGTGTTATTAATGTGGTATTAAAGTTTCGTTGAAAAATTTTAACGTTTCGATAACTAATTAATTAAAAATGACTAAATTGTAAAGATGTAAAATTTAATCACTATTTGATTTGAGTGATTAAGTGGTTAATTGAATAAAGGAAAATGGACTTAAATGGTAATTAAACCATGGTCAAAGTTTCCAAGCAACGATGTTATGATTGAATCCACTAGCTCTTGGATTAATTATTCTTTTAGTCCTAATTAGTTTGGGATTAAATTGTAAATAAGTTTATTTAGTTATAATTTAATTAAATTGAAAGACCAATTGTGAAATTAAACCTTCCTTTGATGGTAATTATGCCTTATATTTATGTGATGGACAAATATGAACATGACTTTGGTGTGTTAATTATTTATTTAACCAATGGCAAAATAGTAATTTGATGAATAAAATAAAATAAAATAAAATAAAAACAAAAGCTATCATTATCTTTTAATTTTGGTCTTCTTCACCGAATGTTTAAGGAAAGGAAGCCATTTTTATACCTTCAATTTTTGGCAACTTTACAAGCTAAATTGATCAAGGTTGAGTGGAAAATCGAGGAGAATGGAAAATTTCCAAAATGCCAATGTACTTTGACATTTCTGCAATTTAGCCAGGTAAGTTCGTACAGTTAAAATTTAAAATTTGTATAAATTGATGATTGGTATTATATATATGTTCTATTGTTGGAATTGAATTATTGTTGAAAATATATTATTTAATTTAATACACAGTTTAGATTGAACGCGGGATTTGAGTACATTCTTGATTTGGTGTATGACGGGGGTTTGGAGTGGAGATGGTACTGGTAAAAGATATTGGTATTTTACCCAAGTAAACTAGGATTCAGCATTTGTTGCGAACTCTCGCATTTTACTTTCTCTTTGGTGTGATTCAGGTAGATCAGCTCATACGAGTTTTTGTTCAGCTCTTACGAGCTTCTTTTGGAGTGTTCGGGAGGACCAGTTCTTATGAGCTTCTGTTGACGATGTACTCTTACCCGTAAGTCATTCTTCGTATGAAAAATCTCGGTAAGGTAATTTGTTTCATGAATTTGAAAGTTTTGTTATTTATTGAATATTGACCTGAACATAAGTGAATCCATCAGTTAAGATTGTGGATAATGCTTAGGTTTGTGCTAAGATTTTGGTTGCATTATATCATGTTGAATATTAATGATATACATTGACATGGTAATTGGTTAAATGGAAATATGCTTATGGTCATGAAAAGGTGGTAAGATTCAAAAGGTGTAATTTCTTATAAAATGGTTTATCATGTGATTGACCTCAAATGAGTTATATACATAAATGCACTAACTTGTGTATTGATGATGGTAATTAGGCTTATGTCAAGCTTGAGATTATGATTGATGTATATGCTTATGACTGGTATTATACAAATGAAATGGTAAGTTCATAATTGAAATGTAATATGATGAAAAATGGATTGATGAGTTGAATAATGTACTTATATATGAGAAATTACGTATGTTATGGTTGAACTTACTGCTTTATGAATAAATATATTAATTAGTTAATTGATGTTGTTATTTAAGTTTATGTTTAGTAAATGGAATGGAAAGTAAGTAAAGGAAGTTATTCGTAGTTTTATGAAAAAGGTTAATGATGGTGTAAAATGTTTTATAAAATCTTATTATATTAGGAATGAATATATATATGATGTTGATAAACTTACTCATTTATGAGTTGATGGTTATGTAGTTGATAAATCTTGAGGCATTGGTATAGCTTTATATTTATCATATAAAGTTTATTATTGAATTGAAATATTATGTGTAAAGTTTGTACGAGCTTACTAAGCATTCATTGCTTATGTAGTTGTTTATCCCTTACTTTACAGATTATCGAAAGTTCGATCGGGTTGGAAGCTCGTCGGAGATATATCACACTATTCGGTGATTATATCGGTTGATTTTAATATCTTGGTTAAGGTTATAATGGCATGTACTATTGATATCTTGGTTAAGGTACTATTGATATCTTTTTGGTTATGGTTAATATGGTCAATTTGATGCATGTTTAGAAATAACCAAAGTTGGTATATATTGTATCAATCTCAATATGGCCAAGACGTGGTATGTTTTGGAAAACTCTTGAATAGATGTGCATGATGGAAATAAGGTATGCCTAATATGGTAAGGTTGGTATGTGTCAATTGTGTTATGTATTGGTATGAAAACAAATCAGTTGATAAATGGTATAAATGTGGTCAAATGGTGAGATTATTTTTGATATAGCATGGAAATAGTATTGAGGTTAATTAAGTAAGCTTGGTTAAGGTTTGAACAAATATGCTTATGTATATCTATATATATATATAAGTTTGATTTTTGATGATTGAGGTGCCTTCTGGCATACTGGTTGTATGGACATTTGGTATAGAGATTTGTCAGATTAGTCATTCTTTGCATAATTTGAGTATGTTTAAAAGCCTTGTATACATGTACAAATTTATTGTAGGTTTTGCATGAATGGGTGAGAAAAATAGCTTGGAAATGACCTATTTTTCGTCCACACGGGTAGAGACATGGGTGTGTCTCAGCTGCGTGTGACATATAGCCTGGTGACACGGCCGTGTGTCTCCTGTAGCTTTTAAAGGGTTACAAGTCAGGTTATTACACGGCCTAGCACACGGCCTGGCACATGGCCGTGTGACCCTTGCATTTTGAAAACTTTCATCTTTTCTCTAAAATTTCTATATATTTCCAATTTAGTCCCGATTTGTTTCTAATGTGTTTATAGGGCCTCGAGGGCTTGTATAAGGGACAATATGTATGTTATTGATTGACTTTGCTATGATTGATGTTGAGTTATTAAATGATTAAAATTTTTGATGGTTTTGAAACGTAAACTTTGGTAATACTCCGTAACCCTATTCTAGCGAAGGATACAGGTTGGGGGTGTTAGCCGTGTGGGACAAGTCAATAAGTTACACAGGTACGGGCATGGGCTAGGACACGACCATGTGTCCCTATTTCTAATGTTACACAGCCTGAAACACGGGATTATGTCTCAGCCGTGTGAGTCACACGGCTTGGCCACACGGTCATGTGAACCCTATAGTTTCAAGAAAATTCTATCTTTTTCTATGAAATTATAAATGTTTCTGATTTAGTCCCAAATTGTTTCTAATCTGATTCTAAGGCTTGAGGGCTCGAATAAGGGATGTTATGCATGTGTTTGAATGAATTATGTTATGATATATGAAATGTTAGAAATGAATGATTTGACTTATGTATTTACGGTAATGCTCTGTAACCCTATTACGTCGGGTTAGGGGTGTTACAATAGATGCGCTTCAGCACACTCTAACCTACGTCCTCCTACATTAAGACTCAATTAAGAGAGGTTAACGCTTATTTTTTATAATTTTTGAGTATTTTTGTAACAGCTTAAATCTTCAATGGTAACGGAAATGGTGATTTGAAGTTACCAATTCTGATGAGCAAGCTCGTAAATTTTATTATTTAGTATTTATGAGTTAAATGTGATTTTAGAAAGATTTGTAAAATAGTGATTTGAGTTTAGATGGAATTATTAGATTAATTGGTTTTGAAAATGGGGTATCGAGACCTCAATTTTATAAACCAAGCCGTAAATATTTTTATAAATATTTACAGAGTTCACTAAGGTAATATTAAAGTTTCGTTAGAAAATTTTATCGTTTCGATAGTTAATTAATTAAAAAGGACTAAATTAAAAAAGGTGCAAAACTTGCTAAAGTGATTAAATAGCATAAATGGTGAATTAGGGAGAAATAAAAGGGCAGTTAGACACCCAAGGAATGACTGAGGCAGCATAAGTAGAAAAAAATATTGGAATTAGGTGATTTAAGGGCAAAATTATAAATTTTGTGAAATCAAGCTTAAATAAAAAGAAATCTAAAGATTTCTAGGCAATTCTTCTTCAATTCTCAGCCAAAAATAGCCATTAGAGAGCTTTTTAAGCTGGTTTTTATATTTTTACTTCATGTAAGTTTAATTCTTTCTTTTCTCTTGAATTTTTTCTGTTTTTGAGACTTTTACAATTAGGTCCAACTATCTATTTCATTAGTTTTTATATTGTGCGTAATTTTGAAAGTTACCATTGATGAGTGCTTGATGTTTATACTGAGTTAACATGGATTTGAAGCTTTAATTTTGTTATATGATGATTTTATCAAGAAATTTCAATAGAAATTGATTTTAGTACCTAGTTGTGAAGAAGATTAAATCTTAGGGCTTGACATTAAATTCTATTTACGAAAGGCTGTGTAATAGCTTGTAATATTTAGATAAAGTGTTAATTGAGAAAAATTAGCTCATTTGATGAGTTAATTGGTAAGAGACTAAATTGCAAAAATTGTAAAAGTTGGGGTAATTGTGTAATTTCAAAATTTGAAGGGTGTAAATTGTAAAGTGGACTGAAATTGAAATATATGCTAATGAATGAAAAATTTTACATTCTAGATCAAGAGCTCGTAGATCAACGAGAAAAAAGGGAAATTAGTCGAATAGTCTCTGAACTATTACCAATTCTACAATCTAACACAGGTAAGTTCATATGGTTAAACTTTCATCATTATTTGTTAATTTAGGAATGGTATAATATATTTATTCATATTTTATTGTTGAAATTAAGATTATTGTAAAAGTATGAAAATTGAATTGAATGTTTAAAACGAGTAGAACGCAGGATTGAGTACGATCGATCGTTCCGTGGCAAAGAATGAATTGACGAATAAGACCATGTTGGACCATGGCAATGTTTAAATGTAAGACCATAGCTGAGCTATGACATTCTGATGATAAGACCATAACTGAGTTATAGCACTACAAATGTAAGACCATAGTAGAGCCATGGCAATGCATGTGTAAGACCATAGTTGGACTATGGCACAAAAAGAACGATGTACTCATATTTGTAAGTCGTTCTTTGATTCAGTAAGAAATGGTAAGAGACTTATGTGATTGCATTGAAAGATTTATAGACTATTATTGATATTAATCTGAAGGAAGTGTGTTTATTGATTATATTGTATTTGACAGGGAAAAATGTATGATTTATTTACAATTTAATTTATTATATTATATTAAGTTCGGTAAGATCAATGTTTAACCTATTGAAGTTACTAAGCTTCATTAAGCTTACTCGTGTTGTTTAATATTCTTATAGATTAACATGTAGTCGGAAGATTGGATCAACACATCAAGCTACACTATCCAGTTTAATCCGGTAGTTTGTGAAATGTAAATTTTGGTTTATATGACATGTATAGGGTTGAACTGGTAATGATATAATTTGAAATGTGGTTGTGAATGATATATATATTGTATGTATGTTTATGTAATTAGTAGTAGACTTTGATAAATCAATGAAATGAGTTAAATAGGTAGGTATAAGTAAATGAAATATTTGTGATGTTATGTCATGTTGAGAACATGTTTTAGTTTGTATTGATTGCTTGGTTGGGATATATTGGTGTATGTGAATGATGAGTGCAAGTTAATGTCAAAATGGGTGAGAAAAGTGGTCTTAAAATGACCTATTTTCGTCCACACAGGTAGAGACACGGGCGTGTGCCTCAACCGTGTGTGACACACGGCCTGACACATGGGCGTATAGTTTGGCTGTGTGTCCGCTGCTTCTAAGAAAATTTTTGAGATTTTGGGAAAAATTCCTTGAGTACCCGGTTTAATCCTGATTCACTTCTAAGGTGAATATTGGGCCTTGATGGTCCATCTAAGGGACAATATGTGTGTTATATGATTGATTCTTAGTATGTGTAATAAAGGTTGGGAAATGTATGTATTTAATTCGTAAAGTTCGGTAATGTTCCGTAACCCTATTTCGGTGAGGGTTAAGGGTTAGGGGTATTACAATTTTATATATTTTAATAATTATTTTTATTTTTTGTGTATTTTAATTTTTTATGTATTTTAATTTATTTTTAAAAAAATTTTAAAGTCATGACCAAATTGGTATAATGTGTAAATAATAAGCGATAATAAAATTGGTAAACATTGAGAGCTAATTTTGTAATTATACCAGACCACGTTAGCATTTCATTTGGTGATCAAACTCATTTTAACCGTAGAATTATTAAAATTGGCAACTTATCTAACGATAGTGACTGAAATTTATAACTTATCTGGCAGGAATGAAAAAAATAACAAAATTTTAAAATGGATGAGTAAAATAGGAACGTAGATAAATCCAAATAACAAAATAAGTAGTTTACTATTTTTTTTTATATGGGTCAGAAACTTTGGATAGAAATTTTTACGTTTTCATTAAAAAAACTTTATTAGTTAATAGAACATATTTCAATCTAATTTTAGATTTTATAAATATTTAAATAATGATCATGTAAAATTTTAATTTATATTCAAAACATTCAATATTTAAATGTTAAAGTAAACATAACTAGAAAGAAATTTTTGGATTTATTCAAGACTTCAGTTGTAACAGCTTGATTTTTCAATGATGTCAAAAACTGTGATTCGAGGCCACCAAATTCGGTAAGTAAGTTCGTAAATATTATTATTTAATATTTATGAGTCAAATATGATTTTAAAAGGTTTTTGAATTAGTAATTTGTGTTATATAATGATTTATTAGGTCAATTGGTTTCAGAAAGTGAGATATCGGGACCTCGTTTCTATAAACCAAGCTGTAAATATTTTTATAAATATTTACAGAGTGTCATTAAGGTAGTTTTAATGTTTCGTTAGAAAATTTTAACGCTTTTGATAGTTAATTAATTAAAAAGGACTAAATTGAAAATAGTGTAAAATTGCCAATTATAATAATTAAGCAATTAAATGGCTTGATTAATAAAAGAGGAAGGACTTAAGTAATAAATATACCTAAAATAAAAAGATGAGGCGGCATAAGAGAAAAAAGTAATAAAACAAAGCCATTCAATGGTAAAATTGTAATTTTGGTGAAATTTAAAATAAAACAAAGTGAATTTAAAGTTTTTTAGACATTTCTTCTTCAAATTTTGGGCCAAAAAAGTCATAGGAGAGAGAGCTTAAGCTGGTTTTTAATTTTTGCTTCATGCGAGTTCAATTCTTACTCGTTTCTTGTAATTTTTATATTTTTAAAATTGTTACAATTAGGTCCAACTAAGCCATACCTTTGTTTTTTATTTTAGTAAAAATTTTGGAAGTTGCCATTGATAAATATTAGATTTTTTTTTGATGAATGACATGAATTTAGAGTTTTGATTATGTTGTATGATGATTTTATAAAGTGATTTTGTTAAGTATTGATTTTTGGATTAAATTGTGAAAAGGTTAAAAATATTAGGTTTGATAGTGAATTTTGGGTTTATTAGGGCTGTATGAAGGCCTAGAATATTTGGATAGATTATTGATTGAGAAAATTAGTTAATTTGATAGATTAACTTATTAAAGGATTAAATTACAAAATTGTAAAAGTTTGGGGTAATTGTATAAATTCAACAAATAAAAGGGTATTAATTGTGAAATAAATTGGAAATGAAATATATGCTAATAAATGAATAATTTTATATTTGATTAAGATCTCGTAGATACTCGTGAAAAAGGAAAAATAGCGAAATAGTCCCTGAACTTCTACAATTATTACAATTCAATCCAGGTAAGTTCGTACGGTTAAAAATTTAAAATTTGTATAAATTGATGAATGGTATTATTTATTTATTCTATTGCTGGAAATGAATTATTGTTGGAAGTATAATATTGAATTGGATTTCACTTTGAATGAAACGCGAGATTTGAGTACATTCGTAATTTGATTTATGATGGTATTCGAAGGAGACAACGACATTTTTGCCAAGTAAATCAGGGTTCAGCATTTGTTGCGAACTCTTGTGTTTTACTTTCTGTTTGGCGTAATTGGGTGAATTAGCTCTTATGAGCTTCTGTTAAGCTCTCACAAGCTTCTGTATGCATATTCAGATGGACCAGCTCTTATGAGATTTTGTTTACGATGTACTCTTATCTATAAGTCCTTCTTCAAATAGAAAAATTTCGGTAAGGTGATTTATTTAATGAAATTGAAAGACATGTTATTTATTTTGTATTGATTTGAATACAAATAAATTTATCAACTGAAGTTATAAATGAGAGGAAGTTGGCATGAATAATTTTATTTATTTGACTTGTTCTAGTAGGTTCGGTAAGATTTTTATTTAACCCGTCGAACTTACTAATCTTCATTAAGCTTTTATGTGTTGTTTAATGTCTTTGTCGATTTTCAAAAAGTTGGATGATTGGATTAACACTCAAGTCACACTATCCAGATTAACTCGGTAGTTTTTGAAACATTCAATACAGTTTATATGGCATGTATAAGCTTTGTACGGACTTAGTCAAAATTTGCATATGTAAATATTATGAATAATATGTTGTTTATATAATCAACCTACATATTGGTAAGAGATTAAGGTATAATTGTGATGTTAGTATAAATGATATATGTATATATGTATTTGAAATATAGTGAACTTTGGTAACTTGGTTAGGTAAATTAATTAGGTAAGTTTAGATATTGGTGGACATATTTTCAAGTTGTCATTAGAGGTACCTATGGGTATATTGGTTGTATGTGATAATAATACGTGTTTATGACTTGATTTTAGCTTGTGCTGAACACCTTGTCATGGCTTGTTGATGTGTAAATTGTTGAGGCTAGGTTGGTATCAATTTGGGTGAGAAATGTGGCCTTGAAAATGACCTATTTTTGTCCACACGGGTAGAGACACGAGCGTGTATCTCAATCGTGTGTCCCCTGTATCTTCTTAAAAATGCAAGTCAGTATGCTTACATGGCCTAGCACACAGGTGTGTGACTTGGCCGTGTGACTCAAGTCAAAGAGTTACACGAGCATGGACACGGGCTGAGACACGGGCGTGTGTCCCTATAATTTGAATGTCCACACGGCTTGGCCACACGGCCATGTGACCCCTGCAGCTTTGAAAAATTCTAATGTTTTCTGAAAAAAATTTTGAGTACTCAATTTAGTCCCGGCTTGTTTCTAACACGTATTTTGAGCCCCAAGGGCTCGTAAGGGACAATATGTTTGATTTCAATTGGTTTCTGACATGAATGTTATATTATATAAAATATCTGTTTATTGATATGTAAACTCTGGAAATGCTCCATAACCCTGTTCCGACGATGGATACGGGTTAGGGGTGTTACATCAATGTCCACATAATTTCTTGTTAGACTGGATGTATTTTCTTGGTGGGTTCTTCGTATATGTACTGATTAACTTGTGAGGCATAACCACGTTTAAACTTAATAAAAAAAAGTAAGAGTCTTCTAAGATTAGGGGATGGTTACTATATATATTTTTGGGTAATAAAAGAACGAAATCAATTACAAATTAACAGAAGTAACATTTGAAGTTGAAGATAAAAACTTTATATCTAAACGAATATGATCTGCAACTTTAGCTAGGGGGACTTAATACTCGTGGATCATATGGGAAATCCTTCATTAAGCTTGCCAGTATGTAAGGTGCAAAATTTGCATTTCTTTGAATTTGTTTGACGACTACACGCCAGTCAGGCTTACAGAGTTTTTGAATTGTTGAGACCAAATCTCTATTCGTATGTTTCTTAAGACCACTAAAGATATCTTTGTCAGCTGTATTACAATCAGTCTCTACTATAACATTTTTGCATTTGGCGCTCCATGCAAATTATAACCCATCATAAATGACCAAAACTCATCTTGTTCAATACTACATCTACCAATATTCCTCCCAAAATCCCCATAACCATTTGCATGAATTGCAAAGTCCATAATTACCTACAAGGGTTCCTCATGAGTTGATTTGGTGAAATCAAGTTGATTTAATTAATGTAAAGACTGAAAAGATATGGTGGATACTTAATCCATTTTTGATGATGTCCAAATTATCCATGTGTCAAATGTTGTGTCCTCTACAAACCATTTAACACCCTTTGTACTATCAACCACGTTATCTATAAAGGTGAAAAAAAAGTTTAAATTTCGTAAAAATAGACTTAATTAAAAGATGTAGTTTCGATGAGTATACAAAGTCCAAAGTTCAGCCTAGCCTGATGCGTATTAATTAAGCAGACATCCATGTCCCAAGGCATTGTATTTGAACATTCTTTCATTAATAATCATGTATTTGCTGGTATATATATTTATATATATATATATGTATATGTTAATTATGCATTTTTAAGGTGGAATTGGAGATTAAATGTGAAAGCAATAGGAGGTGGAAAGATCCCCGAACAAAGATTTGTTTAGCTTCCTAGTCGTATAGCAAACATCATATTTATTATTAGAGAAATATATAGGAAAGTAAGGTCCTCAACTTTTTGGCTTTATTGTGTTAGCAAATTTATCTTACCCAATAAATTTCCCCACTTTTTGCTCTCTCCCCTTGCTCTTGCTCATGCTTATGCGTTTAACTTTAAACCTTTCTCTCAGTTCTCTTCACTCAATTCCAAAGATACTCAAAACTTCACAACAATCATGGAGTTTAGGCAAAACCAAGGTGGAGAAGGCGGCCGGGCAGAAGCAGATAGAGTCATAAAAGAGGATGTTCAAAAAGGGGCATATCGGTTTCAAGAGAAGAAAGGGAGCGTGTTTCCAGTGAAGAAAAAGCTTGTCAAGACAACGATGGCCGAGTGGATAGCTAATTCTTTATCCAGTAAAAATGGTGGATCCTCCAACAGGACTGTTACTAACACTACTCCATCAAAGCCCTCCAAAAGCAACAAGATCACTACTTTGAAAATATCCCCAGACCCTTGATTCTTCAATGCAATATTCATCACTAATATATAAGGTAGTTTTGGTTCATAAAAGGTATGGTTATGTTTTAAGTCACTTGGGAAATTTTGAACTTGTTTTTATCGTTTGCACCAAGTCCTTGTGTTGTATAGTAGTTTGTTTTTAATTAAATAATCTGGTTTCTGATTTCATCTGTCTTTAGTGAAGTATGTTGTACGATGTCGCTGTCACTGTCACCTTAATGCCAACTGCAGTGCTGTTGATTTTTTATTCATATATTACAGTTAAATACTTAAAAGTATAAAATCTCAATTGTATCCTTCCACTTGAGGAGAAGAATCGCAGAGTTGAGTTTAATTTTGAAGTTGATTTGATTATTTTGTACGAACCATGAATCCAACTTGTAAGTGTTGTGTTTAATAATTCATATTTATGTGAAAAAAAAACCATAAAGTAAGACGAATTTAATAAGATGATGAAAGTATTTTAGATTTAATTGAACAAGAGTGTCAATAGAAGGTGGGGTTGGAGGAATGAAATTAAAAGTAATATGAAAAGCTGACCTTGAGGATCTTTGGAAGATATGAGATATAACGACAATTATAGAAGACTTGAGGAATGATGTTTATGTCCCTAATTTAAAGAAATTAAAAAAGGGACTAACTTAAGTTTATAATGTTAATTTAGAGAGTTATTTTAAAATATTTGTGTGTTGGAATTTGGAAGCTTCTCTTCTCTTGCCACCAATTTAATGTATAAAATTCCTTTTTTCTCAAAAAAATTAAAGTAAATGAAGGAGAGGGAACAGGATACGTAGCATTTATTTGAGGAATAAGATAACGAAATCTTTGTGGGGCAGAAAGGACCACAACACTGCACATACAAATTAATAAGCCTTCCTACGTATGACAGCTCCGAAGAAATTGATGTTAATCTTGGGTTCAGTCAGAGATTGTGGGGGGATATGTGGCTGTGGCTGTGGCTGTTCACAACTCTTTCTTTCAATCTGCTCATAATAACTCCTCATTTTTAAACTCCAAAATCAAATAAATTATAACCAATACTTTTAACAACTCCAGTTTATGGCTTGCCGGATTCTCCTTTCCTCAAACATCAATAATTGCCCTTCACCTCCATGCTTCTGTTCTATCAATTTACAGACAAATATGTACACGTAACAATATGCCTCATAATACTTGGTGGATTCAATAAAATAACAGTTAAAAAGTTGAGTCGTTTTAAGAATAATTAGGGAAAATAGTTCAAATCCTAAAAATTGGGTTAGTAAAATCGAATTAGTAAATTGAGGGTTAGTAAACCGGAAATTGAAATTAAGTTAGATTGTTAAAATAAATAGGAATAAATAAAATAAAATATTAAAATAATTAGAATTTAAAAATTAGGTTAAGAAATTAAAATTAGGTGTCCAAGAATTAATTTGCTTAGAACAGACTTTAAAAACGAGATCAAATTTGAAAATAATTTAGAAAATGAGTTTTAATTGAAAACAAGGACTAATTTGAAAAGGGAATAAATTTGAGGTGGTTAAAAGGGCAATTGTAACATCCGCGTTTTAACTCGGGGTTAGGTACAGTGATGGATCGGGTCAAGAATTAGTATAAATTTTTTTGAAATATAATAAATAGGAATTTTGAGTATTAAATTGGGAAGTATATAGATCTAATAAGAAAATTTTAAAAAAAAAATACTCTTTAGATAGAAAATTTTAAAATAGATACATTGATTTAATTGAAAGAATAAAGAAATTGTTGTGGCCAAAGTAGGAAAAATATTAAGTTAGGAGATATATAATAGTACAGGAAAGGAATGAAGGATTTAAAAGAAATTTAACCAAAGTGTTGTATGATTCATACTAGGAAATATGAAAGATGAGAAGGACAAAGTGGTAATTAGCTAAGTGGATATTTATTAGGTGTAATGATAATGGGTAAAAGTAAAAAAGATGGTTAGTGTCGAAACCGTTTTTTGAATTCGACTTTTTATTTAAAAAAATAAAAATGGGAGTTGCCACCAATCCTTTTTTATGAGGTGTGATCGGATCACCTCGTAATTTGACTATTTTCATAAAAGGTTTGATTTACTAAAAAAATGATTTTTTATCTACAAATTTCAGAAAATGAGTTTGGAAGTCGGTTACGCACGAGGAAGGATTAACACCCTCGTGACGCCGAAAATTGATACCTAATTAATTACTTGATGTCTTAATGTTAAAAATTGAAAATTTGAAGAGACTTTAAAATGTGATCCCTTTGTATTAAGATATTTTAATAGAAAAGGCTTTATTCTGAATTAATCGAGAAGAAGGATCATGCCCCATGAGTTAGGACACGAAGCCTTTAGTCTTCGAAAACCTGAATAATCATCGCTTTAATCATTACTTAAATCTTGTTTTTATATTTTGAAGTGAATATTCAATTACTTCGGTTTTAGAAAGAAGCCATATTCCGTAAGTTAGGAACACAACTTTTCTAATTCCAAAAAAAATGAACATTGTCTCGGTTTAAAATTTTTCCTTTTTATACATCGTGTAAAAACAAACATGACGCTTATAGAGACGAACATTTTAACTTATTCAGCATAATATACAAATGAATAAATGCTTAAACCTAATGTATGATATAACGATAATCATGTAATTTAAAATGGCTAAATGGGTAAGATGGTTAACAATGGCTGAATAAAGGAATACTATAATACTAATAATATAATAATAATAAGATTAATAATCACGTCATAGTAAAAAATAAAATAAATAAGGTAGCCTAAAAAAATGAAAGATGCTTAATGACGAATGTAAATATAAATAATGAAGGAATAATAGAAAAATGATATAATAGCAAAAAATAAGATGAAAATAAAATAATAGCAATAATAATAATAAATGATCGAAAAATATAAAAAATAAAATGATAACAACTTTATTTTTAAACATGTAAAAATAAAATAAAAATAAATAAGTAATAAATGAATAAATAAATAAATAAATAAAATTTTGTAAAAGGTTGAAGATAAATGAATAAAATACTAAATTAAAATGGATGACAAAATTTAGAGATTAAATTATGAAGCATCCCAAAATGAGGGATTAAGTTAGAAATAAAATATAAAATGCAAGGAGTTAGAATGAAATTACCCCCATAAGTGCACCTATGTCATATCTGACGTCATTGTCAGTGACTAAAGGGGACTAAATTGAAAACACGATGAAACTTAATGTATAATTTAAAAAGAAGCAGAATGTAAATGACTGAATTGAAACGAAACAAGAAGCATAGGGACGCCACGAATAATTTCCCAAATTTTAATACACGTGTCACCCTTTAAAGGGTATACGATAGTCGAGGGATTGAATTGCATAAAAAATAAAACAAAAGGGCGAAATTAAAAAACAAAAATAAGCAGTAGGACGAAATTGAAAGTTAGCAAAAAAGTGGAAGGATTGAAGCAGCAATTTGACCCTCTTTCAAGAAAACACGCGGATCCTACCCACTTTCGGGTCGGGTCTCGGGTTTGAGTCAAAACGAAAATCGGCCTAAAACAGTGTCGTTTTACCACCTATTTAAGCCAATAAACTTCCAAAAAAAAGTATTTTTGCCTAGAAGTAAAAAAAAACTGAAAGTCCCCCTTTTTTCTCTCAACTTCCCCGGTCCAAGTCATCAGCATCGTCGTGGACCGCTGCGGCCACCGGTGGTCGGCAACGGCGACCGCCGTCCCCGGTGGCCAAAATTCACGAAAAAAGGACGACTTTGGCTGCTTTACTTCCCTCAACCCTGACTTGAGACCAAAACGCCCAAAAAGCCCACCAAAATTCAAAAAAAATTAAGGGTACCTTTCGGTTCCGTCTTCTTCCGTCGCGACCAGTCGGCGAACCCCCAAGGATCCTTTGGTGTTTCAAGACGGAGGGAGGAGGTGTCGACCCGTTCAATACTGAGAACCACTTGAAATCCAACCAACAATAAAGTGAGTTGTGAACTCAGTGAATAAAGAAGTTTGTTCACATAAACACATTTACCAAACTGTGTCCGCATTCAAATATTCGATCTGATAACAGAAACATTTCTAGTTCAGATCCAAGGCAGATTAATTTCAAATGCAGAAACAATTTCAGTTTCATAAACAGAACAGATCAGAGTTAGATGCAAATATTCCTAACCTCCATCCGCTACACACCATCTTCAGCCATCCCAACACACCGTTAAGGGTGTTCAATGCCCAACCAACCCTATACACCATAAAATGTTTGTCTGACACGTTTATAGAAATGTAGCTTAGCTACTAAATCGTAATGCAACGAAACGTCGGGATTAGAATTATACATATGGTGGCTTAGCCACTAATTTAGAACAAATCACTTCCTTCTTCATAATATCCTAACCATGCATGTGTAGAGAACCAATATCCGCAATATGTATTCAGTTCTTCTAAATTGTTTTACAAGTAGATAGCACAGTTCAATATCAGACTAAATATCACAGTGCACATGCAGGTTTTCAGACCCTTTTATATACGAGAATTCTCATTCAATCAAATTCAGACCATTCATATCATGGGGATGTCAATATCAGTCTTAAGTAACATTTACGGCCTCTAAAAGGGTTTTTGGACCCTTCTATATACACCACACGGCTTGGACACATGCCCGTGTCCTTGTACGTGTGGTTCACACGGCCTAGGCACATGTCTATGTCCTTGCACGTATGGTTTTAAAGCATAAATCGAAGAGTTACACGGCTTAGACAAACTATCGTGTCCTTTCCTGTATGACTCACACGGCCTAGGCACATGCCTATGTGCTCGCTCGTGTTGTCTTAAGTCACAAACAGTGAGTTACACGGCCTAGACACACACCCGTTCCCCTTGCCCGTGTGAACCCTGCACTAATATTGTAGCACATGGCCCGGACACATGCCCGTGTGCCTAGCCGTGTGGCGTCAACAGCCACCATTTCTGGCGACCGAAACTTGCAAAAATTAAGGTTTTTAGTACGCACCTGAAGAAATTTCGGAGTAACAACAATGCAAAAGATCCTCGAAGCCTAAAACAATCATTCAGTTACACAATTCAACCATTTAATCAACAAAATTTCCCGATTAAGAACATAATGCCTGTCGAAACCATTTTTTGAAAACAAAAAATAAGTTATCGACTTTAAAAACAAAAATTGGAATCGCCACCGATCCTTTATTAAGGTGTGATCGGCTCACCATAAAAATAATTCTGGTCTGCAAAATTTGAGAAAACAGGTTCGGAGCCGATTACGCATACGAGGAAAGGTTAGCACCCTCGTAACGCCCAAAAATCGGTACCAAATTTGATTATTTTATGTCTTGATGTCGAAAATTTGAAAAGAGTTTAAATAAAAAATTTTAACTCGAGGATGAATTAAAAAGATAAACATTCCTATTTCAAAGAAATAAAATATCACACCCAGTTAGTTAGGGCACAATATCTTTAAATCTTTAAAATTAAGTTTGTCTTTTGATTTTAAAACTCACACAATTAAATCTAAAAGGGTATTCGATTATTTAGATCAAATAAAGAAAAATCCAAACCCAGTAAATTAGGGCACAATTTCTCAGAATTTCAAATACCGAATAGCACCTTTCGTTTTAGAAATTCTTATTTCGAGATGACGAAATGTCACGACCAATAAGTTAGGACCCGACATTTTTGATTCCCGAGAATAAGCTTTTATTTGAAAATTGTGAATTTATTGTAAAATAAATACTTAGCTTTCTAAATTCATCGAAAAATGATCACGATCCAGTAAGTTAGGACACGATCTTTCTCGAGAATCATGATTGCCAAATATTTAAATTTTTAAAAAAATGATTTTAATACTTTGATGTAACCAATATATATATTTTCTTTAAAAACATGATAAAATGCTCGTGCATATATACGTATACAAAAATCACGAAAATGAATCAATAATAAAATATACATGCATTTTAAAAATAATAAACATAAAATGTATAAACATAATATATTAGCAAATTATGAAAATATGAAAATATATATATATATATATATATATATATATATATAATGCGAAAAATATTTTTATTATAACTTTGAATAGTGTATAAATATGTACATTATAAAAGAAATATATATATAGAATTAAAAAGGAAAAATGAAAATGATATAAAATTCATAAAACATATGTATATGTACGAATGCATATAAAACTAAGAAAAATATAGTAATAATAAAATATACAAGACACGTTTTATATTTTAAAACCATTTAAGATATGTACATATATATATTAACATACATATGCGTATATATATATATATATATATATATATATATATATATATATATATATATACATATATAAGTATAATAATATTAATATGTAATATAATAATAAATAATACTAATAATAATACAGTAATAATAACAATAATAATAATTAATATAATAAACTTAATGATATAAAAGAAATTAAAAAAAAACAACAGATTAATGACTAACTTGAAAACAAACGAAATTTTAAAGCCAAATTTAAAAATAGAAAACACAAAAAGGGACCGAATTAAAATACGCACAACAGGAGGAGGACCGAAAGTGAAAATTATCCAAATCGCCCAAGCATTGCGCAGCAACATGGATTGAATTAAAACAGTTTCAATATTTCCTGGAAAAACTTGAAAACAAAAAAAACATGGTTTTTGAAATGATTGAAAAAGTGAAAAGGATTAAAAGCATAAATAGCCCATTAATGCAAGGCTACTTCTAACCCTAATCCCATTCTAATCCATTATCAATCATAACAGCCGCAAAAGAAGGCAAAAGAGAGGAAAATAAAAACTGCTCAATCCTCTCTTTTATTTCTCACGTCGGTATTCTCCTCCCTTTTCAACTCCGACTGAAGCGCAACAAGGGCACCGACGACGCGCCACCGCTGGTAAGAGCCTCCTCTATTTCTTCTTTTTCCGTTTCTTTAGTTTATTTTTTTACAAAAAAAAACAACAGAAAAATGAAAACAAAAAACAGTAAAAAGGAAAAAAAATGGAGAAATCACCTTCAAAATTTGCTTTTTTCTTTCTTTCTTTAATTTCAGTATAAAAATTTGCTAAAAACCCCGTTACAGCAATCTTTTTCTTCTTTTTTTCTCTCCCCCTTCTTTTTTTGTTGTCCCTCCTCTTAGTACTGTTCCTAGTTTATTTGCTGCCACTATGTGAAAAACAAAACTGCCAATTGTGCTGATCGTGACCTCTTTCAGAAACACTAGAGGAGACGTGTATAACATGTGAGGCTACTGAACGCGAGAGAAGCGACGTGGGGCGACATTCGCCGAGGCATGCGAGGGAGTCGTGCGGCGCGTCCTAAGGTTTCTGCCTCACTTGCCGAAAACATCTTGTGGGCCAACTGGGCCAATTTCTACTGTTTGGGCTAAGCTATAGGGCCGATTGGGTTATTTGTAAAAATGGACTGTTTATTGTATTTGTTATTTTAAGGTTTATACATTTGGGCCCGGGCTAAAATGGCCTATTACAGCTGCCCCTCTTTGCTCGTTGTCGTGTAACGGGAACAGAGCAAAGACTTTAAGATGGCCAATTTTGCCCAGGCATACTGGACCTTAGCGCTCTTCAAGTAGCCTCATTCCAACCTACTGCGTCTGTAAAGGTATAAGAATCGGTGCTTCAATCCACTCCACTGCAACATCAAGGAGATAGGACTTGTACCTTGTAGCTTCTCAAAAGAACAAAACTTGTAATCTCTAGTCTGCTCCACCGTAATTTCAGGGAGATAAGACTCGTAGCTTCAACTTATTCTGCTGCAACTTCAAAGATGAGTCTGATACTATCTGCTTTACTGCAATTTCAGAAAGGTAAGATCCGTGGTGTTAATCTGCTCCACTGCATCTTCAGGGGGATAGGATTATCTTATTCAATTTATCCAATTACAATGTCGAGGAAACAAGATCCGCCATCGTAGCTTCAACCTGTTCAACTGCACCGCTAAGGAAATAAGATCCGCCGTTGTGGCTTCAATCTTTTTAATTGTGCTGTCGGGGAAATCAGATCCGTCGTTGTGACTTCAATCATGCTCCACTGCATCGCCAGGGAAGTAAGATATGCCATTGTGGCTTCAATCTTTTTAATTGCGCTGTTGGGGAAACCAGATCCGTCGTTGTGAATTCAATCTGCTCCGCTGCACCGCTAGGAAAGTAAGATCCGCCGTTGTGGCTTTAATCTTTTTAATTGCGCTGTCGGGGAAACTAGATCCGCCGTTGTGACTTCAATCTGCTCCACTGCACCGCCAGGGAAGTAAGATCTGCCGTTGTGGCTTCAATCCTTTTAATTACGCTGTCGGGGAAACTAGATCCGTTGTCGTGACTTCAATCTGCTCCACTACACCGCCAGAGAAGTAAGATCTACCGTTGTGGCTTCAATCTTTTAAATTACGCTATCGGGGAAACCAGATCCGTTGTTGTGACTTCAATCTGCTCCACTACACCGCCAGAGAAGTAAGATCTGCCGTTGTGGCTTCAATCTTTTAAATTACGCTGTTGGGGAAACCAGATCCGCCGTTGTGACTTCAATCTGCTCCACTGCACCGCCACGGAAGTAAGATCTGCCGTTGTGGCTTCAATCCTTTTAAATTGTGCTGTCGAGGAAACCAGATCTGCCGTTGTGACTTCAATCTGCTCCACTACACCGCCAGGGAAGTAAAATCCGCCGTTGTGGCTTCAATCTTTTTAATTGCGCTGTCGAGGAAACCAGATCCGCCGTTGTGACTTCAATCTGCTCCACTGCACCGCCAGGGAAGTAAGATCCGTCGTTGTGGCTTCAATCTTTTTAATTGCGCTGTCGGAGAAACCAGATCCGCCGTTGTGACTTCAATCTGCTCCGCTGCACCACCAGGGAAGCATGATCCGCCGTTGTGGCTTCAATCTTTTTAATTGCGCTGTCAGGGAAACCAGATCTGTCGTTGTGACTTCAATTTGCTCCGCTGCACCGCCAGGGAAGTAAGATCTGCCGTTGTGGCTTCAATCTTTTAATTGTGCTGTCGGGGAAACCAGATCCGCCGTTGTGACTTCAATCTGCTTCGCTATAACGCTAAGGAAATAAAAATCTACTATTTTCAACCTACTCTACTGCTGCTCAAGGAGATAAGGCTGAAGCTTTATCAGTTTGGTTCTCTAGGGAACATGACCTGTAAAATTCAAGTTATGAACCTAATTATGCCTAGTGATTAGGATATCATGATCAAAATGAATCAAATGCTCCTAACTAGACGTGTATGAATGACATTTGAATGAGTATGTCATTTTTTCGAGAATGATCCCACTAAGGTTATTATTACTCAAAATTTATTGAAACCGTATTACTAACACACTACAACGTCCTCTTGCTCGGTTAGCATCTTCAAAAAACACTCAATCAAATTGCTCCCTACTATGAACTTTAAAGTTCAATCTACTGGGATGCAACATTGGTACCATCTTTCTCCCGCTGTAACCCAATGGTAGGAAAAAAATCTGGCCTCTCAATCTTCTCTTATCGCAAGGTGAAGCATTTTGGTCCTTTATACCGTTCTCAAGGTATCATACCAAATGCCTATGCACAAATGAAGGATTTTTTTCTCCGAGGAAACCTCTTCTTATTGCAAGGTGATTATTGCTTGCTTGTTCATTGACGCTTTGTCACCAACACGACATCTTGTCACTTTATTCAATCAATATTTTGACAACAAAATTTGAAGGGATAATCTCAATTTAGACCTTTCCTTCCCAGATATTTCAACCTTTAAACTTGGTGCGTTCTAAACAATAGTCTTGTTTCAGGTTACTGTATTATTTAGAAACTTCTAGAGTAATATGCAAAACCTCCATTGTGAAAGTTTTATTAGTCCATTGATCATTATTCTAATGCAACACATTTGCAAAAAGAACAAAATAAAAGATAAAATAGAATTGGTTTGAGAACATAGCTTGAAATGAACATATTATCAAGAATATTAAGAATACAAGAAGAATTGACTCGTATCTTGAAAAAGAATGAAGTATTCCAAGAACAGGCAATTCAATATAAATAGTATGAAGACTAGGTGCCCCAGATATCGCAGCTTGAACTTCTCTGTACAAACTTCCTGAAGACCATTCTAAGTTTAACATGTGCTCAGGAGATCTACAATACTCTGTCGATGTTCTAAGATGTCGCGTACCCTTTCTTACTGATTCAGGCATAGCAAGATCACCATATGCCCCAATTTGATCAAAATTTGAACTGCTCTGATTACCTCATGCCCCAATCTTATCAAAATTTGAGCCGCCCTTTTCGGGTTTTCAACTCAAATCCCCTTTGGTCTAAGGCGCTCTTTGCGAGTTTTCACCCTAGCCTCTCCATTTTTACTTTTTCCATTTTTCATTTTTCTATTTTTATTTTTTCACATCTTTTTCTCTTCTTTCTCTCTTTTTTTTTCCAACTCAAAGTGCCATTTGTAGGTTTTTACATTGGTCCTCTCCTTCTTTAAGCAAAGTATTTCTTGACTGATTCTAAGTTTACAGGATTAGACAAGTTTTTACTATACATCTCACTCAAGATCAGTGCTCCTCCAGAAAAGGTCTTCTTTACAACATAAGGACAGTCCCAACTTAGCATTCATTTTCTCTAAAATATTTTTGTAAAGGAAGGATATTCTTCAATACCAGGTCTCCCTCGTGAAATTCTCTAGGATGAACCCTTTTTTGTTGCAAGCTCGCATCATCCGTTTTTGGTACATCTAGCCATGACGAATAGCTTTTAACCTATTTCCTTCAATTAAGTTCAACTGATCGTATCGAGATTGGATCCTTATCCTACTTCAGCTCAGCCAATACCCTAAGAGAAAGAATTTTAACTTCAATGGAAAAACTGTGATAAGCTAAAGAGAAAGACATTGCCTTAGTAGAGGTTTTTTTTTGTTCTTTTTTCTTCTTCTTTGATTTTTTTTGCATTGAATCTGCACTCATAGGATTAGGCAAGTCCTGATCATCCTTTTCGATCAGAATCAATATTATTCCAGATAAGGTCTTCCCCATAAGATCTTCCACTTTTATTTTGTATGCGAAAGATCTTCTTTGGTATCAGGTTTCTCTCATAGAGCCTTTTGGGCTAAAATTTAACTATGACAAGAAAATTTTAGATCTTCCTCTTCAATTAGGATGAAATCCAACAAAAATACAGAAAAATGACAACTTGACTTCAACGGGCAAAACTGTGATGAGCCAAAGAAGAAGGCATTGCCCCGGCAAAGAATTCTAACTGCATCGTTCATAATGTTAATCCTGAACATACTGTAAATTTTTGACGTCGTGCTATTACTTAGATTACAATATCAGTGCTTAACCCGAGCATGTCCTGGTATGACCATGTGAAGACATCTTTGAACCCTTAAAGTAACTCAACAAGGTCTTTTTTTGTTTCTCCAGTCATGTATGTTCCCTCAAAGTCACAGTCTCCATCGTCTCCTTAGGAGGTAAAATTTGTTCCTCTTCCTGTTCTACCATCCTCAACAAGTCCGGAGATAAGCTACAATCTATGTCATTTTCAAAGTCATGAAATCCCTCTAAACACATGCCTCACTCAAAAGGAAATTCTGAGTCTGTAGCAGTGTCATTCATGTCATTGATATCTGGGGGCCCATAATAAATACCAAAGAATATACAAAAGAATGTATAAATTTATTAAGAACTATCTGTACAATATGATTATGAATGAATGAATGATGTGGAAGAAAATCCAAAGGAATGAAAGAATAACTATTCAGACAGACTGAAAGAATACTGGTTCAAAAATGATCACAATAATGCATTTCATTAAAATAACGACATTCAGACATGAGCCTATTTCACAAAAGAATTCTTATTGCCTCTAAGCTAAAAGCAATAAGTGCGTTTTGAACATTACTCTAAGCAAGCTCTAAATATTATAGAGATTTCTTCTACAATCTGATTATTTAGGACACTCTCAAGTTTATAAGGATAGATATCTAATAAGGTCCATTTTCAATTGTGTCTTCATATATGGCATTGATGTGAACACCTCTCAACACTTCATCATACATCACATTCACCCCATTATCAGTCATGATTGGGTAGCGGATTTTCTACACTGGATGAATCATCAAATTTGACAACGCCTATGTTGATGAGCCTTTCAACCAATTTCTTGAAAGCGGTGCAATTTTCTATCGAATGCCCCGTAATTCCTGCATGGTATTCACACTGAGCATTTCTATTATACCATTTAGGAAATGGGGGCAACATTGGTTTCAAATAGAATGGGGACACGACATGTGCATTAAATAGGTTTTGATATAGCTCGCTATATGACATCGGTATAGGCGTAAACTGAGGCCCTTCTGCATTTGACTTCATGTAAGATTCTTGCTTTAAAGGGCTCTGACGGCTAGTGATTTCTGTCTTTGGTCGGCCCACAGTGATTGGTTTTGAGTGACCCTTTTTATATCTACCTACATTATCCCCATTATTCCCCTTCTTCCTTGGGGCCTTTAAAGTATTGATTTGAGAGTTCCACTCTCGCTCTTTCCGTTTGTAACGATCTTTAAACTGTTTTGGGAACTCCACCCTCGCCTGTTCTGTTTCTGCTTGATCATCAATGACAACAGGATTAGTTAAATTGCCCACCGAGTTGGAACCTGAGCCAGTCTGGAAATTCACCGGTGTCGAGGTGCTGGTCTGATATTGGGGACGAATGTTAACAATTACCCTTTGTGGATATGCATTTGGTTGTGCTTGGGTATTTGCTGGGTTGAAGCCTGAAGGATATGTAGGGTCCTTATTATTATCCCCAAAGTGGACCACTAGGGTCTTTCCTCTTTCTAACCCTTTAGCCAATAACTGGGTTAGCTGGCACATTATATTTCTTTGGAATTCTAACAACTGATCTCTCATATCTTGGTGAAATTTGGTCAATTGCTCCTGCATTTGCATTTGTTCTAATTTCTCCAACCTTTGGTCCATTTCTCTAATCTTTGCTTGGATGCCGTGAGGATGTTGGTTTTCCAAATTAACTGAAATAATTTTACTCAATTAGGCTTTTTTGGTGGATTTTAGTGCATATGATGCAATGTAATACAAATGCATGAGATGAATGCAGAAAGAGACGTTGATTCTAATTCAATTCCATTTAGAAAACTTTACTAGAAGACAAACTTCTTTACATAAAAGGGATGCATGTACGGCCTCGCCCTCATACTCCAAGAAACATCGACCTCTTACTTCATCTGGATGTTTAAGATAAGTATCGCAGGTTTTTAATGAACACCACTACTAGCTCCTTTTTGCTTGCTCTTGGTTATAATCCAACGTCTGCCCATCCCCGTAAGGCTTATCAGCTTCTTTAAGGAAGTTGGAATGTCGACAGCTCTCGAATAATCAGCTTGAATCCTCGGGTCACGAAGTAAAGTCATGAACTCTTCCATCGCCCTTCTCGTGTTTCTCGGGATATATTCGGGCAACTGTATTATCTTCCATTTTATCAAGAAATCCGTATTCCATGCCAAGCTTTCTAAGTTAGTAATCGAACTTGAATCAACATCTCTTTTCTAAGATGCAAATGCAATGCAATCATAATCAAAACAAAACAAAATGGGTTAGTACAAAACAAAAACGAACAAGAAAATAAATAGAGTACCTACTCGGGTGACCTCTAGGAGTTTGGCATAGTTCTACCTAAGGCAAGTTCCTAAGGTTCACTATATGAAGTTTGGTTTCTAGGGCAAGGGTACCTGAACCAGCAGATTCCTCGATTCTCACCCATTATAGGCTCATATAGACCGAGTTCGGTTCAGGGGAATACATTTCCCTATGGCTACACGGAGATGAAAATCTCACGAAGACATAGGTACGGATGTATCCCGAAAGCGATCCACTACCCTGCACGGAGGTCAAAACCTCACGAAGGACTAGCTTCTCACTCCCACTTAGAAGGGTAAAATTGACTATGAAATGCAAAAATGCAAATAAACTAACGGACTTAGATCAATCAAGCAAGCATATGATAAAACCAATGAATGCAAAGGGGAAAATCATGATTTAAAACAACTTTAATTTTCGATAAAAAGACACAAAATAATCAATTTATGGCTCGACTCTCTAAGAGTCCCCAGTGGAGTCGCCATTCTGTCGAAACCATTTTTTGAAAATAAAAAATAAGTTATCGACTTTAAAAACAAAAATTGGAATCGCCACCGATCCTTTATTAAGGTGTGATCGGCTCACCATAAAAATAATTCTGGTCTGCAAAATTTGAGAAAATAGGTTCGGGAGTCAATTACGCACGAGGAAGGGTTAGCACCCTCGTAACGCCCAAAAATCGGTACCAAATTTGATTATTTTATGTCTTGATGTCGAAAATTTGAAAAGAGTTTAAATAAAAATTTTTAACTCGAGGATGAATTAAAAAGATAAACATTCCTATTTCAAAGAAATAAAATATCACACCCAGTTAGTTAGGGCACAATATCTTTAAATCTTTAAAATTAAGTTTGTCTTTTGATTTTAAAACTCACACAATTAAATCTAAAAGGGTATTCGATTATTTAGATCAAATAAAGAAAAATCCAAACCCAAGAATTAGGGCACAATTTCTCGAATTTCAAATACCGAATAGCACCTTTCGTTTTAGAAATTTTATTTCGAGATGACGAAATGTCACGACCAATAAGTTAGGACCCGACATTTTTATTCCGAGAATAAGCTTTTATTTGAAAATTGCGAATTTATTGTAAAATAAATACTTAGCTTTCTAAATTCATCGAAAAATGATCACGATCCAAGAAGTTAGGCACGATCTTTCTCGAGAATCATGATTGCCAAATATTTAAATTTTAAAAAATGATTTTAATACTTTGATGTAACCAATATATATATTTTCTTTAAAAACATGATAAAATGCTCGTGCATATATATGTATACAAAAATCACGAAAATGAATCAATAATAAAATATACATGCATTTTAAAAATAATAAACATAAAAATGTATAAACATAATATATTAGCAAATTATGAAAATATGAAAATATATATATATATATATAATGCGAAAAATATTTTATTATAACTTTGAATAGTGTATAAATATGTACATTATAAAAGAAATATATATATAGAATTAAAAAGGAAAAAATGAAAATGATATAAAATTCATAAAACATATGTATATGTACGAATGCATATAAAACTAAGAAAAATATAGTAATAATAAAATATACAAGACACGTTTTTATATTTTAAAACCATTTAAGATATGTACATATATATATATTAACATACATATGCGTATATATATATATATATATATATATATATATATAAGTATAATAATATTAATATGTAATATAATAATAAATAATACTAATAATAATACAGTAATAATAACAATAATAATAATTAATATAATAAAATTAATGATATAAAAGAAATTAAAAAAACAATGATTAATGACTAACTTGAAAACAAACGAAATTTTAAAGCCAAATTTAAAAATAGAAAACACAAAAAGGGACCGGATTAAAATACGCACAACAGGAGGAGGACCGAAACTGAAAATTATCCAAATCGCCCAAGCATTGCGCAGCAACATGGATTGAATTAAAACAGTTTCAATATTTCCTGGAAAAACTTGAAAACAAAAAAAAACATGGTTTTTGAAATGATTGAAAAAGTGAAAAGGATTAAAAGCATAAATAGCCCATTAATGCAAGGCTACTTCTAACCCTAATCCCATTCTAATCCATTATCAATCATAGCAGCCGCAAAAGAAGGCAAAAGAGAGGAAAATAAAAACTGCTCAATCCTCTCCTTTATTTCTCATGCCGGTATTCTCCTCCCTTTCCAACTCCGACTGAAGCGCAACAAGGGCACCGACGACGCGCCACCGCTTGTAAGAGCCTCCTCTAGTTCTTCTTTTTTCCGTTTCTTTAGTTTATTTTTTACAAAAAAAACAACAGAAAAATGAAAACAAAAAACAGTAAAAAGGAAAAAAAAATGGAGAAATCACCTTCAAAATTTGCTTTTTTCTTTCTGTCTTTAATTTCAGTATAAAAATTTGCTAAAAACCCCGTTACAGCAATCTTTTTCTTCCTTTTTTCTCTCCCCCTTCTTTTTTTGTTGTCCCTCCTCTTAGTACTGTTCCTAGTTTATTTGCTGCCACTATGTGAAAAAAAAAACTGCCCATTGTGCTGATCGTGACCTCTTTCAGAAACACTAGAGAGACGTGTATAACATGTGAGGCTACTGAACGCGAGAGAAGCGACGTGGGGCGACATTCGCGGAGGCATGCGAGGGAGTCGTGTGGCGCGTCCTAAGGTTTCTGCCTCACTTGCCGAAAACATCTTGTGGGCTAATTGGGCCAATTTCTACTGTTTGGGCTAAGCTATAGGGCCGATTGGGTTATTTGTAAAAATGGACTGTTTATTGTATTTGTTATTTTAAGGTTTATACATTTGGGCCCGGGCTAAAATGGCCTATTACAATGCCTATGTCGAAAGTTTCGACACGAAACCTTCAACGGACCTAAACTTACCGAAACTTCAGCAATAATCTCAGAAACTATCATGTTGCTATTCTTTACTGCCAATATTCTAGCCTATTAGGGAAACAAACGATCGTTTATCAGATATTCTCGCAACTCACAAAATACCCAATTCAAAGCAAGTTACGGAAACAAAAGAAAACCGCACAAACGCTCACATTGACAGTCACTTACTCGATAGCCTTCTGACCAATGACTAACATCAAAATTTCAATTAATCTCGTATCCCTCATGACTACGATTAGCAAAAATAAAAGAAATGAAAAAGAACGAAGAAAGAAGAATAGAAGTGACGAAGAAGAAAAGAGAATAAAAACTAAAGAAGAAAAGAACTAACGTTAATTAAAATTTTAAATTCCAAGCAAATTTCTAGCATTTGACAGAAAAATATTCCTTTTCGTCCTCTCCAAAACTCAAGCACAAGACCTTACAGAATACAGACACTAAACCAGTGAACCAGCAGGCTCATTCTTAACAGAAATTCACAGTGAATTGAACTTAACTATGTAATGCATGATTAAGAGTTGCTTTTAAAATAAAAAAGCTTTTAACGACGTAACTCGAACTCCAAACCTTAATTACAAAAGTAGAGCACAGAACCAGAGATACCAGAATTTAATTACTGCAGATTCTCACAATTAAATTCTTAAAATTTTGGAGTGTTACAATTGATCTATTGGTTTAATGCACACATCTGATATAAAAGTGTATGTGGCTCGATAAACAAAGTGATTGCACTTCAAAGTGCATTACATGAACATGTGATAAGTGTTTTTGATCATGATAAACATGATAAGTGTAAGTGTGCATAAACCAGAAAATGAATGTGTAATATGAATATATTGGCCTTGTGATCTCTTGAAATCATTGAATATAGTTGGCATGCCATAGGTTTTGAGTAATCATATATGTGTTTTGATATTAAGACATGTTGGAGGGACTGCTCCATTCTAAGGGACATGTATGGTGTGTTGGAGTGTGTTAGCTTAATTCTACACTTACATGGGACATGTTAGACTATAAGCTATTGGTGAGATGGAGATCCAAGTATCTGATGCGTTGTATTTCCATACATAATTCATAATCACAAGAAGCCAATGTATCAACTTGATTAAATGATTAATGGTGATAAGTGTTATGTGCTTTCTAGTCTTGCTTTCAACCATTGATATAGTGGTTTATTGTAGCATCTTGAGCACTCACTGAGCTTGTTTAAGCTCACTCTCTCTTATGTTTATTTTTGTAGAGAAATAGCTTGTCTGGTGTGGTGAAGTGAGCAAGCTTATGATCCTAAGGCAAAGCTACTTGATTGTGTATATGAGATGGGTTTTTAAAAAATAAACGATGGCAATGTGGGATTAGACTTTAATTTTTGTTTTGGTTTGTAAATGGACATTCCATGGACTGTTTAAGGACTTTTATAACTGGTTTTTAGATGCTTTTATTGCTTGGATTGTTGCATGAATGATGCTAGATGAATGGTTAGGTTATATGTTTATTTCCATGCATGTGCCTTAGTGATTTGTGGTTATAGATGCTTAAATGGATGGATGAATGCTTGGACAAATGCAAAATGACCAAATGGCAAGATATGGACCTATGATCTGGATTGTAACATCTCGAAATAGGGCCTAAACGGAATAGTGATTGCGAAACCATGAATCCGAGATAAAAAAATTTATTGTGATTAATTTTTATGATTTACCAATTGTTGGATGCATGTGTTAGAATACCGATAAGAAATTTCAGTGATTGCATGTCTGAATTGCATATTAGGGTTTAATTTCAAAAGTGGGTAAATATGAGTTTTAAATGATAAAGGATTTAATTAAAGTGCATAATTGAAGTAGAGGTCCTTAAATGGTAATTAGACCATTAGATTTTCATGGACAAAAATGGGCATGCATAGATAAAAATAACTAAAGTTTTAATGAAGGGCATTTTAGACATTTGGTAATAAAAAGAATTAAAAAGGGAAAAAGAAGACAAAATGTGCTCATCTTCATGCTATGGTCGAATTTTACAAGGGAAAACCATAACTAGGGTTTCTTCACTTTCTCAAGCTCATAGTAAGTGCATCCAAGCCCCGTTTTTAATGTTTTTTTTTTACGTTTTTGGAGTCATCGTAGCTCAGTTTAGCTTATTCTACCATTAATTCATGTTAGGATTCATATTTGGAAAAATATCCATAGGTGGAATGTGTTTATTTTGATTTTTTATGGTAGAATATAAAGCGTGAAATTATGTTAAACAATTTTTGCTAGGTGATTTTAAGTGAAAACGAGTAAAACGACATAATCGGTAAAAATACCTAATGTTCATAAGTAAATGTTAGAGTGGGAATTTGATATTTCCATAGAAGGAAAAGATGTTCAACATGTCATAAAACATAAGAATAAGGGATGAAGTTTAATTTCTGAGCTTTGGGGAAAACGTGTAAATATGCAAAAGTTTAGGGGCAAAATCGTAATTTTTTCAAAGTTCGAGTCAAGGACTGTTTTGATGAATGTGAGTATTAAATAAGCTAAATTAACTATTATAGATCAAGAAGAACAAAATTCAGAGTTAGACTGGGGAAAGAAAAAGGTTGAGGACTAAGTTGCTAGATTTGATCGTATTTTGTATCGAGGTAAGTTTATAGTAAATAAATGCAATATTTCAATAATTGTTATTAATGTTGTTATTTTCCAGCAATTATGTACTTATTTCATGAGATTATTTAATGTTGACTCAAGTATGAGATGATAGAGAATCAGTGTTAAAAAGTCTCGTTCAAACATTAGGAATGTATCGGATACAAATGTCATGACATTAGGGGATGAGATCCCATGTAAGACCATGTCTAGGATATGGCGTTGGCACCGAGATGAGAGATCCCCCATAAGACCATGTCTGCGACATGGCATGGGCACCGATATGAGAACTCCTATGTAAGACCATATTTGGGATATGACATTGGTAGTACAGGAAACATCGCATGTAAGGTCATGTCTGGGACATGGCTTTGGCATGTTATTATCAGACAGGAGACCCGAGTATCCTTAGTATTCCAAGTGGTTCAACGGGCTAGTAAATAAACTATGTTACATGAAGGTTCAGGTAAAAGCATAATAAACAGATTCAGATGAGTTATAAGGGTTAAGAATATCTCAGTTATCAGTTGAGAAAGAAATTTCAGCAAGGGAGGAGTAAGTAATAATCATGACTTATTTAAGCAAGCAAGTAAGTGAACAAGTAAGAGAGTAAGTAAAGAAGAAAGTAAAGATCATGATACTTGATGATAATCTATGAGTATAATTATTTATGATAAATGTTTTTATTTATTTGCTTGTAAACTTACTAAGCTTTAATGCTTACCCCCTTTTATTTTCCTTCTTTATTATAGTATCGCCAAGCCAATTCGGAAATCATAAAGACGTCAGAGATCATTTCACACTATCATCAGGCCATCTCGGTATTAAATGATTCGAAACGTTTTAAGTTATGGCATGTATAGGGACTTAGTCATTTTGTGTGTGTTCTTATGATATGGCTGAGGAATAGCGTGTAAATATTCGATAATGATTAGCTATTGAAATGGCTATTTAAGAACATGTTTTGGTGTTATGTATGCCTAAATGATAGTTAATACAAAGAAATTATAAAAGAGTAAAAATTTGCAACGGAACATTTTTTAGACAACAGCATTGATGTGATTTTGAAAAATCACCAAAAATAGTAGAAATGGAATTAGAGAGTGAATGAGATATAGAATTAAAGCTTATCAATTTTTTTCACATGAAAGAAACAATGTAGGCAAAGGAATTATATATTGTGAGATATTTTAATTTTAGTGAGACAGGGTCATAATGGTTTTTGAAGTTCCCTGTTCTGACTTTAGAAAATCATTAAAAATTTTACATAGAGAATTATGAGTCATAATTTATATTCCTAGATTCCTTAGTGAGTCTATTTTCAAAAATAAAAATAAATGAGAACATTATCCAAATTTTGTACAATGAGATAATTGATTTTTAGTGAAGAGGGGTCAGAACTGTCAAACAGTGAAACAGGAGAGAATTTAACGAATAAAATATACTATTTGGCTAAACCTAAAATTTTGGAAATTTTATGGTAATAATATATATAAGTCTAGTTTCAGGAAAAATTTACGGATCTAAATTTTGAGTTTCGTAACTCGAGTTATAATTAAAATAGTGACTATTACGCGAGTGGACAATTTTATTGTGAACAGTAAAATAAATTATTTTTATTTGTTTAAGTATTCAAAAAAATTTTAATGCTCCCGGTTTGGACCCGAACCATTTTTGTTGCATGTTTTAGGGTCTTGAGAGTCCTTTTTAGGGATATATTGAAAGAACGTAAGTGAATTAATTTTAAAAGCAAATTTTTATACTCCGAGCTAGTAAGTTAAGTCAGATAACGCCTAGTGCTCGACTCTAGCAACGGTCTCCGGTAAGGGGTGTTACATGGATGAATGCTTGGACAAATGAAAAATGACCAAATGGCAAGATATGGACCTATGATACTCTTAAAATTTCTTTATATGCAAATTTGGTATGTTGAGTAGATTGAATTGGGACTTTAGAAATGCATGCTAGTATAAATAATTGGATTGAATGCCAAAGTATGTTAATGTATGATCTTGTGTAATTGATCATGATTTATATGATCTATGTATGTTATATGATATTTTAGAATAGGGAAATAGACATGAAAACACGAAATTATTTTTCTAGTTTGGTGTCAAAGTGTCATATGCAAGTTGTTGTGATTTTTCTGCACATATTGTAGTCAACGTCATGATGGGCAATAAATAATGTTGCGATGAGCAATTGTCATCGAGATGTCGTTTATCGCATCGTCGGAACAAAAGCCCCCTTCCAGGCGACGTCGTGATGTGAATAATCGCTTCGTCTCGACGTGCCAAACTATGTGTCTTGGGCATGTTTTGTTATATTTGCAAATTAGTCCTGATTTTTGTACTATGCAATTGGTGTCCTTAAACATGTTAAAATGTCTTGAAAAATCGCACGATTAAGTTATATATGGTAAATTTCATAATTTTATTCTCGATTTTAGAAAATGGTTTTCTCAAATATTTTGAAAATCTTACAATTTAGTCCTTTAAACTTCATTTTAAATTAAACGAGTTTTACTCATCATTTTGAACTGAATTTTCAAATATAGTCTTAAATAAGGTGTCTCGACTATAGTTAGGTTTAATTGGATAAATTATGATTGTTTTTCACGGTAATTGTAAAATATTTTCACTCCTATTCTTATTTTGTTGTAGACGAAGCATGACTTAGGGTTGTATGTACATTTTTCAATAGCTAATTGAATATTATGCATGTACTATGTGGTGTGAATGGTAGTTTCTGTGGTGCGTTTTGGTGGTCGGTAAGGAGAATCACGTAAGTGGCTAATGTGACATTCTGGATTCAGGTCGATCCCTCTCGATCGGGTTTGGGGTGCTACACTAATGCAATCGATTTTTTTTATTCATGGATATTAAAACCAAGATGGAACATATCTATTTTTAAAAAAAATTAAAACATATCTAATATAATATTTTTAATAATCTTATATTCATTCACTCTTTTCTATTATTATCTTTTAACCTACAAAGTAAAGAAAATACAAAAAAAAAAAAATCATTCCTCCTATATATATATATTCATCAAACACTGACTATGAAGTGAGACATGTTGGAGTTGGGGTAAGCATACAAAGTTCTATCCTATGGGCTAGGGGAGAAGCTAGCTGACATGCTTGACCTGGCTTGTCCGAAAATGTTTTGGGCTGTCCTTCATGAAACAAAAAGATAGAGCACGTAATTTCATGGATTATCACAATATAAATGTTTAACATTGACGAAGCTGTATCCATAGATTCTTTTTTATGTATGAAAAGAAGCAGTTGAAAGATTAAAAGAAATTAGGTTTCAATTAGAATAATTATTTATTGTGTTTAATGCTTCTTCAGAATTTGATACAATGAGACAGGGAATATTAATAAATTAACTGTATATATAAGTAGAAGATCAGTCAAAGAAGTTAGTGAATGACTTCTGTTATTATGAAATTTTAAGTTTTAAATTTTGAAAAAATATGCTTTTATTTCCAAAACAACTATTTACGTATTAACTTTGAGAAGCAGAATTATGGGCATAGCCTTTTTTTCTGTCCATCTCTCACAGTAATGGTTATGTAGTATGGTAGATAATTGATTCTTTCATTATTATAATATGTATGGTTGATTTGATTTTAATTAAGAAAATTTTATTTATTATAGCTGTTTTTTTTATATAATACTTAGAACTATTTATAGTTTATCCTCAACCTAACCCTTAAATAGGAGGATAATGCATTTCAGCGCATTCGAATCCACATCCTATTGCACTAACAATAATGTCAATACCAATCGAGTTAAGACTCAATCAGCACTGAAACCACTTTTAATTTTATGTAATTTTAAAAATATATATATAGTTTGTATTCATATTATAAACAAATGAAATTAACAAGATGATATTAATAAGTTATATTAAGAAAATGAGAAATGGAACCGTAAAAACACTACAAGTTGAAGCACTATGGAAGATTCTTGAGTGGTGGAAAAAAGCAAACATTCATCATATTCATTCCCTTTTTATGTGTGACCGTTACCCAACGGACTTCAATTTCAAACCCGGTAACAAAATTCAAAAAACCCACAGCACAATCTAAAAAAGTGAGCGCAAAAGCAAAAGCTACACACTTTACCTTTTGTCCAAATCCAACAACCTTCCACTGTATATAAAAACAAGTTATTTGGTGTTATCTACGAACTCACAAACCAACAAAATTAAAATGGGTTCTTGCATTAGCAAATGCAAACCCAAGAAATGTTACATTGAAGATTTCGGTCATGTTCAAGACAAGATTGTGATCTCATCATCACAACCTCCCAAAACTCCCGTTCCTGCTGTCTCAAAGAAAATCTCCCCATTACCTCTTTCCCCCACCATTTCATCTTCTTCAATTTCTTCCTTTACTTGTTCCACCGTCAACACTGCAACTAGTTCGTGTTCTTCAGTTTCAAGCTCGGCTTCGGTGTTGAGCTCCAAGGATCGGTCTTTTTCCAATGAGTTTTTGTGGGCATGTGTTAAGGAAAACCCTCATATTGTTCGTATTAATTCAATCAAGGAAGCTTCTCGTACGTTAGCTGCAACTAGATCTCCTTCTCACATACCCGAGTACTCCCCGGTTAAACCAGTGTCAGGGAAACAGGCGATCCCGGCGAGGGAGAAAGGCTCTACACCGCAGAAAAGAGGACGGTCAAGTTCACCGTCGACGTTAACGAGACAAAAGAGCTTTCGAAAGGACCCTGATCTTAGGCTTAACTCTCCATATAATAATTATTTACCAAGTAGGGGTTTGAGGTCGCCATCACCAAGCAGGAGATTTAACGGAGATAATAATAATAGTAGTAGTAACTATCGAGGATTATTGGCAAGTACGTCCAAGGATATGTGTTCATCAAAGCGAATTGTTGGTCCCAAGGTGAATGCACTCAACTCAGTGTCTCCCTCTCAAAGAAGGGAACATTTGAGGGTTTCGAGTCCGAAGCTGAACAGCTATGATCGAAATAGTCCATTGAAGTCTTGTTTGAGAAATCGGGAGACTTTTGTTCATCGAATTAGTTCCAAAATTGACGAAACTGCGCTGCGAGCAGCCTTCTCGTCACCGCAGCAAGAAAATGAGTCCATTAGCATGGAGGACATGGACAATCCTCTTATATCCCTGGATTGCTTCATTTTTCTGTAGATAAATAGTTGGCATGCATGCATACAGAACATCTTTCATGTTCATTCATACATTTACTCTTAATTCTTTTTTGGTTTGGGTGTTGGTTCATTGCTTTTTCGGTGTGTTTCTCCACAAACAAGGATCAACAAGATCATATATCTAGAATTGATATGTTGAAATTTCTTGTTATATAAGATGGAAGCGTGAAGATTGTTTTTTTTTGATCTGCTGGAAATCCAATATCCACAAGGTCTTGTATTAAATTTGAAGTGGCAGAAGTTAATATGTTATTGAATTAACAAGCTATACTGCCACTAATAAGAAATTAGGAAAAGTATATTTTATTTTATCCATATTAGATAAAATAATTACTTATACTATTTCTTCAGATCTTTATTAATTAAAGTAGTAAAGCAATTCTTTCTTTTTTTTTCCAATAATCAACAAAAATGGAAGTCTTATAATAAAATTTCTAAAATAAAAAATATTAATCTATGATAAACTTAGTTTTATTTTTTAAGAAGGCATGGACAGGCAGCGGATTCAAGTGTGACGGAATGTAGAATAGTATAATGGATACAAGGCAAGAAAGTGGGGACGAAATCAAATTATTGGATTAATATCAACATTTCTAAAAACATTACAATTTTCAAATTAAACTTAACATCCTACAAGGAGTGAATGATTTACAGCAAAGATGATACCCCCACAAGGCCCTAATTGGATGATATCAGACATTAGTCTAATTGATGTTGCATCAAAACATTCTTTACCCATTACAAAACAATTCATTACTTCATATATGTCATCGCAACTCTACTAATCATTTCCTTCTGCTTATAATTCATATGAAAATTAACATAAATTTAACTCTTAATTTTATTAATTTTGTGATTTTGATTTTTTTATTTTCCTCCTCATCTTTAAAATTTAGTTAAATTACTTGTCTTTTTTTTTACAAAAAATTATTAGCATTTTAAGGTTTAATGCTCAATTTGGCTCTCGAACTATGTTTGTTTACTCACATTCATATCTAAATTATTCTTTACCATTTAACTATCCTTCCGTTATCCGATTTAACTCTTTTTGTAATGGTGTTAAAAAAACCTAATCGCCATATGCCGCCAATCAAAATGTGCCACATGGCACCTTTCAACCAATCCAAATATGCCACGTGAGATTAAGGTTATTTAAAATAAAAATATTAATCCACCATTGACCGAATGTTGACCGGCTGTTGATTGGCGTTGACCGGTCGTTGACCATCCACGTGGCACTATTAGAATGAGCCACATTACCCTTTTATTTTTTTAAATATTACACATAATATGGTGTTTAAAAATGTAAAAAAATCATATATAATATATAAATAATTCAAAAAAATTAAAATAGTTAAAAATATAAAATATAAAATTCTAAAATATATATTTTAAAAATAAAATTATTATATAAAAACTAAATATTTGTCAATTTTTTTAAAATTATAAATTCTAAAATTCAAAATATATATCTAAATTTCTAAATTTCTAAAATTTATGGCAAATTTTAAATTTTATATAATATTTTGATTTTCTTTTTTAAATTTATAATTATTTTAGAATTTAATAATTTTAAAAAAATAAAAAATTAAATTATTTATATATTATATATGATTTTTTACATTTTAAAATAATATATTATATATAATATTTTTAAGAAAAATGTGACATTGCACGTTCTAATAGTACCACATGGATGGTCAACAATGGTCCACGGTCGATCAACGTCGATCAACAGTCTATCAACAATGGTCAATGTCGGTCAACATTCAATCAATGGTGGGTCAATGTTTTTATTTTAAATAACCCTAAGTGCCATGTGGCATATTTTGATTGGTTGAAAGGTCCCACATGGCTCATTTTGATTGACATCATGTGGCAACCAGTTTTTTTAACACCATTACAAAAAAAAAAGGGCTAAACCGACTCACGAAATGATAGTTTAAGTACAAATCTGGGACAAAAAAATATTTAGGTACCAAAGTGGGAAAACAAACATAGTTCAGGGACCAAATTGAGCATTAAGCCAAATTTTAGTGGCATTAACATAACAACTCACGTGACATTTTACATATACTTCACTGTTAACATGAACAAATTTAATTTTAAAAATAAAATTTATGTTTTTTTAATTTGTTAATTTTAAATAATTGTTGATTTTTTAAAATTTTTATGAATTATATATGGACTACCTCATTAGTGGTCACATCAATATCATTAAAATTTTAATAGTTCAATCACTTATTTCATTAAAAAGTGAGAATTGTTCGTAAAAAAAACAAGTAATTTGACAAAATTTTAAAATTGAAGGTCAAAATGACCCCCAAAAAAGGGCCAAAATGAGTAAACATTAAGAACTAAAATTATCTTTTATGTCAAAAATTAATATGAAGATTTCTTTAAATATTTTTTTGAGACATTTTGATGAATGCTCAATTGCTTACATTTTTAATAATTATAATTTTTGAATAATTTTAAATAAAATTTTATATTTATATTTTTGAATTTTAATAATTATTTATATTTTAATAATTTCTATTAATTTTGTAATTTTATGATTTTTAGAAATATTTAATAATATTATTTAATATTTAATATTTTTAAATAATTGCTAATAATGTTTTTATATTTTTTAATTTTGCATTCTTCCATAATGAACTTGGAAAATGAGTATTCAATTCAAATGAGTATGGACATATATTTTTGTAATTTTTAAAATAAAATTTTAGAATATTTTATTAATTTTTAAAATTTTTGTTAATGTGACATAACGCAGTTATTTGTCATGACTTTCATACAACTATCAAATCGATTAAAGATTATATTCCATTAATGGAAGGAGCCAAACAATTTTTTGATCACTAACCGGTACACTTTTTTCTTCTTATAAAAGCTCAATTAATCTTCTAATTTTTTTTGGGCTTTTTAGCTTAAAGAAAACACTAAAATGAATTTTGGATAATGTATAATTTTTACTGTAAATATTTTAAAGTTGTTGGTTAACAAAAGAATGACCTCCTTATTTGTATAAGGTAGTTTCATTCATCACTTTTGATCTTGCTTAACTAACCTTCAATTAAATTGTTAAGAATGCAAAGACCAAGAACTCCGGCCATATGTTGTCTTTCCCTGCTCTCATCTGTCAAATTCTGCTTAAGCAAAAGAAGGAATCCTAAACTAGTTGCTACCTCTATTACAACTAGTTCAACATTTGATATGCGACCCAATACTGATAAACCCATACGTATGGCTTGGTCTATATTGACAAATAACCATACCACTTAGAGAGCCAAATGAAGCTCCCCAACAAGCAAAAGACTAGCTTTCTCTGTTACAAGACAGATTTGCTTGTTCAAGATTTTTGAAGCCTTTGCATTTTTAGCAAAAACAGGGGAGAATAAGTCGTGGGAGTTGGGCCTTAGGGGGAGGAGTATGACAGATTTTATTGTTTGAATTTGTTTTGTTGATGATCTGCTTATGATTCTTGTACTTTTGTTTTTGGATTTTATTTTTGGGCGTGTACTTGTTACTTCTATCATACTATGTGTTTCCTTTTCTTTAATGATTGATTCCATAATTGTAGTTCATAATAGTACGGATAGATCAATAAAGGGAAGTGTTTTGTTGAAAACCATACGTACCTTGCTTGAATATGTTATTTTTCTTATATATATATATAAATTACCAAAATGGGAGATTGTTAATGTCGGTTACATTGTTCAATTGAAATTCAGTTTGCATTTGACACATTATATAACTTGCCATGTTTAGTTGATATCTTCTTACCGAAAAGCTTTGGACTCTTTATAAGCACATCTTTGAGGTGTTTTCAACACTTCATCAAATTACAACTGGAAAAAATCAAGTCAATTAAGGGTTTTATAGAGACTTTCAATGTGATCAAGTTTCATTATTTGAAGAGATTTAATTTCTAAAAGAGACTACACCAAGAAGATCTCTTCTACTTTTTTTTCCAAATTGAAGACTTGATTGAAATGAATTTTGAAGAGATAGCAATTCAAATTAATTATAATATTTAGACAAACAAATTCATGCATGTTTAAAAGAAGGTTCACTTATTATTCATGTATGAAATTGAGAGCACTTATATTGTTATTGTGAGGAAGTTATTTTAGCGCATTATTATTGCAAATAAATTGTCCTCATTGTTTAGTTTGTAACTAAGTTTTCAAGTGGAAAGTAATAGCAACCTAGTTTATATATAAGAGTAAGGTTTCAACTTGGTAAAGTTAAACTTAAATTATATCTTATATAAGTAGATCGATAGTAGATGACTTTCTAAATAAGGTACTTCAAATGTAAATGAGAGAAAACCTGGTAACAAGGACACCAAAAACCCAACTTTCTAAAGATCGATATTCAGTCTCCTTGCTTCAATGAATTACTTCATCCTCGTAACCAATAATCCGGAGTCCTAACCTCTTTCCAAGCTCCCAAGCCTTCTAATTCTTTTACGATTTTGAAAATCGGAGTCGGATACAGATTCATTTGCTGCTGACTTAGATTTTGGGAATTTGTTTTTATGCTTTCTTCCTCTCCCTTTTTTTCCAATTTCCTAGTGCCCATACTTGCAAGTCAGCTCTCCTCAATCTCGAAGAGAGATGTAACTTTTCTTTCTCTTCTTTTCTTTTTACTCTTCATATTCATACTTACTCAATTCACCCCCCTCAGATTTGTTATCCCCGGAGTCGGCATCATCATCAAATCCCTGCCCTCCACACTCATCACCCTCTTCCAAACGAACAGATGCAATTTCATCTTCAGAATATGATTTATCCAAAGCCTTGCTCTTTGTCTCTGGAATTGGGGTTGAAACAAGTGAACAACAGGGTTGAGGCTCCAAAATTTGACTTACAATAACAGGACTGCTAGGACAGCATCAACCTGGACTAAATGGGCCGAGCTATTAATTGCCCCACCCACCTCTTGGGCTAAGCCATCAGTATCGAGATCCATATTTAGGCTCGCCTGAAGCTATTGCCTCATCAATGAAGCCCTAACATTATGAATATTACCGCCAAAATCTTTCCGATTCTCACCAGATGAATCCCTAACATTATCAACTTGTTTGGAATCCACTTGTTTTTGCTTTTCAACTTCCTTCCATCTTTTATTCACACCATAATCATTTGTATGAGAAGGCAAGTCTGAGTTTTCACTATCAATAATATCGACCCAACCCTTAGATTCTTTATTATTTATCAAAACCACCGGTTTAGTCTCAACAAAGCGAATCTCATATGATGAATTACCACAGTTCAAGGTGAAAGAATATGAATATTGCCTCTCACCAAAGTTTGCTGCAATATTTGAGAAAGTCTAAATATTCCACAAGTGAATTGGTACTCCATAGCAGGAAACCCAAACAACTCTATTTTGCTGCATAAGTCATGTCCCTTTATTAATTAACCATTATCTTCAATCTTTATATTCAATAATATTCAATTAAAAATAATAAAAATTAATTAGTTATGCAAATATTTTAATTTGCATTATATACTAACCATTTTTTATTGGAGAAGTTTTTTTTTTACAAATTTATAGACATGGAATGTCTCTGCTTTTAAAAGTTGAAAGTTTTGATTAGGAAGTTTAAAGATCAAATTGATAGAATTTATAAATGGGAGGAGTTAAGTTTATTAAATTATTTAGACTTATGATCAAATTGATAGAATATGTATTAAGGACTAAATGTGGATTATACCGGTAGAATATATCCAAATATTAATGCCTAAATTAAAAAAATCTAAAATTAGGTGGCCAAATGTGAGCATAGTTATCATTTATATAGTTTATACCCTACAAAGAACAATTGAGCTGAGCTCAAAGGCTTAAAAAGTTCAACTTAGACTTGAATTAAGCTACTTGAAGTTGTTTAATTAGGCTTTTTATTTAATAAGAATTTGACTTCGTTTTTATATTTGAGTGTTGAAGCTTGAGTTAGAATTGAAGTTTTTAATATTAATTAAAAATATAAAAATTATATATTAAAAAGAATAAAAGCTCCACTAGGTTTTCAAATTATTCAAACCTGATTTAGTAAGACTTTAATTTAATTTTCTTGAATCAAATTTAAAGTGTGTAATTTTATAATTTTATAATAGTAAATCATGAAGTTAAAAATTCAAATATTAACCCAAGTTATAAAAACAGATATCTTAATTATTGTAGTTATGTTGTTTTGGACATCTCAAATAAGGTTAAGGTGAAGTAGGTTTGGAATTTGGAAGTGTTAGGTAGCAGATTGGTGAGTGGTTGTTTGTTGGGCAAAGTATAGGCAGCAAAAGGGAGGGGGGGCCTCCTACAAGGTGATACAACATTTGAGGAAGTGATTGATGTAATAATTATGATAGAATGGAAAACATTTCTTTTTCTTTTTTCTTTTTTATGATATTCCATTCACTCATCAATGCCTCTATCTCTATCCAATAATGTTGATCTACATCTTCCGCAATTTTAAAGTTCCAACTATTACTCAAATGTCGCATGCCCACAAAGCAAAATGTTGCTAATCTTTTTACACCCAACTTTGTCTTATAAGCAAAAAGAAGAAACATAAAAAATCTTGTAATGATGAAAAATATAAAATGATTGAGATGTGTTTGAGGAAGCTTGATTTATAATTTATTGAATCAGATTTTTGGGTTATGTTAATATTTTGAATTGTGTTTAAGATCATATCACTTTGAGAAATATGTTTGAAGGATTGGATCGAACTATGTCTATCTAATTCCTTGGATCGAATTGGAACGTTGAAGTCTTAGTCGACAACAGTCCTTGTTTACCTTGTTTGTTATAATTATATTGCATTCAACTAGTTTAGCTGTTGTTGAATACGGATTGATATAGATCTTCATTATGTTGAGAGATCTGTATAGATTATTGTACTAATTATTGAGAGCACTTAATCTGTTTAAGTATGAAACATTATTTCTGAGAGCACATTTGATTGTAAAACTTGTGTTGTGGTTTTATAAGCTAAGTTCACAAGGGTGTAGTGGTTAAAGTACTGGTCTTTTAAGGGTACAAAAGTGAGAAAATTATCATTGGGGTGTGTTTGATTTAGGTTCACTTATCATAAGTGTTGAGGATAGTAAATATTTTTCAATGGGTTAAGCTCCGCATATGTAGGGAAAGCAAACTACGTAAACAATTTTGTCCCCCCTATTTTTGCTCTTTGTTCACAGTGTTTGGAGAAGTGTCAACTTCTCCAATTACTTCTCCCAACACTTAGCTTGTTACGTAGCAACTGCTTCTAGGCTAACATCATATATATATATATATATATATTAATTTTTGTCTAAATTGGTGTTATGAGTTAACTGGTCATTAATTTAGTTGAGTAACAACTAAAATATCATTCCTTTACATTGTAAATTATATTACTTTGAGGATATTTTAACTTTTATATCTTTTAGTTAAAAATAGAAAAATACACAGATTTAAACCTAAACCACTTTGATTGCTAATCATTATTGCTTTACTATTTATTTTTTATAGATATATTTGTTATATAATTATATTTTTCACCCACATAATTAATATAATATAATCGGTTAAATTTTACTATTAGACTCTATACTTTGCATAAACTCGGATTTAATACATTGCACTTTAATTTGATCAATTTTAGTCCTTATACTTTTTAAATATTAAAAATTGTGTCTTGACCCAATAGTAAAAGTTAAATATGTTTGGTTAAATTATGTCATTTGCCTTGTATTAAGCTGAAACTTATAGAATAGTCCAATTCGCCAATTGGATCATTTTTAGTGGCTATATTTTTGAATTTCAAAATTTTAGTCTCAATGCAAAACAATAGTTATTAAATCTATTAACTAATTTTTTGTAAGTAATATGTGAAAATAACAAACATACATAGCATTACACATGTGATAATATGTTTGACATATCAAATTTTAAAAATAATATAACTTAATTAATTTAAAAGTTATCATTTGGTTAGGACTAAACTTTTCAAATTCTAAAAGTATAGGAACTAAAAATGACCAAATTAAAGTATATGTATGAAATCCACAACTTACGTAAATTACAAAGTCTAATAACAGAATTTCTCTTTTAGATCCCCGTTAGAATCAGAATTCACAACCACCAAAACCACCGAGACCAACCCACCACCACCAGTCATAACCCCTTCTAGCACCTGATTTTTCCCAAATATAAGAAAATATTATAGTAATAACTATTTGAAACTCACCACCATTTTTTTGGTAGCCTTGGGGTTGGTTGGTGACGCCTTTCACTCTGTCAATTCAACAACCACAATGGAACAAAAGGCTCAATTTTTTTTGTTATCTTGTTTCGGACATGTTAGCGAGAGAGAGATGACACTTAAAAGCCAAATCTTCCTTGGGAACATTAAAAGGAACATGTGTATTTCCCATGGTCTCAAAACGATATTATAAAGAGTGAGATAGAGATGGATGAAATAACCATTGGTTGGTTTTTCAATACCCATTATTATTGGTGGGCAAACGATTTCTTGAAAACGAAATGCATTACTTTTTTAGAAAAGGATTATCTCAAAATTATACATAAATTTTGATTTAACGTAAGTATATATGTGAAATTTTAATTGTGATTTAAATGTATATTTAAAATTTTAATTTTGATTTAATCATATACTTTTAAAAAATAAATACATCAAATTGTTTTTATATTGAATAAATATAATTATTTATGTATGTAATATATAAATATAAAATGATGTTATATCAATAATTGTGTTAATAATTTACAAGAATCGAATTAAATCAAAATTTCATGTATAAAATTACACAAAATCAAAATTCATATATATATATATATATTAAACCATGTATTTATTTGATTGATGACATGTATTTATTTAATTGATATGTATATATAATTTTGGTTGAGTTGTATATATTACATGGAAAAATTGAAATGTATTTATTTAATTGGTGACATTTATTTATTTCTAAAAAATTAGTTTTATTGATTTATTTATTTGATTGATTAGGTTGATGGATGATGTAATAGGAAGTATGAGTTTGATTTGATTTATATTTATACATCCAAAGATCCATCTAGCATGATGGTTAGGACGTATAGTGAAATAAAAAACATAAGCACCAAAAATAAGAGAGAAAAGAGATGTGGAATTGATGGGCAGTACCATTTTCCTAACTCGCACAGGAAAATATGTGCTACAATATAAGTTATGGGATAAACACAGAGATTCTGTATTTTTAATTAGAATTTAGAATAAAAGGAAAGAGAGGGTGATCATGATTTGACATTCATAGGGAACCTTAGCTTGAATTTATCATTCTTTGAGACTGGTTTAGTTAATTTTGATTTACAACATATAATATATAATTAACATCTGATTTGAAAAGTTAGTTTATATAATTATATTCTTAAGGAGTTGATACCTGGACAGAGTATGATCCACTGTTTTATAAATTTATTTGAATTTTGAACTGCATTTGCAACTTTTTCCATTAAAAAAAAAATTCCTTGACCTTTGAACCCTGCACATGATACCAAATAATTTGATAATAGCTTGTAATGGGAGTCTATTACCTATATTTAATGCAACTCTCTCACCTTCTTGCCCTACGTCCACATACACTGTCTTCCTAATGGATTCAACGCATCTCCTTTCCTCTCCGCTTGAGATTCAAGATCAGACACTAGTCGACCATCATAATTCTTCTATCGGCTCATCTTTTCTCCAAAACCAAACCAACGTCCCCAAAGAATTTCTTTGGCCCAAAGTTGATTTAGTTAATGCTCATCAAGAGCTGTTGGAGCCACTTGTAGATCTTGAACGCTTCTTTAGAGGTGATGAATTGGCGATTCAGCAGTCTGCCAAGGTCATTAGGGCTGCTTGTCTAACCCACGGTTGCTTTCAAGTCATCAATCATGGGGTTGATTCCCACCTCATCAATGCTGCATATTATCACCTCAATCGTTTCTTCCATTTGCCACTTAGCCACAAATTAAGGGCTCGAAGGGCCACTACTGCTGGATTAAACACCTTGAACTATTCAGGTGCACATTCGGATCGTTTCTCTTCGAATTTGCCATGGAAGGAAACTTTAACTTTCCGGGTCCATGAGAATCCAAAGGAATCCAGTGTCGTAGACTTGTTCAAATCCAGTTTAGGAGATGATTTTGAAGAAATGGGGTTAGTTTCTCTTCTTCTTCTTCTTCTTTTTCTGAAGAAATTTCTTGTATAGTTACTCACTCACCCTAACCCTAATTTGTGCTTATTGACATAAAAACCACAAAGTTTTACTCAAAAAAGCTCTCCATTTTGTAGCATAACATATCAAAAGTACTGTGAAGGAATGAAGAGCTTAGCTCTAGCAGTGATGGAAATACTAGCAATCAGCTTGGGAGTTGATCGATTGCACTATAAAAATTATTTTCAGGACGGTGGGTCTATAATGCGATGTAACTATTATCCGCCATGCCCCGAGCCAGGACTTACCTTCGGCACTGGTCCTCATTGTGACGCCACATCTTTAACAATTCTCCACCAAGACGAAGTTGGGGGCTTGGAAATCTTTGCAAACAACAAATGGCAGATTGTTCGACCTCGTCAGGATGCCCTAGTAATCAACATCGGTGAGACCTTCACGGTAGGTTTCCAATCTTTCAATGGAAAATCGTCTAGATTTTCGAGTTGTTTTTTTTTTCCTAGTACGAGACATAATCATTACGTTACATGACAAACTTTAATATTCGCGTGGGACTGCCCTAATTTGTCCCATGCTTGTGTCTTTTAAAGGGTTGGCCCATATATATATTTTCCAAGGGACATTGGGAGATGCATTCTCTCATAGAGCGAAACACAGAAGAAGCTAGCAAAAATACAAGATTTTCGGACATACATACATATGTATGCATGTATGTATGTATGTATGAGATACCTTAGTCATTTTGTCGGCAACTATGCAATAGACAAATAGTAAACCAGGATTTACTTGTTCAAATAATTAAGTTGACAAAGAAGTGCTGTAGGTGGGGAAGTTTACAAATAGATATATTATAGCCAAGCATACAAATATAGGAGTATGTACCGTTTATTAATTTTGTTTGTGGTGTCTAAAAATAAATAAATTAATATAAGGTGGGTGTGCAGGCATTAACAAATGGGAGATACAAGAGTTGCCTGCATAGGGCAGTAGTAAACAGCGAGAGGGCGAGAAAATCATTGGTATACTTTGTTTGCCCACGAGAAGACAAGGTGGTGAGACCCCCAGAGGATCTTGTACAAGGTGATCAACTCCCAAGAGCTTACCCTGATTTCACATGGTCCGATTTCCTCCATTTCACCCAAAACTACTACAGAGCTGACGCTCATACTCTCCATAGCTTCATCAAATGGCTCTCATCTTCCAACCCCATTCATCACAACCGTTAATTATATATGTATATATAGTACCTTCTTTTCTATATTATATTATATGTAGCTCTATAATTAATTTATTAATTAGATTTATGTATCGTGTCGATAAATGATTATAAATTTGCAGATGGATTAATTATTTCAGTTCCACGCCAATGGTAATATGTATATATGTATTTTACAATTACATCATGATTTTATGTTCACAGTCTAATAGAGAAATGGGATGTGGGAGCCTATGAAATGTGGTCCTTGTGCATTTTTATATAAATTTAAGGACATGAATTGCAATATTACTTTCTAAGTTTAATCCATCAAATTGAAAGTATATTTACAAAATTTTCATAAAAGTACCATACCTGCCCCTGTACTATACTCCAAATCGCATTTTGGCCCCTCTAATAAAAAAAATGAGCAAACAGATTTCTATACATTAGATAATGGGGAAATAGCCCTTTTGTTAAAATTATGTCATTAAATACTTATTTTGGCCTTATATATATATAAAATAATAATAAATTTAGTCTTTAATCTTTATAATTCTATTTAATTTGACTCCTATTCTTTTATTTAAAGAAAACTGACCTATTAACCTTTTATTGCTATTTGCTAACGTGACACAGTTTTTGTTTTCGGCTATTTTAGCAAATAATTTAAAAATTATATAAAATTCAAAATTCAAAAATCACAAATACAAATCATTCAAAAACAGGGATGAAGGCAAAGGGACAAGCAATGCCCCCCCAACCAATGATAGATTTTTGCCTTTTAATTTTTTATGAAATTATATATTAATATAATGATAAAATTATAATTTTGACCCTCTCAAGCAATTTTCTAGCTTCCTCCTTGTTCAAAATTATAAACAAAAGTTCTTCAATTTTTTTAAAAAAGTAAAAAAAACTCAAAAATATAGAAGTTTTTCAATTTTGACTTTTTAGAATGCAAAATAATTTTATTTTTAAAAAATAAAATTTATAAATATTGTGAGAAATTAAAAAATAAATTGAAATTAGAAAAATGTTTTTAAAAAAATAAATTATAGAGTTAATTACACAAAAATCTCCAAACTATGGGTTAGATTTTACTAAATTTTTTTATATTTGGTGATAATATCACATTTGGTATCTCATATTTTCATAAAATATCCAATGTGGTACTTAAACTATGCATCTGTATTATCATGATACATGTAGTTAATAGTTTTAGTAAATACTAAAACATAGAAAGAAAATATGTGGATTTTTTCAAAGCATCAATTCTACGTGTATAATATAACATTGTGGGAAAATTAAAAAAAAAAGATATAGAATGGAATTAAACACAAATGGTTAAACCTAAGCGTGTATGGTTAATAAAAAATATGTAGAGTTGAGTTAAAAGATTAAAGGGGAAGAAAAATTTTGAAGGGTTTCGTGAAGTTTATAAAGGAATTATGTAGTTTATTATGAAATCATTTCTCCTTCTCCAAAAACCAAAACCAGTTTCGTGAAACCGTAAATATTTGCCTGATGCTTTCTTAGAGGAAATTTGAAGTGCAAAGTTTAAGAATAGTTTTGTGGTTGCAATTTTTAACACAAAATTTTTTCAATTTTTTAAAACTCTAAAATTTCTCAAAATTTATACAATCCAAAATTTTCCACAATTTGTGGTTTTGGTTTGTAATTTGGTTGAGGCACTTCAAAGAATGTGAAGTTTTTGAGAGAAAATTCGAATGAAAAATTACAAACTTTATAATTTATAATTTATTAAAAATTACGTTTTTAACCATTATTTATCATCTAATATATTTTTGGTAATATTTGTATTAGGTATGTAGTTATTTCTTTTTGAAATTTATTTCAGAAATCTATATTTCAATTTGTAATGGTTATATTTGCTATGATTTTAATACCAAAATATGATTTATATATTCAACTTATAATTTAAAAATAATTTATATTAATTGCTTAAAAAATATTTAAAATTTATATTTCGTAGTTTTCCAAGAGTGCTTTGCCGAGAGTCCTAGTGAAGGTAGTAACTTCTGCGGCTTGGGATGGGGGAAAGCGGTGGCGACGATAGAGAGAAGAGGGATGAGATTTCCCTCCTAACTGAAGAACTTATTCAATTATCTGTCAAAGGATCGAGGGTGGTTCCGAATGAGAAACCAACCTTGATTTGTACAAGTTGGACAGAGAAGCTTTACAACCCGGAAAGTTTTAGGGCACAGATGAAAAGTTTGTGGAAAACAAAAAAGAAGTTTGAGATTCAAATAGTAGGGCAGAATCTATTCTTGATTGTGTTTGAGCTGGAAGAAGATATAAAGTTGATTATGGAGGGAAGACCATGGTTGTTCCGAAAGAGTCTAATTTTGTAACACCCCTAACCCGTATCCGTCGCCGAAGTAGGGTTACGAGACATTACTGAACAAACACAACCATTTTTAAAATCAAACTGATCACAAATATGAAAATTAAATTACTTTTGCATAGCTATTTATAATTTACAATCAAAATATAATCAACATCGTACTCAAACCTATACATGCCATAAGATTGAGTTCAAATATTTAACAAAATACCAAAAGTAGTCGATAGTCTGATAGACTATGCTGATGATCCCCGAGCTCGTAACGCGTCTCTAAAATCTATAAAAACAAATGGGCAAAAACAAACAAAGTAAGCTTTTATAGCTTAGTAAGTCTATAGCATACCTAAAATACATATAAAAGAATCATATAATTCTTTAAGAAAATTTATTGAAATCACAATTATCAATTATAATTACTAATCAAACATTTGTTTAAATTTTAAAAGGATGTGTATTTATCTAATACACCCAAACAGACAAATGTATATACATTTTATGCATATATCTACAACCATGAATCATGAATGCATATATACATATATGCATGACAAATATTAGAACCAAATGTATATACACTTTAAACATATTAGTCGAGTGCATATATACATAAGCTTAACAAATATTATAACCAAATGTGTACATGTATTTACCACATACATTTATCCAAAGTCATATATGTACTTATCATGCACATACAATCGAATATATATATAACTTTATCAATCACATTTCATATCTCATTATACATGTATATATATATATCGATCATAAACTTTTAACCTAACTCATATTTATGCCTATAATGAATACATTCGCATTCAACTTTTACTTATAAACAAATATTTACACATATATGTATTACCAATTGCACATAAGATTACTCATCAGTTTCTTATACCAAATGCACCCATAATATATATATATATATATATATATATATATATATATCAACCACCTATGTCGAGTTTATGCACAACATCTTCAAACACATAAATCTGAACAATTCAAACAATTTCAACAGATTCACCGGCACTTACCCTGCTAGGCTTAAAACCTGATTCAATACACTGGCAATTAGCCTGCTAGACGTAAAGTCCGAAATATTTCACCGGCGTCAAGCCTGCTAGACGTATAGTCAGAAACATTTCACCGGCATCAAGCCTGCTAGACGTAAAGTCTGAATTATCTCATTGACAATAATTATTTTAGGCCCCAAGCTCAAACACTCAATTCACCCAAATATTACTCATTTTAGAACTATATAGGTATATAAATTCCATGCTTAAATATTCAGCTCGAAACTCAAAATTTATATCATAGAAACACATGAATATATATATATATATATAAAACTCAACCACCAAATCCAATTTGACAATTCAATAAATCAATGAACATATTTATGCATAACCTTTTACTTCAAATCCTACTACAAATATAATACTATTTAACTAAAATATTCTTGAATAATATACACTTTACATTCCAACATATTAAAATTTTACACACATATATATACATGATCAAAACTAACATATGCAAATATCATCTAATAACAAATTTCAAAACTAAATCTTATACATGCATACATATACACTCAAACCGCATATACTTTTATAGTGACACATCTTAATTGATTCAAAAGTGTATATATACATGTATATTTACATGTTTAATAATAAAACTCTTATATCTATGTATATTTACGAATCTCTAAGTACACATATATACATATACATATCTTTGATTAAATCAATAATTTATACATGTATATACGTGTATGAATTCGAACCTCATATATATAAAACTCTTATACTTCAACTAGATTCATTAACATTTATGTATATACTTATTTACCTTTGCACTTTAGCTAAATTCAATTACCTATATAAGTATAAACCTCTAGGTTCGAATATAAAGAAAATACATATAAGCCAATCATACTTTTAATTTATTCAACCGATATACTTTAAATTATAATTCATCAAAAATAAATACATATACATACTTATATATTGTTTTTATGACATTAAATAGCTAATAGACTTACCTCGAAAGATAGAAAATCGAAGTCGGACGATTATTCGACTAATTTGGCTTTTCCCCGATCCAACTCCGATTTCTTTGGTTCTCGATCTAAATATATTCAAAATAAGATAATTTAATTATTAACACATTCAATTTAATCCAAAAACACATAATTTGGCAAATTACTATTTTGCCCCTAATATTTACACTTTTTGTTATTTAGTCCTTTTTGCACAAAACACAAAATACACAAAATTTTCCCTCACTAAGCTAGGGCCGAATGTTCATTGTCTTCATACTAGTCCACACATTTCATTTATTTCACATTTTAGTCCCCCAAAAATTTAATTTCACAATTTAGCCCTATTTACTCAATTTCACTAAAAATCCCAATACAAAACATATTAATCTATCACATTTCTTTCATTTTTCATCATCAACTATCACAAAGTCCAAGTATTCATCAATGGCATATTTCAAAATCATCAACAATTCACAAAATTAAAACATGGGTTTTGAAGAACACAAAGCAACGATCTCAAAAACGTAAAAATTATTAAAAATTAAAACCTATACATACCTTAATCAAGCAAAATAAGTGCCGAACCTAGCTTGCTATTTTTTTCTTCTTTTTCTTTTGTATATTCGGCAATGAGAAAAATAACATGCATGGCTTTGTTTATTTTAAGTTTTATTATTTTCAATATATTATACCATTATTATTTTACTTTTATATTTAATATAATATATATATATAATAGCCATCATTGCCGTCCACTACCATTAATATTGGCTAAATTTCAACATGAAACCTCCAAATTATAAAGACAAAAATAATTAAGCACTTTCATATTTAGCCATCAAATTTTTATTTTATGCGATTTAGCCATTTTCTCAAATTAAGCACACAACAATAAAATTAATTCATGAAACTTTCACACAAGTAAATTCACACATAATAAACACGTAAAATAATATTAAAATATTTTTCAGACTCGAATTTGTGGTCCCGAAACCACTGTTCCGATTAGGGTCAAAACCGGGTTGTTACAAATTTTATTTGACAGGTTAACTCAATTTGTGGAAAGATCCCAAATTCGGCTTAACTCCTTACCGGTTTGGTTAAAGGTAGGTCCATGTTTACCAGAATTTGACAAAAAAGATTTATTACATGCCATAGGTGTCACTTTTGGAGGGGTAATCAGATCTGAAATTAGCGGAGAATGGTGTCGTCTTAAAATAAACCTCAATATGCAGAAACCCCTTCGACAAGGTATTTTTGTCTCATTGGATAATAGGAATAAATAGTGGATTTCTTTTAAGTATGAGAAATTACCACTATTTTGCTTCGGATGTGGAAGGGTGGGGCACGGACTTTCAGATTGTAGTTTGCTGAATCCTGTAGAAAAAATTAAAATCAGAGAGGATCTACCATACACGATGGCACTAAAAGCAGAACCAAACTTAGTTGGAAAGGAAAGTATTAAATTTAATAATTTTTCAAAGAAGGTTAGGGCTCAACGTTCTTATACAGGTGGTTCTGAGATAAAGTTGATCGAAGATAAAATAACTGGAGAAGTGAATAATTTGATGGGGATGACACACGGGAGACTACAAGTGAGTGATGAAGAGAAGACACTGAAGAAACAGGAGGAAGAAGCTACAATCATGGTTGATGAACAGATGGTTGATAATAGGAGTAGTCAGGTTATTAATTTAAATTTAGTTAAGAAGGCAAGTTGGAAAAGAATTGCTCCAATTCAAATGATGACTCAGTGAAAGGATGAAAGTTGTAATAAGAATAGGAAAGCTATTAAAGAAAATTTTGAGATTTGTAATATAGAAGCTGCATATGGAGATGGAACTAAAAGGCTAAAAAAAGATGGAGAAAAGGTATATGGTGAAATGTTATCAGAAGTGATGAGTAATGCTATGGAACAGAACGATGTTCAACTACTTATGGGATCGGCGGCTGCCAAGAGGCAAGCCAACCGAACGCAATGAAAAGCATTAGTTGGAATGTTCGTGGATTGGGGAGTCCATGAATAGTTAGAAGGTTGCGATACTTTTTAAAGCAGCATAATCCCCAGATAGTCTTCTTAATGGAGACAAAAATAAATAAGCAATGTATGGAAAAAGTTAGAAGAAGTTGTGGTTTTCAGAATGGAATTGACGTTGATGCAGAAGGTTCCCGAGGTGGTTTATGCTTAGCATGGAAAGGAGAGATCACAATTACTTTAAGAAGTTTCTCCAAGAACCATATAGATGTAATGGTTATGGAAGAGAATGGTAACGAAGAGTGGAGATTTACAGGATTCTATGGCTCCCCTTATGTCAATAATAAGAATGCTTCTTGGAATTTGCTACGGAAATTGAGACAAGATCAGAGACACCCATGGCTTGTAAGTGGGGATTTTAACGAAATTATGTATTCTTTTAAGAAAAAAAAGGGTTACCAAGAGATGAAAGACGGATGGAGGCATTTAGAGAGACCCTAGAAGAATGTCAATTAGAAGATTTAGGATATACAGGGGTTTGGTTCACATGGGAAAAGAGAAATTTGCCAAAAACAAATATCAGAGAAAGATTGGTAGGGGAGTTGCTAATGACAAATGGAGGGATCTTTTTCCAACCGGCAACATTCATCACTTAACTCATTTGATGTCTGATCATTGTCCGCTTCTTCTTAATACAAAAACTGAAAATATTTATGTAGGAAACCCAAGGTTTAAATTTGAGACGTGGTGGACCATGGAAGAGTCTCTTGAGGGGGAAATTAAAGCATCTTGGTAATCATCTGTAGGTACTTTACTGGAGAAATTGGAAAAGCTACAATCAAATTTAAAGAAATGGGCAGGATCAATTAAAAAAGGGTGAAAATGGCTAAAGAAAAGGCTTACTAAGGAACTTGAGATGTTGATGGAGGAAGAAAGCAATGACGATATAATGGCAAAGATTATTGATACTAAGGTACACCTAAATTTAGAAATTGATAAAGATGAAATGTATTGGTAACAGAGGGCAAGGGCGAATTGGCTTAAAGTAGGGACAAGAACACAATTTTTTCCATAAGTACGCCTCATCTCGTCGGAGAAAAAACACTATATCGAGGCTGGAGTTAGACGGGAGAAGGAGAAGCGACTGAAGTATGTAAGATCAGTGAAGTTGCTACGTTATTCTTTTAGGAGTTATTTACGTCAAAAGGAGTAGGAGAGTTATCTCATCTCTTAACAGGCATTGAGGAAAAAATTACGCCAGATATGAATGAAGTTTTAGTGGCAAATTTTACGGAAGAAAAAGTGTATTCAGCTTTGAAAGGAATGGGGCCAGCTAAAGCACCAGGACCTGATGGATTTCTAGCACTATTCTTTCAACAATATTGGCATATAGTAGGTAAAGAAGTTATCACTTTCTGTCTAGGAATTTTAAATAACGGTAAAAATTTTGGCCCTTTCAATTCAACTGATATTGTACTGATTCCAAAAACTCAAAATCTCAAGAATTTAGCAAAATTCAGACCTATCAGTTTATGTACTGTTATCTACAAAATTGTAGCTAAGACAATTGCCAATAGACTTTAAGGGGTTATCGGGCGATGTATTGATGTGGCGTAGAGTGCTTTTATCCCAGGAAGGCTAATTTTTAAAAACATTTTGCTAGCTTACGAGATCCTACACACTTTTAAGAGAAAACTCATAGGAAAGAAAGGTTTTATGGCAATTAAACTTGGCATGAGCAAAGCCTATGATAGGGTCGAGTGGAGGTTTCTTAAGAAAGTTATGCTGCGAATGGGTTTTGCAAAAGAATGGGTTGATTTAATTATGAAATGCATTTCTACAGCAACTTATGCAGTCAATATTAATGGAAAAAATGGACGAATATTTCAATCTTCTAGAGGGTTGCGTCAGGGTGACCCCCTTAGTCCCTTTCTATTTTTATTATATAGCGAGGGACTTTCGGCATTAATGAGATTGGCACTGAAAGAGGGGCTGATAAAAGGAGCAAAGACAAGCAGGAAAGGACCAGGGATTTCACATCTACTCTTTGCAGATGATTGTATATTGTTCGGTGAAGCAACTAATAAGGGAGTGAGGTTGCTAAAAGAGATTCTAAAGGAATATGAAGTTTGTTCTGGCCAGTGTGTTAATTTTGAGAAATCTACGGTTTTATTCAGTTCGAATACATCAGTAGAAAAAAGGGTGAGGTATTAGGAAGCTTAAGGGTAAGTGGGTCAACGGATATGAAAAAGTATTTAAGTCTTCCTAATGTGGTTGACAGACGTAAAAAGGAGTCGTTTCAACATCTAAAAGATAAGGTCAATTCCAGAATTAAAGGTTGGAGTACCAGATTGTTATCACAAGAAGGTAAGGAAGTATTCATTAAATCAATACTTCAGGCTATTCCGACTTACGCTATGTCCTGTTTTCTTCTTCCTAATTCCCTATGTGACAAACTGGAAAAGATCTTTGCTAATTTCTGGTGGCAAAAGGAGTAGGGGAAAAGAGGAATTCACTGGTGTAAATGGCAGTATATGTGTCGAGCCAAAGAAGAAGGAGGAATGGGCTTTAGGAACATGGTTAGTTTTAATGTCTCCTTATTAGCTAAACAAGGTTGGAGAATCCTAAACAATCCAAATTCATTAGTTGCAGAAGTATTTAAAGCTAAATATTTTTCAAAAACGAATTTTTTGAATTCGCGTATTGGGAATAATAGTTCTTTCACATGGAAGAGCATATGGGAAACTAAAGGTATTCTATCAGATGGAATATGCTGGAAAGTGGGGAAAGGTACTGAAATCTCGGTTATTAATGATAGTTAGATACCAGATTATTCCAGATTATCGTCTCATTTTACTAATTTGCGCGACTATAAAGTTGCAGAATTAATTGACGACAGCAATAGGAAATGGAAAAAGAACTGATTGAATCTACCTTCCCAGCGGAGATATCTGAGAAAATTCTCTGCATCCCGTTAGCTAAAGAGCCTCACGATGATTTTCTAGCCTGGAGGGGAGAGTCTTCGGGAGAATTTATGGTGCGAAGTGCCTATAAACTATTACAGGGCATTGATCCTAGAGCTTATGCTTTACAAACGGATCTAGAAAATTTTACAGAAATATATGGCTCCTTAATCTACCTTCTAAGTTAAAAATCACAGTCTGGAAAATATCATGGAATTATCTACCAACACAGATTAACTTGCAATACAGAAGGCTATTAAATAATACAATATGTTCTAGGTGTGGCAGAGCAGCAGAAACTACAAATCATCTATTTCGCGAGTGTTCTGTGGCAATAACAGTGTGGAAAGAGTTATCATTCTCGGAGTTATTACAAGTACCTCATATGGAATTTGTACAGTGGCTCACCTGGGTTTTTGAACAGAATACCCCCACTCGATGCAGGATATTTTGCTGTGCTCTTTGGGCAATCTGAGGAGAAAGGAATAAGATAGTGCATGAGAAGACCAATAGATTTGGGAAAGAGATTGCATATTTTATCAAGAGATATATTTTTTAACTAAATGGGATGGAAGAAAAAGTATCAAAGATTAAAACAGGAGGCAGAGAGTGGAAACACCCACCTGGTCAGTTTGTGAAGGTTAACTTTGACGCAGCCTATGATGGGAATCTACGTCAATCGGCTGTGGGAATTGTGGCCAGGGATAGTGAAGGAAACTCTCTTTTATCATTTATAGAGATTCATCATCAAGTCGTATCAGCTTTTCTCGCCGAAGCAATAGCTTTCTAGACAACAACTCAAATCGGTATGAACATGCAATGGCCAAATATTATTATTGAAGGGGATGCATTATCAATCATAAAGAAGTACAAACTAAAAAGTCATGATAAATCAATGGTCGGAGCATGTATCCAAGATATTCATCAGTTACTGGATAAATCTATAAAATATTATTTTGAGTACACTCCAAGAGAAGTGAAAGCCTGGCACATACATTAGCAACGGAGACATTAAAGAAGAAGGAAGAGATTTACCTGATTGGAAGAGTCTCAAAGTATGCTAAGAATTTGAAGGAAAAAGAAAGAAGAGAGAACTACAGTGAAGATGAAATGAAGGTTACAGAACAAAAAGGCTGGAAAGTGGAAATCAAAAGGTTTGGTGAAAAAGCCTTCATTGAAATCCGGAAACGTCCCATTGAAGAAATGAAAGATGATTTGAAAAGACGGGAACAGATCTTTTTCTGATTGGGCAAGTTTGCGGTGTCATTAAATAGGTTCAAGTGTCATGGGCCGCAGTTCAAAGCCCGTGACCATCGCACCAAATGCATCCAATGGAGGTCTATTGCTCAGATGGGGATCATTTGGCCCACGAGAACTGGCCCGATTCAAAGAGCTATTAGAGAAGCCTGTCAGATTGAAGCCTGGTTGGCCTGATAATGGAGACATGGCAACTTAGGCTGATATGGTAACTAATCTTAGAAGATAGAGGGAATCATATCTTGTAAAGATTAGATTAGATTAGATTTGATATGGCATATCTTGTAAATCCCTAAAATAAAGGGATATGGCTAATCTTGTCTGTCGATGTAAATGTATCTTGACTGTCGGTTTTGGGGGAGCTCAACTATAAATAGAGAGCCCCCCTCAGTTGTACTCACTCCATTCATTATTTCATTATTCTTTGTGAATAAGAGAATAAAGAGCATTTACTCAAACACTTTGCGAGCGTTCTTTCTGTTGTTCTTTGTTGTTCTTCTTTTAGCATAAATTGCTTCCACTCTTTAATTTGGTGCCTTGGAGGAGTTCTTAAGGAATCATCACTTGAGTTAAGACTGACTTAGGCGAGTTTGGACGAACGAATCGCCTAAGGCCGCACGGATCGCAAGAGAAAACTCTAGCCCCGTGACACAAGAGGTTTCTGATTTTATTACTTTGTTTTATTTTTAGGGCTGTATTCCAGTTATTTAAAAGGTTTGGACTATAGTTTTTTGTTTTGTTTTTCGGGCCAAAGCTTTAAGGGCCTTTTGCATATGGTTTTCCTTTAGTCTGGGTCAATTTGTGTATTCTTTAATTTAGTTAATAAAGCCCAATCTGAATTTAGTTTGAAAAAAAAATTATATTTCATATATCAAAATATTAATAATGCGTAATAGTAACTTTTTTTTAGTTTTCATTATAATTTAAGTTGATATATTTCATACATTATAATATTAACGATTTAAAGATAATTAAAATGCATATTTTTACTTTACAATATCATGTCTAACTTTTACATTTTGTTTCTTTAAAAGTACTTATTGGCAATAATATAACAACTAAATTTTAAATCAAACTTTTCAAAACCATTAACTCATATTTTTAAAAAGCAGTTTTTGAAAATAATACTTAACTCAAGATTATTTTGATGAATATGATACTAACATTCCATTAGAGATTTCAATTTGTGTGTTTTTTTTTCTCTTTTTGGTGAAAATGAGAGTATTTATAGCTAACAATAATGACTATTTTTCTCGTTGTGAATGCTCTTTGAAGAGATAAATGATTGGCCACCTACATGAGTGGGGATTAAATCCAATCCACATGATTAAGAGACAAGGCGAGCAACCACCACACGACACCTTATGGTTAAATTTTTTGGGCCTTTTCAAATTCCCAAAACACTTTGGGAGCTTTTGGTATGATGTCAAGTGATCACTTTCATGGGAATTTAATCAGTTGAAAAGTGATTCCAATGTTTGGTATGTCCTTTTTTTTTCTTTTTTCTTTTTACTTTTCTTAGAATCTAACTTTCCCTTAAGTGTTATTTTCCTATAAACATGGCAATGTGATTTCCATGATAAAAGATGAGAAAGTTAGTTTTTCATATAGATATTGAAAAGTTAAAAAATAGTAAGACAAAATTAACCCTATTTTATATTGGTTTAGGGTATTAGTATGAATAAAAGTTAAAAAAAAGCTATTGTCCATTTTCTTCTTCCCATTTTCTCTATTCCTTTAACGGATTCTTTGCAAAAAAAAGTTTTATTTTTATTTTTATATGCATATTTAATCATACTATATTGTTTACTGTAGAAATGAGGGTTACTTGCTTTGTAAACAGAAACTATGGCTAAAATAGTGCTGGTAACTATGATCATAGTTTCAACTACAAAATCAAAAGTGCAAAACGTACAGATGAACACCAAGATTATTTATGCCGTTTGACCTTAGTCTACGTCCAGGAGGCCTTGCCTAGAGCAATGATCTACTATCTTTCTCATAGTACAATCGATGATTTAAGTCTTAACAATTATCTAACTCACACCAATTTAGTGACCTCACTATTGTACAAAGGCTAGATCACTCTCCCACTAAGCTTCCTCCTCGAAAATTTAGTTTTGCAATTAATACAAGAGACTCTCTTGATTGCTTACAAAAATAATGCAGACATAAAATGTTCCTAACTTGAATAAATTTTTTGCTCTCTCAATCTCTTAGTTACTCTTCAACCTAGACAAAACTTAAGTTTATATATTACTTGAGTTTTTCTTACATAAGAAAGCTAAAAATCAACATATGATAATAATTCCATAAGAGCCTCGGTGTAATCTGAGGTCTTCAAATATAGAAAATGGCTTTACTTGATCTGCAAGTAATCAATCTTTAAGTCTTCAATTTTAACTCAATTGGTCTTCATGTTTTGGGCTCTAACTCGTCCAAATATTATTTTTTTAAAAGATAGTCTAATGCTTTTGTTTAAAAATTTTGCCAATTTTGAAAATAGGCGAGTACAATAATGAAACAATACCTAAAATTGTAGTTGCTGTTTCAGCCACAAAATTTTTCATTGCCTTCAAATATGTCAACAATTTATATATTATATTTATTTTCTATTATTTCTCTCTTTTTTGGTGCAATTATCTCCTATATATTGGTAAAATTAACTCTCTTTTCTCAATCCCAGGTAACATGAAAAAAATGATGCGAAGGATTTGCTTAATGGCTTATATAAAGGACTTTATTTTCAATTATCAGAACTATGCTAGGATGATATTCATCCTTTAAGACATATATATTATTATGTGGTTGGGTAAATTAAGACATTTAGAAAAATTTCATCATAAATAAATTTTATTTATAATAATTTTTTAAAAGAACAACAAATTTTTATGAAAATAAAGAATCCAACTCGTGTGTGTAGGTAGTACCAAAATTAGCTATTATCTTTTAATTTGTATTGGAATAATTTCAATCTTTAAGTAGATATATTTATGGTCAAACCCAAGTTTTGATTTAGCTTATATATGATAATATACTTGTCCACACCTAACTCATTACTTTATTTTCATCATCTCATATTATTTTTCTAAAAAAAACAATTCATGTTTTGTAATTTTGTAATTTTTTATTTAAGGTCATGTATTATTTACCATATTTTTTTAATAGGGTTAAATTTATTTTTGGGGTTTAAACTTGTCAATTATTTTCAAACTGGGGTTTGATATTTCCTTAAAAACCTTAATGTTTCGGCCTCAATATGGAAACAATTGTCAAGTTTAGGAACTAACTTGGAAAAAAAAGAGTTCAAGTCATAATATGAGAACAATTGCTCAGTCCAAACCTCAATACGGGAACAATTATCAAGTTTAGAGATTAACTTAAAAAATATTCAAACCCCAAACAATAATTTAAACCTTTTTAATATTTACTTTATTATAATACGTATTTAATTATTTATGATATGAATTACATAAATATGTGTTGCTCAAAGATAAATTTTGTCATCCAATCCAAATCCAAATTAGATTGAGTTTGAAATAGGATAATTTGGATCTAATCAAATGTGGATTACTATATAGTACTAAAAATATGGGTAAATTATATAGATAGTCATTTAATTATATAAAAATTCATTTTAGGCACTTAAGATAAAAAATTACATTTTAAGTACTCAAGTTACATAATTTGAATATTTTGATTTTTTTATTTTAGGTACTTAAAATGAAAAAGTTTGATAATCGAGTGATTGTATGGTTTAACCTAAAAATATATTATCTAAGTATAATTATTAAAATATTTAAAGATTGATTAAAAGAAAATCTATTTGAAACAAGAAGTAAAATCGTAGAGGTTGGTTTGATTAAATAAATTTAGCTTTTTGAGTTTAGACTTGTATGAACCGAGTTCAAGTCGTGCTATGTGAAGGACGTTGATTTAGCCATCTCTTATATAAAAAAATTGAAATTGTTAAATGATGAAAAGGGGATTAATTTATTTGTTATTAATTGGTTTTAGAAATATAGGTGAAGTTCTTAGCTTTGAAACAGTAATTCTTTGGCGGCCAGCATTGAAACTCTTTAATTATAAACACAAAGATGCGGTTATTGTCAATCCGACTTCTCTAATTTTATATCATTTTATTTTTATCACGTTTTATTGATTAAAATAAATTGTCTTTGATTTATTAATTTTATTATAAGTGTTGGTCTAAAATTATGGAATGAGTGATAGTTTTCCTGGTCGAGTTTAAATTATATTAGAATAATCTTAAAATGTTATTTTTAAGCATTTAATAAGATGTGTTATTTCATTTTTAATAAATATTATATTCTTTTAACTCTTTAATAATATTTCAACCCTAATTAGTATTTGATTAATTAAATAAAATTAATATAAAATTAAAGGGAATGTTTATGGTTTTTTAAAAGATTTATGATTTATGGTATTAGAAAAAATGTTAGATTAAGATTTAGGGTTTAAAAGGTTTAGAGTTTTAGGAATTTATAGAAGGAATCAACTTATTAATATTAGAATTAAAAATAGTAATAAAAAATTAATTTAATATAAAAAAATTTATGACATGGGTGTGATTTTAGGATGATACTCGTTTTGTAAGCTACACGCATAGACAATGACGTTTTGTTTGCCTCTCAAGGACGGCAATAAATAATCAAAAACCATATGGTTAATGTTATTCAATATTACAAATTTATATAATTTCTAAAATTTAGATGTTAAGATTTGTAACGCTTCAAGTTTGGTTTAATATTTAATTTAATATATTAATTTTGATTTGGTGTAATTGTATACATTTAATTAAACAAACATATCAATTTATTTTTATATTGGATAACTATAATTATTTATTTAAAATCTATAAAATTATAACTTAATATATGATAAACTTGCAATTTAGCCCTCTAAAAATGATAAAAGTTTGATTTAGTCCTTCTAGCAACTTTAAAGATATAAGCTAATACAATGGTGTTAATGGTTTGTGAAAATTAAATCAAATCAACATCTTATGTGTAAAATTGCACAAAATTAGACCAAAGCTAATGTGTAGTTTTGAACTTTATCCTAATTTACAATTTGTAAAAAGACATAATGATAAATTTAGTTCTTAATGTTTACATCTTTTTCAATTTGGTCTTTATTCATTTTTAGTTAAATTTGACCCATAAACTTTTAATTGTTATTTTTAAACATGATTTTACTCTTTTGAAATATTACCATTTTAGCTCAAAAAAAATAATGATCAAATTCACAAAAAAATATAAAATATAACATTATATTCTTTTATAGAAATATATATGGGATGTTGAATTCATTATAATTGAATCTATTATTTTAGATAATGGGTTTGGATATAATATCTTAATTTCATCTCCATACGTAATTCTTATTTTATTTTATATTTTTATCATTAATAAATATTGATTTAATATTCTTACAATAAATCAATCATAGATAAATTCGGTTTATCATGTAATTTTTAAACATTTCAAAAATTCCAAACAGCCCCGGCCGGCCGGCCATTTATATGTGTCCAGATAGGTAGAAGGTCGCTATATGCTGGAGCCGGTCGACAAGACATTTGAAGAGTTGACTAGTCAAGGTTTCACGGCTGATATTCCAAAGACAATAAATCTAATGAAACTTAAAACCTCATTAATCTATTTTCATTTACATATACATATTCAAGCCCTGAAATACAATTTTTATTTTCACACGACCAGAACTTCAGATGTATATATATATATATATATATATATTTATTGCAGTCTATGCTGAAACTCGTCAGGAGATGGTTTCATTGAAATCTTGCAACTCTTTTCAAATCAACGCAACTCCAAATAAACGTTTTGACTGAAGAATTAGTCTTTCCAATGTGTTACTATATGTCAGGAATAAATGCCAACAGAAATATTCTACGCACGCATTTGCCTCCAAAAACACGCTCCATGGGAGATGAACGACGAGCTTGGCATCTTGCACTTGTTTGCCTGTTACTAGCAGCAGTTGCAGCAGCAGAATCAACTCCAATAGCCAAGCTCGATTGCCAAGACAGATGTGGGAACGTTAGTATCCCATATCCATTTGGTACAACGACGGATTGTTATCTCAATGAAGATTTTTACATAGCTTGTAATTCGACTCACTATGATCCTCCACGAGCATTCTTAACAGGAAGCAATATAGAGGTGACAAACATAACTGTCGAAGGCAAATTGCGGATTATGCAATTTATAGCCCGCGATTGCTACAACAAATCGGGCTTCCCAGTTTCCAGCAATACTCCTTCCATCACGCTGTCCAAATTCAGGGTCTCGGATACTGATAACAAGTTCGTTGCCATTGGCTGCGATACTGAAGCAACCATTCAAGGTGTTCAAGACGACAAGGGATACACGAGTGGGTGCATAAGCAAGTGTGACAGTATTGACTATGTGGACAATTTTACATGTTCTGGTATAGGCTGTTGCCAGACATCCATTGCTAAAGATGTAGGATATTTTGACATTGCTGTAAGAAGCTACAATAATCACCAAGGTATCTGGGATTTCAATCCCTGCAGCTATGGCTTTGTTGTTGAAGAAAATAGCTTCAATTTTTCTTCGAATTATCTTCGTGATCTGCAAAATGTAACCATGATGCCCATGGTGCTTGATTGGTTTATCGGGAACGAGACGTGTGAAACGATAAAGACCAAGAGTTCGGATGATGTATGCCAGGGAGATAGCACTTGTTATAACGTGGATAATGGATCTGGATATCGTTGCAAGTGCTTGGATGGCTATCAAGGAGATCCATACCTACCTAATGGTTGCCAAGGTATTTTATTTCTTTATTTCCACAAATTCAATTTCCTTTAGATTTTCAACACTCTTAGTTAGTTAGAGGTTATACTAGTAGCTCCTTTTTGGTGAAATTGTGGTGGGAATGGGATCTATTCTTTTACAGACATAGATGAATGTAAAGACCCAAATCTCAATAAATGTGAAAAGATATGTGAAAATACAAAAGGAAATTACACGTGCTTGTGCCCCAAGGGTTATCATGGAGATGGAAGAACAGATGGTACAGGTTGTGTTGCCAATCAATCTGGAGGATCACTTATAATTGAGCTTACTGTTGGTAAGGAGTTCTATTCGATTTCAGTCTTACAAGTTCTCTGCTATACTATTTAAGCGTCCTTTAATGCTTATCTTCTGAGTCTCAAAATGGATTCTGATGATTGTTTTATGACAACCATGGAATAATAGGGCTTGGCGTAGGCATTACAGTATTGATAGCAGGTAGCACTTGGTCGTACTGGGCATTCAAGAAGTGGAAGCTCATCAAACTTAAACACAAGTTCTTTCGACAAAATGGAGGCTTGATGTTGCAGCAAGAACTCTCCAGGCGGGACTCTTCCACTGAAACGGCTAAAATTTTCTCAGCTGAGGAGCTGGAGACGGCCACCAACAACTATGATGAAAGTAGGATTATTGGTCGAGGTGGTTATGGCACAGTCTACAAAGGAACTCTATCAGATGGGAGAACCGTAGCAATTAAGAAGTCCCAAGTTGTTGATGAAAGCCAAATCGATCAATTCATCAATGAAGTTGTTGTGCTTTCCCAAATCAATCACAGGAATGTGGTGAAGCTTTTAGGTTGTTGCTTAGAGACGGAAGTTCCATTACTGGTTTATGAATTTATCACCAATGGTACTCTCTTTGAGCATATCCACAACAAAAGCAAGGCTTCTTCCTTGACATTTGAAACCCGGTTACGTATAGCAGCAGAAACTGCAGGTGTGCTCTCATATCTGCATTCCTCAGCTTCCATACCAATCATTCATAGGGATGTCAAGTCTACCAACATACTCTTGGATGATAGTTACACTGCCAAAGTATCCGATTTTGGAGCTTCGAGATTGGTTCCACTAGACCAAGCCGGGATATCAACGGTGGTTCAAGGGACCCTCGGATACCTGGACCCTGAATACTTGCAGACAAGTCAGCTGACAGAGAAAAGTGATGTTTATAGCTTTGGGGTAGTCCTTCTAGAGCTACTGACCGGACAAAAAGCACTTTGTTTTGAAAGGTTAGAGGAGGACAGAAATCTTGCAATGTATTTCATTTCAGCTTTGAAAGAAGATCGCTTGGTGCAAATTCTTGAGAAGTGCGTAGTGGATGAAGCAAAGATAGAGATGGTTGAGGAAATTGGTAGCCTTGCAAGGAGGTGCTTAAGAGTGAAAGGAGAAGAAAGGCCCACAATGAAGGAAGTCGCAATGGAGTTGGAGGGGTTGAGAATGATGCTGGAGCATCATCCATGGGTAAACAACGATGAGTCGAGGTTAGAAGAGACTGAGTATTTGCTGGGTGAACCATCGTTGAAAATTGGTTCTAATGGCGGTATGAATAATGTTACATATGATACCATCACAGATCATATAATTTTACAAGTTGGTCATGGAAGATAATAGTTTCAATCTTTCACCTCAGGATTTATTTTCTAAACTTACAAATCTTTTTGTTTGTATTTAAAAAAAATATACTTTGTAAATTTTCTAATTTTATATCTTAATTTTTTTTCCAAAGTCATCCAACGTTATGCCATTGCAATCAAATTATATTACCATTCTAAATATTTTTATAGAAATATAATTAAAATAGTCGCCGTTATATTACATCAATATTAAATTTAAATTCAAAATATAAATAAATGTGTCAATAAAAATAAATATGCAATTATTCTGAATTTTAATTTTTCTATATTTACTTACACTCGAATTGTTTAAAATATGATTATTATAATATTTTACTATAAAATCATTAATTAATTTGATGTAATAATTTTAAATATATATAATTTTAATTTAATTGTAAGTTAATTTTTAAATTATAAATTATAATATAAATATATAATTTCAATTGGATATTATAAAGATTATGATATTTATATAAATACACATATATTTTACTTTGTTAACAATTAATCAAAAATTGACAATTGTAATAATAAAATTTACAAATCTATTTTATTATCAATTTTAATATTTTTATGTTTTATCATTTATTATTTTATGCATAATATTTTATCTTGTATTGTAAATTATTTATTACTACTTTTATGTTTATGCTATTAATTGATTATAAAATATTATTATTTATATAAGTTGAAATTAATTATAAGTTGATAAATTTTAATTTAAAACATGCAAATTAATGAATTAATCAATGATTTCACTTTTTTTGGCAGTTCATTAATAAATTAAAAAGCAGCTCTAAACATAACACTACCTGCCATATCGGCTTTAACAAACTGGAGCATAAAGCTCGACATAGACAACATAGCCTTTAGAAGAGTCTCTTACAAAGCAAACTAGGAGTGCTGCCCTTTCTAGCCAGTACATCAAGGCAACTATTTCCCTCCCTGAAATTATAAAGCAATCAACTATTCTGGAAGGTCTCCAATAAAGTCTTGCAAAGTACATTCACCAAGGTGTTGCAAAGCAAATTTGAACAAGATTGATTCTTAATAATAACTGTAGTAGCATCAACTTCCACAATAATATCAACAATGTTCAAATTTCTAGCAACAGTGTTTGAAGAATAGTTGAGAAATCTATGACAACCAGACACCCATCTTCCTTGGAAATCTCGAATTAGAGCTCCACGCCAGCTCCTGCTGAACCAGGATTTCCTATCGAAAAACCGTCACAATTATGTTTGAACCACCCAATCTCTTGTGAAGTCCATTTCACTTTGATGAATCTTGGCCTATTTGTATACTTGATCTTATTGGAGATGGAAAATATCTCAGTTGCATTAGCAAGAGCAGTTGGGATGATCAAATCAGGATTGTACTGCTTTCCAAAGACTTTAGCATTCCAACCAACTAAATATTTCTCAATATAGATGAAAACCAAGTACTAAGGTTTTTTTTTTTTTGCCTGGTGTAAAAACATTTTGCTAAAGAGTTCATTTCAATCCGGTCTTGAAAAGGAAGGTTGAAGGTAGAAAGAAGTTGGGGTGAAATTCCCAATCTTGACCAGATTTCAAAAACAACTTGAAAGTCTCAAAGGATATGGTTAAGTGTGTCTGTACCCGTTGCGTAAAAGGGCCAACAATCTTGCAAGTTTAAGCCATGTTTATTAAGGAAAAAGACTATGGGAAGGATGAGGTGAGCGATCTCCCATAAGAAAAAGGTGATTTGGGGGATAAGATTGATTTTCCATATTGATAACTTGTTTTAGTATAGTTTTTTTATAGTGTTTTAGGAGGTTATTTTAGCATTTACTTTAGTTTTTAGCGCATTTTATAGTTTTTTTATATTAATTATGTTTTATTTGATTTTTATAGATTTAGTTGGATTTATTTATTATTTCTCTCTCTATATTATAGGTTTTGAATGAAGAACAAAATATTTAGAGTATAGAATGAAAAATTTGTGAAAAGAAGTCTTCCGCTCCACCGAATATCGATGTGGTGGAGCACAATCTTCACTTCAGAATTTTGAAACATCAAGCAATTTGCTCCATTGCACTTCTGTGTTTGGAGGAGCAAAACGATTAAAACCCTAAAAATAAGGGGTGACGTGATTTAAGAGAAAAGAGGGAAAAAGCGTAAAAGAAATAAACTTGGAGGCTAAGAGGAGAAGAAAAAGAGATCCGGAGCACTAAACACTAATTTAATAATTATTTTTCTCTCTAGATTATTTCTTTTTACTTTATCTTAATGCAAGTTTGTTATGAACTTTTTTCTTGTAATGCTTTCTCAAATCAACATGAATTAAATTATATTTTCTTGAAACAATAATGAATCTGATTTGTAGTTAATTAATTTATTCTCTCTTCAATTATTTCGATCCTTGTTAATTATTTATTCAACCCCATGCATTTTTAATCTACTTGTCTGGCCACAAAGTTGTATTAATTTGATAATCTTGATTTGTCTTGGAAGAGAAAATTAATGTTTAGATCTAGATTGAACAGATTAGGATTAAATGTAGTAGCATTGACGAACTAGTTAATTTGAGGCTAAAATAAGAAAATACCCGATGCCCTAATCAACCCAATATGTTTGATCATAGTGATTTCACCCAACTTGCTTAGCATAGGAATATAGCTAGCAGAGAAGGGGAATTAGCTTAGCTAGATACTGGAAGGGTCTAGTTAATGTCATTGAATCATGTGTTAGTAATTAAATAGATTCAACAATTGACTGAGAGATAATTTATTAATGGAATTAAGTGAATTTAGAGCTCCAAAATCTTAAAATTGACAGAAAAACTTAGTAATTTTCATTGTTTTAGTTTAATAAAAATCTCTTTAATTTGTTTAGTTTAATTTTAGCAGTAATTATAATTTATTTTTCTTGATCCAGATTTAATAAAATTGAATAGTTGGTACTTAGCAGTTTAAAATTTAAGCTTCGTGGGACGGTATTTTTTTTATTACTTAATTACTTAATTCCACATGTGCATTTGTGTAACGGAATTTCAGACATTACATATCCAGCTCCAGTCATTACTGAATTTTATGTTGTTGTTTCCTTTATACCAAGGGCCAATAGCTATGCAGATTCCAAAGAGCTAGAAGATCCCGGTAGAAGTCAAATTCAATCCAAGAATATCCTTGCCTCTGCGAAAAGTGGAAGTTGAGATAGCATTTAGAACACTTGGAGAGGTGAGTTTTTCTTCATTGAATTTAAAGGGTTAGCAATGAATGATCGAAGGGAATTGAGCCCGACCAATTTTCGTTCCAAAGATTAACAGAGGTACCATCCTTAGACGATCCATTTGAAGCATCCCCAAAGTAACCTTGAATGCTTTTGAGAGCATTCCAGGTGATAGAGGGCTGTGAGGAATGTGAAAGTTCTTGAAGATACTTTAATTTTAGGATTTTAGCCCAAAAAGATTTAGAGTTGTGTAATAATCTCTAGCATAATTTGAGAAGTTGGGCTTTGTTTTGAGCTCTCATACGTGAAATCTTTAATTACTCTAACTTTTTAAGTTTTGTGACAGTCAACCGATTGATTCTATATGATTTAAACAAAAAATTGTGGTTGATTTGATTGATTGAAGAATAGATACTACTAGGAAGCTTTAATAGTACGAAGTATTTTAAATTTTAAAAACAAAAATATTTTTTAAAAAATAAATTAGAAAAAAATAGAAAGTATTTAATAAATCAAACGAAGCCTAAGAGTTGAAATTTTAAATGATGAACTCTTAATGTTAAATTAGGGATAAGTCACTAACTAGTGTTGAGTGTGAACTTTCAAGTAGAGAATGCATATTTGAATATTGGAGACAATATTGTAAGGATGGGCAGCCACAAGCTTCGAAAATGAATTACAAAATGAATATGGAATATGCAAAAAAATTTTGATGTCGTTTTTAGCTTGTAAGTGGATTAGATGTACATGCAAAAAGAGAAAAGGAAGCTAATTGTGAAGTGTTGTGCAATAGTTGCTCACCTCATCTCATCCCATAATCATGTGATCAGAAATTTAATCCTTACTCATAAGAGTTTAACCTTTGAAATATCCTCTAATGCTTAAATAAGTGAACGTGAGAAAGGGGAGGAAGATATGAATATGAAACAAAAGGTCAACAGACCTAGCTCTATGATTACCATGCATATTTATAGACTTCTTTCTCTCTGCCTTGGGTTGATTTAGCAGGTGCTCAAATCTTCATTTTCAAATTAAACGAGTTAGAAAAACCAAGTTACATAAATTGAAATTTAGGTACTAAATTTTAAAAGTTTGACAGGTATTAGAATTGGAGTATAATTATACGTTATATTTATTGAAGACTATGCTGAAACTTCTGGGGAGGTGGTTGCATGGGAAATTTGCAATCAACAACTCTAATAAACTGTTTGGGTGTTGAATATGGAATTAGTCTATCCAATTGTGTTACTTTATGAATGCCAGAGAAATGCCAGAGAAATTTTCCACGCCCTTGCCTTCAAGAGCACAAAGAGAAATGAAGGAAGCCACGATTAGTTTTACATTAAATTGTACCCACATAAGGTCAGAGTTGTGCACTCTCTCATGTTCTATTGATCCCTTGTGGGTAAACTTGATTTGGGGAAGATTACTTTTCAAGAACGTAATTGAAAGAAATTATAGGATAAACGAGTTTTTTTTAGTTTATTAGCTTTTAACTCCATTTTACGAATAATCAACAGAAGAGAAAGGAAAGGGTCTACGCTGCATTAAAGATGATTAATAAGGAAAGAGTCTATGCTGGCCTAACTCATAAACATGATTGGTGTTTCCCATTTAAACCAACTTTGAATCTTTAAATAAGCATTGCTATAAATATGAAACCAATATTTTTATTCAAGCAATAGCCGAGGAAAACACCAGAGGTCATGGGTGTGGATCGTATGTGTAAGGAGTTTGCTCTGCTTTCACTTAAGTTAACAATTATAGCAACCTGGGTAGCAGCGCAACCAAAACCGGAGTGCCAAAGCAACTGCGGGGATATCAGCATCCATTATAGGGAACAGGCAATGGGTGCAACATCAGCAGCAACTTTTTCATTCGTTGCGACACCACTTCCAACCCCCCAAAAGCATTCTTAAGTTCCACTGATATTGAAGTTCTCCACATCTCTCTAGATGGTTATTTGCGCATCCAACAAACAGTAGGTTTTGACTGTTATAATTCATTAGGACGCAGTTCATATGGCGAGTCATATTCACTTTCAAACTTCCCCATATCTAATACCAGAAACAAGTTCACAGCCATTGGTTGTGATACCTATGCTCTCATTGAGGGTACCTTGGGACATACGTATTCAACCGGGTGTGTAACATTCTGAAGTGACGTGGAGGATGGGATAAATGGGCCTTGCAGCTATCCCTAAAGGAGTGAGGAATTATGTCTTAAATTTTGATACCCGTCGGAATCATTCCAGTGTATTGGACTTCAATCCTTGTAGTTATGGATTTGTTGTGGAAGATGGAGCCTATAATTTCTCTGTTTCAGATCTTTCCAATGTAATTTCAACACAACGAAATTCCCAATCATTCTTGATTGGACAATTGGGAACCAAAATTGCACTGAAGCTAAATTGGATCCAAAAAACTATGCTTGCAAGGAAAATAGTGTTTGTATAGATCCAGAAAATTATAATTGCAAGGAAAATACTAGTTGTATAAACCCTGGATATTTGTGCAAGTGTCTTGATGGCTTTCAGGGTAACCCTTACCTCTCCTATGGCTGCCAAGGTAAAGATATCAACTTCTTTTTCATTCCAGATTCATTTTGATGAATACTTTTAATTTTGTTCCCAATATATTTTTTTCTGCTTTAAAATGTTTGAAAATTTGTAGATATTAATAAATGCAAGACACTGAAGCCTTGCAATGAAACTGCAACATGTGATAACGTAGCTGGAAGTTATTATTGTTCATGTCCTGAGGGATTTGAGGGGGATGGCCAGAAAAATGGAAAAGGGTGCAGTCCTAAAGTCAAATCACACCAGAGTTTTCCCACTCTTCTTGTTGCATTAGGTTGGTTGGTATAAAATGTTGATTTCTTTTTATTTGGTAAATACTTTGTGCAAACATATTAATACTGAGATGAAACTAATCCAAATTTAAACCGATTTAATTGGTCTAAATAGTTTTCATATTCTGATTAATACATCATTGTTAATGTTGGATGGAATTAATCCTTTAATTTGTTTTGGATTAAAATCCATCCAACATCATTATTAATTTCTCATGGAAAAGAACTATATGAAAATTAATATTGTGATGTATGTTTACAAAACATATCAGACCCAGGTTTACAAAGTTTAGGCAAACATTAATGAGATATGGATATTAAAGCTTATCAGTTTTAATCCATACAAAGTTCAATTGAAACTATAAAAATGGAGCTTCTTTTTTTTTTTTTTTAAATTACAATTTCTAGTCTCATATTGTTACAGGTATAGGCATTTTATTTTCGCTCTTATGCTCCCCAAGGGTGTATTTGGGGCTGAGGCAGAGAAAGCTCAACAAAATGAAACAAGAATACTTTTAGCAAAATGGTGGGATTTTGTTGCGGGAACACCTTTCACGATATAAAGAATACGGTGAGACAGCTAAACTCTTTACAGCCGAACTCAAGAAAGCGACAAACAACTACCATGAAAGTAGAATCCTTGGAGGAGGAAGTCAAGGTACTGTTTACAAAGGATTGTTGCCTGATGGTGGCAGTGTTGCCACCAAAAAGTCCATCATTGGAGATCAAAGCCAAGTTCAACAATTCGTTAATTATTGTGTTATCCCAAATCAACCACAGAAATGTGGTGAAATTGTTGGGATGTTGTTTGGAGACACAAGTCCCTTTGCTAGTCTATGAATATGTAAGCAATGGAAGCGTCTTCGATCACTTACACAATGCCGATCATGAGTCTTTCATATCATGGGAAGCTCGTTTGAAAATAGCCACAGAAGCAGCAGAAGCCCTTTCCTATTTGCACTCTGCTGCATCTCCGCCTATTATTCATCGTGATGTCAAGTTAGCCAACATACTTTTAGATGAGAACTACACTGCTAAAGTATCTGATTTTGGTGCTTCGAGATTGGTCCCTTCAAATAAAGAACAAATCACAACGCTCGTGCGGGGAACTCTGGGCTATTTGGACCCAGAATATTTTCAAACAAGTCAGTTGACTGAAAAGAGTGATGTTTATAGTTTTGGAGTTGTTCTCATAGAATTACTAACAGGTTTGAAAGCAATTTCTTTCGAAAGACCCGAACATGAGAGGAATTTGACTCTCTACTTTATTGCTGTTATGAAAGAGGAACGCTTGCTAGATATTACTGATGGACAAGTGCTGCATGATAACAACATTGAACAACTTAAGAAGTGGCAACTTTAGCTAGGAGATGTGTGAGAGTGAAGGGAGAGGAAAGGCCAACTATGAAGGAAGTGCGTCTGAGTTAGAAGCATTGCGAGCATGGAGAAAGCTCAAGGAGGAAGAGGCTGAATACTTGCTCGATGACTTTTATGACACTATTGTATATAATATATAGATACTATGGTGAATGTACCTAAGAACTAGAGGTGATCATGGGTTGGGCTACTCGGCCCGGTCCGATGATCCGTCCAAAAAATGAGAGGGTTTGGGTAAAAATATAGACCCGAAATATGGGTTTGGGCAAAAAAACGAGGCCTGTTTAGAAAACGGGCTGGGCCTCGGGTAAAATATTTTTGGCTTGGGCCCGGCCCGAATTATATATTAAATATATATATTTTTATTTTTAATCAAATATATTTTTATTTTTAATCAAATATATTTTTTGTTTTTAATTTAGATTATATTTTGTAGGTTTTTGATGATATTTTGGTGTTGTAAAATTTAATATGGGCCGGGTCAAGCTCGGGCTTAGCATTTTTTTGGGCCGGGCTTGGATAAATTTTTAAGCTCATATTTTGGGCCAGGTTGGGCCTAGAAAACGGGCCTAAAATTTTGCCGGCCCGGCCTAGCCCATGATCACCTCTACTAAAAACTATAGGCACATAATTAAAATAATCCCAAATCAATTTAGTACTATATTATAAAAAAATCAAATAAAATCAAATTAGAATAAAGTTAACATTTATCATTTAAAAACAACATTTACTATTTAGCAGAGGTAACATTTTAAAGTTTTATGGTTCCCTAAATGAAATCTTTTGTTTGAAATTGAATCGCAATTAAAAAATATTTTTCAAAATATTTTTATACGGTAAATGTTAACTCTATTACAACTTGAACTTATATTATTCTTTTAATAATATATAGACTAAATTGATCCATTGAATCCTATAATTTAAAACCTCCTATATACTTTAACTTAGATACTATATATTATATATTATATAAAGTATTTTCAAAATAATATATACTTGTAATATATATACAACAATGATATAGGAAAAAATGTAATATAAAATTGAAGAGAGGTGTCTACATTTAAATCACACAACTAGTCAAAATCATTCGGTGGTGTCAGTATATAGGTATTTTTCAGTACTCTATATATAGACACCAAAATCAAAAGTAAGTTCATTAAGTCCGAGTTAATGTTTGTTCGTTTAGTGAATATGTCTATACATCTATTTTAATTTGTTAAAATAATTTGAGTGTAGACACAGTATTCTAATATGAGATAAAAGTATTGTGTCTTGAAATTAACAATTATTAATTGTTTTACAAATAAATTATTCTTTAAAATTTATATGAAATACATTTTTATAATTTTAGGTAGAGCTAATCTTTTATGACTTGACATGAATTAACAAGATTAAAAATCAAATCATATTTGAAATTAATAGTAAAACGTATAGTACTCTTAAAAAATTTTGAGTTTGAACTTTTAAAATGACATCGTTGAAAGAATAATCACAAATCTAAAACAATTAATCTTGAGATATCATAAAACTAATTGAAGAACATAATATTCTAAAAATAATAAAAATTAAATATAGTTTATCCAAACTAGCACTCGTTAAAGACAGTTACTTATACAAAGAAAATCAGATAAGAATGTTAATGATTAATTCGATATCAAATCAAATGTGAAAGACTACGTGTTAGACTCATTTGACTGATTAAATTAATACAACTTAAAATGGTTTTAGATAGTTGAGATGAGAGAGGTAAATTAGAGTTTGAAGATGAAATGGTAGGATATAAGGTGGGATTGATAATAAGTGATTGATTCATTTATTGATACTCCAAGTGGAGGTTTTCATTAAAGGGATTAAAAAGATTAGAATGGAGGGCAGAGATTAAATCCAAAAACATCAAATGGTACATGAAGCTTCCATGGAAATTTCCCCTGATTTTTTAATGGATTTATATCTAATGTATACTATAATCGTTACTTTGGACATGTGAAGACTTCACTTGGAGTCCAAAAAAACAAACTAAAACCACCAAGACTTGGACTCCACTCCACTACCTCTCTTCTTCTTCTTTTATAATAAAAAAGTATACTATTGAATTTTAAGAAATCTTTCTCTCTTTATTTTTAGATTTTAAAAATAAAAATCTAATTAATTTTTTAAATTTAATACAAAAACTTTAATCGCGTTATCTATTGGATATGATTTTTAAATTTTAAAAAGTAGACAAATTAAATTCTTAAAATTAAAGTTTGAGACTAAATTTCAAACGTACTAAAAATATAAGGTCTTATAGCATATTTTAACCTTTTAAAATTTATACCAAATCCTTAACTTTTTTTTGTTAATTTATAAACAATTTTGGTTTTCTTATTTAAAATGAAACAAATGACTAAATGCATATAATTATAATAAAATGCAAATACTTATTTAAATTCATTTTAATTTTATGGATTAATTATAAAAGTTATTTTAATTAAATTTTTATTTTTAAAGTTCTTTAAAATAATTATTTTCAAAATTATTCATAATGTGATAAAAATATTACTTTTATTTTAAAAACTATATAATAAGAAAAATAATATAATGTATCATTTTATTTTCTTTTACCACTTTCTAAATATCATATTTTCCTGTTAAATGTGTATTAACCTGGTTTGTATTAGTATTGTTGTCAATATAGGAGGATATGAGTTTAAGTGTATTAAAGTGCATTTATCTTTCTATTTAAGGGTTAAAAAATATGAATAATTCTAAATATTGTATCAATATATATAACACCTTTCTCCGAAGGTATGATAATGCATAACTTAAAATTTAAATATAACCTTGGGTTTTGAGTATTTGAATAGTATTTTCTAATTTATTGAACCTTAAAATTTAAAATAATTGAATGATTATATGTATATATATATTAGAAACTCTATCACACGCAAAAAACTATGTATTTAGAATATAAATTTGTATTTTAAAATAATATACAATAAATAATTAAAAGTATGATTTGAAACTAATTAATAATAACACATGAAATATGTTCAATGTTAAAAAAGATTAAATTGTAAGTAAAACGATTTTAAACATATAAATACAACATAGTGTTGTCGTGATATTGTTATCAATTCTAAGTTGATGTCGAGTTAATTTCGACACCATCTTAACAAAAATTTAAATTAAAATATATAAAATACATCAAAATAAAGTTTTGGTTGAGTCATCAATTTAAGACTTTACCAATTCAATTAGTACAATTCAAATTCCACAATATGCATATTTTTATTTTTATTGATTTTGTTAAAATAAAAAGACTAAAGTATATTTTGATCATTTCCTCAATGAGTTGATACTCGATTGATTCATGACATCTACCCGTTAGGAGCTTAAATAATATTATAGATATAATGATAATAAATTTTATAATTAAAATAAAATTATATAAAACATAATAAATGAGACTTTAGTTGAACAATAAATTTATTTTTGTCCAATGCAATTGTAGTGGCGATATACATATTTTTATTTTTATTAGGTTTTTTTATAGATAACTCTATTAAGGAAGTTTACTTTCTGACAATTGAAAACTACAACAAATTCATTTGGTCTATTGTTTAAAGTTGTTGCTGTACAAGCCCATTTTGCCCGGGCCCATACCAACAAAACAGATACACTAGGCCCAACTAATCCAAACAAACCCAAAATTTTCAACCTAGCCCAAAATAAAAAAAAAAGAGACCAATGGCCCAAACGGCCCAAAACATAAACAAATTTCAGCAAAAAGAAAACCCTAGGGTTTCCTCGCCTCTCAGTGCCGCCACACTGCTACCATGTCGTCGGCGCCTCCGCCTCCCACCACTGCAGTCACGGTCACCTACAAACACGCAAGAAGAAAAGCAGAAGCAAACAAGACTAGACAGAAAAAAATTTAGCTTTCTCTGGCTATAAAGCCGAATATTGTAAAATGAATAAGGGGATTTTCTTTGATTTTTCTTTTTCCTTTTCGGCAAGAGCCGAGTTTACTGTAAAAGAAGAAGAGTTTTCTCTTCTTTCATTTGGCTATGAACATTAAGGAAAATAAAAAAACCAAAATAGATTTTTGAAGGTGACTTTTTCTTTTTTTTTCATATTTGCGTTTCTGCTTGTTTATTTTATTTTATTTTATTTATTTTATCTTTTACATAAAAAAATGAGAAAAAGGGAGAAAGGGGCTTACAGAGGACGAACGTGGCTGCGCCATCGGAGGGTTTCTCCTCCGTCGCCGATTCGGATCCAAAAGGGGCTGAGAGTTCCCCTCTTTTCTTTGTTGTTTTCGTGGGTTGAGAGATCTGGGATCTCAAGGACACCGTCTTGAAAGGGGCATCTGAGCCATTTCATGACACCGCCACCGTGTACGGTGGCACTAAGGCAGAGACCATGGCCGGAGTTGGGGTTTGAGAGAGAAAGAGCCCAAAGCTCTCTGAAATTTTTTTTTTTAATGGGAGATGAATCTGTTTTTTTTAGGTTTTTTTTACATTTATATCAAATGAAAAACGGCGCCGTTTTAGCCCCCATGACCCGCGCGTGACCCGACCCGCTCCAGGGGGGATCCGCGCGTTTTTATAAGATGGTCTATTTGCGCAATAAATCCCTCCGCCTTTGCAGTGTATTCACTTTGGTTCCTTTATTATTTTCAATTTCGGCCATGAATTTTCGCGTCTGTTTCAATGTGGTCCATAGATCATGTGCAGGAATTAGGCTGGAACGGCGTCGTTTGGTCAACGTAGGGATATTTCCCCCTTGGTCCCTTCCTTTTGACGCGCATTTTACTTCAGTCCTTTTCGCTTTTTCTTTATTTCCGAATTTACCCGATATCTTCGTTTTTATTTCAATTTAGTCTGTTTTTAGCTGTTTTATTGTTTAATTAATTATTTTAATAATGTTATTATTATTACTATTTATTATTATTATTATCAATTTTGTTTCCCTTTTATTTATTCATTACTATTGGTAATATATTAATTACCTTTTTTATTTTAGCTTTATATATATATAGATATTTACATTGTAATAGCCCGATTTTAGGCCTAGTCGGAATAGTGGTTTCGGGACCACAAATCCGACGAGAAAAAAAAATGTAATGGCCTGAATTTTCAGAGGTGTCGGAACAGTGATTCGAGATCACTAAATTCGACAAATGGGTAGAAAATATTATTAATTTAGTAAGTATAAGTTAAATGTGAAGTTAGGAAAATTTTTGAAATAGTGAATAGTACACTAGAAATAAATATTAAAATAATTAGAATCGAAATGAGGTATCAAGACCTCGGGGATTTTAAACCGAGCCATAAATATTTTTATAAATATTTATGGAGTGTTAAAAAGTTAGTATTAAAGTTTCGTTAAGAAATTTTAAAGTTCCGATAATTAATTGAGCAAAAAGGACTAAATTGTAACAAATGCAAAATTTTGGGAAATGATTAAATAGTTTAAATGATAAAAGGAAGAGGGCTTAAAAGGCAAATAGACCCAAGGTCTATTTGGGCTGGACGGCAAAGGCATGAAATCAACAAGAAAGTGAGAAGAATTAAGGGCAAAATTGGAATATTGCAAAATTTGCTTAATAAAGTTAGGACCAAAGAGGAATTATCTAGATTTCTCTTCATTTTTCTGAATTCTCATCAGCTAAAACACCATGGAAGGGCTTCTTCAAGCTGGTTCTTCATATTTTTATTACAAGTAAGTTCAATTCTTGACTATTAAATGAAATTTTATAACTCGGTTAAATACGTTTACAAGTGCATGTGTTTTGGTAATGCCTCGTACCCTATTCCGGTATTGAATACGGGTAAGGGGTGTTACATTTAGTGGTATCAGAGCTACGGTTTAGTCGGTTCTCGGACCAAACGTAGCATATGTGAGCCTAGCTATAGATGCCACGTTATTACTCTTGATGATGTGATATCTCCGGGCTCTAACAAAATTGCTTTGTTGAGACAGTGATGATTTTCAATCGAGCTATTTTCGATAATGCTGAAAATGATATTGAGATAAATGAAATATGCTCACGTTATGTTGGAATTTGGAAAGGTAAGTATAAAAATTTGTGATATGGATGTGTTCATGTATGAAAAGAGATGACCATAAGTTAAAAAAAAAAGTTTATGTTGTGATAAGCTCATCCAAGTATGTTGGTGATTATATAATGCTATGTGCTCAACATATTTGATTAAGTGAATATGATAAGCAAATTTACTTAAATAGATGGAACGTGTGTATGTACATCTGCTTGAATAAGTGAAATCAGTATGTTCATATGATAGAATCTTATGTTTAATTGTTAAATTAAAGATAATAAGATATTTTGTTTTATGTCTTTAACCATGAATATTATAATAGTATGAAAAAAATTGAATTGGAAGTCAAATTGAGTAGAACGCAGGAATGAGTACTTTCGTTCAGTGATATGTGATGAATTGACTGAAAAGACCATGGTTTGACCATGGCAACATGTGAACATGTGATTATGCGATTCCGTATAAGACCATAGCTGGGCTATGGCATCGGTAAGTGATATGTGATTTCGTGTAAGACCATAGCTGGGCTATGGCATCGGTATGTGATTTGTGATTACGTGTAAGACCATAGTTGGACTATGGCATCGAGAAAACGAAGTACTCAATTCCGTAAGACGTTCTCTAATTTGACAAATGTCGGTAAGTAAAATAGAAGCCAAGTATTGGAATTTAATTAGATATTAATATTGAGCTCGAGTAAGTAAATTCGTTGTGTGAAATTGTGAGTGACAGAAAACATTTGTAATAAATAGATGTGTTAACTTGCTTGGAATGAATTACGTGGTTATGATGGTATTACATTGATGATGAATACAAAATCATATATATATATATGTATCTATGAGAGCAAGTTGAAAGATTTATGACTTCACCATCACCCCCTTATCAGTATTGTTCTATGACGAAAATTATCTTGATGAGACAGAAATGTTTTTCAACTGAGTTAATTCTAATAGTATAAAAATAAACACTAAAATGTTTGAGTGAAAATGTATTGATTGTGAGTTGAAACTCATAAAGGTATGGATCAAAGAATAAAACATTTTTTTATTGATAAATGTTATAATTATACAAGCATATGAGTTATGATATTTGGATTATGATGCTATATAGAAATTTTGATTGTGAATTAGTGATTTGAGTTAGAATTTTGTGTTGAGAACAAAAGTGATTAAAAACAAATGTTTATTAAATGCTTTGAGAATGTGAACTTAGTAATGAATTAGCTATTTGTGATGGTATGTGTTATGCACATTTATGTGTAAGATAAATTTGAGGCTTTACTACACTCACCCCCCATATTAGTAAAATGTTACAATGAAATTTTGAGATTTTGGTTGAATAAGCTTACGAGTGTAGTGTTACAGAAGTTCGTGTACGGGAGATTAATAATGTGGTCGGAAAAGTGAATGAATTAGCAAATGAGGACAATATAAAAAGAGAGAAATATTTGATAGTTCTGAAAACTACTCAGATTATCAAAATGGATATCATTCTATATGGATTGTAATTTTTTGATACTTTGTGTAGCTTCAGATGCTGAAATATTGCTATCCTGATTTACTTATGAATCTATGTGATTATCTGTAAAAGATATGAAAATCCAAAATCATGTGTGAATTTGAAATGTACTGTGTGGAAGTAAATCATTAACCTACCATCTGGTAAGATTTTCGGGGACGAAAATCCCTAAAGGGGGGGAGAGTTGTAATAGCCCGATTTTAGGCCTAGTCGGAACAGTGGTTTCGGGACCACAAATCCGACGAGAAAAAAAAATGTAATGGCCTGAATTTTCAGAGGTGTTGGAACGGTGATTCGAGATCACTAAATTTGACAAATGGGTAGAAAATATTATTAATTTAGTAAGTATAAGTTAAATGTGAAGTTAGGAAAATTTTTGAAATAGTGAATAGTGCACTAGAAATAAATATTAAAATAATTAGAATCGAAATGAGGTATCAAGACCTCGGGATTTTAAACGAGCCATAAATATTTATAAAAATATTTATGGAGTGTTAAAAAAGTTAGTATTAAAGTTTCGTTAAGAAATTTTAAAGTTCCGATAATTAATTGAGCAAAAAGGACTAAATTGTAACAAATGCAAAATTTTGGGAAATGATTAAATAGTTTAAATGATAAAAGGAAGAGGGCTTAAAGGCAAATAGACCCAAGGTCTATTTGGGCTGGACAACAAAGGCATGAAATCAACAAGAAAGTGAGAAGAATTAAGGGCAAAATTGGAATATTGCAAAATTTGCTTAATAAAGTTAGGACCAAAGAGGAATTATCTAGATTTCTCTTCATTTTTCTGAATTCTCATCAGCTAAAACACCATGGAAGGGCTTCTTCAAGCTGGTTCTTCATATTTTTATTACAAGTAAGTTCAATTCTTGACTATTTCTTGAAATTTTTGTATTTTTATGACTTTTACAACTAGGCCCACTTGTTAAATTTATTAGTTTTGATTTTATGAAAGAAGTTGAAAGTTGATATGAATATGTGCTGGAATTATATGATGATTTATCATGAAATTAGAGCTTTAAATTGTTCATATGCTGATTTTATTGAAAGAATTGAATAGAAAGTGAATGTTTGGGACCTAATAGTAAAAGAGTTTGAAGATAGAGTTATATGTGGAAATTCTGGATTTCAATAGTTGAGTAACAACTTATAATGTCTAGGTAAAGTATTAATTGAGAAAATCAGATTAATTGAGGGGTTAATTGAGAAAGGACCGAATTGTATAAACTGTGAAATTTGGGGCAAAATGGAAATCAACATTTTGCACTAAAGCAGTTTTAGACAGCAGCAGTAGTGTAACTTTGAAAAATCACCAAAAATTTTATAGATTGAATTAGAGGATGAATAAAATATGAAACTAAAGCTTATTGAGTCTAGTTTCTTATAAAAGAAATGGTGTGAGCAATGGAATTGTAAATCATAAGATATAATAGATTTTGTGAGACAATGTCAGAATGAATTCGGGTTCCCCTGTTCTGACTTTGTAAAATCATTAAAAATCGTAAAAAAATTATTATGAGTTATAATTTATATGGTTAGAATCCTTAATGAGTCTATTTTTATAAGAAACAAACTAAAACATCATCCAAATTCTGTACAATGAGATAATTAATTTTTAGTGAAGAGTGGTCGGAACTGTCAGACAGCAAAACAGGGGAAACTTTAAAGAATAAACTGTACTATTTGGCTGAACCAAAAATTCTTAAAATTTTATTATATGAAGATATGTGAGTCTAGTTTCAGGAAAAATTAACGGATCTTAATTTGGAGCTCTGTATCTCCGGATAAAAATAATTTAGTGACTCTGACTCGGATAAACAGTTTTGAATATACATGTGAGTGAATAGTGAAATTATAGCTAATGTTGTTTAAGTGTGTTATACACATTAAGGATGTGGAATGGAGAGGAGGAGGAGGAAAATTGGGAAATATATGAATGATTTGTGTATAATTGGTCATATGCTTGATTTTAATTGATAAACGATGAAATATGAATTATACTTATATTTGTGCATTATTGGTCATGGTTTAAACTCATGTGTGAAAATAAAGTTTAATAGTCTGTGTGTATGGTATATTCAATATATGATGTGGCATGAAATAATGTCATAAATGGTTTATGAATTAACACATGTTGGTAAGCCTGATATATGAATAAATGATCAAATTGAGCGGAACGCCGGATTTGAGTACTTCTGATCAAGTGATAAAGTGATAAGTGGTAGCATTAGCTACACTTATCTGATCAAGTGAGAAAGTGATAAGTGGTAGCATTAGCTACACTTATCTGATCAAGTGAGAAAGTGATAAGTGGTAGCATTAGCTACACTTATCTGATCAAGTGAAAAAGTGATAAGTGCTACACTTATCTGATCAAGAGACAAAGTGATAAGTGGTAGCTTTAGCTACACTTATCTGATCAAGTGAAAAAGTGATAAGTGCTATACTTATCTGATCAAGTGACAAAGTGATAAGTGGTAGCCTTAGCTACTCTTATCTGATCAAGTGAGAAAGTGATAAGTGGTAGCCTTAGCTACCCTTATCTGATAAAGTGACAAAGTGATAAGTGGTAGCCTAGCTACACTTATCTGATCAGGGACAAGTGATAAGTGATCATATGTAAGACCATAGTTATACTATGGCAAAGTGAAAGTGAAGTACTCAATTTTCCGTAACCGTTCCCTAATTTGATTAAGGATGGTAAGTGACAAATGGGCCCAAAAGAATTAAAGTAAATGGATAAGTGGTAGTGTATTTATATCAAGACGATGTTGTTATTCAAGCTAAAATGATATTTTCGTTGCAAAATTGAGAATTTCATAAATGTGTTATTGAATGGTATAATCAATAAACATTGAGTTAAATGGTAAATACGTATTAGTGTTGAACTTGATGTCATTGAATTGTACGTGAATTAAATGGAAATTGCTAGTGCTATGATCTAAATCGTGAGCATGAGAAATTGCGAATTGAGGGAAATGGAAATGAAGCATTGAATTGCATGAGTATGTATCGGGTCTCGTAAGCCCTAATTATTATGATTATAACATTTTGAGGATATACTGTGAAAAGTTATAGAAGCATGTTAATTATTTTGAAAGTTTTAATTTAAATGAAATTTTATAACTCGGTTAAATACGTTTACAAGTGCATGTGTTTTGGTAATGCCTCGTACCCTATTCCGGTATTGAATACGGGTAAGGGGTGTTACATACATACTCTTATACTTTATAAACTTAAAGTACATATACATATGTTTTTTTTAAATTCATTTATATATGTACGTACCTATATATATTTGCATTATTATTTTATAATATCTACGCACACTCACATATTTTTATAATTCATTTATATATGTACATACACATATTTATACATATTCGTTATATTTTAAAATCTATTTCTTTTATGTATTTTCTATATTTTATAATTCATACACATATTTTTAATGCACATATCAATATACGTTTAATTTTACAAATACACATATGTCTTTTACTTTTTATAATCTTATTCATTTATTTATTTATTTCATTTTCGTTATTAATTTGAATGAATGTTTTAATTTTATTTGCTCATATACATTGCTATTTCGTATAATATTGATTTGTGCTTTTTATTTATCTTATTTTTGTTGCAATTGTTCGTATTATTTTTGCACTATTGTATTCAATATTGTCTTGTTACGAGTATTAACATCGTGTTTTATTATTTCATGTTAGATTAATTTATTTCAACGCATAAATTACGATTTTTGAATAAGTAAAATCTCGTGTTTAGATTTGAGAATGTCGTACCCTAACTTACTGGGTCTCGATTTTCACAATAAATTTAAAAACACGAATCTTTTCAAACTCAGGTTTTAAACGATATCGGGAATTAAAAAGGATCGTGTCCTAACTTACTGGTCGTGATCCCTTTTTAATCCAAGATAGTTAAATATCTTTTAAATAAGCATTTTTATTCGCGTTTCGGGAATTCCAGACATTGTGTCCTAACTTACTGGATATGATTCTTTTTCTCGATTAACGTAAAATATGCTACTTTTCCCAAAAATTTTTATTTTAATACAAGGATCGTATTTTTAAATTTCTTTAAAATTTTCAGTTTTTCAACACTAAGACATTAAGTAATCAACTAGGTACCAATTTTGGGCGTATCGAGGGTGCTAATCCTTCCTCGTGCGTAACAGACTCCCGAACCTATTTTTCTGAATTTCGTGGACCAAACTTGTTGTTTTAATTAAACCGTTTATTAAAAACAACCGCTTTTACGAGGTGACCCAATCACACCTCATCGAAAAGGATTGGTGGCGACTCCCTTTTTTTCGTTTTCGTCAAAACCCAAGTCGACCCCTTTTTCCATCCAAAAAATGGTGTCAACAGCTTGGCGACTCCACTGGGGACAAAAAAATAAGAGAGTCGAGCCATGTGTTGATTACATTGTCTTTTTGTCAAAGATTGAAAACTTGACACGATCCTTGTGTTGCATTTCATTCGTATTTATTTCAGTCTTTATCATTTTGTTTATAATTACTGCATTTAGATGTATATTTCTGCACATTGCATTGCATGACCGTTGGTCACACCCTTTTAAGTGGGAGTGAGAAACTACGCCTTCGTGAGGTTTTCACCTTCGCATGGGATAGTGAATCGCTTTCGGGATACATCCGTACCTATGTCTTCGTGAGATTTTCATCTCCGCATGGCCATAGGGAAATGTATTCCCCTGAACCGAACTCAGTCCGTATGAGCCTATAATGGGTGATGATCGAGGAATCTGCTGGTTCAGGTACCCTTACTTTAGAATCGAACCGCATATATGAGCCTTAAGAGCCTACCCTAGGTAGAACCACACTGAATGCCTAGAGGTCACCCGAAAGCTTGGTTCAAATCTACGATCATTTTGTTGTATGTTTGTCCGTTTTTGTTACGATTATCATTACTTCGGTTTGTAATTGCTCTATTGGTTTGAATTTTGATATATTTCTGCATATTGCATTACATAATCGCTCGATTATCCCCTTTTAAGTGGGAGTGAGAAACTAGTCCTTCGTGAGGTTTTCACCTCCGTGCAGGATAGTGGATCGCTTCCGGAATACATCTGTACCTATGTCTTCGTGAGATTTTCGTCTCCGTGCAGCCATAGGGAAATGTATTCCCCTGAACTGAACTCGGTCTGTATGAGCCTATAATGGGTGAAGATCGAGGAATCTGCTGGTTCGGGTACATTGACTTTAGACTCAACCCTCATATAGTAGACTTAGGAACTTAACCTAGGTAGAGCCACTCCAAACCCCTAGTATCTACCTGATTAGGTACTTTTTTGTTTTCTGTGTTTGCTTATGTTTTGTACTAACCCCTCTTGTTGTGTTTTGATTATCATTGCACTATGACCCTTAAACTTTTTGAAATTTCACTTTAACCCCTCAACTTTTTAAAATTACATTTTGACCCCAAAATTTTCTCAAAATTACACTTTGGCCCCAGAAGTTTTGCTGTGTTTGCAATTTGGTCTGTCTGGCATCCACAGTGCAAGTTGCGCACCTATACTGCGACAGCCGACCTAAAGCATGGCCTCTCTCTCCCCTAGCCACTTGCTACCTGCAAAAAAGGAAGAGAAATCAACAATTTAAAAGGGTTTTCAAACCCCCAATTTGGGCAGCGAAGAAAGGAAGAAAAAAGAAAAAAACAACAAAATTTTTGAGAGAAAAATCAAGCAAAAATAGCAGCCTCATCGCCACCGTGCGTCGTCGAACCGCCACCACCGTCATACTCCCATCTACCACCACCAAAGAAAGCAAATCAAGCAAAAAAAATCATCAAAAAAAATACCCACGAAAAAAAAAGCAAGCAAAGAAGAAAAAAAGAAGAAAAGGGAGGAGCGTCGTCGGCCGTCGCACCACAAGCGGAAGAAGCGTGGGCAGCAGTAGAGAAGTCGGTGGGGGGGCTGAACGAAGAAGAAAGGAAAAAGAAGAAGAAAAAAAAGAAAGAAAAAAGAAGAAGAAGAAAGAAAAAGAGAAAGAAAGAAGGAAGAAGAAGAAGAAGAAGAAGAAGAAAGAAAAAGAAAAAAGAAAGAGAAAAAAGGAAAAAGGAAAAAAATATTTTATATTACACTCGGGTCAACCCGACCCGACTGGCGTGACCCGACAACCCGAAGACTCGACCCGACCCGCGATCCGACCCAGATCTGAACCCAGCAACCCCCCCCAAAAAGGGGAAAACAGGCCTAAAAAAAGTAGCCCAGAAAAAAAAAAGAAGAGCAGGCCAGCAGCAGCCCCAGGCCCAGACCAGTGCAGCCCAACAGTAGTGAAGCAGGCCCAATTGCGGCAGCCCAGTACCAGCAGTAGCCCAGCAAGCAGCTAGCAAGCCAGCCCAGCAAAAAAAGAAGAAAAAAGGAAAAATAAAAAAAGCCCAAACAGCCCATAACTTTGGGTTTTGGTAAATTCTTGAACTTTTAATTTTATCTAAATATTTAAATGCTGTCCCGGTTTTAATATTATTGCATATTTTTAAGTATTTTTTATTTTATATTTATGTTTTTTTAATTTTATTTTATTTTATTCGTTAAATTCGAACAATTTTGACGCATGAGGCCACGAACCGATTTAGCATTAAGTCATTGATTTCATCGCTACGTTGGGTGAATATCGATGGCTCGTGTTAAATACGGGACGCCCTTTTTAAGATTGAAGGAAAAAAATCAAAAATATTAAAAAATCCTCGTGTTTAAAAAAAATTTGTGTTTTAATAGGATCACGATTAAATATTAAATTCAATCGGTTTGACACTAATTCGTCGATTTCATCGCCATGTTGGGGTGAACATCATCGATTCGTATTAAATACGGCACGTTTTTAAAGAAAGAAAAATTTTGTGTTTCAAATTTTCGTGTTTTCAAAAATTACTCGTATCTCAAAAATTTTTGACTTTTCGCATTTTCAAAAGTCTTCGTGTTTCAAAAAAAATTTCGCGTTTTTAAAAAAAAATCTCTCGTATTTCAAAAATTGTCGCGTTTTAAAAAAATTTCTTGTTTTCAATAATTCTCTTGTTTCACAAATTTTCGTGTTTTAAAAATTTTCGTGTTTTCAAAAAATTTACCCTGTTTTCAAAAATTCTCGTGTTAAAAAATTTCGTGTTTTAAAAAAAAATCGTGTTTTCAAAAAAGTTATTGTGTTTCAAAATTCTCGTGTTTTCAAAAAAAAAATCTCGAGTTTCAATCGGATCATGATTAAATATTAAATTGAAATTGTATTTTTGAAAATTAAGACAACGCGCGTTTAACGAGATACCAATTTTGGGCGTCGCGAGGGTGCTAATACCTTCCTCGCGCGTAACTGACTCCCGAACTCTAATTTTCTCTAGATTTTCACGTAGACCTAAAATCACCTCTTTTTTAGAAAAAAATTAAAAATAAATTTTTTTCTTTTTTCTTCTGAAAAGAGAATTTATTAGGTGTCTGATCACACCTAAAAAAGATCAGTGGCGACTCCTTTTTCAAATAAAATCGAGATTCTGTTTTCAAAATTGCAATAATTACTTCGAGTAGCGCCCGTACCGAAATTTTTAGGTCGCTACATTTATGACTTGTGTGTCATGCATATGGAATAAGTGTGGAAAGTAAAGAAATGCAAATGAAAATAAAGAAATTTGGAAGAGTTAAAGTTATATAAAATCCTACTAAGCTTGGGATAATATGTATAAGTGATGCTGTGGATTTATTCACCTTGTGAGTTGATGAATATAGTTTCATGAGTATTGTGGTATCAATATTGGATTATTCTTGATATGTACAGATTTCATATTTGAAATGAATTAATATGATTAAAGATTACACGAGCTTACTAAGCATTCATTGCTTACATATTTGTTTTTATTTACCCTACAAATTATCGGAAGCTCGAACGGGTTGGAAGCTTGTCGGAGTTATATCACACTATAAATTGATTCTATCGGTAATTTTAGATGATTTGATTCTAGTTATATAATTACATGTATAAGTTAATTTGGCCAATGTTGGCTTATTAATGTTTTGTTATATCTAGCCATAGGGATGGCTAGTGATGAACATGTTTTGATGTGCATATGAGAGGCTATATCATGTTAGATGTGAGTGTTTGGTATGCTTGAATGATGATAATCTTATAGGTATGTTAATACTTAGTACAAGTATGCATATATGTGAATTTGGTCAATTTGATAAGTTTGAATACTAGAGGATTTGTGATGATCATATATGTATAAAACTTGGTTTTAGCTTGATTTGAATACTATATGATGTGAAATATCCGTTTATTTGATCTGTAGATTCCGATAATGCTTCGTAACTCTGTTCCGGCGACGAATACGGGTTAGGGGTGTTACAGTTTTGACAGTAAAATTTTAATGAGACACATTATCTATCAATAGACATCCAAGGGAAGTGTTATAAATATTTTATTATTAAGTGGATGTTTACTACGATCAAGATAAGTTTGATATACATTAGGACTCTAATGTTTATAAGAAGTAGAGTTTTATATTATTTATATTTCTTATGTCTATAAATATAAAATTTGGAGAAAATTTGGAGATGCATTACAAATATCATTATTGATTCATAAAAATAAATTATTTTTACTTTTCTATTATTTATTATTTATTATTTATTTCATAACATATTCATTATAGTAATTTTAAAACAAATTAAAATAATAAAAAATAAAAGCGACGTTGAAGTCTTTGTTATCCAAGCTTAAGTAATCTAAAACTACATTACTTAAGTTGAAAAAACACTTAATATTAAACTTATATTTATAAAATGTATTCAATAATTGAGTAATGATAGAGAGGTCAGTCATTTATAAATAAATTTTATTTCGCTTGAAGTTTAATATTTAAATATTTTAATTTTAGTTATCTTATTTAACATTTCATATAAAAATAATGAAAAAATCATATATTAATATTTATTTCTTTATTAAAATATGGTTTTAAATAAATTTTTGGCTAAGTTAGAATTAAATTGACTCATAACACAAATTTTAATAAGACGCATTGCATTACTAAAAAAGATGTGGATTCAAATTTAAATATTGAAAAATAAAAATACAAGTCTTGAATATAAACTATAAAATAAACATGCAAAATTATAAAATAAAATAAAAACAATACATATACTATGGGCAGTGGCAAAATCAGAAATTTTTTTATGAGACTGAAATTAAATTATAACTTTTACGACGATAAAATTATAATTTTACTATTTTAATAGACTATATCTTTATAATTTTAGAGGATTAAATCAAATTTTTATATTTTAAGTGGGTCAAAGTGTAATTTTATTTTTATTGATTTAAAATTTCAAAATTTAAATTAAAAATTTTTTATTTTAAGAGACGGGTCGCTGTCGGTAAGCATTGGTTAAATAAAATAAAATAAAAGAATAAAACGACGTTGCCGTTGGTATCTCTCATTCAATTACCCCACTTCTAAAATTTACCGTGTGGAAAAAGTCATTGATAGTTATTGTAGTGGACAATTAATAAATACAAAAAATTATAATTTAAAATATAACATTGTTTTAACAGGGATATGAATGATCATATCACTTGACGCACTGAGATAAAAATCACGGATTCAATATTTTTTCCCTTCCCACCCAAATAAAGTAATAACTAATATATTCTACCCCCAGAAAATCAGAAATGTGTTACCAGTACTCTTCATCCATCCAGGGTTAATTAAATTTGGGGAAGACATTTATCAAGAAAGAAATTGAGTTATGAATAATTTAAAAAAAAAGGATAAGTACTATAGAATAGGCTACGGTGAAGATGAGTACTAGAGACGTTGGTGGACGACAGCTACGTCAGGGTTACGCTAACCTAACTCATAGACACAGCTTTGAATCTTCAAACAAGCTTTCCTATAAAATTGTAACCAATATTTAGATCTTCCCCAATATCTTATTCTAGTAATAGCCGAGAGAAAAAAAGAAGCAAACGTCATGGGTTTGAGTTTTATATTTAAGAAGCTTGCTCTGGTTGCAGTTACGTTGACACTTACAGCAACTTCAGTGGCAGCTCAAACACAACCAGGTTGTGAAAGCCGCTGCGGGAATATCAGCATTCCTTATCCCTTCGGTACAGGCGATGGTTGCAAAATTAGCAGCGACTTTTTCATTACTTGTAACACCACTTTCAATCCTCCAAAAGCATTCTTAGACACCAGTAATATTGAGATTCTCGACATCTCTCTGGATGGTTATTTGCGCATAAGTCAATCCATAGGTTATGACTGTTACAACAAAGTCGAGCCTTCATATTTTGCTACGTGGATGTGGTTTTCAAAATTCTCCTTATCTCATACCAGAAATAAGTTCACAGCCATTGGTTGTGATACTTATGCTTACGTAAAGGATTATTTGGGACATACGTATTCAACCGGATGTTTAACGTTTTGTGATAATATTACCAATGTGGTGGAGGGATCTTGCTCTGGCATCGGCTGCTGCCAGACTGCTATCCCTAAAGGAGTGAGGAGTTATCATGTAACGTTTGGTAGTTCTAACAACCATTCCAAGGATTGAGCAATACATTTTTACAAGGATGTCCTAGTCTAGAGTGCCACACACTCAGAGGAACAGACGTTTTAGTTGTAAAATAGTGTGCTGTGCGCATAGGTTGAGAATTTCTGAAAGCATCGGTCAAATGGAGCTTGTACAGGCCATGGTGTACTGATCCTCTAAGAAATACCTCCTTGGTCCTTAAGTCACGTACCTCGCACTGTGTCGGGAGAAATTCAAACATCACCTGGTTGTCTCTTGTGAACTTAGACACAGATAACAAATTTTTAGTAATGCCAAGAGTATATAAAAGTGATTTCATGTAAAGTGGTCGTGTCCTAGTGAGCAAATAGGACTGACCAAAACATAGAACAGGAGAGAGCTACAATTTCCAACATACACCTTACTTGGCCCATTGCGAGATGGATTATCACCAAGAGAGGTAGCAGAGTGAGTGAGATGATGCGTTGCCCCAGAGTCAGGATACCATGCAGGGCTGCCCACAATGTCAGGTGTAGCAATTAACACATGTGGTGGAGAAACAGTAGTAGAGGAAGGTGAAACCTGTTGTGTGTAGTCACTCATATATGGATGGGCCCAGTTAGACGTAGGCGCTGACTGATAGGACCAGTTGGAAGGAGGTTGAACTACCAGGTGGTATAACTGACACAGCAGATGGTGTTTAGGGAGAAGGACTAGGTGCATACATGCACATATTTGCTTGCGAAGAAGGCCTGTAGTTGGTACTTTTGTAAGATGCATCAAACTGATGATAGCATCGATCAACCAGATGTCCAGTTTTTCCATATAACTGGCATTGAATACAGGCTCCAGACGAGCGACCACGCACGACCCCGAGAATTTGATGCACAATAAGGTGGTACAAAAGTATTAGTAACTGACTGCGCAGGTTGTTGAGAAACTAAATTGGCAGAACTAGGAGTCTCAGCCAGTATAACCTGTTGTCTAGCTTCAGCATCAATTAGCATAGTTGTGACATTCTGAACAGTGTATGAAAGATGACTAGCAAGAATGATTGAAACAATGGACTCATATTCGAACGGTAGCCCATTAAGGATAGCAGTTATATGCTCATGTGCACTGATATCCTCTCCACAGCTAGCAAGATTATCACAGTAGGATTTGATTTTCAGCAAAAACTCTTTCATAGACATATCACATTTTCGTTGAGAGTGTAACGCACGACAATATAACATCAGTCGAGAAGTAGTTTTGCTACCATACAATGTTACAATAGAATTCCAAATCTGAGCACTGGTGTCAAGCCCAATGAGATGAGGAAGAACATCTTGACTTACAGAGGACAAAAGCCAGGAAGCAAGAGCGCTATGTTGCTGTTCGAACCTAGTGAACTCAACATTTTCTTCAAGCACCCCATCATCACCTGGAACCATCGAAGGGGGTGGTACGGTATGCAAGTCAAGAAAACTTTGCAGTTTGTAAGCTTTAACAGGTATGCAAGTCAAGAAAACTTTGCAGTTTGTAAGCTTTAACAGCCAACAGAACCTGTTGCCACCATAAAAGATAGTTGGAATCATCGAGAAATATACTCACTTTCTTGGTAGAGAAGAATCTGCTATCAAGAACACCACTAGCAAGATTAGACGCCATCGTGGGTGCAGCAGACTGAATAGCAGAAGGACTCGCTGGTGGATCCATGCAACAAGCAAAAAAAACCGAAACTTAAAGCATCAATCCCAGGAAGAGAGAGACGTCTGATACCATGTTGAAATATAACCAAAAATATTATAAAACTGAAGAAGTATATTAAACTTTATTAAGTCATATTAATGACCTGATACATGCATTTATAGCAATAGTTGAGAACTGTTTCTTTAACAAACTAACTGCTATCTTAACAGTCAACTAACTAACTTCCAGATACTCTAACAATTTGCGCATAAGTGAATCCATAGGTTATGACTGTTACAACGAAGTCGAGCGTACTTCATATTTTGATATGTGGATGGAGCTTTCAAAATTCCCCATATCTCATACCAGAAATAAGTTCACAGCCATTGGTTGTGATACTTATGCTCACGTAAAGGATTATTTGAGAGATACGTATTCAACAAGATGTTTAACGTTTTGTGATAATATTACCAATATGGTGAAGGGATCTTGCTCTGGCATCGGCTGCTGCAAGACGGCTATCCCTAAAGGAGTGAGGAGTTATCATGTAACGTTTGATAGTTCTAACAACCATTCCAATATGTTGAGCTTCAATCCTTGCAGCTAGGGATTTGTTATGGAAGATGGAGCCTATAACTTCTGTATTTCAGATCTTTACGACGAAAATTTCAAGGACAAAGAATTCCCAATGATACTTGATTGGACAATCGGGAATCAAACCTGCTCAGAAACTAAAATGGATCAAGAAAATTATGCTTGCAAGGAAAATAGCGACTGCATAGATCCGGAAAATTGTCCTGGATATTTGTGCAAGTGTCTTGATGGTTTTCAGGGTAACCCTTATCTCTCCCAGGGCTGCCAAGGTAAAGTTACAATCTTCTCCATTACGAATTCAAGTTTGGTGAATTTATGTTATATATATATATACATGGTCAGTTAAATTCGAGCCAATATATTATACTGTGCCTAATTTGATATTTCAGTTTTACCCAATGTGTGAGAAATTTCAGATATTAACGAGTGCAATACGTTGAAGCCTTGCAATGGAACATGTAACAATGCGCCTGGAAGTTATAATTGTTCATGCCCTGATGGGTTTGAAGGTGACGGCTTGAGAAATGGAATAGGCTGTAGCCCTAAAGTAGTCATGCCCCACCATCAGAGCTTTTCTGTTGCTGTAGTTGCATTAGGTTGGTACATATAAACGCTACTATAGTAAAATAATGTTTTAAAATAATGTAACTAATATATATTCTGTTATGAAAACAGGTATAGGCGTAGGTGTTTTGTTTTCACTCTTGTGCTTGTCATGGGTTTATATGGGGCTTAGGGAAAGAAAGCTCACCGCAGAGAAATCGGAAAACTGTCAGCAAAATGGCGGGATGTTAATGCGAGAACAGCTTCCAAAACGGGCTGAAATGCTTACTACCTAAGAGCCCCAGATTGGAATCTCTCCATTTTCCTAGCAACCATGATCGGTGCTTCCCGATTAAAAAATAAGTTTGAATCTTCCAAACATGTTTTCCTATAAATTTGAAACCAATATTTATTTACGTGTCCTTTCAAAAAGTTTATCTTAGGTTTTATGTATTGCCAACAAAATTTAAAGAGCATGTTCTGTTTGTAGTTTAACAATTATAGTGACTTCATTGTACAAGAAAATCGAGTAAAATTCCTTTTTAAGTTCATGCACTTTGAAAGTTGTAGCCACAACATTAAGCTTTAATGTATTCAATTTGTGCACGTAAATCCATTCTTTTGCGAGTAATTTGTTCAGGTTTTACCGATTTAAAAACATACTTTCAACATTTAGCAACAATCTTTTGTAGTTCTTTTATTCACTTGATCAGGTCTAGACTATGATCATAATGAGAATATTATATGAGATTTAGCCCATTTAAAAGCATCGTAGATGGAGAGTGCCTTTAAATATGACAGGCTTCAATTTAGCGAGTTTTGAATTAGCATGGCCAATAGGCTTGAAAGGAAAAAAAGAGCTCCTCCACATCAAGTTATATTTTTCTTGAGAATACCTCCAATATTAGCATGGCCAGGATTATCAACATTATACATAAATAACTCAAAAAGGAGGAATAAAAGTTAATTATCTCTGAGATTAATTTCATGAACTTTGGGCCATCTTACATTCTCCATCTGATAAGCTGTCAGCAGAATATACTCACTGTTTCTGCTATAACCATATTGGGTGAGTGTTAGGCCTGTTGTGCCTCCACCTATCCATTATCCATATGTTGAGTAGAGTTATGGTTGAGGAAATTTTTATTTTCTTTGCTCAATCCATCATCTTCTAGCACCCATTAGATTCACCTTTTATTTATTATTAAAATTTTAAAATATTTTGATTTTTATAATTAAATAATCAAATCAATCTTAAATTTATTTTATTTAAACTCAACCAAAATTAGATTCAATTTATTGAGTTAAACTGATAACTTGACCTTTTATGGTCTACTTGAAATTTCCATGTAACTATTCTTTTCAAAATTTGACAGCTAAACTATTATAACTATAGTTTTTATTTTTGTTGGAACGAGTATTATGATATAGATTGGTACTTAGAAATTTAAGAAATAAATTTGTCACGTTTCCAATGGATGTTAAAATAAGGAAGAAGAGAGACTTAAATTGATAGCTATGTCGTTTTTGTTACAAGCCACTTCTCTCTCCAAGCCCGGTCGTATTGTTACAATTCAATTGCCTTGAACAAGTCATTGATAGCTATGCTTGTGATAAACAGTTGGAATTTGTAGCATTTTAGATTTATTAAATTATAAAAAACTATTTATTTTATAAATAAATTTAATAAATAAAAATTCATCATTTAACAAATTTAAAAGGGTTAAAGTGTAAATTTGTCATGACACGCTATAGATGAATATTGAAATTTGTCACTATACTTTATTTTTATTATTTGACATTATGTTTTGAAAATATTAGTAAATTTATTATTCAACTCTTATGTGATTTAATTTTACTGATAAATTTTATCAATGACTAGTCAATTAAGAGATAAATAATAATAATATTAGTTTGTGAAAAGAAAGCAATGGAATTGTTAAAACCAATATATATGTGGAGTTTTACTTTTGTTTTGAGAATCAAATCATAATACTTGTGATTATAAAAAAATAAAAAATGGTCAGCATCTTAATAAAGATGGGTACTATATAGACAAACGTTGACCGTATGACTTCATTATTCTACTCCTTCGTATGGGTTACGCTAACTTGGCTTTGAATTTTCATACATGCAATTCCTATAAATTAGTAACCAAACTGTTAATCCTAGATACAGCCGAAAGAGATTAATAAAAAAAAAATTACTCAATTAAGAGAAATAATAAAACTAAGAATTAAAGATTATTTTTCATCAGAGTGACAATAAAATTAAGAGCTAGAATTTTATTCAATTAAGGAAACAATAAAATTAAGAGATAAATACTATTTTTCATAGTATTTGACGATATTGGTCAACATTATAGGCGTAGTTAGGGGTTGGCAAGAGCCTCGGCATTCCTTAAAATAGAAAGTTTTCTATTTAGTAAAGGTAAAATTATACTTTAGCCTCCTAAAAATGATAAAAAATTTGATTTAATCTTTTAAAATTTATAAAAATATAAACCAAAATTACATTTTTTACCATGTAAAAGACCACCTTAAACAAAAATTCTGAGTCTCTGCACTTGATTTGACAATATTTGGTGCTCTTGATTAAGGAAAACACAAATATCAAATTGCTTGATTTTGTAAACTTAGATTAGAGTATTATTCTGTTTTCTCATCAGAGTACAAATCACAAACAAAAGCATTTTTAATTTCTAACTTATTAATTAACGTAAGTTCAAATCGTTAATATCTAAATTTTATACTCAATGTAAATTTGTAAAAATGAAAAAAAAGTACTGAGATGCAATAATGCAATTCATTAAAAGAATCTGCAATGCAATGCATTTAAAATTTATTAGAAGAAAATAAAATTGATAAAGTTTTGCAGTGCCATGGAAGAGATAACTCTAAAATGTAGTAAATAATGTTTTTTATAAAAGGAATGTTTTTGTGTTTTATTATTGAAGAAAACTAGGAAAGTTTAAAAGGTTTGTATTAATTTAGTTTGATGTGATTGTTAGAACATTATGTATGGTGTCGGTAAATCTTTCCCTTAAAATGAATAATCAAGAAAATAAGAAATGCAACAAATGATAAATAAAAAAGTTAATAGTGGATTGAAATGTTAAATTTCAGACTAAAAACCGACAAAGATTTAGGAGTCGAGTCTACTACTCCTGTAAATATCCTGGGGATATGTAATAAAACGAATGACTAAAACGACCAAGACTTGGAGTCATGTTCATGTCGAGGGGTTAGCTGTCCTCAACTACACTATTAAACTTACCCTGTAAAACATGTTAATGTATGCAAAAGCAATTACTTATGCACTGTTCATCCATGGAAAGATAAATTTAATTTGGATGGAAGGTTCCTTTACACCTTTGTGAATGAGTCAACACAAGACTAAGGAATCATGGGCTCACTTTAGTATGTTACAGTGGGTTTGAATCTTCATTCATGCTATTCCTATAAATTACCACCCAATAGTTAGATGTTACCCAAATAAACGTTTTGACTGAAGAATTAGTCTTTCCAATGTGGTACTATATGTCAGGAATAAATGCCAACAGAAATATTCTACGCACGCATTTGCCTCCAAAAACACGCAGAGAAATGAAGGCCTCCATGGGAGATGAAAGACGAGCTTGGCATCTCGCATTTGTTTGCCTGTTACTAGCAGCAGTTGCAGCAGCAGAATCAACTCCAATAGCCAAGCTCGATTGCCAAGACAGATGTGGGAACGTTAGTATCCCATATCCATTTGGTACAACGACGGATTGTTATCTCAATGAAGATTTTTACATAGCTTGTAATTCGACTCACTATGATCCTCCACGGGCATTCTTAAGAAGAAGCAATATAGAGGTGACAAACATAACTGTCGAAGGCAAATTGTGGATTATGCAATTTATAGCCCGCGATTGCTACAATAAATCGGGCTCCCCAGTTTCCAGCAAGACTCCTTCCATCACGCTGTCCAAATTCAGGGTCTCGGATACTGATAACAAGTTCGTTGCCATTGGCTGCGATACTAAAGCAACCATTCAAGGTGTTCAAGACGACAAGGCCGGATACACGAGTGGGTGCATAAGCAAGTGTGACAGTATTGACTATGTGGACAATTTTACATGTTCTGGTATAGGCTGTTGCCAGACATCCATTGCTAAAGATGTACGATATTTTGACATTACTGTAAGAAGCTACCATAATCACAAAGGTATCTGGGATTTCAATCCCTGCAGCTATGGCTTTGTTGTTGAAGAAAATAGCTTCAATTTTTCTTCGAATTATCTTCGTGATCTGCAAAATGTAACCATGATGCCCATGGTGCTTGATTGGTTTATCGGGAACGAGACGTGTGAAACGATAAAGACCAAGAGTTCGGATGATGTATGCCAGGGAGATAGCACTTGTTATAACGTGGATAATGGATCTGGATATCGTTGCAAGTGCTTGGATGGCTATCAAGGAGATCCATACCTACCTAATGGTTGCCAAGGTATTTTATTTCTTTATTTCCACAAATTCAATTTCCTTTATATTTTCAACAGTCTTAGTTATTTAGAGGTTATACTATACAGTAGCTCCTTTTTGGTGAAATTGTGGTGGGAATGGGATCTATTCTTTTACAGACATAGATGAATGTAAAGACCCAAATCTCAATAAATGTGAAAAGATATGTGAAAATACAAAAGGAAATTACACGTGCTTGTGCCCCAAGGGTTATCATGGAGATGGAAGAACAGATGGTACAGGTTGTGTTGCCAATCAATCTGGAGGATCACTTATAATTGAGCTTACTGTCGGTAAGGAGTTCTATTCGATTTCAGTCTTACAAGTTCTCTGCTATACTATTTAAGCGTCCTTTAATGCTTATCTTCTGAGTCTCAAAATGGATTCTGATGACTGTTTTATGACCACCATGGAATAATAGGGCTTGGCGTAGGCATTACAGTATTGATAGCAGGTAGCACTTGGTCGTACTGGGCATTCAAGAAGTGGAAGCTCATCAAACTTAAACACAAGTTCTTTCGACAAAATGGAGGCTTGATGTTGCAGCAAGAACTCTCCAGGCGGGACTCTTCCACTGAAACGGCTAAAATTTTCTCAGCTGAGGAGCTGGAGACGGCCACCAACAACTATGATGAAAGTAGGATTATTGGTCGAGGTGGTTATGGCACAGTCTACAAAGGAACTCTATCAGATGGGAGAACCGTAGCAATTAAGAAGTCCCAAGTTGTTGATGAAAGCCAAATCGATCAATTCATCAATGAAGTTGTTGTGCTTTCACAAATCAATCACAGGAATGTGGTGAAGCTTTTAGGTTGTTGCTTAGAGACGGAAGTTCCATTGCTGGTTTATGAATTTATCACCAATGGTACTCTCTTTGAGCATATCCACAACAAAAGCAAGGCTTCTTCCTTGACATTTGAAACCAGGTTACGTATAGCAGCAGAAACTGCAGGTGTGCTCTCATATCTGCATTCCTCAGCTTCCATACCAATCATTCATAGGGATGTCAAGTCTACCAACATACTCTTGGATGATAGTTACACTGCCAAAGTATCCGATTTTGGAGCTTCGAGGTTGGTTCCACTAGACCAAGCCGGGATATCAACGGTGGTTCAAGGGACTCTCGGATACCTGGACCCTGAATACTTGCAGACAAGTCAGCTGACAGAGAAAAGTGATGTTTATAGCTTTGCGGTAGTCCTTCTAGAGCTACTGACCGGACAAAAAGCACTTTGTTTTGAAAGGTTAGAGGAGGACAGAAATCTTGCAATGTATTTCATTTCAGCTTTGAAAGAAGATCGCTTGGTGCAAATTCTTGAGAAGTGCGTAGTGGATGAAGCAAAGATAGAGATGGTTGAGGAAATTGGTAGCCTTGCAAGGAGGTGCTTAAGAGTGAAAGGAGAAGAAAGGCCCACAATGAAGGAAGTCGCAATGGAGTTGGAGGGGTTGAGAATGATGCTGGAGCATCATCCATGGGTAAACAACGATGAGTCGAGGTTAGAAGAGACTGAGTATTTGCTCGGTGAACCATCGTTGAAAATTGGTTCTAATAGCGGTATGAATAATGTTACATATGATAGCATCACAGATCATATAATTTTACAAGTTGGTCATGGAAGATAATAGTTTCAATCTTTCACCTCAGGATATTTATTTTCTAAACTTACAAATCTTTTTGTTTGTATTTAAAAAATATACATTGTAAATTTTCTAATTTTATATCTTCTTTTTTTCCAAAGTCATCCAACGTTATGTCATTGCTATCAAATTATATTACCATTTTAAATATTTTTATAGAAATATAATTAAATTAGTCGCCGTTATATTACATCAATATTAAATTTAAATTCAAAATATAAATAAATGTAATAAAACTTTAAAACATAATATCAATAAAAATAAATATGCAATCATTCTGTATTTTAATTTTCTATATTTACTTACACTCGAATTGTTTAAAATATGAATATTATAATATTTTACTATAAAATCATTAATTAATTTGATGTAATAATTTTAAATATATATAATTGTTAATTTAATTTTTAAATTATAAATTTTAATATAAATATATAATTTCAATTGGATATTATAAAGATTATGATATTTATATAAATACATATATATTTTTACTTTGTTAACAATTAGTCAAAAATTGACAATTGTAATAATAAAATTTACAAATCTATTTTATTATCAATTTTAATATTTTTATGTTTTATCATTTATTATTTTATGCATAATATTTTTATCTTGTATTGTAAATTATTTATTACTACTTTTATGTTTATGCTATTAATTGATTATAAAATATTATTACTTATATAAGTTGAAATTTAATTATAAGTTGATAAAATTTTAATTTAAAACATGCAAATTAATGAATTAATCAATGATTTCACTTTTTTTGGTAGTTCAATAATAAATTAAAAAGCAGCTCTAAACATAACACTACCAGCTAACAAACTGGAGCATAAAGCTCGACATAGACAACATAGTCTTTAGAAGAGTCTCTTACAAAGCAAACTAGGAGTGCTGCCCTTTCTAGCCAGTACATCAAGGCAACTATTTCCCTCCCTGAAATTATAAAGCAATCAACTATTCTGGAAGGTCTCCAATAAAGTCTTGCAAACATTCACCAAGGTGTTGCAAAGCAAATTTGAACAAGATTGATTCTTAATAATAACTGTAGTAGCATCAACTTCCACAATAATATCAACAATGTTCAAATTTTTAGCAACAGTGTTTGAAGAATAGTTGAGAAATCTATGACAACCAGACACCCATCTTCCTTGGAAATCTCGAATTAGAGCTCCACGCCAGCTCCTGCTGAACCAGGATTTCCTATCGAAAAACCGTCACAATTAAGTTTGAACCACCCAATCTCTTGTCCATTTCACTTTGATGAATCTTGGCATATTTGTATCCTTGATCTTATTGGAGATGGAAAAGATCTCAGTTGCATTAGCAAGAGCAGTTGGGATAATCAAATCAGGAGTGTACTGTTTTCCAAAGACTTAATCATTCCAACCAACTAAATATTTCTCAATATAGATTTTTTTTTTTTTGCCTGGTGTAAAAACATTTTGCTAAAGAGTTCACTTCAATCCGGTCTTGAAAAGGAAGGTTGAAGGTAGAAAGAAGTTGGGGTGAAATTCCCAATCTTGACCAGATTAATTTCAAAAACAACTTGAGAGTCTCAAAGGATATATATGGTTAAGTGTGTCTGTAGTCTGTACCCGTTGCGTAAAAGGGCCAACAATCCTGCAAGTTTAAGGAAAAAAACTATGGGAAGGATGAGGTGAGCGACCTCCCATACGAAAAAGGTGATTTGGGGGATAAGATTGATTTTCCATATTGATAACTTGTTTTAGTATAGTTTTTTTTTATAGTGTTTTAGGAGGTTATTTTAGCAATTACTTTAGTTTTTAGTGCATTTTATAGTTTTTTTATATTAATTATTTTTTATTTGATTTTCATTTTTAGATCTAGTTGGATTTATTTATTATTTTTTCTCTATATTATAGGTTTTGAATGAAGAACAAAATGTTTGGAGTATAGAATGAAAAAATTGTGAAAAAAAGTCTTCCGCTCCACCAAATATCGATGTGGTGGAGCACAATCTTCACTTCAGAATTTTAAAACATCAAGCAATTTGCTCCACTGCACTTCTGTGTTTGGATGAGCAAAACGATTAAAACTCTAAAAATAAGGGGTAACGTGATTTAAGAGAAAAGAGGGGGAAAAGCGTAAAAGAAATAAACTTTGAGGCTAAGAGGAGAAGAAAAAGAGATTCGGAGCACTAAACACTAATTCAATAATTATTTTTCTCTCTAAATTATTTCTTTTTACTTTATCTTAATGCAAGTTTGTTATGAACTTTTTCTTGTAATGCTTTCTCAAATCAACATGAATTAAATTATATTTTCTTGAAACAATAATGAATCTGATTTGTAGTTAATTAATTTATTTTCTCTTCAATTATTTCGATCCTTGTTAATTATTTATTCAACCCCATGCATTTTTAATCTACTTGTCTGGCCATAAAGTTGTATTAATTTGATAATCTTGATTTGTCTTGGAAGAGAAAATTAATGTTTAGATCTAGATTGAATAGATTAGGATTAAATGTGGTAGCGTGGATGAACTAGTTAATTTGAGGCTAAAATAAGAAAATACCTTATGCCCTAATCAACCCAGTATGTTTGATCATAGTGACTTCACCCAACTTGCTTAGCATAGAAATATAGTTAGCAGAGAAGGGGAATTAGCTTAGCTAGATACTGGAAGGGTCAAGTTAATGTCATTGAATCATGTGTTAGTAATTAAATAGATTCAACAATTGACTGAGAGATAATTTATTAATGGAACTAGGTGAATTTAGAGTTCCAAAATTTTAAAATTGACTGAAAAACTTAGTAATTTTCATTGTTTTAGTTTAATAAAAATCTCTTTAATTTGTTTAGTTTAATTTTAGCAGTAATTATAATTTATTTTTCTTGATCCAGATTTAATAAAATTGAATAGTTGGTACTTAGCAGTTTAAAATTTAATTTTCGTGGGACAGTATTTTTTTATTACTTAATTACTTAATTTGACATGTGCATTTGTCTTAACGGATTTTCAGTCATTACATATCCAGCTCTAGTCATTACTAGAATTTTATGTTGTTGTTTCCTTTATACCAAGGGCCAATAGCTATGCAGATTCCAAAGAGCTAGAAGATCCCGGTAGAAGTCAAATTCCATCCAAGAATATCCTTGCCTCTGCGAAAAGTGGAAGTTGAGATAGCATTTAGAACACTTGGAGAGGTGAGTTTTTCTTCATTGAATTTAAAGGGTTAGTAATGTGTGATCGAAGGGAATTGAGCCCGACCAATTTTCGTCCCAAAGATTAACAGAGGTAACATCCTTGACGATCCATTTGAAGCATCCCCAAAGTAACCTTGAATGCTTTTGAGAGCATTCCAGGTGATAGAGGGCTGTGGGGAATGTGAAAGTTCTTGAAGATACTTTAATTTTAGGATTTTAGCCCAAAAAGATTTAGAGTTGTGTAATAATCTCTAGCAAAATTTGATAAGTTGGGCTTTGTTTTGAGCTCTCATACGTGAAATATTTAGTTTCTCTAATCTTTTAGGTTTTGTGATAGTCAATCGAATGATTCTATGTAATTTAAACAAAAAATTGTGGTTGATTTGATTGATTGAAGAATAGATACTACTAGGAAGCTTTGATAGTATGAAGTATTTTTAAATTTAAAAAATAAAAATATTTTTAAAAATTAAAATAGAAAAAATAGAAAGTATTTTAATAAATCAAATGGAGCTTAAGTGTTGAAAATTTAAATGATGAACTCTTAATGTTAAATTAAGGATAAGTCACCAACTAATGTTGAGTGTAAACTTTCAAGTAGAGAATGCATATTTGAATATTGAAGACAATATTGTAAGGCCACAAGTTTTGAAAATGAATTATAAAACGAATATGGAATATAAAAAAAAAATTGATGTGGGTTTTAGCTTGTGATCAGAAATTTCCAAGAATATCCAAGTGTTCTAAATGCTATCTCACCTCTCCAAGTGAACGTGAGAAAGGGGAGGAAGATATGAATATGAAACAAAAGGTCAACAGACCTAGCTCTATGATTACCATGCATATTTATAGACTTCTTTCTCACTGCCTTGGGTTGATTGAGCAGGTGCTCAAATCTTCATTTTCAAATTGAACGAGTTAGAAAAACCAAGTTACATAAATTGAAATTTAGGTACTAAATTTTAAAGGTTTGACAGGTATTAGAATTGGAGTATAATCATACGTTATATTTATTGAAGACTATGCTGAAACTTCTGGGGAGGTGGTTGCATGGAAAATTTGCAATCAACAACACTAATAAACTGTTTGGTGTTGAATATGGAATTTGTCTATCCAATTGTGTTACTTTATGAATGCCAGAGAAATTTTTCCACGCCCTTGCCTTCCAGAGCACACAGAGAAATGAAGGCAGCCACGATTAGTTTTACATTAAATTGTATCCACATAAGGTCAGAGTTGTGCACTCTCTCATGTTCTATTGATCCCTTGTGGGTAAACTTGATTTGGGGAAGATTACTTTTCAAGAACGTAATTGAAAGAAATTATAGGATAAACAATTTTTTTTTTTTAAGTTTATTAGCTTTTAACTCCATTTTACGAATAATCAACAAAACAGAAAGGAAAGGGTCTACGTTGCATTAAAGATGATTAATAAGGAAAGAGTCTATGCTGGCCTAACTCATAAACATGATCGGTGTTTCCCATTTAAACCAACTTTGAATCTTTAAATAAGCTTTGCTATAAATATGAAACCAATATTTTTATTCAAGCAATAGCCGAGGAAAAAACCAGAGGTCATGGGTTTGGATCGTATGTGTAAGTGTCACGGGCCGCAGTTCAAAGCCCGTGACCAGCGCACCAAATGCATCCAATGGAGGTCTGTTGCTCAGATGGGGATCATTTGGCCCACAAGAACTGGCCCGATTCAAAGAGATATTGGAGAAGCCTGTCAGATTGAAGCCTGGTTGGCCCGATAGCGAAGAGATGGCAACTTAGGCTAATATGGTAACTAATCTTAGAAGATAGAGGGAATCATATCTTGTAAAGATTAGATTAGATTTGATAAGGCTTATCTTGTAAATCCCTAAAATTAAGGGATATGGTTAAATCTCATCCGTCGATGTAATTGTATCTTGACCGTCGGTTTTGGGGGAGCTCAACTATAAATAGAGAGCCTCCCCCTCATTTGTACTCACTCCTGAATTGTTTCATTATTCTTTGTGAATAAGAGAAGTAGAGAGCATTTACTCAAACACTTTGCAAGCGCTCTTTCTGTTGTTCTTTTGCTTAGCTTCTTTTGGCAAAATCGCTTCCGCTGTTCAATTGGTGCCTTGGAGGAGTTCTTAAAGAATCCTCATCGAGTTAAGGCTGACTTGGGCGAGTTTGGAGCAAACGGATCGCCTAAGGCCGCACGGATTGCGAGACGAAAGGTCTAGCCCCGTGACAAGTGGTATCCGAGCCAAGTTTTGAACCAAGTGATATCTGAGTTGTTGGTTCAAAGGCACCGTTGGGATGTCGAAAGAAGAGTTCGAACAAAGGTGGGCGAGGAAGTCTTTGAGGGAGACAATATCGGCAGTAGAGGAACGTGTGGAAAAACTCAAGGGTTCCATGGAGGATGTAAAGGAGGCACTCGATGGGCTCGAGGATCGCATAGCAAACTGGGAGGAGCAGTCCAGAGACTATGTAAAGATGTCTCTTGGTTCCACCATGGATAAGGTAAACGAGTTGTTTAATTCACACCGGGATAAACTGTCGGACAGGAGTGATGCTCTCGAGGCCATGATGATGGCTTTGAAGGAGGAAACAGTGGCCACGACGAGGGCTTTGAGCACAAGAATAGAGGAGCTCGAGGGAGAGCTGGCCTTGTGTCAAGCAGCCGTGGGGAAAGGAGTGGCAAATGCAGCACTCAGTAATGAGGATGTCCCAAAGCCGAAAGAGTTTGTGGGGACAAGGTCTGCATGTGATGTGGACAATTTCTTGTGGAGGATGGAAAACTACTTCCGTGCCAAAGGCATCGTGGAAGATGCGGTTAAGGTAAACACTGCTTCAATGTTTCTTCCTGACATTGCGCTTTTATGGTGGCGAGGTAGGACCACAGATAAAAGGCATGGTGAGATTGGGACGTGGCAAGAGTTCCAATGCGAATTGAAGGGACAGTTTACCCGAGTTTGCCGAGGAAGAAGCTTGGGCAAAGTTGCAAGGATAACATAACGAGGCACAGTGGGGGAGTATGTTCAAGAGTTCAAGGAACTCATGCTCCAAGTTTCAGATGTGACCGATGAAGAAGCATTGCTTGCTTTTCAAAAGGGATTGAAGCCGTGGGTCAGACAGGAGGTGGAACAAAGAGGTGTCCAAAAGCTGTCGGAAGCCATGACGGTAGTTGAGGCCGTGGTCAAGCTTGGTCTAGGAAAGACAAGCTTGGGTCTTCCAAGTCCGAGGAAAGGGGCGTAAGTGAAATGGATCACAAGGAAGATAGAGTTAATGGCAATGGCAACGGCGACAATGGTGGTAATGGGAAACCACGAGTTGGGAAGAAGAAACCCAAGAAGAAAAGGGACAAGCTGAAATGCTTTCTCTGCGACGGTCCACACATGTTGAAGAAATGTCCGAGAAATCCGCTTAAGAAGAAGCCGTGGAAAAGGCCTTGGTACTTGGTTCGAGCGCAAGGGGTGTCGAAGCCAAGGAGGCCGAAAGCGAGAAGAAGCCAGTGGAGTGCTTCTTGTGTCATGGTCCGCATAGGTTGCGGAAGTGTCCGAGGAAGTCTGTCATCGAGGGGAACGATGGAACAGACAAGGAGCCCAAGAAGCTTGGTTCGAGCAAGGGAAAAGCCGAAGCCAAGAGGGCAAAGAGGAGCAAAAGGAAGCAAGTAAAGTGCTTCTTGTGCCGTGGTCCGCATGAGTTGCGGAACTGTCCAAAGCAAGCCGGAGTCAAAAGAAAGGCAACGTCTGAGCTTGGTGAGTCATCGGAGGGGCTTCCACACAAGGAAGAGGTGAGTTTGTCATCGGACTTAGAGGAAAAAGTTGCGATGAAAACAGTGAAGCTGGGACCAATGAGGCTCAAGTTGAGTGAAGCGTCAGAGTTGGCCGAGTCATCGACAAGGCTTCCACCTATGGGAGAGGTGGGTGGTGCATCAGACTTCAAGAAAAAGGAAGCGATGCATGTGGGACAGTTGACCAGAGTAAATGCAGCGAGTAGGACGGCTCGAGTTAAGAAGCGATGTAAGCCGAGGCAAGAGTCCCGAAGGAAGGGAAAGGCTAAGGCGTCGAGACGAGACCGGGGCGAATCAAGTCAGTGCCATTCGGAAGTCGCAACGAGGACGTTGCGAGAATGGGTGGGGGAGAATGTCACGGGCCGCAGTTCAAAGCCCGTGACCAGCGCACCAAATGCATCCAATGGAGGTCTGTTGCTCAGATGGGGATCATTTGGCCCACAAGAACTGGCCCGATTCAAAGAGATATTGGAGAAGCCTGTCAGATTGAAGCCTGGTTGGCCCGATAGCGAAGAGATGGCAACTTAGGCTAATATGGTAACTAATCTTAGAAGATAGAGGGAATCATATCTTGTAAAGATTAGATTAGATTTGATAAGGCTTATCTTGTAAATCCCTAAAATTAAGGGATATGGTTAAATCTCATCCGTCGATGTAATTGTATCTTGACCGTCGGTTTTGGGGGAGCTCAACTATAAATAGAGAGCCTCCCCCTCATTTGTACTCACTCCTGAATTGTTTCATTATTCTTTGTGAATAAGAGAAGTAGAGAGCATTTACTCAAACACTTTGCGAGCGCTCTTTCTGTTGTTCTTTTGCTTAGCTTCTTTTGGCAAAATCGCTTCCGCTGTTCAATTGGTGCCTTGGAGGAGTTCTTAAAGAATCCTCATCGAGTTAAGGCTGACTTGGGCGAGTTTGGAGCAAACGGATCGCCTAAGGCCGCACGGATTGCGAGACGAAAGGTCTAGCCCCGTGACATAAGGAGTTTGCTCTGCTTTCACTTAAGTTAACAATTATAGCAATCTGGGTAGCAGCGCAACCAAAACCGGAGTGCCAAAGCAACTGCGGGGATATCAACATCGCTTATCCTTTTGGAACAGGCAATGGGTGCAACATCAGCAGCAACTTCTTCATTCGTTGCGACACCACTTCCAACCCCCCAAAAGCATTCTTAAATTCCACTGATATTGAAGTTCTCCACATCTCTCTAGATGGTTATTTACGCATCCAACAAATGGTAGGTTTTGACTGTTATAATTCATTAGGACGCAGTTCATATGGCGAGTCATATTCACTTTCAAACTTCCCCATATCTAATACCGTAAACAAGTTCACGACCATTGGTTGTGATACCTATGCTCTCATTGAGGGTACCTTGGGACATACGTATTCAACCGGGTGTGTAACATTCTGAAGTGACGTGGAGGATGTGATAAATGGGCCTTGCTCTGGTATTGGCTGTTGCCAGGCAGCTATCCCTAAAGGAGTGAGGAATTATATTCTGATACCCGTTGGAATCATTCCAATGTATTGGACTTCAATCCTTGTAGTTATGGATTTGTTGTGGAAGATGGAGCCCATAATTTCTCTGTTTAGATCTTTCCAATGTTAATTTCAACATAACGAAATTCCCAATCATTCTTGATTCGACAATTGGGAACCAAAATTGCACTGAAGCTAAATTGGATAAAAAAAACTATGCTTGCAAGGAAAATAGTGTTTGTATAGATCCGAAAATTATAATTGCAAGGAAAATACTAGTTGTATAAACCACGGATATTTGTGCAAGTGTCTTGATGGCTTTCGGTAACCCTTACCTCTCCTATGGTCGCCAAGGTAAAGATATCAACTTCTTTTCATTCCAGATTCATTTTGATGAATACTTTTAATTTTGTTCCCAATATATTTTTTTCGCTTTAAAATGTTTGAAAATTTGTAGATATTAATAAATGCAAGACACTCAAGCCTTGCAATGAAACGCAACATGTGATAACGTGGTGGAAGTTATTATTGTTCATGTCTTGAGGGATTTGAGGGGATGGCGAGAAAAATGGAAAAGGGTGCGATCCTAAAGTCAAATCACACCGAGTTTTCCCACTCTTCTTGTTGCATTAGGTTGGTTGGTATAAAATGTTGATTTCTTTTTATTTGGTAAATACTTTGTGCAAACATATTAATACTGAGATGAAACTAATCCAAATTTAAACCGATTTAATTGGTCTAAATAGTTTTCATATTCGATTAATACATCATTGTTAATGTTGGATGGAATTAATCCTTTAATTTGTTTTGGATTAAAATCCATCCAACATCATTATTAATTTCTCATGGAAAAGAACTATATGAAAATTAATATTGTGATGTATGTTTACAAAACATATCGCACCTGTGTTTACAAAGTTTAGGCAAACATTAATGAGATATGGATATTAAAGCTTATCGGTTTTAATCCATACAAAGTTCAATTGAAACTATAAAAATGGAGCTTTTTTATTATTTTAAATTACAATTTCTAGTCTCATATTGTTACAAGTATAGGCATTTTATTTTTGCTATTATGCTCCTCATGGGTGTATTTGGGGCTGAGGCAGAGAAAGCTCAACAAACTGAAACAAGAATACTTTTAGCAAAATGGTGGGAGTTTGTTGCAAGAACACCTTTCACGATATAAAGAATACGGCGAGACAGCTAAACTCTTTACAATCGAACTCAATAAAGCGACAAACAACTACCATGAAAGTAGAATCCTTGGACAAGGAAGTCAAGGTACTGTTTACAAAGGATTGTTGCCTGATGGTCGCAGTATTGCCACTAAAAAGTCCATCATTGGAGATCAAAGCCAAGTTCAACAATTCGTTAATGACGTTATTGTGTTATCCAAATCAACCACGGAAATGTGGTAAAATTGTTGGGATGTTGTTTGGAGACACAAGTCCCTTTGCTAGTCTATGAATATGTAAGCAATGGAAGCGTCTTCGATCACTTACACAATGCCGATCATGAGTCTTTCATATCATGGGAAGCTCGTTTGTGTTGGTGCTAGAAACAAAGAACAAACAAGTTCAGCTTATGGCTTGAGCAACAAGGCTTGATACTTGCAGAAGAAACAATCGAATTTAAAACAAAAGAAAGAAGAAAAACAAAGAAAATGGAGAGTATATGGAAGAAAACAAACTAATTTCATTCAATTTTGAACAATGGCATCATGCCAATACATAAACCAGGTCATGCCAATACATAAAGAGAGAGTGCGATGGACCTCCGTTGTCTGTTTAAGCAGATTGCTCCGTTTGCAGTTAAGTTAACAATTTTAGCAATTTGGGTAGCAGGTCATGCAAAACCAGGGTGCCAAAGCAAGTGCGGAAATCTAAGCATCCCATACCCTTTTGGAACAGGTAATGGTTGCAACATCAGCAGCAACTTCTTTATCTCGTGCAACATTACTTTCAATCCCCCAAAAGCATTCTTAACAACAGGTCATCTTGAAGTTCTCTACATCTCCCTGGACGGTTATTTGCGCATCCAAACTGCAGCAGCTTATGACTGTTATAATTCATCAGGACGTAGTTCCTATCACTTTAGTGTTGGAACATTTTCAAATATTTATAGTATCCCAATAACTATAAATGAATGGGTGTAATTAATCAAAAGATAAATCTTTTGGTCATTGGTCAAAAGTTATATCATTTGATTTTTTTAAAAAGAATTATAATTATTCAAAAAATATTATTTGAATAGTTACAAATTAAATGAATAATTATTATTATATATTTATTCATAAAGACACCTATTGAAAGATGTCTCTATGAAGAGACAAGAAAATTCTTATAAATAGGAATGGGTTTTCATTTGGAAATATATCAACAAATTCTAATATTATTTCTTCTCTTCCTTCATTTTCTAATATTATTAGATTATTCTATAAAGTATTACTGCAGAAATCCTTTGTAGAAATTGAGTTTTTGTTACATATTACTCAGTGCATAGTGGACTATTCTCGTCAGTGCAAAACGCAAATAGTCATTGGCTTCATTGTATCCTCGAGGTTAATTTGCTTGGAACTCATTTGCACACTGAAGATAAGTGGGGGCGAATATAACCTTAAAGATAGTGGCTTGATACACGCCTTGGAGCCTTGTCCTATTTCTTGTTTTTCTTTTCGAGTTCCGATCATGTGTTCGAGATTTTCCTTACCGGAGTTTTTTAATAACAATTTTAAGGTTATATTTCATGATGACTACCACAACACATGAAAGTGGAACACTAAGGGAGTTGGCTTCCAACTTTGTTAAACTTGATCGTTTTGATGGTGGCAATTTTCGACGATGGCAGAAAAAGATGCACTTTTTGTTATCAACTTTGAAGATTGCTTATGTTTTGGATACTCCAAGACCTGAAGAGAATGAAAACGAATTTGTTGCTGCAATCCGAGAAAGACAAAAATGGGACAATGCTGATTACATGTGCATGGGCCACATATTGAATGGTTTATCTGATAGTTTGTTCGACACCTACCAAAACGACGTCACCGCTAAAGAATTATGGGACAAATTGGAGGCAAGATACATGACCGAAGATGTTACATGTAAGAAATTTCTTGTCAGTCGTTTCAATAATTATCAAATGGTCGATGGTCGTTCTGTTATGGAACAATTTCGTGATATTGAAAAGATGCTGAATTAATTTAAGCAATATGATATGAAAATGGATGAAATGATTAGGGGTGAGCAAAACTAGATTCGACTCGAAAAAATCGAAAAAAAATTCGAATTTCGAGTTAAACGAATCGAGTTATTCGAGTTAATCGAGTTATTCGAATCAACTCGAATTTTTTTTTCGAATTTCGAGTTCGAATCGAGTTAAGTTTTCGAATTCGAATAACTCGAATAATTCGAATAATTCGAATATCAAACTATAATATTTGACAATTTTACCCTAAACTCCCAAACCTTTTTACTTTTCCCTCAAAACTTTTACTCCTTCCCACTTTCCCCCTAGAACTTTTACTCCCCTCCCCTCCCAACCCCCCAATCTACTCAAAATACATTTCCCACCAAAATTTTACTCTCCCATTTACTTTTTCTCAAAATTTTACTCCCAAAAACCCTCAAAACCTTTTATTTTCTCTCAAAATTTTTACTTCTTCCCACTTTTCCCCTAAAACTTTTATTCCCTTTCCATCCCACCTCCCACCTCCCACCTCCCACCTCCCATCTACTCCAAACCCTCCCCCCTTCAATTTTTTTAATATTTTCCTCCAAAATTTTACTCCCCTATTTACTTTCCTCAAACTTTTATTCCCAAAACTTTTATTTTCCCCTAAACTTTTACTTCTCACTCTTTACTCTCAAATAAAAATCAAAATTATCCAAAAATCACTAAACATAAATAGTAATAATTTTATTTATATTTACTATTTATATTATTAAATTAAATTTCACATTTTATATTATTTATATTATTGAATTGTTTAGTCATATTGAATATTTATATTAAAATTGAATTATTAATTATGCCATAAAATATTCGTGTTAAAATTTTATATTGGTATTAATTTCACATTTTATTTTTAAAATAATTTTATTAAAAATCATATTTTTACATTTAATATATTTTTAATTCCAAAATACATAGTGACAAGAATCTAAAGATAATTGAAACAACTAAGCAAGCAAATAAACTAATCAAGATATAAAAAATTAATAAATAAATTATGAGGTGATGAAAGTTAATAAAAAATTTGATTAAGGTAGACAAATTTTATTACGATGGGTGACAACGGTTATAAGGACCCAAAATTATTTTTTTAAAATTTAACTCGAACAAATATATTCGATTCGATTCGAATTCCATCTCACTCGACTCGATTCGAGAAAACTTCAAATAAAGTTAGGATGATAAAATGAGATTCGAAAACTCGATTAACTCGAAAAATTTTTATTCGATTCGATTCGATTCGATCGAATGCTCACCCCTAGAAATGATTGTGGTATCATCTATAATAGACAAACTTCCTCCATCTTGGAAAGACTTTAAAAGAAGTCTAAAACATAAGAAAGAGGAAATATCTCTTGAGGCTTTGGCAAATCATCTTCGTATTGAAGAAGAGTATCGAAAACAAGATCAGAACCTAAATTCTGAAAATGCCAAAGTACATGTTACGGAAGAAGTACAGACTACTAAACCATTCAAAAGAAAGTTCAATCAGGCTGATAGAGCACCTAAGTTCAAAAAGAAACAAAAGGGCTCATGCTATCATTGTGGAAAGCCGGGACATTTCAAGAATGAATGTCGATTTTTAAAGAAGAAATCATCTTCTAAGGCTGATAATAACGAAAAGTTCGTTGCAATGATATCTGAAATTAATATGGCACAAGATGATAATACATGGTGGATTGATACCGGAGCAACCAAACATGTGTGCAAAGACAAAAGCATGTTCACAAAGTTCACACAATGTGAAAATGACAATGTCTTGTACATGGGAAATTCTTCCACCGCAACAATTAAAGGCAAAGGGTCTGTTGAACTACAATTCACTTCTGGAAAGGTTTTAACCTTAAATGATGTATATTATGTACCAGAAGTTAGGAAAAATTTAGTGTCTGAAGTCTGCTTGAATAAGTTTGGTTTCAAACTTGTTTTTGAGGCGATAAGTTTATTTTGTCTAAGGGAGGAATTTTGTGGGAAAATGGTATATGTATGAAAGCATGTTCAAACTTAATATTATTAATAAGAATAAAAATATTATTTCGCTTATATGGTTGAATCATTTTGTTTGTGGCATTATAGATTAGGTCATTTGAATTATAGAAAATTGAATGATATGTATAAATTAGATTTAATTCTGTTTTTAATAATAATATTGAAAAATGCAATACACGTATGTTGACTAAAATTACAAGAAATCCTTTCCCTAAGGTTAAAAGGAAAATAAAATTGCTTGATTTGATACATAGTGATTTATGTGACTTGCATAATACTCCTACATTAGGTGGAAAGAAATATTTTGTTACTTTTATTTATGATTGTTCTAGATATTGTTATGTATATTTATTGCATTCAAAAGATGAAGCGCTTGATAAATTTAAAGTTTATAAATCTGAAGTTGAACTTCAGTGTGAATCATTTATCAAGTGCTTAAGATCGGATAGAGGTGGAGAATACTATAATCCAAGTTATTTTGAACTCACTGGAATTGTCCATCAAGTTTCAGCCCCTTACACACCACAACAAAATGGTGTAGCTGAAAGAAAAAATAGAGTCTTGACTGAAATGGTAAATTCAATGTTATCATATTCAAGTCTTAGACAAGGTTTTTGGGGAGAAGCTGTTCTAACAGCTTGTCACATATTGAATAGAGTTCCTAATAAGGAAACTAAAATAACCCCCTATGAACAATGGAAGAAAAGGAAACCAAACCTTAATTATTTGAAGGTTTGGGGTTGTAGAGCTATTGTAAAAGTTCCAACACCTAAACGTAAAAAGTTAGGTGAAAGAGGAATTAAATGCATATTTATAGGTTATGCACATAATAGCAAGGTATATAGGTCCATGGTAATTGAACCAAATGATTCAATTTCAATTAATACTGTTATTGAATCAAGAGATGCTTTTTTTGATGAAAATAGATTTAATTCTATATCAAGACAATTACAACCACAACAATTGATTCATTCTTCAAATGAGAATGAGATTCCATTGAAACAAATTGATAATAATGATGAATCTTGTCAAGAATTAAGAAGAAGTAAGAGGATTAAAAAGGTAAAAGATTTTGGACCAGATTTCATTATGTTTCTTGTAGAAGGAAAATGTGAAAGTATATGCAATAAGATACCTTATTGTTATAATACCGAATCTGATCCTATTACATTTGAAGAGACAGTGAAATCTCAAGACTCTGCTTTTTGGAAAGAAGTAATAAATGATGAGATGGATTCAATAATGGGAAATCAAACTTGGATCTTAGTTGATCTTCCACCAGGTTCCAAACCAATAGGTTGTAAATGGATCTTCAAAAAGAAAATGAAGGTCGATGGAACCATTGATAAATTTAAAGCAAGGTTGGTAGCAAAAGGTTTTACACAAAGACAAGGTATTGATTACTTTGATACCTATGCTCCAGTAGCAAGAATTGCTACAATTAGACTATTAATATCACTTATCTCTATATATAATTTGGTTGTTCACCAAATGGATGTTAAAACTGCATTTTTAAATGGTGAATTGGAAGAGGAAGTGTACATGGAGCAACCGAAAGGATTTGTTGTTCCAGGACAAAAGCATAAGGTATGTAAGCTTGTTAAATCTTTATATGGGCTTAAACAAGCACCAAAACAATGGCACCAAAAGTTTGACAATGTTGTTTTAGCTAATGGCTATAAAATAAATGAATCCGATAAGTGCATATATAGCAAATTTGATAATGGAAAGGGTGTCATAATTTGCTTATATGTAGATGACATGCTCATTTTTGGCACGGATTTGGAACAAATAGAAAACACAAAGAAATTCTTGTCAAACAACTTTGCTATGAAGGATATGGGTGTAGCAGATGTTATTCTTGGGATTAAAATAACCCGAGATGAAAGCACTATAGCTTTATCACAATCACATTATATTGAAAATGTGCTTAAAAAGTTTGATCTCTTCAACTGTATACCAGCATCTACACCCATGGATCCTCAATTAAAATTAGTATCTAATGCTGGTAGGAAAATTGATCAATTGAAATATGCAAGTCTAATTGGTTGTCTTATGTATATAATGACTTGTACAAGACCAGATATGTAATAGCCTGAATTTTTAGTGGTGTCGGAATGGTGATTCGAGATCACTAAATCTGACAAATGAGTAGAAAATATTATAAATTTAGTAAGTATAAGTTAAATGTGAAGTTAGGAAAATTTTTGAAATAGTGAATAGTGTACTAGGAATAAATATTAAAATAATTAAAATAAAAAAATGAGGTATCGAGACCTCAAGATTTTAAACCGAGCCATAAATATTTTTAGAAATATTTATAGAGTGTCATTGAGCTGGTATTAAAGTTTCGTTAGAAAATTTTAACGTTTGGATAGTTAATTAACTAAAAGGACTAAATTGGGAATAGTGTGAAATTTGTTAAATTGTGATTAAATAGCTTAAGTGACTAAAGTGGAGGGATTTAAAGGCTATTAGGCCCAAATTATATGGGCTGGACGGTTGGGTAAGAAAAATCAGCAGAATGTAAGGAGAAACAGGGCAAAATTGGAAACTTAACAAATTAAACATTTAAAACAAAGACAAAAGTGAAAAATCTAGAGATCTCTTCACAATTTATCAGCAAAAACGCCATAGGAGGTCTGGAATAAGCTGGTTTTCATATTTTTGAATCATGTAAGTTTAATTCTTGATTATTTCTTCTAATTTTGTGATTTTGATACTTTTACAATTAGGTCCAACTAATTATTTCATTAGTTTTTGATTCCATGGCTGATTTTGAAAGTTACCATTGATTAGTGTTGGATTTTATGATGAATAAACATGAAATTGAAGCTTTAATTTTGTTATATGATGATTTTATTAAGTAATTTTGATAGAAATTGATTTTAGGGACCTAATTGTGAAAAAGTTGGGAATTAAGGTTTGGTGTTGCGGTTTTGAGTATGAAAGGCTATGTAGTAGTCTAAAATAGTTGGAAAAGGTGTTAATTGAGAAAAATTAGATCAATTGAGGGTTAATTGAGTAGGGATCAAATTGTAAAAACTGTAAAGTTTGGGGTAAAAGTGTAACTTCGAAAATTAAAGGGCATAAATTGTGAAATGAATTAGAATTGAATTAAATGCTGATGAATGAATAAATTTGCATTTTAGATCGAGAACACAAAACAAGTCGAGGAAAAGAAAAAGTAGCTGATTAGTCCCTGAACTTTTACAAATTCTGCAAATCGATCCAGGTAAGTTCATATGGCTGAAATTTAATGATTAAATGTTAATTTCATGAATTATACAATGTATGGTGAAATGTATTTATTGTTGAAATGAGAATAAAATAAAAATGTGAAAATCGAATAAATGATCAAATTAAGTGGAACGTCGGATTTGAGTACTTCTGATCAAGTGACAAAGTGATAAGTGCTATACTTATCTGATCAAGAAACAAAGTGATAAGTGGTTACACTTATCTGATCAAGAAACAAAGTGATAAGTGGTTACACTTATCTGATCAAGAAACAAAGTGATAAGTGGCTACACTTATCTGATCAAGTGATAAAGTGATAAGTGGTAGCTTCAGCTACACTTATCTGATCAAGTGGTAAAGTGATAAGTGGTAGCCTAGCTACACTTATCTGATCAAGGACAAGTGATAAGAGGTCATATGGCAAAGTGAAAGTGAAGTACTCAAATTTCCATAACCGTTCCTTAATTTTGATCAAGGATGGTAAGTGACAAATGGGCCCAAAGGAATTATGGTAAAAGAATAAGTAGTAGTGAGTTTATACCAAGGAACTCACCAAAGATTGTGGTTGACAGTAAATTTAGTAATGGTGTATATTGTATAAGTGTACAAGTGTTTGGTAAGATTTATGTTTTATGCCTATGAACTTACTAAGCTTTTCTATAAGCTTACATGTGTGTGTTTATTGTTTTGTAGATTAACGTATTTATACATTCGGAGGATCGGATCTACATCAAGAATCACACTACCCGATATACTCGGTAGTTTATGTTAAGCAACTTTTGGATTTATATGGCATGTATAGGAATTGAAGTAAAAAGTAAATTTGAATGTTATGGTTGCGTTAGATATCGAAATATATACATGTTTTAGTTTGAAATGGTTGATTGGTTGAACTTCATTAGTATTTAAATGAAGTAGATGAAATATGGAATTGGTTGTGATTTGAAATTTGCAGGAAGGTTAGACAATTATAAAGGGTTATATTGAATTTTTTTAAAATTGCAATGGAGCAGTTCTTGGACAGCAGCATTGATGTAACTTTTAAAAATCACCAAAAATAGTGGAAATAGAATTAGAAGTTGAGTGAGATATGAAATTAAAGCTGAAAGAGTCTAGTTTCATAGGAAATAAGTGGAGTAAGCAAAAGAATTATATACTTTTATATATTTGAATTTTAGTGAAACAGGGCAAGAATGTTTTGAAGTCCCTGTTCTGACTTTAGAAATTCATTAAAATTGTACAGAAGGAATTTTGAGTTATAATTTATATGTATAGACTCCTTAATGAGTCTATTTTCAGTATAAATAAGTTTAATCACCATATGAAGCCTTTAATAAGAGATAATTAAATTTTAGTGATGAGTGGTTAGGATAGTCGATTAGTGAAACAGGGAGACTTCAACTAATAAACTGTACTAATTGGCTAAAGAAAAATTCTGAAAAATTTATGGTGAATAGATATATGAGTCTAGTTTTATGGAAAATTTACGGATCTAAATTTCGAGTTTCGTAGCTTGAATTATAATTATTTTAGTGACTGCTGTACAGGAGGACAGCTTTATTATGAATGATGAAATTAAATTTGAAAGTAAATTTTTATGCCCCGAACTTTTAAGTTAAGTCAAGTAACGCCTCATGCTCGACTCCGGCCATGGTCTCGGGTAAGGGGTGTTACAAGATATTGCATATGCTGTTGGAAAATTGAGTAGGTACACAAGTAATCCAAGTAGTTTGCATTGGCAAGCTTTGAATAGAGTACTTAGGTACTTAAAGAAAACTATTAACTATGGATTGTGTTATAATGGATATCCTCCAGTTTTAGAAGGGTATTCGGATGCTAGTTGGATTACAAGTTTGGAAGATCATGCATCTACTAGTGGATGGATCTTCATTCTTGGTGGAGGAGTCATTTCTTGGGGTTCCAAGAAACAAACATGTATTACTGATTCCACCATGGCAGCAGAATTTATTACATTAGCCGCTGCATCTAAAGAAGCAGAATGGTTAAGAAATTTGCTTTATGATGTACCTTTATGGCCTAAGCCAATTTCACCTATTTCTATCAGTTGTGATAGTGAGGCTACTCTAGCAAAGGCATATAGCCAAGTATATAATGGAAAGTCTAGACACATTGGATTAAGACATAGTTATGTCCGACAATTAATCTCTGATGGAGTGATCACTATTAATTATGTGAGGTCAAGTGAAAATTTGGCAGATCCTTTGACAAAAAGTCTTGCTAGAGATGCAGTAAAAAGGATCTCAAAAGGGATGAGACTCAAGCCTATTAATTAGAGTCACCCATGATGGAAACTCGACTCAACGCTTGGTATAACGTCAAGTCTTGAGTTCAATGAGACAAAGTGCATCATTAGTATGTGACTGTTAGCACTATAAATAAATTCATCCTAAGATTAAAGTGCTAGGTACCCGTAATGATAAGGGAATGATGAGTAATATACTCTTAATGGACCCATAACATAAATATGTTAGAGTGTTATAATTACGGGAACACTTTTGATGGGATCTACCTATGTGAGTGGAAGTGTGGCCGCTTCTAGGAGCTTAAGGGCTTGGCTCTGACAGAACTCATGAAAAGAGGACATAGACACATGGCCATAATAGTGTCCCTAGTTACTAAGCATTGACTGATGTTGAAATCATTGTGTGAGATGTGTTCAGCTAATCAAATGGAATAGTTGGTTCAAAGCTTAGTCTACCACGCAATTTCGATTAACTTTAACATGTTTTTCACTAAGTGAAGGTTCAATCGTAAGACACATTTATTTATGCAAATTGATTTCCAAGAATATCAAAATCTAAATAGTTTGAAAATGAGGGGAGATTGTTGGAACATTTTCAAATATTTATAGTATCCCAATAACTATAAATGAATGGGTGTAATTAATCAAAAGATAAATCTTTTGGTCATTGGTCAAAAGTTATATCATTTGATTTTTTAAAAGAATTATAATTATTCAAAAATATTATTTGAATAGTTACAAATTAAATGAATAATTATTATTATATATTTATTCATAAAGACACCTATTGAAAGATGTCTCTATGAAGAGACAAGAAAATTCCTATAAATAGGAATGGGTTTTCATTTGGAAATATATCAACAAATTCTAATATTATTTCTTCTCTTCCTTCATTTTCTAATATTATTAGATTATTCTATAAAGTATTACTGCAGAAATCCTTTGTAGAAATTGAGTTTTGTTACACATTACTCAAGCATAGTGGACTATTCTCGTCAATGCAAAACGCAAATAGTCATTGGCTTCATTGTATCCTCGAGGTTAATTTGCTTGGAACTCATTTGCACACTGAAGATAAGTGGGGGCGAATATAACCTTAAAGATAGTGGCTTGATACATGCCTTGGAGCCTTGTCCTATTTCTTCTTTTTCTTTTCGAGTTCCGATCGTGTGTTCGAGATTTTCCTTACCGGAGTTTTGTAATAACATTTAGAGGGATCCGTCTTGCAAAATTCCTCATATCTCATATCAAAAACAAGTTTACCGCCATTGGTTGTGATACCTATGCTTACGTCCGAGGTTCCTTGGGACATACCTATTCAACCGGGTGTTTAACATTTTGTTATAACACTACTGATGGAATAAATGGATCTTGCTTTGGCATTGGTTGCTGCCAGACGGTTATCCCCAAAGGAGTAAGGGGTTATAATGTAAGCTTGTCTACTTCTTACAATCATTCTTATGTATTAGCAACAAGACATTCCCAATCATACTTGATTGGACAATCGGGAATCAAACTTGTAAAGAAGCCAAAATGCATCCACTTAATTATGCTTGCAAGGAAAACAGTGCTTGTGTAGATGCAGAAAATGGCCCTGGATATTTGTGCAAGTGTGTTGATGGTTTTCAAGGTAACCCTTACCTCCTCTACGGCTGCCAAGGTAAAGACATCAACTTCTTCATTATGGATTCATTTTGATGATATAGCTTTGTGCCCGATATACTAATTTTTGTTCTTTGGAAATGTTTGAATTTTGTAGATATTAATGAATGTGATAAACTGAAGCCTTGCAGTGGAACATGTCATAATACGCCTGGAAGTTATTATTGTTCGTGCCCGGAGGGGTTTGAGGGTGACGGCTAGAAAAACGAAACAGGATACCGTCCTAAAGTCGTTACCCAGAGCCAGAGTTTTCCGGTTCTTGTCGTTGCACTAGGTTGGTAAACATAAAAGATATTATATAAGTTAAGGGATAATGATAAATTTAACTCTTAATATTTATATTTTTTTAATTTGATAATATTTATATCTTTTTTTTCAATTTGATCCTTATTTTTTTAGTCAAAATTTGCGATCCATGACTTTTAAAAAATTGAATTTAACCATCGGTCTTTCAAAAAGTGTCCAAATACTACATTTAACAAAAATATTGACTAAACTATTAAATTTTTAAATATCGCAACCTAGATGATAATCCACATGTACATTATACTATATTTTTAATTTTATGAATTTTTATTGAATTTTGATTTTTTGTACTTTTGAATATTTTTATAATTTTGAATCATTTGTTTACGGATATAAAACAAATAATGTCATGTCAATAGAAAGTATACGTGGACTACCACACAAGTCGCCACACCTATATCATTAAAAATAATATTTTAATTAACATTTCCATTAAAAATGATTTTGACTTTTTAAAAAAATTAATAATCAAATTTAACTTTAAAAAATAAGGATCAAATTAATCAAAGATATAAAAATACGATTTGATATATTTTTTTAATAGACAAATTTGGTATAAAAGATGCACAAATTAGCTAAGTTTATTTTTTAGATATAAATCCTTTATTTTATTAAAATCATATATTTTGCAGTTATTTAAAAAAAAAATCACATAATCTTAATGTTTCTAATTACCCAACTAATAATCATATGCAAATGTATTGTCTCCTTAACTACAGGTATAGGAGTAAGCCTTTTATCTTCGCTTTTGTTCTCCTCATGGGTGTACTTGGGGCTCAAGCAAAGGAAGCTCACCAAACTGAAACAGCAAAATTTTCAGCAAAATGGTGGGATTTTGTTGCGGGAACAACTTTCGAAACGTGAAGAGTGTGGCGAAACAGCTAAAATCTTTACAGCCTAAGAACTAAAAAATGCAACCAACAACTACCATGACAGTAGAATCGTTGGACGAGGAGGTCAAGGTACTGTTTACAAAGGAATACTGTCTGATGGTCGCAGTGTTGCCATAAAAAAGTCCATCATTGGAGATCAAAGCCAAGTTCAACAATTCATCAATGAAGTTATTGTGTTATCCCAAATCAACCACAGAAATGTAGTGAAACTCTTGGGATGTTGTTTGGAGACACAAGTCCCATTGCTTGTCTATGAATATGTAAGGAATGGAACCCTCTTCCATCACTTGCACAATGCCGCTCATGCATCTGTCATATCATGGGAAGCTCGTTTGAAAATAGCCACAGAAGCAGCAGAAGCCCTTTCTTATTTGCACTCTGCTGCATCTCCCCCGATTATTCATCGCGATGTCAAGTTGACCAACATACTTTTAGATGAAAACTACATTGCTAAAGTCTCTGATTTTGGTGCTTCAAGATTGGTCCCTTCAAATAAGGCACAAATAACCACGCTTGTGCAAGGAACACTGGGCTACTTGGATCCTGAATACTTCCATACAAGTCAATTGACTGAGAAGAGTGATGTTTATAGTTTTGGGGTTGTTCTCATAGAACTATTGACAGGTTTGGAAGCAATTTCTTTTGAAAGACCGGAACATGAGAGAAATTTGTGTATGTATTTTGTTTCTGTTATGAAAGAGGAACGCTTGCTAGATATTATTGATAAACGAGTGTTGAACGATAAGAGCATTGAGCAGCTTAAGGAAGCGGCAAATTTAGCTAGGAGATGTGTGAGATTGAAGGGAGAGGAAAGGCCAACTATGAAAGAAGTTGCGTCTGAGTTAGAAGGATTACGAACAACGCAGAAACATCCATGGGGAATACACGACTTACCTGATGAAGAGACTGAATACTTGCTTCATGACTCTTATGGTTGTGGCACTAGCTATGATGGCTCAACTAGCTTCTCTGTGGGCCCTGACAGCATGAAAAACCAGGTCCCATTTGACATTGATGGTGCACGGTGATTCTTTAATTTTCCTTTGGTTAAAAGAAGCCACTGAAAAGGAGGGACACTAAATCCTATATTCGCTATAATATCCTTTTCTTTTCATTGAAATACGTAATGTTATTAGCTTAATGAGTGTGTTTTTATAAAAAAAATTAGATTGCTCTAAGTTTTTACATTTTGGATTTAATTATTAGTACTAGTTTTAACATTTTTAAACTCATTTTTCAAGTAGACCTCCTAAACTCGGCCCATGAACAAATTTAGTATTTTCGATGTGAAAATTAATATGATCAACAAAATTTATCCCTTTTTCTCTGAAAATGATGTTAAAATGCATAAAACATTTTTGGAAAAAGAAAATCAATCCCTAACAGTAGAAATATCCATGAAGCATGAATTTGATCTCTTATAATCCATACTATCGAAATTATGCATTTTAATTCAATCTGGAAAATTTGGGCCAAAAATTGTAATTGTCATAAGTAGGTATGATTTTGCATTAGCAGAAGGATGACTAGATCTACGGTAAACTATAACATCTCGGATTATATTCTAGGGCCATGGAATGTTACAGCTATGTGAGCATCATGTTCAAACAATAGCAAACTTTATAGGTTCTTCCGTGGGACGCCAAAATGTCTTATGAACACAAAGCAATCCCTCGTTGTCCTTGGAATATATCATTCGGATCTCCCATTGTAGTGATTTAGCCATGCTCTCCACCTCGCTTATTGTTTCAAGATTGTCTCGTAAGATCAGCTTTCCTTCTGGCCTCAGAATCCGATCAACTTCAGCAATTACTGCAACCAACTTGCACCTGTGTCCAGGAAAACGACATCAAATATATTAGGGAAGTAATCTAGGTTGAGAATGACATCAGCAAGAAATATAACAGGGAAGAGAGCAAACCTCTTTTTGATACTAGAGAAGAGATGATCAGCATGAACAACATCATACGTTCTAGGGTATGTATTAAATGACTCACACCAATCATGATACATTCCGAACAAGCCACGTTCATAGATTATTGGAAGTGTATCGGGAGAGTCGATTGGAACTACATTCATAACCCAAACTTTCAGGTCTTTCAGGGCCGCAGCAAACCTGTACACAGAAGCAAACAAGCATATGGGAAGAATAAGCCCCAAGAGAATGTAAACGTAAGTTTACAATTAAGCTGAGCTTTTAGATTTCAGCTAGGGTAGTTTCGGTCTTGATTGGGAAGGGCTAAATGAAATCTGTCATAGCTAGCAAGAGGTCAAACAAAATACCCTCCATAAACGGCTTTCATATCTATGACATTTCTCACAGAAGACCAGTCGATTCCCATCCCACTCAAATAGGACTGGGAGACCACTTTTTTCCAGTGACTGTAGTCTGCAGTAAGATCACTCTGAGCAGCTTTACCATAAACGCCAACCTGAGAATTCAACCAATATGGTGGCTTCTCCAACCGTTCCGGCCACTGTGCAGGCCAAAGGGAACCACGCTTTGTTGAATCTACTGGCACTTTGTGCATGCAGGCCTGAAGGGGTACATCCCTGATGGCATAAACCAGAAAATATTGTCCAATTAAAGCATTGCAAAACATTATTTGTCAAAAAGGTAGGGAGTATTTGAAATGCTCCTTTAATCTAGAGAAGTTTCCAATTGATTATGAACTTTATCTCATAACGTATTTAGGCATAATTTACACTTATAATGAAATTGGACAAATTACTTCCAATCAAGGAAAAATATACTGATGGTAAAATTACCAGGCTGCATTGGGGTCATCAGATTCTTCACAAAGTGGAGGTGCATTTCTAGATCTTTTATTGTAACAATCATTGGAAGTTGGCTTTCGATATATTGCAGCTCCAACATTGTTCAACTTGTCCTTTTTAACAACCACCAGTTCCCAGCACATTGACTTTGTTAGCCGAGACATTTCTGCCATCAGTAACCACAGCTTACAAAATGGAAAGGAGGATAAGTAAAGCTAAACCAAAATATTGCTATCTTCAGAGATATATGACTGGGTTAAAAAGCATTTTACCTTGCCAAATGCCAACATCTTCAGGGCCCTTCCTATAAACTGGTGTAGCAGACCAAACAAAGTAACCACCAGGTCGCAGGACACGGTTGAGCTCTAACAGAAGTTTGCCACCTAATATATGCCTCAAAATGTGTCTCTGTATTAGAAACAATATAACACTATATAACTAAATGACTATAAATATAAGAAAATGAGATCCCACCTTCGACATGCCAGGGTACCCTGCAACGTGCACAGTGCACAAGATCAAAGACAGAACCAGGAAAAGGTAACCTTTTGGTACCCATCACATTTAATATGGCAGGAATTCCCCGTTCAAGTGCAAACTGCACTTGGGCTTCATGCTCATCCTTAGGTGCAAATGACATTGCAAGAACATTTCTTTCGAAAAGATAGCCTCCAAAGCTAGCCACCCCACACCCAACATCCAATACAACACGGGTTCTTTTTCCCCAAGCAATTTCAGGAACAGACTGCATTATTGAAGCAAATATGCATTCAAATTTACATAGTCAGATAATAGTCAGGAAAAAGAATAAAATCCATACAAACTGAATCCTAAAACAGTTAGCTTACATGACTAAAATATTACACAAGTAGAAGAAAGGAGCAAAATAAAAGTTAAAGTAATACATGTATAAAAAGGAGCAGAAACAACGTTAACAAACACTAGCAGTGGATGATGGTTTGAGTATAAGTTTTTGAAGAAAAATAATAATGTCAATGTCTTGAAATAGCTTCAAGTTCTTTGTGGTGGCACTGGTTACACAATTATAAATAATCAGAGACGTGTAACCAGATAGACTTCTGCTTCATAGATGAAATGACATATCAAAGAGAAAGAAACCCCTAGTAACTAAAAATAGGCTCTAGCCAATTTGCTTATTGGAAAGAATTAAGTTTGTGCTCAAGCACGTCTATGTATGATTGTATACAAGTACACATGTACAGAGTGAGAGTCAGCTTATTAGAATTATGTATATGCATGTCTATACAAGCCGAAGCTTAAGAAATACCTCATTTGGATACCTTGTATATGATTGGCCTTCATATGGTTATTTATGCAGCATTTCTAAATACCAGAACTGTACTGATGCATGGATTTAAGAAGATCATAGACCCGATGATTTTAATCATCTCAATAGTAAACTATCTAGGAAAAAGGAAAGGGAAATTCTTAAAGTTGTTCTTCTCAATTACATGCTGCTTTTTCCTTTGAACGTGTAATAAAAGTAGCTGGTAATCTAATATCAGCAAGCACCAAGGCAAACTAAAAAGAATAATATATCCAGACAGGCTATGTCAGTAGACGGAAAATATATATAACGAAAAGGACTTACCTCTTGAATAAAATCGATATAATGAAGAGCACCATTCACAAACTGAGTTCCACCACCAGGAAAGGTAAGGTATTCACCAGTAACCTTAACCCAATTTTGATGCCCCTTAACCTCTGCAAGCTTGGTGTGGGGGACATTGTAGTACCATATCTGCACCAAGCACCAAAGAAATTTCAATCAAAATAAATACACAAAACAAAAGCACTTGTTCATGTAGTAAATAGGTGCTTACTTTATCTCTACTCTTAGGCCACTTTACCGAGCGCTTGTATCCTTCAGGCAGAGGGACAAGACATGTAGGAGCTTCATCAGGACAGTGTCTCTCACGATGTTCATAGTGCATTGTGCTTGGAAGCTTTCTGATAACTTGCCAATTGTCTAGGCAAGGTATGTAGTCTGGCCCAGCAGTTGACTTACAGAGTTTCCAATGGTGATCATTATTTTTACTGGATGTAGAAGACTGTTGTGATTTCTTCTCATTCTGGGATTCTACTGCTTGAGTAGACCAAGCTCCATTTTGAGTAGTAGTTTCAGTCAAAATTTCTGACTGAGCACCAGCAGGGAGAATCTCATTTGAAGCTTGATTGTTTTCCTTGCTTTCCACAATATTGTGATCAGCACTTAGTTCCAAATGTTCATCTTGATTTTTACCATTCTTCTCCTCGGTCAAATTTGCCTCTTTGCCAACATGTTTTAATTTATCTGCAGTTCCATCTACCCCATAGTTCTTCCCGCTCTCAGCGGACTCAGATCCGTTTTCATCTGAGCTCTCCTCTGATTCAGTGTGCAACTTGTTTTTCATTTCACCACCTTCATTCTCTGCTTCTCCAGTCTCTATATTTGATTCTCTGTCTCTTGAATTTGTCTCCCTATCTTTCCCATCATCTTCATCCACCATTTTTTGTCCACTTTCTGACTCGGTTTTCTCATCAGAACTCTCGTTTGCATGATTTTCTTCCTGGTTTTTCTCAGCTGAATCCTGAGACTCCTTTTCCTCATTATTACTCTCAACCACTAGGTTGTCCAACGAATTATCCTCATTAGTGATCCCCAATTCTTTACTAGACAGACCACTGCCATCTTCTCTTGTTTCAGCCCCGGATAGATCACCTGAGGTATCATCAAATTGCTTAGAATCACTTCTTGACAATGTTTGTTTCACCTCATTTCCGGTCTCCACAGATAAAAATTCTGAATTCTTAACTGGAACAATTGATGAAGACATGAACATCCAAATCCCAACTAAACAAAAAATAACAAACACAACTATAGTAGCTAACGAACAGTAACTCGATGACTTCCTCCCATCTACTCTGGAATACTTTCCGGTAGCCATGCTTCTTTCTATTGGATTTTCTTGCTATATACAGCTGGAAGGGCAATAACAACTAGCAATTAGTATCACAAACTTCTACCAATCCATTCATTTTTCTAAGGAAAACCAATAGCTGAAAATATTAAAGCCAAAACCTCCCGCAGAAGTGACCATTACATGTTGCTATTAAAGCGTTAAACCCTAGAGTAAGTAAAAGCTATTCTTACCAATAAACGAGAAACGTCATAGCCTAGGTAACAATAAATCAGATAAATACTGCATTTTTTTCTGAATACAATCTTTCAAATAAAGATTAAAACTTTATACTCAAAATGAAATCTTTTTTTTTTAAACCCAGTTCCCAGAAGTCCACTAGAATGTGATTTTTAATCTTTAGCCATTAAAAGTTCAACTTACAGAAACCCTGATCAGCAAAAAAAGAAAAAGAAACAGTAACTTAAAAACACCATTAGAAGCACTTCAATTCCACGAAAAAAAAACCATAACCAAGACAATTCCTTAACTGATAAGGAAAGAACTCAGCCACACAACCAAATGATATCTAACTTGAAAACATGAACAACAAAGGAGAATTTTTTTTTATTTAAAAAAAGAAGAAGAAGAAGAAGAAGCAAGAGTAATATGTTCAAGACTGTACCTTTGGTGAAGGGTTGTTGAAGGGATCTGGGTTTGGAGAAATATAGGTGGTTATGCCAATTTTTTTACTCTCATAATTAAAAAGAGTGGGGATGAATGATAGAGAGGTGAAATGAAGCAGAAGCTGCTACTGACTTGATTTCTTTATGCAAAGCGGAGCAAGTCCATTCCAACGGTATTTGACGGCAGATGATTAGGGCACGATTGGTTCGCTGTATTAGATTAGAGGTGTCTGTATTAGATTAGAGGTGTATTGGATTAGAGGTGTAATAGAATAGAGGTGTAATAGCAAATCAACTGTTTGGTTGAATGTAATGGAATAGAGGCGTAATAGTAATTTTGTGTTTGGTTGAATGAAATAGAGGTGTAATAGCATAATGGAAAAAATTAAAATGACTAGAATACCCTTAGCATAAATTTATTTTGGTAAATGATTATTGTTATTGTTATTTAAATTTTAATAAGATTATTATTATCAATAATAAATAATTTAATCATATTTAAACATAATTATTATTAAATATATTAAATATATTATAATTAAAATATATAATTTAATAAAATTCTTAATAATTAATATTCTTATATGAATTTACTCAAATCATAATATATGATACTATAAAAGATAAATTGAAATGATTAATATTAAATATATTTTAATTAAAATATATGATTTAATAAAATTTAAAATAATTATAACTAATAAATTATCTTATATGACTTTGTATAATTTGAGGGAACCAACCAAACAAGTAATGCCCAAGTTAATAAATTGTAGATCCACCTAAACTAGTTGAATTTATACTACAATAATAGGGAATCGGAGACATCTTGTACTTGGAAGAGGATGCAGATACATCTATACCATTTATACCTGACGGAGCCGTCTATACTGCCCGCTACCATAACTTCTGTTTCCATTTGACCCTCTAGTGTCTGGACATCAACTTGTCTGCTCCAAAGCACTATAACGTATATTTCTTAATAAATTTTCATCTGTTGCACCTTATCTCCAAACCTGAAACAAATCAAATCTGTAAAATACAATAATGAAGACTAAGTGATTATCAAGAAGAAATTTGGGAATAAAACTCTAACTTAAAGAATGACAAATATTGCAAAAGAGATATGCGTGAGTATTACAAACAATATAAATTCATCAAATTTTGAGTTATCTCCTCCATTAATTAGTTTATTTTGTCCTCTCCAAGAAGAAAACAAGGATTAAGAGGAAGAGATCGATATGGTGATTACGATTGACTCCAAGCAATTCAATTCTAGTCCATAGGTTTCCCATAAGAGAACGAAACATTATCTCCCCGAAAGATGAGACTTGGGAGTTGAGTTGTAGCTTATATTTTAGAAAAATTTAAAGAAAACCCATCACTAAAAACCCTTCTAAACAAAATTTGATTATTGCAAGAACGAAACCAAACGAAATTAAACTTGAAAAGAAAAATCGCTAACCTGAAAGTGTAATCTTTGTGATAAAAGAAGCAACTTTGAACACATTTGCAGAGAAAGTGTGAAGGAGATTTTGGGAAGAATTTTCTTTATTTCTATTCGCCATGGTCGAATGGCCATTCAAAGCATTCAAAGATCTTGAATCCCTATTACGCATTTGAGGAACCAACCAAACAAAGGCATTGATATTCTCCCAAGAATAAAGAGGGTGCCAACCAAACGTGGCTGATTCTTTTAATCAAAACCGAAAAGAAACGGGGGGAGCAAATCGTGAAAAGAAAAGAAAATAAACCGGGAGCAAATCGGCAGAAAAGAAAAGCAAAGAAACAAGGAAGCAAATCGGATGAAGGTAGAAGGAACAGAAGAGAAACAAAGGGGATCGGGGGAGGGTAAAACAGGGAGGGTTTGCTGAAGCGGTAGCTAATCTGGGCAAAAGAGGGGGAATAGAAATCGGTGGTTTTCACCGATTAGGAAAGTAATGGATTACACGCGTATTAGCAATACATTGAACCAAACGACAGAATAGAGAGGGATTAGGTGGGGCCCACCGATTAGGGTATTGTAGTTGGCTGGATTCCAACGTTACCATGGAAACCGTAACATTTGGAAAAATTAGAAACGATCTTGAATATTGTGTACTCATTACTTGGCAAAATTGACTCATTATGATTTCACATGCACCTGACTCACCTTTGAGAAATTTTGCTATAAAAATTATTAAAGAAGTGGTTTTATAAAATATTTATTATTACTATTTTTATAAATTAGATTTTTATAAATAAAAATAATTACTCTCAAGATAAATATAGTATATTTTAATAAAAATAAATAATTAAATGGTCTGTAATTAATTTTAAGTTAAAATTATCCAATACAAGTAAGCAATCTCTCACATATCAATTTCTATTAAAGGTTGAAATATTAATCATGATTTTATATTATTCTTTTTCGATCTAATCTACATTTCATTAGAGATATTTCTTCCTAATTAAAATATAACTATTTTGCCATGTGAAATAATTTGTTTTTGTATTTCATTTTTATTTGTTATAATTTGATCCTATCCAAATAGATAGTTACCTATCCATATCAATCTATTATTTTTTTATTTATCAATATTTTTTAAAATTTAAAATTTAAATATTTAAATATATCAAATGATTTAGATTAAATATTTTTAAATATAAAACTATTAATTAATTATATAAAATTTTATCATGTAACAAATTTCAAGTAAATAAGGAAAATTATATGGCATTTTGCTCTTGATTGTAAGTATAGTGTAAAGTCAAGTTATAGACCGAATGTAAATGCTTTAATTCAGGACAGACCGTAACAAGAAGTTTGGCATTTGCATATCCCTCCTCATGGGAAGGAGCTTATTTGGCGTTGTTTGCACTTCTTTCTTCCGATTAAAATTTGGCTTCTGAAATGGGTATTCCCGTTATACAAGTATGTTGGGAGGAGGATGGGAATGAGGACATTGAACATGCCTTGTTGAGCTGCCGTAAGGTGCAAGCTGTTTGGACTACAGCAACAATACCTACGGATGGGGTTACTTTGTCGGATTTCTTGTCGGGATTGCTGACTTAGTCGATCAGTGAGGCTCAGGAGGCTTGTGTTGTTGTGGCAAATGTTTGCAAATGTTTCCAATCATTATGATCACATCATTATTGAGTCGGATTGTGTGTCAATAGTGTATGATGTATTAAATCGATGATGATTCGGAGTTTAACTGTTTAATTTTAAATTCCTTAATGTTGAGTATTTTGTTTCAGCACTTATCCTTTAGTTGGGTGCGTCGATTGATCAATAAGACAACTCATTTGCTTTTTCAGATACCCTTATTACATGCAAATCACATTGAATAGTCTACTTTATCGTCTTCGTTTTTTGATGTTTTGAATGATGATAATTTTTCTGTATCGTCTTATGGGTGTTTGGGTGACTCTGTTGACTTGGGTCTTAATGTTCCTCTCTGTTAATTGTTGATTTAGCTGATTAAGTTTATTCGAATATAAGTTTTCTCCAAAAAAAATAGTAAACAAAGGGAAAAAAAAAACATAAACATATATCCATAACGTTACTTTAAAAATATTTACAATAAAATCATCGCATACTAAATATATAAAATGAAAGTTTAATAAAAACATAAACATAAAAGTTGTATTGGTGAAGCTTTTAAAAATAGTCTTCTTCTTTTCTTCTTTTTTGTTATATAAATTTTTATTTTTATATTAATTTTCTATTTTAAATTTTAAAGTTAGCTCATTTATTTGGTAAAACTTTAGAAGTTTAAACTTTAAATTGGGTAATAAAAGGATTTTAAAGTTTGTAAAAAATAATAATTTTATTTATTTATTAACATTATTCATGTATCGACTAATGCGTAATATTTTAGCCGGTGTAACCTAAATTTGTCGGAATAAATCGGTGTAAATGGTACTGGCCAGAATTTATATCGATACAAAAAGGAGAAGTGAATGTTTTACTTTATTACTAAAATAGTGCACACCAACCGATGCAATTGACTGATTGAGACCAATGCGAAACCTGCAACATTGATTTGAAATTGTCAAAAAAAATTTGTTAGTTGTTAGCTTGAAATTAAATAAAAAAATTCAAATAAAGAGGTAGAGTTTTTTTTATTAAAATAATAAATTATATAAAAAATAACTATTTTGATGTTTATAATTTCACCTTTTAATGATACAAAGGAATTTTGAGTTTTGATATTATGGTAAAACACTAAACCGGCTGGTTAATAAAAATTTTAACGGTATTCATGATTTAGATTAAGAAATAACATTAATAATAGTAGTAAAACTATGATAAATTAAAGAAATAAATATTAAATTAACAAATGAATTTTGAATTTTTATAATGCAAACATGAAAATTAATTTAAAATAAATATAAACATAAAACTTTAATTTTGATTAATTATATAAAAATTTATTTTAGTTCAATTGTATTCAATTAAAAAAATGTATCAATTTTATTTTCATATTTGATAAATATAACTATTTTTATATTCAATATGTAAATGTTAATAATTTATGAAAACTGAAATCAAAATTCGTCTAGTCTTTGCCAAATTTAAGAGATACAGAGACTACAGCAGCCCAAAAAATTAGTATATTGGTTATCTGTTAACGATACCCTTTCAGCTCTTCTGGGTATACTATAGCCATATTTGTGAATTTATGAGAAAGATGAAATATTCATTCTTAAGCATTGAATAGCTTCAAAGAGCTGTATGCAAATTACGCTTACTCTGCCACATTGCTCAAACGAATAGCAGTTTTCAATTTCTAGGTTGTAAGGCTCTTGGGTCCTCCGACAAGTTTCCAAGCTTCCAAACTGAAAGTTGTGTTCATGGGAAAGGGACTACTAAATTATTCTGCAGATTTCACAGCCAACTTAACATTCACAATCTCTAATGTCATCAACCTTCATCAGGTACGAATTCCATTAGTTTCTATCTTAGGATTTGAACTTTGCACACTCTTTTTATTTATCTAAAAGCATGATGGTGGTATAAACTGTTACATCTTTCATGGAGTGAGCTATTTGCATTCAGTGCTCAGTTGAAAGGTTGGTATAACAAGGATGATGTGGCTGCTGAGTGGAAGAAAGTGAAAGAGACCACGTTTCTGAACGTGCACTGTAATGTAGGCGGTCCGAATCTCTTGCTGCGGAGTTTAGATAACCACATTTTCTCCGAGGAGCTGCCTTTGCTAAGTTTTCCTCCATTGAATCAGGAAAAGAATAGGACTAAACGATGATTAGGAAATTTAGAAATCGGCTTTGACGTTTTCGACTTGGGAGTCTTAAATTGTCATATTTGTGATCTCAATATGAACTTGCTCCTTCATTTAGCCATTTCATAGACAGATTTTCTTTTTCTTTCGGCATGCTGTGTTTTGACAGTGCTAGCGACATTCTCATGGCAATGTTGTGTTGCAACATAAGCCAGGTACTTAAAGCTGTGCTGCATGGAGATTCAGTCCTTTTCGCAAATCACCTGGAGCTAACGAACGCTGGATGATTAAGCTCGATTATTGAACCAAGGTCTTCTTTTTTTTAATCTCAGATATCGTAGCATTATTTGAAACAACATTATTGGAAAGTACCCTTGTTTATGTTCAACCAAGTTAACTGCAGAAAGTTCCTCTCTCTAACAGCAAAGTGCGGAAGAAGTTCAAAATCCATCTTTCAAGCACTGTTGACCTTCCTTCTTTAATCCGTGACTCGAAACAAGGGGTCCATTTCATTAAAGGATTTTTCTTCCGGTTCTGCTTGTGATTGATTGATTAAGAAATGTAAATGCATATTTTCTTATTCAACTGAGCCCATTTCCTTCACTCACTAACTAATTGGCTATTTTCTTTGCTCCTCTGTAAATCAACAGTAAAGCTATTATCAGATAACTTCGTCTGGACCGGACCATGGACACATCTGCTGTGGAATCTAAAATAATTTAGCAGTAATAAAATGACAAGATGCGCATCAATTTGAAAGTATGAAAATCAAGTGCTTGCTTGCATCAAAATATATGCAAGATCAAACTGAAGAAATGATACACCCAGTATTAATATATGCAAAATACATTGAATATATCCAATAAGCAGTTTCTCACAAACTAAACCAATAACAGCATAGAAAAAGCTTAAGCAATGTATAAACCCGTGTTTATTTAATAACATGAGACCTCACAACCTACTACAAAAACTGATAATCTATAACTGCTCACAAGCTGTACCATCTGGAACCAAACTGACTACTGGAGATGATCAAAATGACCTGTTATTGGGTTTGGATGATGAAGATGACTTGGCTTTGGCAAAATCAACCAGGTCTTTGAAGAGAGCATCTTCTGGTTTTTCTTGTTTGGTTGGGGTCGTTGAGTTAAGGGAAAGATTTTGAGTTTGTCCAACCAAGCCATCATAAGAGGAACCTGATCCGTTACTGGAGTTAGAAGAACCGCCAGGATAATCATGTTGTTCAAAGAACTGCTGTCTCTGATTAAACTTCGAAGGCGGTGGTGGAAGGTTTCCTGCAGCATTGTCCCAGGGTGCTGGCGGCAGCAACTCAGAATCAGCAGATTTGCTCAAGGAAGCCGGTTTGTCGTATATAGGCTGCCCACTGAGCATAGGTGAGGAACCAGAGTCACCTGAAGGGTAAGGAGGTGATGATGTGCGAGTGCGAACAGAATGAGCTGCAGGTTCTCTTGTTTCAGGGGAATTCTCAGATTTGTAGGTATCACCACTAAGGTAATCAACCATGCCGGCATTTGTAGCAACCGGACTTTTTGACGAGGGTGGAGGAGGAAGAAATGGATCAACTCGCCCAGGCTCACTTTTAGGCGCTCTCCTGCCCTGTCCTTGAGAATTATCCCTTGATGATCTGTAATAAGCGAATACAGGGGTTCATTAAATTTAGATCAAAAGCGAAAATAGCTAGGCAAGAAATAAGTAGTCTTTATGCATGTTTAACAAGACGGGATGCATATAGAGAATAAGTAGACAAGACAACTGCTACACTTTCATCCATAAAATCCAGCTATAACTTCAAGCTTAAGTTCAATTATATAAATAATGGGTTCCTACAATGGAAACAAAAATCCCAATGAAGATCAGGGAATGCAACACATGGACACAAGTTGGTTAATCGCCCATGGTTCATTTCCATGTGCTAAGTAGATGAATTTACAACTGGTAAAACTTATTTGGGCCTTTCATGGTTTCAAAGTGCAAGGCTAATCTGGTGGACTAGAAATATTTACAGCAAAACTAGCAGAAAAATGTTTTAAAGCAAACATAGAAGGGAGTGAGGAAGAATAACACAATGGAGTCACCTATGAGATAGCTGAGCAAATTCATCTTCCGACTCATCATCCTCATGGTTAATATTAACATATGGCACAACAGGAGTCTCTGCTACTGCTTCAGTCGGAACAGTATTTCCTTTCAGAATGTCATCATGCCGGCAAAGAACACGTTGCAAGCTGTCATTTAGTGCTAACCCCTGACATAAAAGTTCCTCATCTCTGAAAAAGAAAAATCAATCATCAGCATCATTCTAACAGGAGGAAATCAAATGAAGATACAAGCAGATTCTCACGTGGTACTATTAACAAGAAGCATCACACGCTTTTGGTAAGAACGGCATTGATCAACAAGTTCAACAATGACTTCTTGCTTCACAGCCTGTATAACATCAAAAACAGTGAAGGAGTAATCATTTGACTTGCATCAGGCTAAAAATAGTTATTAATTTAATCACCTCGCATGCATTAGGATTGTTCAGTTACAAACTATTATCAGAGAAGAATAAGTAATGAAGTTCAGAAACAGAATGATCCTACAGACAGACACAAATATCCAGTGTAAAAAAAGAGGTCAGAACATAAATTGATCAGATTATCTAATAATTTCTGCAATAAACAAAGGGAATCCATTTAAGAGTCTGCAGCAGAGGTGTTACGCATCAACTTAAAACCAATTAGACCCAACTTGAATCTATAGGACCACATGAAAAACCAATACTCAATAGATGTGGTATAACACCACTTACACTCCCCAACACATGTAGCTCAACAAGGTCTTACCCGTGGACAACCTCAATGAAGGTCATAAACCTCAAATGGAGTTAGGCAACAAAACACACCTGGGCTCCAATACGATGTTAATCCAAAACACTAATTGGCAGGCGAAAGGGTCTAACTTGAATACAAGACCATAGGAACCCTATGCTTAAATAGACTTTGGATAACACCACCTAACAAGGGTGTTAGATAACTTGGATTCAATTGAAATTAAGGAATTATTCATCATAATGGAAGGCAGAAAAATAATACGAAGAACCAAACAGGTACTGTTGCCACAGATTTAAGAAAGCACATTGCACAAAGTGCAACAGCAAAAGAAGATTAATGAAGCTAATCGCATATAAACAGATTAAAGCATTGCTTGGTAGAGTGGAATGAAAATTGTAAAGATGGAAGATTGAAGGGATAGAAAAATAGAAAACTGGAAAATATAATTTTTCTTTCCATATGTGAGCTTGATAGGAAAGAGGGAAAATTGGGGGATCTTACTTTTCTTTCTATCTGGTGCTAGGTAGAGTTGAAAAATGGAAGGAAAGAAACTAAAACATTTGAAAAATGCATAATTTTGAACTAACATACACCTCTCTCTCATTTTCTCTCCTCTCATCATTCAAAATTGGAAGGATTAGTTTTTATGCATTAGGATTAGTTCTTCACTACCAAGCACACTCCAAATACATTTTCTTTGCACTTTTCCACTCCCTCCTCCCATCCCTCCACTTTTCCACCCAACCAAGCACACCTTAACTTTTAGAAAAATAACCTTCCCCTGTACTAAAAAAAAAGGTGAAAGCACTATGTTTATCAGCAATCAAACAAGCAGAAAATTAGAACACATAGACCACATGACAAGCATAATGATCCATTTGAAGGGCAACAATTTTACCTCAGGAGTCTTGGGATCCAATGCACTAAGCATTTCCATTAATATTTCTGCTAGTCCAGAAGCATTTTGAATCTCCGGCAAGCTGGAAAAACACGAGTTTCAACTTCAATATCTAGAGGCTATGGTAACAGAAACAATGCAAGTTTATGCAGGAAGTTTACACGTCAGAAGCAAAGGTGGAAGAGAGATGCAGCATAGTAACTTTGCAGTGGATTATTATGGTTTAACCAAGTAGAAAGAGAAAATACACCTTACACTTTATGTCCTAAAATTGGAAATATTACCTTTGAAACAAAGATAAGCTGGTCACAACAATCTATCAGAAGTAAAACCTGAAGTGATCTTTTTTATCATCGCAGTGAGTTAAAATCTAGTAAAATTTCTAACTTCCAATTATCTTGAACAATTTACTTAACAATTAAAGAAGAAAATGTGTTTAAAGAAAGGTTTTCAGAAAATGCCCCGCTTCAGTTTTAGGGTTATTAAAGAAAATAAATTCAAACATTTCATTTATACATATTTGTAGATTTTATATAAAAAATACATATACTGAAATATTCCAAGGAAAATGCAATAGAAATTGTGAGATAATAATGCAAATTATAATGATTATTATTTAGCATAATTTACAATATATATCTAACATAAAAGTAAACATGACAATTTTGCAGACACCCAAAACAAGTCTTCTTCTTTCAATCTAAGGGACTATTCAGTGAAGCAATAGTTCCAAAATCCTCGTCCTGTCAAACATGTTTTAAGTCAAAGACAGCTATCTAATCCACAACCAGAACATAACAGTTTTAGCACATATAATACCTGAGGCCAGAAGCATCAGACTGTAGAGAGGCCTCAATAGCAGCATCCTCGTATGTAGAAGCAGGGTGGTGACTTACTGGATGGGTCTGAGGTGGAGTAAATAATGGTACAGTATTCTCTTCTCTAGGAGGAAATTCAACTCCAGCAGCCTGATAAATACCAAAAAGAAAAAAGAAAAGTTTAAGAAATTATGGATAGATGTGAGTGTGAGTGTTAAGCATAGCAGCCCCTGCAGTCACTAGAACCCTAGGCAAACAAACTTATTTGGTTCAACTCTAGAGAAAAGATAATCTAGGGAAAATGAAAGGTAAAGGAGAAAAGTACGATCCTCCAGTCTTCCATCACATACTAACAAAACTAAACAATAAAAGCAATCGTTTCTCTCAAAACATAATATAGAAGAAATTAAAGTGATGTATTACATGGATCGAAGTGCAGCGACCCTTGAACCTAATGCATTCAGGAATAACAAGAACATACTTCATAATATTTATGCTTGGAAAATTAGAAGCTTATGAAGGGGCAACAAAAGAAGGGAGAGGCACATAGAGGCATGAGAAAACATTTACCTGTAGTTCATTATATGCGGCAAAATATTGAGGATACCTTCCACTAGATCCTCCAAGGGCTTCTTGCCATGTGTCTATCAAAATAAGTATCTTTTCCCTAACATTCAAGTCAGGCTGCACAGAAATCCAGAAGGAAGAATACAAGTATTAAATTCCAGAAAGGGGGAAAACTAACAAGAAAAATCAGGTATCAAAAGTCAGGTGAAGATAACTCACCTTCTTCTTTACTATTTTAACCATTTCACGCAAGATATCGCGCTCAACAATCTGCTGAAAAACATGCTCGCCACAATTTTTGCTGAGAGAATCCAATACCTGAACCAAGATATCAGATATATTGTGTCTGTTACCTCTTTATCATCATGCACCACTAAGAGAAGGGGGGATAGTACCAAGTTAATAGTCACTTGGGAACACATGATTAAGTAAGTTATCAAAAACTAACTTATAAATGTTATTACACCAATAGAGTAGATTTCAAGTAAAATAATTAAAAGAGATATCTATATGTATGACATATGAACATGGGGAAACATGTAACTCACAAAAAGAGCTAATAGCTGTATTTTTGGATTTTTACTGCCCAGCCGCTTCTTGATGATTTTCAACGCATCCTTAGCCTGCCTGCAATAGAAAAATAAAGAATGTCAATCAAATAAGATAGGATTCCACCATGCATCAGGCAAAGTAAATAAGAGGCTAGGGAGTTATAACAAGGCAGCAATGAACTACACATAAGCACAGGACAACCATGCAACTTTCATAACAGATGGTGCTCCGGGGCTATTGAAACCTTGGAACACAAGAATCATACTTCAAACAATCAAATAGATCCTTCTTCTTATTCAAACATTTTCAACTCTTATTCAGACTTCAAATCCTTCAATGCTTTTCCTAGTAAAAGAGATAAATACAACCCCAGGGAACTACCCAGTTATACAAAACACATATGAAAGACATTGAAGCCAGATAAAGCGATCGCTATATGTTGTACATATACTGATATACATATGTACATGTGTGTATATATGTACATATAATAGAGAAGGGGAGCGTATCCGAGGGAAGAACGATAAGTTAATAGAGACACATAGACATGTATACCAAACAATATACTTCCAACAGAACTCAAGAGTAGCAAGTCTGTAGCATATGGTATTCTACAATATAATATGGAGTCAAGTGTACATTCTAACCAGGATATGTCTTCATATCTCGCTCACAGACATTCCAAAATTTTAACTTACACAGTCAAGCTAAAAGGAATCCAAGGGTAGAGTACAAGCATGCATGTGCATTAAAATTCCTCTTCTTCCTTTGTCAAAGTCACAAAAATCTCTCTTTCACCCCTTACTCATGGCATATAAATCTTGCATAAAATTTCTCTCTACTCTTACAAGACCCACAGGATGCCATACTTGAAAGATCCAAAATTCTTTCCCTTCCACCTTCCCTCCCTTCAACACTCTCTCGGAAAAATCAAGTCAAGACAACTTGCCATTAGCATTATCAGGCCAAGCTCCTCTTGATCAAAGTTGGAAAGCTTAGCTCTTATCTACATCAATGGCAGAGCAAATCAAGATAACCAAGCAATCTCCCTCCAAGCTCTGCCTCTTTCCTTATTGGAGAACATCTGAACTACATTGAAGTGTCCCGCAAAAGTTCATCGCAATCTCTTCTGATGATATATTATACTAGGCAAAGATGGATGGCATAAAAAATTTGGCCTAAAATAATTTAAATAGTGATTACAATAATCTTGGCAAACAAGGATTGCAAGTTCAAAAATCATTAAAGTATCCGCATTGCAGAATTCATACCACAGTTCGCATAGGTAGAAGTACTTCTGCTTCCAAGTAAACCAAACAAAAATTCGAAAATAACAATTATAGGTACCAGAATGCATCATATAACAGAAATTATGAAAGAAGATAAAAAAAAACGCCGCCAAACATAGAAATAAAAGGAATGATACCCTGGGTCCATGTTTATAATGTCACATAGCTCAATGTTTAGAGCCCAATCCGGACCAATCAACATATCATTGGTTGCCCTCTCAGCACATGCTGCCGCGGTATGAGCCATCTTATCTGCCTCTCTCGTGAAGTAACAAATCCCAGTTTATTGTATAAGCACAGCCTACAAAAAAGTCAATCACAAAACCATTCAATATCATGAATATGAAAATTAAAATTACGAGTTTAACAAAATGAACAGCAGATCAGACGCATTTCTAGGTAAACGCTCATCAAAATCAGCTCTAGACGATGGTCATCAATAAACCCAATTTTGCAATTAAAAGAAACTATAGCTAACTCTCTCTAAGAATAATAACAGTCCGTATAGAACTGTTTTTTTCTTAAAAGTAGATAAAAAGGATACCAAGAATTGAATCCCCAAATTATCCATATATCCTTAAAAGCCACAAATCATAGAAAAACCCAGGACAGTAATAAAAAAACCCAGAAAGGAAATCAACAAATTTGATAGTCGTTGCAATAAAATAGTAAGCTTGAATAACATTACCTGACCCCAAGTGATCAAACCAATAAAACCCACTTCACCCCCAAAAGAAATTGAATAACAAAGAAATCCTTGACGGGTATGGATTGAGGTTTTTGCCTGACTAAACCGACCAAGAAGAAGAAGGAAGAGAGAGAGAGAAATTGGGCTTATAGTAAGCTCAAACTTGTCTGCGTTTTCCGTGGGACGTTGTTGAAGACCTTTCTGCTTTTAATTTTGTTTTGATAAATTTTCTTTGCTTTTTTTTTCTTTTTTCAATTTTGGCTTTGCGTCAGGCACTGGGTAGTCTCTATATGTTGGAATCAAATTGGACTTGTTCTCTTTTTCTTTACTTTAGGGTTTTTTTTTTTAATTTCAAATTTGTGGAAAGAAGTAAAAAAGAAAAGAAGAAGGAGACAGTTTCAATGGTTTTTTTAAGTTAAAACCTAAAAAGGATTCCTTGTGACAGGCTGTGATGATGGTTTGGGTGACCAAACCATATGGTTAAATCAAACATATTCCAAGTTTTATGAGAAGAATATCTTATTTGGGTCAACAATTATGAAAAATCAATTAGTTTTGTTTCCCAACAAAATAAATAAATCTAAATATTTCCTATTTTGACTTTTATCTAGGAAATTTCTAGAATCAAAGGCGTGTACAGGTTGGAGAAATTAATAACTCCTTTTTTTAATATATATTATTATTTGATTGGGCATAATTGGAGAGAAGTCAAGCCAACCCAAAATGTTATATTTCGTCCAACTTTCCCATCTTCTTTTTCTTTTGCAGTTTGCACCACATTCTTTATTTCCATGTCATCATTAGAAAATAAAATTTTAATTACAAAATGAACTTCATATGTTTATTGCATTTCGGAATTTCGTTGCTTAAAATCCAGGGTATTCAAAGGCAATTAATTCTAAATTCCTGGTTGTTCAAAAAAGTAGTGGGAAAATGTAGAGTGTTCATACAATAACCTTGTTTTGTTATCATCCAATGACTTTTCTATCTCTATCCAAAGATTTTTAATCCACATCATGACCCCAAGCTACAAAATCAGTAACACACAAAGCAGTTTTACTTGATTTTGTTTTTTCAAATTAAAAATTTAATTTAATATTTAAGAATGTTTGGATTAAATTATTAAGAATCAATATATGAGTTTGGTAAAAAAATTTAAGCTCATTTCAAACATAGGCTAGACTTAACGTTAGAGATTGACCCGATTAAGCGAGGCAGAAGAAATTGAGAAATTGAACACACAAATTTAACATGGAAAAACTCCTCCAAAGAGGATAAAAAACCACGGGCAAAGATAATTTTACTATAATGGCAAAAGAAACGAAGAGTTCAAAAAAAGATGGAGATAAAAACTAAACCCCGAAAATAAAGAACCCTCAAAACGTAAATACAAAATTCTCTAAATGCGTTATGAGTTCTAATATCTAATGGGTGTATTTTCTAAGGTTGTAAAAGAGTCTATTTATAGGCTAACTTCATATGTCAAATGATAATAAAATAATCTAAACTAATCAGTGTTTGATTAAAACAAATAAATAGAGTTTAACTAAAAGATTATTTCTCAAATTTAACTGAAATAGGAGTTATATTTAACACTTAGAGATCAAACATTCAATGTATGAGTTTGCCTTGTTTTTTATATTGTAAGATAGTATTTTATATTATGTAAAAATTAAATCCATAATAAGATATAATACTACAATGTAAAAAATAAAACGTTGCTTATATTTTACCAATTAATAAAAGAAAAGATATAAAATTATTGAACATTAAATTAAAGACAGTATAATTTTTATAATAAAAAATACAGGTGAGCCTTAAATAAGATTGATTTAATTTTACAATAAGTAAAATTAGACCAGTTTTGAGGTTATATTTTAGAATTCAACCTAAGCAGATATAGATTATACATAATGATCTAACCCAAATCTATTTTAACTTTTAACTCATGAGCGTTTCTCTTTCCATGTAACAAAATGCATCAGCTTTATCATGGGGAGCATAGCATAAAACATTCATTCCTGCTCAACATTGTGGTTGAATCTAGCTTTCAAAATAATATTTTGGTTACAATTTACTATAAGCTAAGAGGGTTTAGAGAATAAAAGAAAACGTTTGGTGATTTTGCAAATATAAAGTAGCGAATTCAAGTTTGAAGTATTTGAGTGAAATGAAAGCTTACAAGGGGTAAGAAATAGAATTGTTAATTCTAAGCATGTGTTGTTAATGTAAGACAACGTGGGTTTGAATGCGCTGAAGTGCATCATTTTTTAATTTAAAGATTAAGGAGGAATTATAAGTAATTCTAAGCATTATATCAAAAAATAAAGATTAAGAATTATGATATTATACTCATATAAAAAGAAATAAATCAAAAACTAAAAAAGATTTGTTGAAGCAAAATGTGGTAAAGAAGGCTACAAATGGTTTACAAAAAGGAGTTGAAAATTATTAGGTGAAGTTCGAAGGGAGAATCTAGTGACATTTAGGAAGAATTTAGGTAGGGGACTTTGTGGTAGATTTTTCTATACAAATATGTATGGAACAAGATTGTAAGTTCGTTTAAGTTATAGATTTGGCCTAAGGTTTTAGATGAATGAAAAAAAAATTGGAATTTGACACAACCTAAAATGTAAACAAATCCAAGTGAGATTTATAAATTAAAAATAACAATTAAAATAAATAATTAAAATGAAAAAAACAGTTAAATAAATTAAAGATCTGAACAATTAAACAAAACAAGATAGAATAAAGAAGAAAATAGAGAAGATAGATAAAAAAGATGGAGAGTGATGTGTAGAAGTCTTAAAAGACTTGAAAACCAGATGAATCTATAACCCTTTTCGAACGGCTCTAATTTTCCTTTCAATAAAGAAAACTTGGTAAGAAAAACTTAAAAATAATCTCACAATTTGAAAAGATTGTTAAAACTCTTATAAAAGAAAACTCAAAGAGAAATTCTTAAAAAGAAAACTCAAAAATAATTTTATTAACTCAAAATAAATAATAAACAAATTGATTGAATTGTGTATAGACTTTTATATAGGCTAGTTAAATACATCTAAATAAAACTCCCAAGTATCTTGAAAGTCTAGTTAATCTAAACAACAAGTAGTTTTAAACTAAACATTTTTGTTGACATAAAGCTCCTAGATAACTTAAAATACTAAAAAGTTATCTAAAATTCGAAATAAATAAATAATAAAATAATAAAATTCGAACCCAATCTGATTTAAACTCGAATAAAAGGTCTGAAGCTCATAAATTTAGTAATAATCCCATTCAAAAATTCTGCTCGAGCAATATTCACTAAAACGGTCATAACTTGAGTTTAATTTTACAATTTTTGTGCAAGCACATCTTCCTTAATGGAGTGATTAATTTGAGGACAGTTGGTGAAATATGCAAAGTATAACAAAATGCAAGGACTTGGTAAGTTTTTATTCATATTTTTGTGCAAAATTTGGGTAGTTTGTATGAAATGGATGGGAGTTTCTTATACGGACATTGCCGTTGCATTTACGTTTTGAGTTGATAGGTTGAGATTTTCTTCAAATGATGTTTTGCTGGGAAAAAAAAAAGTGTGACATAAAGATGGTAATGTCTTCTATTTACATTCAATTGTTGGTGGCCTATCGAGCATGTGAAAGCTTGACGTTCGCATGGTTCATATTCAGACCCAAAGAGCGCATAAATCCAATCAAGGCCCAATATTAAGTAGCGGAGTCTCGTAACGTAGCCATCAATTGAAACCCAAAGATGTCCTCCGAAAGGCAAAGAGTAAGAAGCTGATGACCCAATGATAAATTTAGCAACATTTTGGAAAAGAATAGGGTATATAGTTTATGAGTGTTATATATATATATGGGTACTCGATTTTTACAATTATTTTCAATATCTTACATGTAATTAATAAAAAATATATTTTTAATATCTGAAAGTAATAATATCAAATTTTAGTTTTTAAATTTGAGTTTCGAATTACTTAGATAAAAGTTCATAATTAACTAATAATAATAGGAATTTACTTTCATCGAATCAATACCAAAACTCGAAAAAGAATATCAATCATTAATCTATATTTAACAAATTAAATAAATTAATATTAACAATTAACTTATATCAAATTAACCCTAAAACCCGAATTAAACATTAACAAATTAACATTATTATCTTTGGCTACTAAAATGCATAACTTTTTCAAATATATGTATCACATTGAACCAAAAAATCTAAGTACCATATTAGAGAAAAAGTGTCAAAACATGATATATGGTATATTAAGTGGAAAATCATTCCATACGCAGCTTGTGGAGTTTTTTAGATTCCACAACCGGGTTGAAGGTATAACAAGTGTCTTATGGAATATAGCAAACAATAAACATTTTTAATTATATAATTAGATGGGGCACTTGCCATATTTTCAACCATGTTAGTGGAGTATAAAAACTCCATAAGTTATGTATCAAATAATTACCCACATATATAAGCTTATATATGGGTAATTATTCATACAATGATAGTCAATTTTTTAATTTCACAAACAGAGTTGTTCTATTTATTTAGTTTTTATCATTTTAAATATCAATTAATAAAACATTAGTTGTGTGGTAAATTAAAAGTTTTACTAATGCAATTGAGGTGGGTTTAAATCCTACCGTTTTCATAATTTTATTGATTTTCAAAATAAAAACTAAGGTATCCTCGAATAATATAATTTATTTTATTACGAATAGTATTTCCGTAATTTACTTTTAACCGGGCACCAAATCATTCAAGAGCTTAAATAATTGTAAGTATAGATATACAATTGATGGAGGTAATAAAATGTATAGTAAAATTAAAATATACAAAAATATGTAAATGTTTTACTAATGTAATTAATTGAATGTGAGTTTAAATTTCACTGGTTTCATATTTTTATTGATTTTTTTAAAATAAAAGATTAAAGTACCCTCAAATAATATAACTTATATTTTATTACGAACAAGTATTTCTATATTTTTCATAACCGAGTTGGTGTCTGGTTGACTCATGAGACTAACTCGATCGAGAGATTAATAATAGTAAGTATAAATATACAATTAAAGGATATGATAAAGTGTGTAGTAAAATTAAAATGTATAAAAATGTCAAATTGAAGCTTTAGTAGAGTGGTAAATTAAAATTTTTACTAATGTCATTTATTGATGTGGATTCAAATCTCACTATTTTCACATTTTATTAGTTTTTAAAAAAGACTAAAATACCCTTGAATAATATAACTTATTTTATTGTGAAAGGAATTTCTATAATTTCCATAATCAAATTGGTGCTCGATTGACTCATGACACCAACTCAGTTATAAGCTTAAATAATAGTATAGATAAAATAATTATAATAATTTTATTAATTATGTTATCATTATTAGGCCTTGTTTGATGAACTCTGAAAAAATTAAATTAATTGAAAATTAATTTTTTCAATTATTTAATTTTTGCTCTGTTTGATAATTCAAAACTAAAGCAATTTGATAGAATTTTTTCTAAAAAAGTGTCAAAAATAATAAGTAGATAAGAACCATTTATCACTTAATGGAGAATATTTTCAATTATTTCAATTTTACTTTACTTATTTTAATGTTATATTATCCTATAAAAACTTTGCATTTAAAATTTAAAATTTTGTTTAGAATAAAATGAAATGTTTAAAAATAAGGATAAAATGTAGAATATATATTTTTACAATTTAAAATTTATATTTATCAAACAATATAATTATATTTAGTAATTAATTTTAAGTAATATATCAAACCGATGTCCGCTAAACTAATTAATAAATTGACTTAGGCAAGTACACTTATTAATTAATATTAATAGTATAGCTTTGGTGAGGACATATATTGTTCCCTCGAGGATTAAAATTACTAGTAATTATCACCTTTTATTATTTAACCTAATAATTCAAATGATTGATTAAAATTAAATCAAACTAGATAAATTAACTAATTAATGCACCAAAGAATGAAATACAAAAACAATCAAGTATTAACCAAGTAACAAAGCAATACCTAGGTAAGAATTCACCTAGATTTCATCTATAATTCTTAATCAAATTTATGCATTTTATTTTCGAGCTCTTTGATCCATAGAAATCCTTAATTTATGCTAATATCTCTTTCAAGCATAAGAGCAACTAACTCTAGGTTGATTAATTGAAATTTATTTTAAATTAAAATCTCTATTATTGCATTAATTTATTTTATGGGTCCCTTATTAGATTTGACTCTAATTCAATGATTTATGTTATCCTATTTCTAAGATTACGTGCAACTCTATTCAATTATACAAGATTTAATCACAAAAGGTCTATTCAACCTTAGAATTATGTATATCAAATATGAATTAACAGTCTAGAATTGCTAACCCAAGAATAATAAAGCATTCATAATTGAAAATGAGGAGACTAAGGTTTTATTGCAAAAAAAAAAAAAAAGAAATCAAACACTAGAATTCATCCTAGGGTTCATCTCCCCTAAGTATTAAGATATGGTTCTTAATGGTAAGAGTAAACACCAAAAATACAATATAACCACTAGAATAAAAGAAATCCATGATAACTCCCTTGGAAATCAACTTGAACTCTTGAATCCTGGTGGAACATTGCTTGAAAATTGGCTTCAATGGTGTTCTCAAGGTAATTTCATGCTTTCTTTTGGTGGCTACTTCTTTTCTATCTTATTTCCCTATTTATATCCTTTTAAAGTGCTAAAAACCCTTAAAATTGTAACTTTCAGCCATTAGCACACAAAAATCCCGAGATCGACACACCTTGACACGACTGTATGGGTTGCCTGTGTGAGAATCTATTGTATGTGTACAACTTTTGAAATGCTGCAATGTTCTAATTTCCACCGTTTTTCACTTTGATTGCTCCCAAGTACCTTATTAAGCATCAAAACATTAATATAAAGGATTAGGAGTATATATTTCATAGTTAATGCCACACAATCATCCAAAATTGCACTAAGAATGAGGCTAAAATATGTTACTTTTAACACTTATCACAAACAAATTTTATAACTTAAATTTAGTACTTAAATTTTCAATACTTAATTTTTCAACACTTACTTTTTTGGCACCTAATTTTTCAGTTTATCAAACAACACCTTAGTGTTATAGTTGTTGTGGTGCCCCAAACCCGATCGGGACGGTCCAACCCGAATTTCAAATGTCACATTAGCCACCTAAATGACTCTCTGTTTAAACCACCACAAAACACACCAACCGACCAATTACATCACACAATTAATCATGGAATATTTAATAAAAACATAATACCATACTTCCGTTGCGCTACTCTGATCAACAATCTACAATAAGACTAATTCATAATTTAATATTTAATAGACAATTACCTCGAAAACTTTAGTTAAACATACATACATGCAGTAGGATATTTTTAAAAAGGCTATATCTGTAGGGACTTGAAAAACCATTTAGTTTAAAAACATATAGTTAGATTTAAAACGTAATATATAGTAATATGTTGGAAAAACTCCAATTCATAAAGTTTAACATTAGTATTGTAAGATTTAACGATAAGTCTTATTTTGGAAATTTTATTAAAGCATCTCACACAACCTCATAACATTATTAATTAATTAGTTAGCAGACATTTAACAATTTACATGACTTAACCAAATTCTATGTTACAGCTCAAGCATACCAAACACATGTTTGTATCCAAATCACACATAAAACATCTAAGGCTTACCTCGATGTCTAGGGACTATTCAACCTGCACTTACAAGTTAGTTGAACAGTTATTCGAATAGTTATTGAAACCAGTTGTCAAACAATCATAATCCATCAATCAATCATCTATCTAACACAATGATAAAAGTTTTAAACCAAACAATTACATAGTCTATAGTGTCCAATTACAACATCCCATAACTTGGTTCCATATTGCCTTCTTTACTGGATTTGGGAACACAACAACATACCCAAGTATAGCCTCGATTTGGATCACTTGGATGACTCACTCCTACACCTCTTCACAAGATAAGTCATTGTAATATTAAAAGGGTAGATGAGCTTATGAAAGCTCAGTAAGTGCCCAAACATACTACAAATAAACATATCGGTTAGGTTAAAAGGTGACAAACAATAATGATTCACATATTATTGCAATCTACACAAAATAGTATCTCACACGACAGAACAATTCTTATACAATAAGCAGTGTACATATAATAAGTAATTCGCATAAAATGGGCAGATAACATAAATTATCAATTCGCACCAAACACCTGTTCATATGAAATAACAATTCTTACCAAATGGCAGCTCATGCAAAACAATAGTTCATATGAAATATCAGTTCATACTGAATAACAATTCATGCAAAATAACAGTTCATGCTCCATCGTAACTCATTTATCTCAAATAATGATAAATTGACATTTTTGTGATTATGAAACTTATAGGGGACTCTATCACCACCTATAAGTAGACTCTATAACCACACAATGGATAAACGGATCTCCAAAACAAACCACATAACTCATAAAGTCGTACGCTATCTCCATGTAAGTGTAGCACGTATGCTCACACTCTCCAAACACACCACACTATGTCCAGTGAATGGAGCTATGCTCAACATTCCTTTATCTCTCCAATGCATCTCCGGGCCACAATGCCTATCGTAATAAAAAAGGGTGAGTACTCACAATCCTATGACATGCCAACTATATCCAATGGTTCCATAAGGTCACAATGCTAAAATATCTCTTTAACACATTCACAATATTTAGTATAATAGAGCTCACACAATATAACACAGTTCGCAATTCACAATTCGCAATAGAGCATGGTTCGCAAGTAATATTACCTCCATGGAACATATATTGCATTCATAATCACAGTTCATATATCATTCATGACATAGCTCACATAAGTCATTGTTCTCATATTTTATTTAGCATAGGGCACTCAATAGCTCAGTTTACATGCAATACAACTCAAAATCTCACAATATACAGTTTGACAAAATACATCTCACCATATTAATACAAATCACCAAATTAACACAGTTCACCATAATAATATAATTCACCAAGTTAACATGGTTCACAATATAACACAATACAAAAATATAATTGGCTCGCATTACAGTTGAACTTGCACTTAGCATTTCACAATAGTATAATTTTGCACTAATCAAAGCTTGCAATATCGTAAAACTCATAATTCACTTAAGGGTTCGTGCATGCATAAATGTGCATTATCATTAAAATTCGCATATTATAGAAGTCCATATTATATTATTTATTTTAATATCCGTTTGCAAGCATTACAAAATCATATACGAATATATATTACATATATATACATATCTATTTAGTGGCCTTTGTCTCGTCAAATTTTAGCATACATTAAAAGTCTCATATTTGTATAAATTAGATAATACAAAACCTATAAACACATATATATTATATATAATAAAACCCACACATATAATATATGTATTCAACCCCACACGTTTATATATATGTATATTACCAGAACCCATTAATATATATACTATATATAAAATAAAGCCCATGTATATATATCATAAGTTCATGCATTTTTTTCACCATTAAAATCGCACAGTGTATATACTCAACGATTCAACCAAAATTGTAAGGATTTGCACGAGGAAGAAGTCAAGGTTCGCATACCATAAGTGGGGTTCACATATGTTACCTTCGCCTATGTATTGGAGTTTAAATGTAGTATATCAAACCACTCACCTTAGCAACCATTGCTTCAACTACCATGCTCAAGTAAGCTTCTATTTGCCTTTGTCCATGGTTGTAAAGGCTCCCAAATGAATTGACGCTTTTCATACACATCAAACACATTACAAAGGTATTACTAACATCAACAAACACCATTAAATCATTCTAAAATCCTAGATCAAAGCCAATTAACTTCTATATCGAAATTTTAACTGGTTTTATAGAAATAGGTGCTTAACCACTCAAATCTTACTTCTAAGCTTAAATTTCAACTTCATACATCCTAAATATCATCTAATTACAAATCTAAAACATCAAATTTACCCAATTTCATGGATTTAATTTTTCCGGAAAAATCAAGCTTGTGTGATCTTTTAAAAGGGAAGACATTCAATTTGCTTAAATTCATCAAAGATTTATTAAATTAAGATCAAATAATTTTAATTAGGTCAAAATGAGTTAGAAATCACTTTAACACCAAAGCTTAGTTAAGAAATACGAGATCTATCATTTTCAAGCCAAAATCAACTTAAAATCAAGTGATATATTGAGATTTGATTAAATCATTTAAATCTCAAATTGAAATAACAACTCACTTAGTTTAATCATAAAAAGTTAGAATCTCATTTTGATTTTACAAAATCGATGAGCTATGGAGCTAATTCTAGCTAAAATATGTGAAGATCTCTTGAGGATTTTAAGGATGAAAACATGAGTTTTCTTCAAAATTGAAAAGAGATTTTGTGTTTAGAGAGCTTAGGAATAAAAAAGGATGAACTAATTTAGGAAAAAAAAATTTTGATTTGATGTTTGACAAATTTTGGAAGAAGATGAAGAATGGGAGGGAAGGAGACGTGGGGCTGTTAAATAGTCAACCCATTTTTTAAAATTGGGCCATTGCCCATTTAACCACATCGAGTTTCTTCCCTTTTTCAAATAGGTCTTTACTTTGCAATTAAAACCAAATTCAAAATTATTTTCAAATCAAGCCTCGTTTTTATATAAAATTGAACATTTCTTGAGGACTTAAATTTCGTGGGCATATGATAGCCTTTTGTTTTCTTCTTTGATCAGTTTTCAAATGAATACCAGCTCCACCCAAAGTGTTGGAAAGAAAATTAATTAAATTGGCCCCTCACGTGTGGCTTGGCGACGACAGCTTTGACACGTTGTTTCATTTTTCCAAGTCTGTTTCAGTCTTTCCTGGAAATTTAGAGACAAGTCTTGACAGTATATTTCATACTATTTCTCATTTCTCAATCAGCAGAGGGAATAATAAGTAGGTAGACTTTGCATGAGCCGCCAGTTTCGCTCTAATTTTGCTTCTTTAACCTTTTATCTTCTTTTGAAATTTAGAAATTAGTTTTGTGATTCATCCTCATATTTTATGAGAATGTTCAACTTTTAATAATTTATTAAAAATTAATCTTAACGAAAGAGTAACATACAGTTGTTGAAAGGTAGTCAAACTCCTGGATATCAACATGGAAATTTTAAATTAAATACAAATCTTGTTAGTTGATAATCCTTCGAGATCGTAATTAATCTCAGGACTGACCTATTCTTTTTTCCTCAATATGAAAACAAACCCTAGAGGCAAGACTTTACCAATTGTTAGATATACATTTCATTGAACTTTAAAGGATAGCTACAAAGGATAAGTGAATTCTTATTTAAAATCTATCGAGTAGTGAAATTGTGTCCAGCAACTCAACTCCATCACCGTTAAATACAAATTAAGAAAATAAAGTAAAAGGTAAGCTTTTTTAACTTTACAAAACATTTCACTAGCAATTTCCGATTAATCATTAAAACTAAAACTAAAACACCACTTAGCTACCCAACACAACTCCACAATTTACTCAAAACCTTTATCAATCAACACCTTTGCCCAATGCTCTGAAATAAAATATACCAAAAGATTAGAAAAAAAGTCGTATATTTTTCTTCCTATACAACACAAAGGACCTTTTCCATTAATTCCAATAAACTAATAATTACAATTTATATTTTTGAATGGTGATTAAATTTGTATTTGATAATAAAAAACATAAAAATAATAGAGGAAATAAACTTCACAAATTCCAATTATATATTATTATACAAATAAAAATTTGTGTTGTTTTAAAGAAATTTAAAATGATCATGATCATACTTTGTCTTTAATCAGCATTTTCTATTTTTAATAGGGTTGACGGAGGATGGGATCTTGAAGTTTTAATGTTACTTTTACTCTCATATTAATTATTTTGATTTAAATATTATTATGTGCCAAGTTCTCCAAAACTTAGTTTACTTTATGTTAGATACATTTTCAATTATTAGCCCAAAATTTAGTTATCATAATTTGCTTATAATAATGAAATCTTCTCTTTTATATTGTTGTCTGTATTTTGAAGATTATTATATTCCTAGAAAGAGATTAGTAAAATATTGGTTTTGTGATTGTTGAATGAATTTGATAGAATTAGTGAAGCTCAAATGCAAGGAAACAACATTATCAATTCTCTTCTTAGTGCATGTTTATTGGAAAGAGCTAGTGAAAGGGATGGAGAAGTTTGTGTGAAGATATATGACATGATCCGTAACATGACTTTATGGATAGTAAGTGAGTGTAATGCCCCAAACCCGGCCTAGACGTTATGGCCGAATCTAGAGATGTTATAAATGAGGGTTTTGAAAACAGAGTCATTCGATAAATCATCCAAATTTCATAACCATTACTGAAAGCGTTAATTAATTCGTTCGCCAAAACATAATTTATAGCGAAAGTCTTAGAAATGGTTATATTTGAAAAATCCCGTTCGTATTTTCAAAAAAAACCTTCGTTTAGTAAAAACCATGTTTTTAGCCAACCGTCGCAAATAAAAAGTTAATTTGAAAATCCGAATCCAAAATAAAACCAAACAGTCCGGAGAGTCCTTTAATTACAAAAATCCCAAAAATAATCCATAATTAAACAAAAACCATTAATTAAAAACATTTCACAAACTTGTGGTCACTGTGAGATTCTGCCGCACCGATCCACGTCCTAAGTCTGTGGATTACCTGAACAGAATAGACAAACAGATGTGAGTTTTCGTAAACTCAATGTGTAACCCAACAGAAGCAAACATGCAATATACACAGAAATCTCATATACAGACAGATACAGATTTGGACTTAGGTCCATGACAGATGCAAATAACATAATTAGATAAGCAAAGTCCTACCCCCACCCTCTACACACCATCTCTGACCATCCCATCACACCATGTGGGGTTAAAAACACTCACCCATCCTTACACACCATATAGTGTCGATGTGACACATGTTAGACAATTTGCAAACAAGCTGCCAGAAAATAGACAAAGAGTCGTCATATAGATCACTTCCTCCACATATACAATTCCCACCCCAATCATCAATACAAAAATATAGATACAGTAATAACATGCATAACATAACAGAACAGTCAGATATACACATAGATGTCCTACTCAGAGCAGTCTATCATAATATCAAATCACATAACCTAGGGTTTGGTTAGCCCTTACCGACCCTATGGTAGGCCCACAGTCAATCGGAATGAACCGTGTGACTTTAGAGAAAATTCCAGAATTATGGGCACACATGCCCTTGTGGCCCACACACCCAGATTGGCTTGCCCGTGTGGCCCACACGCCCAATATGGCCTATCTCGTGTGGCTCACATGACCACACTCACACTATTACACAGTCGTGTCTTGCACACGACAACACCTTCGTCAGACACATAGTCGTGTCTCGTACACTGCGAGGCACATGCCCATGTTGCGTCGACAAAATACTTTTTCAGCTTTCATCGAAACCTATTTTTCTACGTTTTGGGAATACACCTGGTTCGTTTTAGATGTTACAGCAATCCTGAGCCCTCCAAAACCTAAGAAACAGTATCCCATTCATCAATTAGCAATCAATTTACGAATCGACACATAACCCGAAATAACTCACAGAACTTATCGACAACACGAACAACCACTAGCGCGATTTAGGGTGAATTTGGATGGGCGATTGGGTGCGGTGCGGTGCGTTTAGCTTACTTTTTGTCTCACGCTACAGTATCTAATCTCACCGCCACCACTATTTTTACACTAACCACAGGTAAACGCACCGCCTATATAAACTCACCCTTAGGCTATCGGAGTAAAACTTCTCTGCTCACAACCTTCTCTTACACCACAAATTTGCAGAAAGCAAACCCTTATCTACTCACCAATTCGCCAAAACAAAAGGTAAAGCTCTAACCAGCGTTTTGTAAATCAAAGGTTATAGAAACCAAAATCTCACTTACCCGAATTGTACGAAGAACACCATAATATTGAGAAACAAAGATACGACAGCAGATAAAAAGAAACAGAATCGCCGGAAATGAGAGGAAGAAGAAAATGGCAGGGAACAGAGAAACTAACGTCATATTGTTTTTGGGTTCACTCCCCTATTTTTCTCCCACTAACCACTAACCCACTAACTCACAACCACCTCAGAATTTTAGCTCTACCGAAACTCTATCAGACAACCGAGAAAAAATTAACACCCTTGCTCATGCAAGAATTCAAACACGAGACCCCTAACACAACAACTCCTTACCACACGAACCAACAGGCTCATTCTGACATAAGTTTACTAAAGATAGTATAACCCAATCTACCAAGGATAAGACTAATATTAGAAAAATAACAAAATTTACAAATATGAGACTTGAACCCAAGACCTCAAATATACACCCACAATACTTAACCACTAAAGTAGATACACACTTGTGTTAAGTATTTACAGAAACAAAAATAAATTAAGCAGGGCGTTAAAGTGAGCTTGAAGCAGAAGAGAATGAAATTTTTTGTCAAAGTCAGGGTTCAATTATTCGAAGAACTAAATGTTAGGGCATGAGAAGGTGCAGAAAGAATGTCAGCGATGAAAAATTAGATTGAAGTTCTCAAAGAAACTCCTAAATGCCCAAATCTTCGAACTTAAAGGGCTTTATTTAGGTGGTCTACCAGAATTGAAGAGCATATATTTGGATGCCCTACCCTTCCCATGTTTGGAAATTATTTGGGTAATTAATTTAAGGCACAAATCGGAACCACTAATTTTGATTTGGGCCTCCATTAAGTAATTTTTTTTTACGTAGAAAACATATTATTTGGGTAATTAATTTTTTACCTTTAGTAAAACTATATATATTTCATATTATTTGGGTAATTTCCTCTAAAATGGTTTTTGCGTTTAAGTTTTTAGTCTAGGATTATATGTATTAAATCAAATAAAATTATCGGGATTTTTGAAAAACTAGTTGTAATACCTAAGATTACATTTGGTTTTAAAAATATTTTATTTTAGTTATTTTTTCATTTTAAAAATTTAAAAAGGTATTTAGTGAATAAAAAATATTTTAATAATAAAAATAAAAACACAACATCCATTTTTCTATATTAGAAACATAATAAAATTTTCTACATCTATATATATTTGAAGCAAATAATGATTTGATATTTAAAATTGTTGAAAAAAGTTATTTTTGTTATGAATTTTATTATTAGGTGGATGTCCATCAAGACCAAGATAAATTTTGATGTACTTTAAATTTTAATAGTCATTAGGATTAGAGTTCTATTTTATTTATACTTCTTATGTCTATAAATATAAACTTTGGAGAAGCATTGTATATTATTCTCATTGATCAATAAAATATGCACCCTCTTTTGCTCTCCCATTTCCTTTGCTCTTTATTCTCTGTCATTTTATTTTATAATACGTTATCAGTATGATGATTCTCTCTGTCTCTCTTTTTTTTTTTTTTTCACTTCAAAATCTTTTGAAGTCGTACCACAAATCCAATTCCTCTTTCACCCTTATAACTTCATCTCGAAGATGTTCAAAGATTCAATTTCAAAATGAATCATGGTTTTTAGTCCCGATTTTTTTATTTATCATTGTACAAACATGAGTAAAGTATACATTTGGTAAGAAACTTTTATATTTTGACCATATTTTCTTTTTCAATTAAGGTATGACTACTACTAATTTTTATTTGACATAAATTTCACATTCGATGGTATTTGATTTTTGCCTCTCTAAGTTAAATTTTTTAATGTAAAAGACATATTTGTTGATTACATATGTTTGCTATTAATATGGTATATGTATTACTTTTTATAACTTATTATTTTAGGATGAATTCTCTTTGATTAGATTCAATGTTTTGTCATAAGTTATTTAATTTCTTTCATAGTTAAATTATGATTAACTTATATATCAAAATTATTAAGTGATTTTTCATGTACTCTATTAATGAATAAAATAATCATGATCCTCTTTGACTTATTGGTTTTTTTAAAAATATATATTATCTTAACGTTATTTTTATATATGTCATGTGAGACAATATTCGTCTCTAAATTGGTTTCCTATTTTCAGCCAACTTTTGTGGAATTATTGAATTTTAGATATTTCAATCAATTGAAAATAGTTTGAATTAGGTGCTTGTCGATTAAGCATTAAGAAATTATATATATTTATGATTTAAAGTAAGTGCTTGTCGATGAAACACTAAGAATTTACTTGAGTCGTACCCAAGGGATTGCAGCTTGGGAAAAACTACTATTAAGCCAATTTCCAGAAATAATTACTAATCTACTTGAGTCATGAATTAGTAGTGTTAATTTGGAAGCAAGATGATAATAATAAACCAATTAAATTTAACTAAACCTAAATGTACTCCTAGGTTAATGTATCAACTTTTCCTATAACCTAAATGTACTCCTAGGTTAATGTATCAACTTTTCCTATTCCTTGTTTCAACTACACGAGTTCCTTTAACCTAGATCCAATTGCTTTACCTAATTAACTATTAATGTAAGACTCTATTCAACCAGCTAGCCATCAACCTAGCTGCGCTTCTTGGCGTCCAACTAACCTAATGATTTGGCAAAAACTACTTATCTCTCAATGTCACAGTCCAAACCAAATTGGGGTAAGGTTATCACGGATAGGTAATATCAATTTCGGGTTCATTCTCACCTATATGACTTCATAGGATCATCAAGCATAGGGTTTTAGGTTCTTCTTTTCCCAACCAACTGATCCGCTAAGAAACTCTACTTTCTAATCAATTAATTAGGTTAATACAATTGAAACATGAAAATATGTATATAGCACAAATTCTAATCTTTTCACAAACATTCAATTAACAATGTTAAAGGAAGAGATATAAAGAATAGACTAAAGGAAAGAGATGCTCATGGATTTCATCAATGTAAAAGTGTGACTTCGAAGCAATCTCTGCTTGCTATTGTCTAATGTCGAAATAGGATCTTTTGATTACACGAACATAATATAAACTAAGTAAAAACTAAAAACGAAATAAATACCTAAGAATAATTTATCTCCCAAAAATTGTGTGTTTAATCTGGTTACAATGACCTTTATATAGGCTAAACTTGTAATACCCCAAACCCGGCCTAGACGTTATGGCCGTATCTGGTGTGTCACATTAAAGTGTCTCTCAAGATTTAGACTTGTTGGAAAAACTCGTTTCTTAAGTTTGGAAACCTCTTTAGTAATGTTTAATGGAACATTTAACCAAATATTTGCCTTATTAACTGCCATTTTTATATTAAGTTGATTTAAAACGCGGAAGCATTTGTTAAATCTAACGATTAAAGTTTGTGTCTTTGAAAACAATAATTATTTTGAAAACTTGTTTCGTCTAACTAGCAGTTTAAAATATAAATCAATAGCCAAATTAAAAACTTAAACCAAATTAAAGGCCTTAATGCAAAAACAAAACCCAACTTATTATTAAATTAAAAATCAAGGCTAATGTGAGCCGCAGTGATTGTGTGGCCATCTCCGAGTCCCTCGCAGCACTGAATCGTCTAAGGCTGAAGATTACCTGCACAGTAAAAGGAAAGGGTGAGTTTACGAAACTCAGTGTGTAATCCCCTTTTAAACAATCACTATACAACATGTAGAATCAGTTTGGGCTTGAGCCCTACACAATATCAGTACAGTGTGGGCCTTAACCTATTACAGTAATAGTGTGGGCATTAGCCCAATATAGAAATTAGTACAATGCAGTGATGTAACCCATCTCAATCCAGCCAACACACCACTCCGTACCACCAACACACCATGTGGGGATAAAATGGACCCACCCAGCCAACACACCAATATCGCAGCAAAGCTGCCAGTAATAATATCATAGCAAAGCTGCCAATAACAGTAACGCATCAAAGCTGCCAGTGACAGTATATGTGGCAAAGCCACCAGTACAGTATACTTCCCTTATATCAGAATCCCAACCCATGTAGTATGTCATGTCATAAATCATACGTGTATGCAGTATGTCATATTCAGTAACAGTCATGTATATATATCATAGAGCAGATCAGTCATACACATATTTCAACTCCTAGGGGTACAACAGTCATTTTACCCAATAGGGGTATTTCGGTCATTTTACCATTCGAAGGTATTTTGGTCATTTTACCCTATGGGGGTATTTCGGTAATTTTACCCTTCGAGGGTATTTCGGTAATTTTTACCCTTCGAGGGTATTTCAGTACTTTTTTAGCCCAAGCCCATGAAAATGCCCATGGAGGCCTCTACAGTCCAACACCCACTTTCGTGGGCTCGATTTTCTGCACGAGCGATCGCACGCTCATGTGGCCTCGATTGTCGTGTTTCAGCTTTTCAGCTTTTACCGATTCGCGGTAGAGATGGTGTGGATACACACTTGATTGTGAAGATGCGTTAAATCCATGGATGCCGAACCTATATTTGGCAGACAAACTTCGTTAATCGACTACACAGTTATATAATTAATTAAACTTAAGTTGTTACGACCGCTCACTTACCCTACTTCGATCGAGCAAAGAAGAACGGTTTGCTTACTTAGGTATCCGCCAACCCTCGTCCCTTCACGAGATTCCTAGGCACCAACAGAAATTAGTAAACACTTAAGTTGATTTGATATGAGAGAATCACTTATTTTGCTATACTTACCCAACGTGCGAGAGTACGACGACGAGAAGTGGCCCGACGATTGGCCCCAAAAAAGAAAAAGAAAACGACGATCAGAGGAAATAAGAAGGGGGAGTTGATTGGGGGAAAACTGAATAGGTGAGGAGGAAAAAGAAAAGAAAAGGTGGGGGAAGGTAGTTGTGAAATTTGGCCACAAGGAGAGAGGAAGGTTCGACCAGAAGGGAAGAAAGAATCGGGTTGGGAAGGAAGGATGAGAGAAGAAGAACAACCAAATAAAGAGGAGATGAGCTTTAGGCAGCAGAAGAAAAGAAGAGAGGGGAGAGTTTCGGCCAAATTAAAAAAATAAAGAAAAAGATAATATGAGCAGAAACAAGTTCGATACTTGCCGAAATGAGCACTTAACGTGAAAAGAAAGTGACCCGAAGTTGGCGTCACAAAAAAAGGCAAAACACTTCCAAAACCAAAAGCTTCTACTGTCAAATGACTGATTCGGCACAAGCCTAGCCGAAACCTTGAGTACCAGTGCCTCAATTCGGTACAACTCTCCCTTTCAACCCCTCCTCGATTTTCTCCACATTTCTCTCCCCTTATCACTCCACCATTTCCTCCTCAACTTCCCCCATGACCAATTCAAACTTCATTCGGCAGTATTTCACTCCAACTCTGCCACTTACACGACTCAAGCAACAAAATAACAATTCATTGCACAACCTAAGACTTGAACCTCAGACCTTACAGCTACACAGCACACCACCTTACCACTAGACCACAAGCTCTTTTTGTGTCATAAAACCAACACTAATATTTATAAAGCCTATATGCCAGTGTCTAGATTTATTTAAGGGTAAAACTTAAAAATTCTGCAAAAGCCAAGACTTGAACCCAAGCTTCTTAAACATTCCCATACACACCTAAATCACTTAGCCATTAAAGCAAACAAGCAATTTGTGTCATTTCCTTGAACAACTAAATATTTATGTGCAGTCTCCTAACTACTCCCTTTTATCAAAACCTATTTCTTCTAGGCCCAAAAATCGGGGTGTTACAAAACTCATAATATTAAAGTGCCTAGTTCGATTAGAAAAAAATACTCCTAATTGCCCTAAAAATGCAGCTGTCACATGTAGGGATTTTGGGCCGCGCATTAATGGTGTTGCAACATAGGTCGGTGTCGCAACATAGTAGGCAGTTTGGCTCCATGACTTGTTTTTGCTTATATCTTTGGTGTTGCGGCATTAGTGTCTTGATGTTGCGACATAGGCAACAGTTTTGGCCTAAATATGCATATTTAGCTCCCGATTGTTCTACATGACCATGTATCCTTATTTAGATATCTAAGATGTAATAAAAACTACTAAAAAAACATAAATCACTACTTCAAGAATGAAAACATAGATATATACTAAGATGATTTTATTTACTATTAAACAAGCTACGATTATATGTATAAAGGGATTTAAATAAGAATGTAATTAATGGCGAGATCAAAGCATATTGAAATTCTTGGGAAATTGTTCATTTATATGAATTGAAATAACTTGAACATATGTAGTAAATTTGACTTAGTGAATAGTACTCGAAGGAGGATTATAAAATGATCCAAAATACCTATTTGTATTTTTATAGAAGAATCATGACTAAATTTTTTACGATTATTGTTGAAACTCTTGAAGAGATCAAAATATATTTATCCAAAATTTTCCTCACTCATGACTTTTAAAAGAATGGTGATATAAATGCTTTGCGAATATGCTTATATAATCATTTGAAAACTAGTATTCAAGATTGAATACATAGAATATGAGATATTATATGATGTTTCATGAGGGGGAGTAAACACATGTTGTACTCTTTTTCCTTAACCGATATTTTGTCCCATTGGGTTTTCCTGATAATATTTTTAATGAGGCAACATGTTATGCGTATTATAGATATGTGTACTCTTTTTCCTTCACTAGGAATTATTTTCCCCACAGGGTTTTTATATTAGTAAGGTTTAACAAGACATATTATCTACCAATGGACATCCAATGGGGAGTGTTATGAATATTTTATTATTAAGCGGATATCCATCAAGATCAAGATAAGTTTTGATGTACTTTAAATTTTAATAGTCATTAGAATTAGAGTTCTATTTCATTTATACTTCTTATGTTTATAAAATAGATTTTGGAGAAGCATTGTATATTATTCCCATTGATCAATAAAATACGTTCTCCTTTTGCTCTCTTATTATTTTTTGTTCTTTACCCTTTGTCTTTTTATTTTATAATAATTTTTACATTTATTTGAGTTTGCACTAGTAAAATTTAAAAAAACCCGATATTTTCAACATTTTAATTTTACAAAGTATTTTTAGATAAAACAATGAAATTTACTTTTATTATTATTTTTAATTTTCACATATTTTTAATTTTATTTTTCCAAAATAAATTTTAAAATTTTCAATCAAACACCTTTCTTTAAGATGCATCTAATATTGAATTTGAATGTAATTGGTTGTAATATGCATGATATGTTTGGGTAACCACATTATAATTAGTGATTCATTGAATTAGATGTAATTGGAGCACCTCAATTACACTCTCAAATTCTTAAGGAGAGGTGAGAATCGATGTAATTAAGTAGGTTACAAACAATTACACTTAAATCTAACTATTCGTTGACTTTAGAAACAAACTCATACATGATTTAAGTTTAAGAAGTTATTTTTATACAATAATATATATTGTTATGAATATCTTATTAAGTGGATGTCCATCATGATTAAGATAAAGTTTTAATGTACTTTAAATTCTAATAGGTATTAGAATTAAATCTCCACTTCTTTTATACTTCTTATGCCTATAAATAGAGACTACGATGAAACATTATAATCACTCTTTTGATCAATAAAGTACATTCTTTATTGATTTCATATTTTCTTTGTTCTTTGTTCTTTATTCTCTCTATCTCTCTTTATTTTTAATATATATATATATATATATAATTAATTTTAAGACATGTTTTATTTTTAAAATATAATTATATGCTATTTTCTAACTTCATTTAAATAATTTGAAATTTTGATTGGTGAGAGAAAATTTCCCATACATTTGACCTACTAAATAGTTAACTATATTATAAATTATTTAGACTAGTTTTAACTAATTACATGATATTTATTATTAATTATTTATACTTGATCAGACCTATTGATGATAACAAAGAGTTTATGTTTAATATTATAAGATGAAATAATCTAACAAATATGAAATGCTAGAATAATTAGATAAAGTTGTATGTTTATTTTTCTTATTAATTTTATCAGTAATAATATTGATCGATACTTTCTTGGACTAACTTATTACATATGCCAATTTAAATTTAAGTTTTGTTACTTATTTAAAGTGTTTTTTTCAAGTATTATTGATATTTCTTAATAATATTCTTTTTTATAATTTAAAATTACACAATTGTGTAATTGTAATTTAAAATTATAATTTAAGAATTATATATAATTGTAATAGCCAATTTTAACCCGGGGCCCAAATTAACCAATCAAATCCAATAAAACTTGGGCCAATCCTGACCCAATTGCATTTGGCCCAATAAGGCCCAAGTGTGCTAACCCTAGCCTAACCCTAAGCAGCAGTTAGCAGTAGCCACCCCACGTCGCAGCAACCTCCAGTGCCGTGCACGCCCCACGTTCGGCAGCCTCCCAAACTGTCCCACATCTTTGCTGGCACGTCCACTCGCAAAACGCTCACACATTTGCAAGCCACAGACAACACTAATAGGATATACACACAACAAAACAGTTGTAAAAGGATTTAGGGAGGGCTATATAAAGGCCAATGATTTTCTGTAACTTGGTTAGAAAAATTTTGTACTAAAAAGAGAAAAATATTGTATTGTAAAAATACTGAAATACAAACAAAGAATCAAAAACAATTTTTGAAGGTAATTTTCTTTGTGTTTTATTTATTTATCTACTTTTTTTTTCTTTGCTTCTCTGTTTTTGGTGCAAAAGAAAAAGCAAAAAGAAAAGGACGAAACTTACCTGAATCGGAGTCGGCGGCGAAGCTTGAACGGCGGTGGCGTGGCGATAGTTAGGGCTTTAAAGAAGGCCTAGCAGATCCCTCTTTCTTCCCTCTGTTGTTTTAAAAAAGAAAAAGGAAGATGAAGCAATTTTGCGCCTATTGCTGCTGCAGAGTAGGCTTTTAATTGGAGATGAAAAGGGTTTTAAACACTGATGGGTTATTTGCGTTTTTAATCCTTCATTTTATCCCATCATTTCAAAATCATTGTGGTTTGTTTTCAAATTTTGCCATGAAATGTTGAATTTGTTTTATTAATCCATTGCTGCGTGGAGTTTTGGACGGAGGGATTAATTTCACTTTCGGTCCTCCACTGTTAACTGCATGTTCCATTTGATCCATTGGTGTTTTGTTTATTTCAGATTTGCCCCTAAAACTTCAATTATTTTCAATTTAATCCATAATCTTTCATTTTAAGTTTTTTAGTTTATTTTATTAATATAGTTATTATTATTTTTATTATTACTATTATTATTATATTTATTATACTTACATATATACACGCATGTGTACTTTATAATATATGTGTATATTTTTTATTTCTAAATGTTTTAAATATATATATATATATAGTGCGTATATATTTTATTACCATATTTTATATATATATATAGTTTATATATATATATATATTATATACATTCATATTTTTATAATTATTTATGTTTTCATGTTTTATAATTCATATGTTTATACATTTTTATAATATGTACAAATCATATACTTCATTATTACTTTATTTTTCTTAGTTTTATATGCATACGTACATATACTTACATTTTATGATTTTCACATCGTTTTTCATTTTTTTAAAAGAAATTAAAATATATATTTTTACATATATGCATATACATATATTATTCAAAACTTTTATAAATATATTTTCCATATATTTTATATATACATATATACCTATATTTTCATAATTATTAATATATTATGCTTACGTTTTATTTTTATGACAACTAATTATATTTTATGATTATGTTCTTTTATAATTTTGTATACATATATAGGTATATTTTAAATTAGAGTAATGATTTCATGTTACGCATTAGCGTTTTATCATACTTTTAAAGAAAAATCTATTTTTGCTTCGTCAAAGCATTAAAATCGTTTTTTTTAATTTTTATATATTTAGCAATCATGGTTCTCGAGAAAGATCGTGTCCTAACTTACTGGATCGTGATCATTTTTTCGATGAATTTAACGAGTTAAGTATTTATTTTACAATAAATTTGCAATTTTCAAATAAAACCTTATTCTCAGGAATTCAAAATGTCGGGTCCTAACTTACTGGTCGTGACATTTCGTTATCTCGAAATAAGAATTTCTAAAACAAAAAGTAATATTCGGTATTTTGAAGATATAAAATATTGTGCCCTAACTTACTGGGTGTGGTGTTTTATTTCTTTGAAATGAGAATGTTTTATCATTTTAGATCCATTCACGGGTTAAAAATTTCTATTTAAAATCTTTTCAAATTTTCGACATCAAGACATTAAATAATCAATTTGGTACCGATTTTTGGGCGTTACGAGGGTGCTAACCCTTCCTCGTGCGTAACTGACTCCCGAACCTGTTTTCTCAAATTTCGCAGGCCAAAATTGTTTTTAAGGTGAGCCGATCACACCTCAATCAAGGATCGGTGGCGACTCCAATTTTTATTTTCAAAGTCGATAACTTATTTTTGTTTTCAAAAAAATGGTTTTGACAGCTTGACGACTCCAGTGGGGACCATTAGAGAGTCGAGCCATGAATTGATTATCTTTTGTCTTTTTTGTCAAAAATTAAAATTGTTTTAAAACCTGATTTTCTCTTTGCATTCATTAGTTTTAATTGTCATATGCTTGTTTGGTTGGTTTAAGTCTGTCGGTTTATTTGCATTTTTGCATTTCATGGTCAATTTTACCCCTCTAAGTGGAAGTGAGAAACTAGTCCTTCGTGAGGTTTTCACCTCCGTGTACGATAGTGGATCGCTTTCGGAATACATCTGTACCTATGTCTTCGTGAGATTTTCATCTCCGTGCGACCATAGGAAATGTATTCCCCGAACCGAACTTGGTCCATATGAGCCTATAATGGGTGAGGATCGAGGAATCTGCTGGTTCGGGTACCCTTGCTCTAGAAGCCAAAACCTCATATAGTGAACCTTAGGAACCCACCCTAGGTAGAATTACTTTGAACCTTAGTAGACACCTAATTAGGAGTTTTTACTATTTCTTGGTTGTATTGTATTTAATTGTTACTGACTTTTTGTGTTTTACTCTGATTGCATGGCATTACAATTACATGGCATTCCATTATAAAGTGGCGTTTCGTATTCGGTTGCTAGACAGAAAGTTTATCATGGGAAATGGGTTTCTTGATAAAGTAGAAGATAATACGTCTGCCTGAATATATTCTAAGAAACGCTAGAAGGGTGATGGAGGAATACATGACTTTACTTCGTGCCTCAAGGTCAAGCTGATTATTCAAGAATTTCTGACATTTCAACCTCATTAAAGAAGCTGATAACCCTTACGAGGATGCGCAGACGTTGGATTATAACCAGGATCAAGTAAAAAGGGAGGTAGAGGAGATACCCCTTTTGAAGAATTCGCAAGATTTATCTTAGCATCCAGATGAAGAAGGAGAAGATGTCTTCGCCTGGAGTATGAGGCAAAGCCGTATATATATATCCGCTTTATGTAAAGAAATTCGTCTTCTAGTAAAGTTTTCTAAATGGAATTGAATCAGAATCAACGTCTCTTTTTGCATTCATCTCATGCATTTGTATTAATCTCATCATATGCACTAAAATCCACCAAAAGAGCCTAGTCAATTAAAATTATTCTTCAGTTAACCCGGAAACCAACCAGCCAACCCAGCCCCATTACAGTACAAGAGCGAAATCAAAGAATATGGATCAAAGATTAGAAAAGCTCGAGCAATTTCAAAAAGACATGCAGGATCAGCTCCAGCAACAAATGAAGGAACAGCTTGAAAAAATTTAGTAGAAGTTGATGGACAAAATGGAGGAATCCTAAGGAAGCATGATAACCCAGTTAACTCAGCTCTTAATTGGCGGAAAGGATAAGGAAGGAGCCTCAGAACAAATATTGAGGAGGAAGGCGAGGATGGACTCCAAGATCCTCCGGCTTCACTCCCCGGATGTGCGACCCTAAGTGGAAATGTGCCGCGTAAATCTTACATTACCATTAGGCCTCAGCAATTTCAGGCCGATACTTCAAAGGCGATGAATTACCAAACTGGATCAGGCTCTAGCCCTGAGAATATTCCCGTCAATCTTGTAGTCCCTAACTTCGATGAAGTGGTTGAAAAGGAAAAAGCAAAGGAAGAATTGCCAAAGCAATTTGAAGAAAGATGGAAGTGGGTCGAAGAGAAGTTCAAGGCAATGGAAAGTACTGAGAGATATGGTGGGATTGATGCTAAAGATCTGAGTTTGGTACCAGATTTGGTGCTACCTCATAAGTTTAAAATGCCAGAATTCGAGAAGTATAATGGGACCAGTTGCCTTGAGACCTATATTACCATGTTTTGTAGACGAATGGCTGGGTATGTCAATAATGAGCAGTTATTGATACACTGTTTTCAGGATAGCCTCACGGTGGCAGCGTCTAAATGGTATAATCAATTGAGCCGTGCTAAGATTAGTTACTGGAGGATTTGGCACAGGCTTTTATGAAGCAGTACAGTCATGTGGCAGAAATGGTTCCTGACAGAATTACTTTGCAAAACATGGAGAAGAAGTCGAATGAAGGTTTCAGCAAGATGCGCTTCGAGAGATGGAGGGAGGTTGCAGTTCAGGTCCAACCACCGCTCCTTGAAAGAGAAATGGTGATGCTCTTTATAAATACGTTGAAGGCCCCATTCATCACACATATGTTGGGAAATGCCACAAAAAACTTTTCTGACATAGTTATGAGTGGTGAGATGATTGAGAGTGCTATTAGGAGCGGAAAGATTGATGCTAGAGGAAATAACAGAAATCAAACCCCAAAGGAAGAAGAAAATGAGGTGAACAGCGTGAACACGTACAGCAAATCGATTACGGTGAATCAGCCAAGAAAGGTGGTTACTAATCAGCAGGGTTCATCAAGACAAGAATCAGGTGTGAAGCCAGGTACTGAGAAGCTCCAGTTCACACCAATTTCGATGTCCTATAAGGAGTTGTATCAAAGCTTGTTCGATGCGCATGTTGTTGCTCCTCATTACTTAAAACCTCCACAACCTCTGTATCCTAAGTGGTATGATGCGAACGCGCAATGTGACTACCACGCGAGAATTACGGGGCACTCAATAGAGAATTGCATTACCTTTAAAAAGCTAGTTGAAAAATTCATCAACATAGGTATTGTCAAGTTGGGTGACTCATCTAATGCAGAAAATCCGCTACCCAATCATGATTGACAATAAGGTGAATGCGATGTATGAAGAGATGTTGGGAAGTGTTCACATCAATGTCATAGATGAAGACACAATCGAAAAGGGAACTTATTAGATATCCACCTTTGTAAACCTGTGAGTGTTTTAAACAATCGAACTGCGGAAGAAATATTTGTAGTATTTAGGGCTTATTTAGAGCAATGTTCAAAACACACTTGTTGCTTTTAGCCTAGAGCCAATAAGAATTCCTTTGTGAAGGAGGCTCATGTCTAAATGTCGTTATTTTAATGAAATGCATCCTTGCGATCATTTTTGAACCAATATTCTTTCAGTCTGTCTGAATAGTTATTCTTTCATTCTTTTGGATTTTCTTCCACATCATTCATTCATTCATAATCATATTGTATAGATAGTTCTTCATAAATCTATACATTCTTTTGTATATTCTTTGATATTTATTATGGGCCCCTAGATATCAATGACATGAATGACACTGCTACAGATTTAGAATCTCTTTTTGAGCAAGACATGTGTTTAGAGGGATCTCCTGACTTTGAAGATGACATAGATCGTAGCCTATCTCCAGACTTGTTGAGGATGGTAAAGCAAAAAGAGAGCAAATTTTACCTCCTGAAGAGACAATGGAGATTGTGACTTTAAGAGAACATGCATAACCGGAGAAATGAAGCAAGACCTTGTTAAGTTACTTCGAGAGTTCAAAGATGTTATCGCATGGTCATACCAGGACGTGCCCGAGTTAAGTACTGGTATTGTAATTTGAGCAACAGCACAACGTCAAAAATTTGCAGTATGTTCAAGATTCACATCATGAACGATGTAGTTAGAATTCTTTACCGGGGTAATACCTTCTTCTCTGGCTTATTCCGTTGAAGTCAAGTTGTAATTTTTTCCGTATTTTTGTTAGATTTGATCCTAATTGAAAAGGAAGATCTAAAATTTTCTCGTCATAGTTAAATTTCGCCCCAAAAGGCTCTATGAGAGAAACCTGATGCCAAAGAAGATCTTTCGTATACAAAATGAAAGTGGAAGTTATGGGGAAGACCTTATCTGGAATAATATTGATTCTGATCGAAAGAGATGACCAGGACTTGCCTAATCCTATAAGTGCAGATTCAATCCAAAAAAAAGAAGAGAGAAAACAAAAAAAAACAAAAAAATGGGAAAAGAAAAAAAAGAAAAAGAACCCCGCTGGGGCAATGCCTTTCTCTTTAGCTTATCACAGTTTTCCATTTGAAATTCTTTTTCTTCGGGTATTGGCTGAGCTGAAGTAGGATGAAGATCCAATCTCGATAAGATCAGTTGAACTTAATTGAAGGAAAAAGGCTATTCGTCACGATCAGATGTACCAAAAACGGATGATGCGAGCTTACAACAAAAAGGTTCGTCCCAGAAAATTCCACGAGGGAAACCTGGTATTGAAAAAGATCCTTCGACAAAAGGATTTTAGAGAAAAATGAGTGTCAAAGTGGGAATGTCCTTATATTGTAAAGAAGACCTTTTTTGGAGGAACACTGATTTTGAGTGAGACGGATAGTAAAAACTTGTCTAATCCTATAAACTCAGAATCAATTAAGAAATGCTTCACTTAAAGAAGGAGAGGACCAAGGTAAAAACCTGCAAAGGGCACTTTGAGTCACAAAAAAAAAGAAGAAAAAAAAGATGTGAAAAATAAAAAATGAAAAATGGAAAAAGTAAAAGTGGAGAGGCTAAGGTGAAAACCCGCAAAGGGCGCCTTAGACCAAAGGGGATTTGAGTTGAAAACCCGAAAATGGCGGCTCAAATATTGGTCAAAATGGGCATGAGGTAATCAGAGCAGCTCAAATGTTGATTAGAATGGGACATGTTGTGATCTTGATATGCCTTAGTACGCGACATCTTGGGACATCGACAGAGTAATGTAGATCTCCTAAACACATGTCAAACTCAAAATGGTCTTCAAGAAGTTTGTACAGAGAAGTTCAAGCTACGACATCTGGGGCACCTCGTCTCCATACTATTTATTTTGAATTTGTTATTCTTGGAATACTTCATTCTTTTCCAAGATACGCATTCCCAATCAATTTCTTTGTTATCTTTCTTTACTATTTTTGATAATTTATTCATTTCGAGCTATGCTCAAAACTAACTTTATTCTTATCTATTGTTATGAGCTTTTTGCAAGCATGTTGCATTGGAATAATGATTAATGGACTAATAAAACTTTCACAAGGGAAGTTTTACATATTACTCTAGAAGTTTCTAAACAATATAGGAGCCTGAAACAGGACTGTTGTTTAGAACGCACCAGGTTTAAAGGTTGGAAATCTGAGAAAGAAAAGTCTAAATTAGGACTTTCTTTTTGATTTTGTTGTCAAAAACATTGAACAAAATGACAGGATGATAGGTTGGTGGCAAGACTTAAATGAACAAGCAAGCAATAATCACCAAGTAATAAAAATGAGTTTTTTTGGAGAGAAGAATCCTTCATTCGTGCATAGGCATTTGGGTATGACACCCTGAGATTGGTATGAAAGACCAAAGAGCTTCACATTTTGCATCCTTGAATTGCGATAGATGAGGATTGAGAAAGACCAAAATTTTCTACCCTTGGGTTACTGTGGAGAAAGATGGTACAAATTTTACGTCCCAATGGATGAAACTTTGAGGTTTACTGAGAGGGCAATTTGATCAAGCGTTTATTTGGAGATGTGATCCGAACAAAAGACGTTGTAGCACGTCAGTGATACGACTTTAATAAATTTCGAGTAATGACAACCTAAGCGGGATCATTCTCGGAGAGTAAAATTTTGCATTCATGCAAACACCATTCACACATGTCTAGTTAGGAGCTTTTGATTCATTTTGATCATGCCATCCTAATCATTAGGCATAATTAGGTTCATTATACAGGTCATGTTCTCCGGAGAACAGATCAGTGAAAGTAGCAGATCTTGCCTTCCTGCATCGACAGCGAAGGAGATCGAAGATACTAATTCTATCTCCCTGGTTGGTAGTGGAATAGATTGAAGATTTCAGATCTTATCTCCCTAGGCATTAGTGGAGCAGATCGAAGATGACAGATTTTACCTCCCTGTGGTTACAGTGGAGTACATTGAAGCCGTAATTCTATCTCTCTGGTTGGCAGTGGAATAGATTGAAGATTTCAGATCTTATCTCCTTAGGCATTAGTGGAGAAGATCGAAGATGGCAGATTTTACCTCCCTGTGGTTACAGTAGAGTACATTGAAGCCGTAATTCTATCTCCCTGGTTGGCAGTGGAATAGATTGAAGATTTCAGATCTTATCTCCTTAGGCATTAGTAGAGTAGATCAAAGATGGCAGATTTTACCTCCCCGAGGTTACAGTGGAGTACATTGAAGCCAGTAATTCTATCTCCCTGGTTGGCAGTGGAATAGATTGAAGATTTCAGATCTTATCTCCTTAAGCGGTAGTGGAGCAGATCGAAGATGGCGAATTTTACCTCCCTGGGGTTACAGTGGAGTACATTGAAGCCAGTAACTCTATCCCCCTGGTTGGCAGTGGAATAGATTGAAGATTTTAGATCTTATTTCCCTAAGCATTAGTGGAGCAGATCGAAGATGGCAGATTTTACCTCCCTAGGGTTACAGTGGAGTACATTGAAGCCAGTAATTCTATCTCCTTGGTCGACAGTGGAATCGATCGAAGAATAGCAGATTTTATCTCCCTAAGCAGTAGTGGAGTAGATGATGACGACGGATCTTGTTTCCTCGACATTGTAATTGGATATATTGAAGAAGATAATCCTATTTCCCTGAAATTGCAGTGGAGCAGATTAACACCACGGATCTTATCTCTATGAATTGCAAAGGAGCAGGTCGCGTCAACTTTCAGTGGAATAAATTGAAGCTACAAGTCATATCTCCCTGAAGTTGCAATGGAGCAGACTAAAGATAGCAAATTTTGTTCTTTTGAGAAGTTACAAGATAAGTCCTATCTCACTAACGTTGTAGTGGAGTGGATTGAAGCACCAATTCCTATACCTCTGAAGATGCAGTAGGTTGGAATGAGGCTACTTGAAAAAGAATGGCGCTAAGGTTCAGCACGACCGGGCAAAATTGGCTATTTCTGAAGTCTTTGCTATGTTTTCGTTACACGATAACAAGCAAAGAGAGGCAGCTGTAATAGCCAATTTTAACCCGGGGCCCAAATTAACCAATCAAATCCAATAAAACTTGGGCCAATTCTGACCCTATTGCATTTGGCCCAATAAGGCCCAAGTGTGCTAACCCTAGCCTAACCCTAAGCAAGCAGTTAGCAAGAGCCACCCCACGTCATGAAGAACCTCCAAAGGCTGCACGCCCACGTTCAGCACCTCCCAAAGCGTCCCACATCTTATTTGCACGCCCACTGCACAACGCCACACATCTGCAAGCCACAGACAACACTAATAGGATATACACACAAGAAAACAGGTTGTAAAAGGATTTAGGGAGGGCTATATAAAGGCCAATGATTTTCGTAACTTGGTTAGAAAAATTTTGTACTAAAAGAGAAAAATCTTGTATTGGAAAAATAATGAAATACAAACAAAGAATCAAAACAATTTTTAAAGGTAATTTTCTTTGTGTTTTATTTATTTATCTACTTTTTTTTCTTTGCTTCTCTATTTTGGTGCAAAAGAAAAGCAAAAAGAAAAGGACTAAACTTACAGAATCGAGTCGTGGCGAAGCTTGAACGGCGGTGGCGTGGCGATAGTTAGGGCTTTAAAGAAGGCCTAGCAGATCCTCTTTCTTCCTCTGTTGTTTTAAAAAGAAAAGGAAGATGAAGCAATTTTGCGCCTATTGCTGCTGCAGAGTAGGCTTTTAATTGGAGATGAAAAGGGTTTTAAACAACGATGGGTTATTTGCGTTTTAATCCTTCATTTTATCCCATCATTTCAAAATCATTGTGGTTTGTTTTCAAATTTTGCCATGAAATGTTGAATTTGTTTTATTTTAATCCATTGCTGCGTGGAGTTTTGGACGGAGGATTAATTTCACTTTCGGTCCTCCACGTTAACTGCATGTTCCATTTGATCCATTGGTGTTTTGTTTATTTCAGATTTGCCCTGAAACTTCAATTATTTTCAATTTAATCCATAATCTTTCATTTTAAGTTTTTAGTTTATTTTATTAATATAGTTATTATTATTTTATTATTACTATTATTATTATATTTATTATACTTACATATATACACGCATGTGTACTTTATAATATATGTGTATATTTTTATTTCTAAATGTTTTAAATATATATATATATATAGTGCGTATATATTTTATTACCATATTTTATATATATATAGTTTATATATATATATATATTATATACATTCATATTTTTATAATTATTTATGTTTTCATGTTTTATAATTCATATGTTTATACATTTTTATAATATGTACAAATCATATACTTCATTATTACTTTATTTTTCTTAGTTTTATATGCATACGTACATATACTTACATTTTATGATTTTCACATCGTTTTTCATTTTTTTAAAAGAAATTAAAATATATATTTTTACATATATGCATATACATATATTATTCAAAACTTTTATAAATATATTTTCCATATATTTTATATATACATATATACCTATATTTTCATAATTATTAATATATTATGCTTACGTTTTTATTTTTATGACAACTCATTATATTTTATGATTATGTTCTTTTATAATTTTGTATACATATATAGGTATATTTTAAATTAGAGTAATGATTTCATGTTACGCATTAGCGTTTTATCATACTTTTAAAGAAAAATCTATTTTGCTTCACAAAGTATTAAAATCGTTTTTTTAATTTTTAAATATTTAGCAATCATGGTTCTCGAGAAAGATCGTGTCCTAACTTCTTGGATCGTGATCATTTTTTCGATGAATTTAACGAGTTAAGTATTTATTTTACAATAAATTTGCAATTTTCAAATAAAACCTTATTCTCGTGAATTCAAAATGTCGGTCCTAACTTATCGGTCGTGACATTTCGTTATCTCAAATAAAATTTCTAAAACAAAAAGTAATATTCGTATTTTGAAGATATAAAATATTGTGCCCTAACTTCTTGGGTGTGGTGTTTTATTTCTTTGAAATGAGAATGTTTTATCATTTTAGATTCATTCACGGGTTAAAAATTTCTATTTAAAATCTTTTCAAATTTTCGACATCAAGACATTAAATAATCAATTTGGTACCGATTTTTGGGCGTTACGAGGGTGCTAACCCTTCCTCGTATGTGAATCGACTCCGAACTGCTTTTCTCAAATTTCGCAGGCCAAAATTGTTTTTAAGGTGAGCCGATCACACCTCAATCAAGGATCGGTGGCGACTCCAATTTTTATTTTCAAAGTCGATAACTTATTTTTGTTTTCAAAAAAATGGTTTCGACAATAATTGCAACAAAGCTTAATTAATATGCTAGTAATTATACTCTATTCAATTAGTGTCCAAAAATATTTTAGTGTTTTCAATTTAAAATAAAATAAATAAAATGACCATTGTTTCTTGAAAATGACCAGTGTAGTGTCCAAATGTACTTTGATATTTTCTTTTAACTTTTCTTAAAATAGCTCTAAATTTTTAAAAAAATTAATAATTCATTCTATTTAAATTTCTATATTTTGTGATTTTTAAATTTTTTCTTTAAATATTTGTAAAAAATATTTGTGTAATACAATAAAATTTTATTTAATTGTATGAAAATATTTAATTAATTTCAAATATGAAATATTATTAAAGATATTTAAAGATATTTTTTTAGAGTAAACTACACTCAAAGTACGAAACTATTAGTAAGTTTACGTTTTAGTCACTCAACCTCAAAAAGCTACAAAATGATCATTGAACTATTTGAACTTTTATTTAGAGATTGGGCTATTAAGTTTTTTTTAAAGTCTAGCTACTGAGCTCCAAGCATTGATTTGGTGATCAGTATGGTGGATTAGTAATGATTGACGAGTAGGAGAACATATTTTAAATCCAAGTTAATCTAATGGTCAATGTTAAAGATTGAAGAAGAAAGTTGTTTGGATTTTTGTTTGCAGATACATTGCATTTAAAGTTATTTCATAAAAAACAAATTGATTTGTAGAAGAGAAGGGGAAGAAGAGTTATTGATTGGTGCAAGCAATGCGAATGAAGAAGGCTGTAAAGTAGTAATTTTAAAAGCCCAATGATTTAAATGAAAGCTTTCAAATAATACAGTGATCATTTTGTAACTTTTTGAAGTTATATAATCAAAATGTAAATTTACTAATAATTTAATGACCTTGGATATAGTTTACCCACTTTTTTTAATACACTCTTGAACTTTTGTTACAAAAAACATATCTAACATATTAATTTTAATTCGATAAATACATCTTCATACTTATTTTGTAATTCATGTTCGAGTTTCATTTTGTGACTACTTCTTTCAATAATGTTGACTTCAAAATAAAAATTGATATTCTCTTTTAAAAGTGTAATATGTGTTATCATTACACCCGGTAATGATTGATTTTCAGCCACTAATGTCATCCCCCCCCCCCCCCCAAAAAAAAAAATTAGCATTGAATTATAGTGAACTTATTAGATACGTTTGTGAGATAATTGCTAAAAGTCAAAACAAGAAACAGAGGGACAAGGTGTTTCTGTTTTTAAAATAAACATAAAAAGAAAACAAAGGCGCAATCTCCTCAAAAGACCCCAATATACATATAGATAGATACATATCATGGTGAAAAGGATGGCCCTCTAGAATTTCTTGACTTTTATGAGCCTAAAACCCCACTCAATACCACACCCTTATTAAAACCAATTTGTTAAAAGAAACTGATAAAGCGACTATAAGGGTCGTTGGTTAAAGATAATGGCTCGACACCCACTTTCTCATAAACAATCCTCTATCATTCCCCTGACACTTCCTTCGCCTTCCTCCCAATTTTCTTCCCCAGAAAACATGCTTCATCCTCCCAAATCTAGTTTCTGTTTATCGGAACACATGGTGAACAACTATGATTCTAGAGTGCAAAAGACAGCTCAAAATTATAGGCGTTGGAACACCATGGAAGCTGATGTGACTTCGATGATGGAAGACGATTCTGGAGCATCCACTCCTTTATGGGGATCAACCAATCCTTCAAGGAGTCCTTCGCATGGAAAGAACATAAATTACCGATGCTTATCACCGTCATCCAAGGCTCAAGCTATCGCTAGAGGCCAAAAGGAGCTTATGGAAATGGTCAGCAGAATGCCCGAGTCTTGTTTCGAACTTACTTTGAAAGATCTTGTGGAACAACAACAGCCTGTGGTTGTTGAACCGAAACAGGAGAGTTTTGCTGAAGGGAGAGCTACCATCGACCAACATACGTACAACAAAGAGAAGGGGAAGAAGAAGATGAAGAAGAATCCGAAGCCTCAATTTAATAGAAGTGGGAGCATAGATAATGGAGGGCTTCTTCTGAAAATGGTGTTTCCATTTTCCTTAGGGTCAAAGTGTAAGAACAAGAAGAAGAAGAAGAATGAGTCTAATACAAATCATAATTCCAAAGTTTCTCCAAAGCCAACTGTATCAGATGAATCTGGTAAGATCGTAGATAAAGAGTGGTGGAAGAAGAGATCGGGATCGAGCGAGAGTGAAGGTGGTGGATCCAATATTAACAGTGGAAGCAGCAAAAATAGCCATAGTAGCAGCATCGGTAGCAGCAGCAGCAGCAGCAGCGGGAACATCAACAATACCGGCCACAGGTATGTCATAACTGAAAATTTCAGCTATCTTTGTGCTTTCAAATGTTGGATTTGCTTAAATGATAAAAAACTCAATTTTCACTTCAATCATGTGTCTGAATTTTTCATACTCATATCAAAATATGAATAATAGCAAAGGTCGGACACTGATTAGGAATTTCTTTAACTTTATGCAAATGATAATTATTTCCTGGTTTTAGAGTAAGTTTCATATAGGAACAGAACAAACTTTTGCTGTAAATGCAGGGACAGCAGAGTCATTGGCCTTATTGTAGTGGATACATATAGCAAGTAATATTTAATTCTTTTTTCAAAATTCTAGAATAGCTAAACAGAGGAAAATATCATCTACTGTAAATTTCCAGCTCACAACGCCTAGTCAAAGTCTTTCATAAAGAAACAAGGAAGCAAAAGGAGATAAAATCATATACGACATATATTTTTATTTCAAACAGGACTGCAGCTTTTGCACCAAGAAACCTTTATATATAATATCAATTAAAGGCAAAGATTCAAATTTCAATCTGGAGACCTCCATTTTGAAGGTTACCATCAGCACTTAATGTTTAAGCCAAATAGTCAAAAGCTATTATAAATTACATATAAGTTTCAAAAAGTTGTGGGGATTGTGGCTAAATGCATACTAAACAGGAAAGGACAAAAAGATTCTCTTAAAGCCTTTAAGAGATGACCAATGTTTATGAGCTCTAACATTTGAGTTCTTATGTTGAAATAATGCAGGCATAAAGGGAATGGGTGCTTAGCTTTCATCTTCACTAGGAAAAGCAAAGCATCGCGGTGAAAGGGCAGCCTTCGGCCTACTTTGGAAATGAAGTTCAAGGTGTAATTATGTTCCAGTAATGCTAAATGTTTACGCTAAATGAGGTTGGCATGCAGCTGCAAAGCCTCAGAGATTGTAATTACAGAGTTCTCTGTTTTTTCTTCTTAGCTGAAGATGAATCATAATTTTGGTGTCCTCTAGTTTGAAATGAGCAGAAGACAAGTGATTAAGGAGTGCCAAGATGAACAGGTTTATGGGGAATCTGTGAATGATATCTCTTACCATAGCGACCAGATTTAAACTGTATCTTGTATATCTTCTTTCTTTATGTGTTAAAACTTGGGAACTTTTTTGCTTGATCTTAACATTTTACTGAAATCATATTCATGGGGTTGTGTTTTTCATTTTGATTACGCCTTTATCTTTTCAACTCGACCTTGGTATATTCATTTAAAGTGAATCAAACAAGGGCCTGGCAACAATTCCTTTTTATAGCTCATATAATATCATATCATATCATATCCCATTCCCACCCCCATCACATTGAACCATGGTCTCCTCTCAAAGTCCAAATTTTCAGGCCCATTATTTCAGCTTCGAATAGACATTTATCATTAATCGTTTCCTGGTCCACCTTCCGTTTATTTATTACCTTTATTTGATTTTCTTCAACGGCATTGCCTACCTAAAACTGTCATCCCATTCTCCTCAAATGGCACCTTCTTAGATAGGTAATCTGTTGTTTATTCATTTCATATTAACATATTTTATTATATTATAATAAAGTTTAGAATATTGTTATACACCTATCCCAATGGGGACACATGGCAATATGAGAACCAGCTAGAAACATTTGTGAGCAACCCTCCGCCTTGTATTGTCCGGATAGTCACCTAATGACCGACTATCTCTCCCCCAGAAGGAACCATCTATCCTTGACCAACTGGTCGAGTCCTTTATTAAGCCATCCGTTATTAACGGGTGCACTCTTCTTAGAAGGGGACCACTAGAGAACCATCACCTCTCTTATAAATATCCCAAAAGCACAAGCCAACAAAGCCTAAGAAGCCAAGCCATCATCCTCTCCCCTCCACTCTCCTATTTTTTTGGCTCTCGGCCCCACTATGGGTGAACCGGTCTTCCTCGTCAACATCCCCTCCTCTTTTTCTAATCTCATTGATTTCGCATATCAACAATGGTGCGGTGAGTGTGGATGGTGCCTTCTTCATTCCCTGCATTTTTCACATTGATTTTTCTTTGTTGTTTTGTATAGTTTCGTCCCTACGACTACTTTCTTTGAGCTCTTTCATGGTGATCCGTACATGCTAATCACTAAGTTTTCCTCTCTCCCTCTCCTCTCTTATTTCCCTTTCCCCGTCTCTCTTTTATTCTTATTTCGTTTCATGATATGCTGTTTTTCTGATGTTTTTTAAAGATTGGTTTAAGCCAAGGCCATCAAAAGTTTCTTCGAGAAAGTGTAATGATGTGCTTTTTTAGTTTCTTAGCACTTTGTTATATGGTCAGTGACTGCTGACCGTTTGCCTTAGCTGTTAGAATATTGCAATACATTAGGGCATTGCTCTATGAACATATGGTTTGATGTATAGGGGTCATTGTTGATGCTATTGTTGTTGTTGTATGGTTAAATTGCCAAGAGTAGCAAAGATTTAGCAAAAATGAGTGCCATGAAATTCTTTTTCCAAGAAAGACTTGTGCGTACTTCAGTCTTTTTATTAAATGAGAAACCTTGGTGATTCATGTTTTTATTATCAAGTGACACGTTATCTAAGTGATTGGGGAGGATAACATATTTGCATTGATTAATTCTTTGAATTCAGCAACTATATCTTTTCTCCTTCAATATTCCTTTTAGATTTCTCTAATCATTAATTTGGGTTGATAAAAAAATTCTATTCTTTTTTGGGTCATCCCATGTGGTGTCTTCTACATGTGGGTTAAGGCAGTAAAAGAGTTGGAGCTACATCATAGGGATTTTTATGGGTTAATTTTTCTTTCAGTATTAGAGACTTTTTAGTAGAGTTGCGTAGATGTTAGTATAGTTTCTTGTCAAAAGAAAGAGCGAAGAGAACTTGAAATTTGTTAAGGACCTTTCTTTTCAATTATTGTTATTATTTTATTTTTAATTAGTTCGTGTTAAGCTTTAGGATTTAAAATTTTCATTATCTTATAAAATAATAATTTTGTTAATTACCAACTTTACCTATCACTCGTACAAAAGTACTTGAAAGTGAAAATTTTAGGTAATAGCTAACTAGCTCTCTGCTCTGCTTTGGTCTTTCATTTCCCTTTCACTGACCCGCTATCCCTATTGTAAGTCAGATCTTTCTTTTCTTTTAATATGCATAAACATACAAGCATATTAATAATATATGAATAGCAATAGCAATCTCATGAAGCGGGGTTAAGGAACCTCGCCAAGGGTGACAACATGCAATGCAATGCATGTATCTATATTTAATAAATAAAGAAGGAAGTTGTTAAAGGGAAACCACGAAGGGTTACGACTTTTTTTCCGTAATAATTTGGAAAAAAAAAGGTAATGATCAGAATAATATGAATTCTTTTAACTACATTATGACAGCAATGTTTGTAGCATGGTACGACACATCAAACCATGGAGTATGGCTGCGAAACTTTATCACTGGACTGCGCATTTTGGAGAATATAGAATATCACTCAAATTATTTTGTGACAATTAGTCAACAGTGTTGTATTCCAACAACAACAAAAATTTATTTTAAGTCAAATCATATTAATATAAAATTCCTAGTTGTGAAACAAAGAGTGTAAAGTAGACAAATATCAATATAGCACATTGGGACAAACTCTATGATAGCGGATTTGCTCACAAAAGATTTACCATCCAAGGTTTTTCATTAGCACACTACTCATATGAGTTTGTATTTTATTTGCTTTATGTTTGTTTTCAAACATTTATGTATTTGGTTTTTTTTTTTTATCAGAAATGAAGTATTCAATTTATTTGATACTAACCTCACTTAAATTTAAGGAGGACTAATTGAAAATAGACATGTTTGGTTCACATTGCATATAATTTTCATGCTACGCATTCATTATTCACACCTTTCCGCTAAGGGTTCATTTTCATTCCACTAAGGGTTTATTCATCAAATGGTGGCTCATCTTATTACATTTGCATAATCTTGAATGGTTGCTATTACCTTTAAGGTGAACTTAATTTCGAATGGTCATTTTTCCTTCAACGTTAGGATAATTTTAAAATACTCACGACTAACATTTCCTTCAATTAGGAAGGAGAAGGCAATTATTATAGACATGAATGCTGACCACAATGTGAGTCCCACAAAAAACCCTTATATATATACACCCCATTTGGGATCCGCCGACGTATTGTTAAAAAGAGTAGACATGAATTTTAATAACCTTACAAGGCATTGTACATTATTGGATCATTGAGCTAATAATTGCATCCTTCGTCCCGTTGCTTCATTTGCAACAACTACCACTTGCGAGGGCAACTTGCAAATGGTCTCAAGGCACAATCACTTTATAACCTAACTCTTGACTGGGAGAGGGGACTATTGTTATACCCCTACCGCGATAAGGACATGTGGCAACACGAGACCCAGTTGGAGAGACTTGCAAGAAAATCTCCACCTTTGACCGTTCAAACGGTCTCTTAGTGACCAATAATCCCCCCCACCGAAGGAACCGTCCATCCTTGACCTCTCGGTCGAGTCTTCTGTTAAGTCATTTGTTATTAATATGTGCACTCTCCTCAAAAAGGGATCGCCCAGGAACCACCATCTCTCCTATAAATACCCCCAAAGCCTAAGAGACCAAGCCATCATCCTCTCCCCTTGATTCTCCTACTTTTTCTGCTCTCAGCTCCAACGTGGGTGAACCGACCTTCCTCGTCACCATCCCTTCCTTTTTCTCCAACCTCGTTGATATCGTGTATCAACAAATTTTATATGTTTATGTAAATTTTGATAAGTTAGTAATTTATATTATAAATTTACCTACTAGTTAAATAAGAAATTTTATCTAAATGAATTATCTAAAGAAAAAATAACTCTACTTAAATAAAAATAATGATAAACTTTATCTAAATAACTACATTAGTCCCCTTCTCAAAAAAGAACTTGTCCTCGAGTTAATTCATCTTCCAAATATAAAAGTTCATCAGATGGATGATAAAGGGAGAGATCAATTACATTAAAAGTCCTAGAGATTTTGCATATTCTTTGACAGCTCCATTACATAACCATTATCATTTATCTTCTTTAAAATGAGTTCGTCCCATACATATTGTGTTGTAGCTTGTTATACGTGCCAACCAGAAACCTTTCCTTCAGCAAAGCACCATAACATTATATTTTTCTTCGAAAGTTTGACAACTTCGATGCTTATCAGCAACGACTTTATATTTAGCATTGATCTTTTCAAGTCTTTGTTTGATCTCTGCTTGTATATTTTGTACTTGTTTCGCCATGTGGGATGCAATTATGCTTGATTGCTAACAACATTGAACAGTGCCTAGTGGAAACATTCAGTTCATATGGTATTGGCGATTGGAACACATTGTTCTACGTAGTCCATCCCGGAGGACAATCTATCCTTAGAGGAATTGGGAAACGAGAAGCTTAAAGCAAGCTGGCATGTGCTAAGTGAATATGGAAACATGTGGAGTCCAAGCGTGCATTTGTTCTTGATGAGACGAGAGAAAACAAAGTAAAAGCAGGCAAAGCCGTCGCCACCACCACCACAAGGGAAGGGTTAGACTGGGGTGTCTTACTCGCCTTTGGGCCGGGTCTCACAGTGTAGACCGTGGTGCTTCGAAGCTTTGCTTTGGATTCAACTTAATTACCAACTAGCCATCAGATGCTAGCTTTGTTACCGCTACATTATTAATAAATTCTCTTTGGATGTGAAAAGATGAACATGAAAAACCTAGTTATTACTCTCCATTGCCCTGTCATTTCTTCTTTCTTTTCAAGCATATAAGTTTCTCTCTCTTTTAACAAATGAATTTTCATTAATAAGCGACAAGCAGTTACAAGACAAAAAGTAATTAACGGAATTTTGTCTTATTGACTGGCAATAACCAAAGTTTGTTCAAGTTATTCTCGAGTGAAGCTCAAATTGCAACTTGAATCACGCAGCTTCTTGCAACTCTGCCTTTGCATTATACCGAGCGGGGCAAGGGGGACGAAAGCTTACACCTTCCATCTTCTAAAACTTAAAGTTTCCGAATTACCATTAATCAAATTAATTAAAATAATAAGTCTTAATTGTTAATCAAATAAAAAAATTTTACTCACGGAAATAATTTAGGGTTTCTTTCTTTTTATTTTTTATTTGTTTTTTTAGCTTAAATATATATAAATCTATTGTGATTTTAAGCTCATTATAATAATTTGTATAAAATTCATTCTTTAATTTTTATATTTTGAGCTTAAATATTATATTAGGCGTATCTAATATATTGGGCCTATAATATTTTATTATTAATAATTCTGGTTAATTGATTAATTTAGTTAATTATCCGATTTCGAACCGAATTAATTACTAAACATAATTTTAAAAGAAAAAAACCTTAATTAATCCCTAACTGAATTAGATTCGGTGGTTTCTCGATTAACCAAAATAATTCGATTCGATCGATTAATTCAATTAAAACCAAATTATGCACACCCCACCCATATTCCAAGAAAAGTGATATTAACAACTAAATTTCACAATATTTCATGTTGTAATATCAAAATATTTAGTTGCTAAATATAATCTTCAAAATATTAAATAAAATGACAAATGTTGTTATGAATTTATATGCAACAATAAAATAAGTTGTTAAATATTATAATATTAGCAACGAGTAATTTAACTTTTATTTATTAATAGTAACAACATTAAACGTCGTAGTGTAAGATTGAAATATTTGCAATTGTTGCTAAATTTAATATATTAATAATCCCAACAATAAAGTTTTTCGTTCTAAATTTTAATTTTAAGTTAAAATACTTTGTAAAGTTTTAAATTTAATCTTTATATTTTAATTTAATCATTTTTAATTTTTGTATCTTTTAAAATTTAAAATTTTATTTGTAATTTTCGTTACCATTTTGATGGTAACCCACCAAAAACCATCCAAAAGGCAAACTGACTAAAGTAAATCATTTTTGTATAAAGAAAGGTGAAAAACGTGCAAATTATGTGTCTGCATCGATTCCCATTGTGATGGTTGAAAAAATATAAATATCTCTTAGGAATATGTGAATTTGTGGATCTCATAAACAAATGAGCTAAAGAAATAAAAAGAGAAAAACTTTGAAAAAAGATCTGCGACAACCGGAAAGGTAAAAGTAAATCTGGTTTCCTCCACCAAAAGCTTTCATTGTCATCTCTACCCTCCTCTTACTTTCTTCTTTTTATTTTGTCCTAATATGACATGTGATATTAATCACATTGATTTCTTATCGTATAAAGATTATGAAATCTGGCCTCAAATGTGTATATATATATCAGAGAAGAAAAGTAGATTAACAATGCTCTTGGCCTCTAAATATTAAACAGCCACCACCATCAACCATAATATACCATTTCTGGCCCAATCCCATTCTAATCAACTCAATTTGAAGAAAACTGAAATAGCTGGATGGGGTCGTTAGATACAATGAATGAGAACAGCCGAGGAAGAGCTGCGGTTCTAGCGATTGGCACTGCAAATCCGCCCCATTGTTTCAACCAAGTTGATTACCCTGATTTTTACTTTCGAGTTACTAAAAGCCACCATCTTACATCTTTGAAGGATAAGTTTCGACGTATCTGTAAGTATCAAAGGGTTACCTTGATTTTCTTTTTACTTTTTAATGCAAATCTTTATTACCAAAGAGAGATTTCTATCAACTGAGATAGGAATAATTATAAATTTAGTCCTTTAGTACTTACATTTTTTTATCAATTTTTCCTTCATTCTTCCTTTTTTTTTTTTGAAGCTAAATTTGGTCTGCCTCCAACTTTCAAAAAATCGTTAGCTTGCTTTTTTTTAACAAAATATCATCTAAAATGTTAATCTTTTAAACATGATACACTATATTTCATTCTAATTTTTTTGCATGTTTTAATAATTCTTAAATTATTTTTCAATATAAATAATATATGTCAACATAAAATATCACACCAACATCTGAAAGACAAAAAATTTAAACATCAAGGGCTCAACGAATAAATAAGAGAAATAGATACCCTTAGAAGTCCAAAAACATGTTGCGTTTAGTTAGTTAACCAAAACTTGAACTGATGACCGATATTTCAAATAAAAACAGTTTACTTTATATTTTCATGGAGATGTCTGCTATGGTTTTAAACTTTTAGTGTTTTTAGGTGAGAAATCTGCAATTAGGAAACGTTACATGCACCTGACGGAAGATATTATCAACAAGAATCCAAACTTAATTATCTACAAGGCTCCATCTTTTGATGCTCGTCAAGAAATCCTTGTAACTGAAGTGCCCAAGCTTGGCAAGGACGCGGCATTGAAGGCCATCAAAGAATGGGGACAACCCATTTCAAACATCACTCACCTTATAGTTTGTACATCATCAGGGATCGACATGCCAGCTGCTGACCATCAGCTTGCAAAGCTCATCGGCCTAAAATCTTCAGTTCAGAGATTCATGCTTTATCAACAAGGTTGCTTTGCTGCTGGGACTGCCCTGCGCCTCGCCAAGGATTTGGCAGAGAACAATCCCGGAGCTCGAGTACTTGCTGTGTGCTCTGAGATCATGGTAGGGTCTTTCCAGCCACCCTCGGAGACCCATTTAGACGTACTCGTGGGATCTGCACTTTTTTCTGACGGAGCTGCAGCTGTCATTGTTGGTGCCAACCCTAACGCCACCATCAACGAGCGCCCTTTGTTTCAAATTGTATCAGCTAAACAGGCTGTTATCCCCGACTCTGATGACGTGATAATAGCAAAAATACGTGAAATGGGTATGGCGTATTATTTGTCTAAAAAGTTGCCCAATGTGATTGCCAACAACATTGAGCAATGCTTATTCGAAACATTAGGTCCATGTGGTGTTGATGATTGGAACAAATTGTTTTACGTAGTTCATCCCGGTGGCCCAGCTGTTCTTAAACGTATTGAAGAGAAACTTGGATTGGGAAGCGACAAGCTTAAAGCAAGCTGGCATGTGTTAAGTGAGTATGGAAACATGTGGAGTCCAAGCGTCCTATTCGTTCTTGATGAGATGAGAAAAAGGTCAACAGAAGAAGGCAAAACCGCCGCCGCCACTGAAGGGCTAGAGTGGGGCGTCTTACTGGCCTTTGGGCCGGGTCTCACGGTGGAGACCGTGGTGCTTCGTAGCATTGCTGCGGATTCAGCTTAATTATTAACTAGCCTTTTGAAAATGGAAACAAGGCGGAAAAGGCCGCAAGCCGAAGAAAATCTTGCGACATGATCTCCAAAATAAAATCCCATTACAATTAGGTGTAGTGTCCATAATATCCACTTGTTAAATAAGACAACTAAATTAAAGTTATCGTCCCATCTTTAATGCTTTATTGTGGTTGAGTGGGTGAACAATATTTATTTACTATTTTATTGTTGATACAATAAAAAATTGTTATGTTTTATCATGTAATTTACAAATTTCTATGGAAGTTTTGTATTCTCCAGCTTGAATTTCATAAAATTCTTTTGGATCATCATTAATTACTAAATTTAATTTCTTTATTAATAAAAGTTGATTGGCGAGAAAAAATGTGAGCATAATCAGTAAGAAGGTAAGTTGATGTGGCTTTTATTGACAAAATTTCAGCTAATAAAAAGGACACAACTGTAACAGATAAAATCTTACTTAAATTTTGCATTGTAAAATGCCATCATTATGGGAAAGCCTTTCATCAAGTTTTTTCCCTTTTGAGAAAGGTAAGCAAGACTTTTTCCCAACCAAATTCCTTAGGATATCTCATGTTTCTTACTACACAAACTAATTCTGGGTTTTTTTTAAAACATTTATAAATTCTTGGTTTTTATTTTAAGCTTCAATCTTTATATATATGTTCACTACCATTTTACTTATATTCATGCCAAGCTTACATACCTTTTACTGTTTTAATTTTGATTAATATTCATAATAAAAATAGCCAACAGTAATAATTAAATTTCTTTCCTAAATTTACTACCAAAACTTGTCACTCACTTCCAATATATGCATAACTAGTAGTAATATGAACATTAGAACATTATTAATTGCAATAAATTATGTGGGAAAAAACAAAAGTCAATTTGATTTATTTTTAAATTTGAATAAAAATTTGGGTAATCTTGTATAAAAGAAACTCACTATGCTAATAACAAAATTAAAGAATTAATTACTCATACTTAATAAATATGTGAATTTCATTAAAAATATAAAGATTGATAGTAGGGTTATAACCTACTCACAATAGGTTTATTGAGTGGCCTACTTATATTTTATAGAGTTATCAATAAAGTTACGAGAATTTTTATAGGATGTGATGTAAGACCTATCAACATTTCACAAAGTTTAGAGGAGCTTTTAGTTGGACAAGCCCTTATAGCTGCCAGCTCTCACTTCATATACCTGGTTGACTTGACAAGGTCTTTTAACTAAGGTTATAATTTGTAGCTTTCTCAATTTGGTCTAAATGTTACAGCAGGATTAGGGAGATTATATCCGTCACTAAATAGCCTAGTAGCGACGAGGGTTTAAAACAGCTATTTTAGAATATTTGTTTAATTTTAGAAAACGTACGAGTTATCAAGAATCGATTTAATTTAGCTCTCTTATGTAACAGTGACTACTTTTAAGAAAACTTAGTTAATTTTTCGATTTATTTAATACCTAATTCTTATTTATAAATTAGCAATGAAAAGTGATAATAATTTAAATTTTAATAAAATTAGAAGTTTATGCATAATTAATTAATATTCATATTTTGATATCCTAAAATCAATTAAATGTCATGTATGCTAAAAGAAAACAAAACCTAAGTCCTATGCCACGGTAATCCTTAAGATATCAAATAATAACTTAAGAATATTTTAGTAAATAAAATTGAGCTGAGACCCTAATTAGCAAACAACAAACAAGTCAAGCAAAATATCAACTCATAGAACAAACCACAACTAAATTAGCAAATACAAAATATGGTAATTCAGAGCAACTAATCAACATAATATTTCAATGTTTGTAGCCATGTAATTGCTTATGAATGCAATGCAAATTTGGTTTAACAGTAAAAAGGTTCTACCCTACCGCTACACACCACAATTAGGAGTTCCTTAGAACTCCTCTACCTTCATACCATGTTGTGGATAAACCACTTCTTTGATATAGAAATCAATATTCCGAGCCGACCCTCAGAATGTCAAGTCCGCGTCTTAACCTTGTGGGTTATCTAAAAGGAAAGAAAATAAGGGGGTAAGCTAAAAAAGCTTAGTGTGAGTTCAATCACAAGGAACCCGAAACAAAACAGTATAGAAAGCACATGAGTAAACAATTCTAAGAATAATCACAATCATAAAGCACTTTAGATTAATGATTTTACATTGCATCACTTCGCGGCACTATTTCAGAAATCATAGTTTTGTATGCATATGCTAATGAATGCAATGCAGTTTCAAATTAATAGAAAAATCCTACTCAACTCCACTACACACCTCACTTAAGAGTTCAGAACTCATGTACCATATCACTCCAGATTGTGGACGAGCCACCACTGCTTTGTAGATAAACTGCCGCTTTGTAAAGAAAATGAAACGTAGGTAAACCACTAGTATTTTAAATAAAAACATTTGCAGTTACTGTCACTTGTTATGAATACACAACATAGTTGCAAATTAAACAAACTGCCATTGGGTTTGTGGACGAGCCACCACTTGTTTGTAGATTTAATAAACTGTCACTCTTCCTTCATATAATGTCCCGCCTCATGCAATGCACTATGTCATGCTATGTAATAAATCAACACTAATAATAGTCATGTAACATATACTCAATTCATCACTATCACTTAACATGCTTATCATGTTTTTCATAGGACGGTAACAATATCATCACTTTCAATTTATCAGTTTCACTTTATCAAAAATACCTCTTCTAGCCACTTGTTTCAAATTCTAGAAGCAACATCGACATCCTTACATGGAGCTTGGTTAGTGAGATTGAAATATTTTTTTCTAAATTTAAAATTTGATTAAAAAGTTAAAAGATTACAAAGCCAATATAAAGTTAATGAGACCACAAGTAAAAACTCATCATGCCTAAGCACTAAATTACCAATGAATTGGCGCAACACCATATTTAGAGCTTAGGGTCTTTTGTTTTTCCCAATAAGCATTCTTCAATTTCCTCGAGCACTTCGAATTTGTTTCGTAAGGCACCCTAGTAGTATTTCAACATGGCCCAAAATCTGGACCTATTTCATATAAAGGCAATGAAGGCCCAGGTTTGTTAGAGAAGAACAGCCCATCGTTATTATCCCCACTCAATCTCATTTTATCGGGTCCCATCTGACTCTTTTCTAACCTGGTTATACTCACGTGGGTGCTTTTATCTAGCCACTTGTTTCAAATTCCAAGGCAGCTAGGAGTGTTTTTGTCGATACCCTTACTTGCAATTAGCTTGGATTAATGTAGTGAGATCAAGATTTCCCCGATGTAAAGAGAAAATTATACATGTAAATGTTTCGTTCGTGAAAGCTAAATCATTCATCAATCAACCATTTTTTTAAATGTCAAATTTTACTGATTTTATATCTTAATAGATTAGTAAGTGTTGATGTTATGTTTGTAGTTTAAGTTTTTATATCAATAATATGAAAAAAATTATAAAAAGATAGAAAACATATTATTTATGAAAATGGTTTGTGCTAAAATAATCTACATTCCACCCCATTTTCCTAAGTTATTTATTTTTCATATTATTGACGTAAAAAACCTAGTTTTTTATTTGTTATTTTTTATAGAATCTGTTAATTTTTTTATGTGTAGAATTTATATATTATTATGTTTATATTATATTTTTAATAAATATACTTATGTTTTTATAATTATTTATTTTTTATGTATACTATTTTTATAAAATTATAAAACGCATAATTTTAAATTTTAAAATTTAAAATAATATATAAAATTGAAAAATTAAAAATATTTAAATTTCAAGTTTTGCAAAAAAAAACTTGAAATTTAAATGCCATTTTAGAATTTTAGAATTATATATTTTGGAATTTTATAAAAAATATTTTAAAACTTTTTATAATTTTTACATTTTTGTAATAATATTATTAATTTCAACTAATTTCTTTTCAATTATCATATTTTTGTTGTAAATTTTAGTTTTATAATTTATATGTTTTTTCTAGATTTTATATTTTTTCTGAATTTTATATATTTATTTCTATTTTTATATTTTTAATGTGTCTATACATTAAATAAATTTTTTTGTAATACCCTCAAAATTTTGGTTTCTAAGAAAGGACAAGTGTTTTAAATATAAACTAAGTATTTGGAGAGAAAGTATGAATAATGAAATTTAGTAAGGATTAAATTGCAAAATTTTAAAAGTTGAAAGGTAAAAGTGTAAATTTATCATTTTAGAAAAAGGGCAAAACTTTAAGAAATATTTTTATGAATGTGACAGGAGATATATTGATATATGAAGTTGGAAAATCAAGATAAGGACTAAATTGAATAAAATGGAAAATTACAAGACTAAAGTGTAATTTTCCCATTTTGTGAAGGAGGGACCTAAATGCAACTTTTCTATTTTTAAATAATATTTGGAGACAGAATGATGATGTTAAACACCTAAGCTCATGAGTTGTATATTTTAAGGAAAAATGTGGTAATTATGGATGAAAAGTGGCATAATTTAATTGGTTGATGAAATAAGGATTAAATTGAAAGAAAAGAAAATTGTAGATATTTCTATAGGAGAGGTAAAGTGGGATGGCAGAAACTTGGATAACAAAAATAAAAGGGAAAGAAAGAAAGAAAGCGAGAGAAAAAGAAAGAAAATTTTCCATGAATTTCGTATCTTAGAGTGTTATGGAAATATTTTCAATCATAGAAACAACTTAGATGAAGATGAAAGTGAAGGAAAGCTTGAGAATGTGAAGAAAATGTTTATTTCAAGTGAAGAAATAGGTAAGCACTTAATTGAAATTCAAGTTTTTTTTTGAATGTTTGAGTATTTAAAACTTTAATATGAAATAAATAAATAATATATGATTGTGAATATTGAATTTAGTAGTGAATACATAAATAAAGGTATGTTAGTAATGTAAGAAATGATAAAGTGATAATTTAGTGATTAATGAATTTCATGAAACTAAAGATTAAATTAGAAAGAGTGAAAATTTATTTGTTTGTCATAAATTGATAAGTGAATAGATGTTGTAAACCAAATTATTATAGAGAGGACTAAATTGGAAAGTGGATAAAATGTGCTATGTGAAACCAATATTGTGATTAAAGACTTAAATGAAGTGTTATGTAATAGTAATGAAGTGTAAAGTGATATAATAATTATTGAATTTACATGAAATTAAGGATTAAATTGTAAAATATTCAAAAGTTACTATGTGTGCTAAAATAGTGAAATAAAATATTTTAAGTGAAGTGTTATAAGGAAGTAAAGTGCTTAATGATAGTGTTGTGAATATATGTTATGTTTGTATTTTTATGAACTGTGAATAAAGTGATATATGTGAAATAAAAATGTAGTGAATGTGTTTATGTGATTCAAAGTGATATATGTGTGATATATCAAGTATGTTATATGAAAGTGACATGTAAATAAATGCCTTGGTGAACTCAAGAGGAAATATGATATTTGATAATGAAATGACTATGGAGTTGAGAGGGGTTGGGGGTTCGGATGGGAACTGGGTTGGTAATGCTGGGGTTCAGAGGGGATCAAGAGAGGAGTATTGGGTTATGTAATGTGTTAAATGGAGTTCCTCTATATTTTTTTGGAGTTCCCTTTAACAAAGTTCCATTATAGGTCAGGAGTTCATGTTTGGCCTAAATCTCTGCAATGTATCGAAATTGTTGAAATCCTTTAAGATTTACTAAGGACTGCAAAAAATGATATGTGAAAGTAAAAGTGTATGTGTATGTGTATGTGTATGTGTACGTGTTCGTGTACGTGTACGTGTGTGTGTGTGTGTATGTGTAATAATATGTGAAAGTAAAGATAAATGGAACATGTGAATGAAGTGTTAAATGATATGTGTGAATTAAGTTGTAACAGCTCATTTTCAGTAAAATCGGAACAGTAGTTTCGATACCACAAATTCGAGTTCAAAAGAAAATTTATTTTAACAGTATTTTATGGTCTACCGTATGTTAGGAATATCGTATAAAAATTTTGTTAGGAAAATTTTACCAATTGTTTAATTGGATCAAATAACTATGGAATTCAAAATTTGAGGTCCTTATATGACAAAAAGACCATTAAAATGAGTTAGTAGATAAGTATGATGATTCATCATTGGAAAATTAAATAAAGAAAATGACTAAATTGGAAAGATGAAATAATAAAAGATGATAAATTAATTAAATAAAAAATATCATTATTTATCATCATCTTTCCCAAATTAAAGACATGGAAACCCTAGCCATAAGAGCTTAAGCTCTAGCAAACTTACTTGGCTTAATTAGGTATGTGTTCTTGTCCCATTTTTAGTAATTTTCATATTTTCGAGATCGTAATAGCTTAATTTAGTTATCTCGGGGATTAATATGCAAAGTTATCAAAGTGTTAGGGTTTTTTCATGGACGAGTATAGTTGAATTATGAAATTTTATGGTAGAAAATAAAAAGTTGTTGATAGATAAACAAATTTTGTAAAGGAAATTTCGATGAAATTATGATTTAGGGACTAAATTGAAAAGTTGTAAAATTCATGAAAAATTCTAAAATTTTGTGAATTATACGGGCTGCTATTGTTACATGTAAAAACGACTAGGCTTGGAATAAGGATTAAATTGCATGAATTTCATTTTCCAAGCCTAGGGACGAAATCGTAATTAAATGAAAGTATAGGGGCAAAATGGTAATTTTTCCAAAGGTGTGAATTGAATTGAATTGAATATGAGTTGATGTTAAATTCATTCATATAGATTAGGATAGACCAAATACGAAGTTAGAATTAGGAAAAGAGAAGGTATCGGATTAGTAGATTACAAATACACGAACACTTGTCGAAGTAAGTTCGTGTAACTAAATTGAGAATTTATATGTGTTAATTTAATTGTATGTATGTGAATGTATAATTGTCATGTATAAGAAATTTATCACATATCCGACAATGATCATCAAGTATTAAGTTCTGTTTGAATAAATAAAAATCGATGGATACAGGGTTCCCGAATTGGTTGTGGTCTTGCATGTGTTGCAGACACACCATAGCTCGAAAGAGCGTCTCGTTATTAGCTCTCATGAGCTTCCCGATATATGGTTCTTGCGAGCTTCCCGTTAATAGCTCTTCGGAACATCCCAATTGGTTGTGATCAGCATGTGTTGTGGACACACCACAGCTCTTATGAGTGTCTCGATATATAGCTCTTCGGAGCTTCTCGATTAAAGGCTCTTTCATGAGCTTCTCGATATTGGCTCTCTTGAACCTTCCCGATATTAGCTCGTATGAGCTTCTCATTAATGGCTCTCCGGAGCTTCCCGTTTATGTGCTTGTATGAGCATTCCTGAATATGAATGACGGTTTACAGTTTTGTACACTTCATGTGTACTACCCTTGTATCCATCGATATTTTAAGTGGTTCAACGGGTAAAGTTCCGATATGAGATAATATGAATTTAAGATGAATTATTATGAGTAAATACTTGAAATACATGGATATGTTTTATTCATGATATATGGACATATGATGTGAAAAATATAAGTATATAGAAATTTGATTATTTTTGCGCTCACACATATTTCTTGATAATTATATGAAATATATGTCTAACATTGTTGATGAGGATATGTGTTAGGGCTTTTGGCCAAATTGCTTGAGTATGCTTTGTATGCTTACCTTAAGTGTAAATGAATGGTAAGTTAATTTTCATTATACGAACTTACTAAGCATTAAAATGCTTACTCTGGTTTATTTTCCCTGTTTTATAGTAATTCGGAAGCTCGTTGGGTTGGAAGCTTGGCGGAGATATCTCACACTATCCTTCGGCTCATTTCGGTATATGTAACAAACTAAATTTTGGTTATAATGGCATGTATAGGTTGAATTGGGCCATTGATGGCATGTATGTATTTTGGTTGTAACTAGCCATTGGAATGGCTTGTGATAGATATGTTTTGGTGAGTATATAAGAGTCTATATATATGGTTGATGTGTGTTTGAAATGAATGAGTGATGGAAATCATATAGATATATAGATGAATGATTGAAATGGCATATTTAGTACAAAGATGTTTTTATAAGTATTAGGTTAATTTGATAAAAATAAATACTTGGTTATATGTATTGATATGTCACGTATGATACTTGGTATTAGCTTGATTTGGATGTACTGTATTGGCTTGTCAATATATTAAAGTGTGAATGTAGGTGAAAGACAAATTGGGTAAGAAATAAGGCTTGAAAATGGCCTATTTCATCCACATGGGCAGAGACACGGGAGTGTGTCTCAGCCGTGTGTGACACACGGCCTAGCACATGGGCGTGTGGTTTGGTCGTGTGTCCCCTACATCTTTAAAATTGCAAAACAGAATGCTCAGAAATTTTCACACGGCCTAGCACACGGGCATGTGGCTTGGCCGTGTGACCCAAGTCAGTAACCTCTCTAATTTGGACACGGGCTGGGACATGGCCGTGTGTCCTTGATTTGAATGCCCACACGACCTGAGACACAGACATGTTACTCGACCGTGTGAGACACACGGCCTGGCCACACGAGCGTGTGTCCCCTGCATCTTGAAAATTTTTTGAAATTTTGCGAAAAATTCTCTGAGTACCCGATTTAGTCCCGAATTGTTTCTAATACATATTTTGGGCCTCGAGGGCTCATATAAGGGACAATATGATTGAATAGGATTGATTTTTGATATAAATGTTAAATGGTATGAAATATTTGTATTTGATTTGTAAATTTTGATAATGCTCTGTAACCCTGTCCCGGCGACGGATATGGGTTAGGGGTGTTACATAAGTGTTTATGTTATGTTTGTGAAATGAGAGAATGATTTTGATATGTGAATGTGAAAGTTAATTAGTGATAATATATGTGTTAAAGTAAAAACTATAAGTTATAAAGTTAATTTAAATAATTTTATGTTTTGGAAATGAATTAAAAGTTTAAGTATATTAGTGAAAAAAATTATATGAATAAATGTTATTAAAATTTTATTTAAATTATATATATATATGGGGTAAGATTGAATTTAGTTGAGTGCTTACTAAGCTATTCACGTAGCTTAATGCGTTTATTTAGACGCATAGATAAAAGAAGCAGATAAAATATACAAGGAGTTCTTCTTCACAGGAATCACATCGACTCTCAAAGTTCCAAGTTCTTTTTGGTATATGTATAAATTTTGGACTTTAGAGATGGCATGTACTTAGGTTTGGTATAGTGTAAATATGAACTATAATTGTATAATAGAAATATTATAAGGCCAGTGTATGAATGTGATTTCAAAGATGATTATGTGCTTAAATGTAACATCTCTTGCTCGGATCTATTATCAAATCAGGTGATCAGTGTTACATGTTTTTACATAAAGATGCACGTGGCACTTTGTGATTGATTATAATATATATTTTTAACCTCTGGCAAAAAATGGACTAAAAAATAAAACGGAGGTGTGTTTTAGGTACCAAATTGGAAAGTGAATGTACTTTAGATGTCAAATGGACCAAAAAAAAATTTAGGCACCAAAGTGAAAAATTGGGTATACTTTAGGGGCCAAATCTAGATGAAGCCAAAAAATAACCCTATTAAATTTTGTTGGCATTGTTTATTGCTTTAAAAATGCTGAATGTTAAACTTGAACTTATTAACACAAAAATTGTCAATTAGCCTAATGAAAGAACCTAATTGATACAATGTTAATATTTTAATGACCCGATTAGAACATTTTGAAGTATAGTTACCAATTTAAAAGAGGAGAGATAGTTTGAAGAGGTTTGGTGAAATTAACCTATATTGAAATAAACAAAAATGATAAATGTATGACCTGTCAATGTCTGAGTGTCGACCATATCTAATCTCCCGCCGAATGGCGTGTCGACAAAATAAAAAAAAGATATCTCTTCCACCTCACTTTGCCCTCCCATTTTCCTTCAATTCAATACCAATCCATTTACGTTCTTTCACATTGATTCCTTTTCAGTTTTCCTTCTATCTTTTCATTAATTATACCATCTAGGACTAGCTCTATAATCAAAAGACATAAAATCAAACAATAAAAAGAAAAGAAAACCTTTGTTCTTAATTAATCTCCCATGGCGAATTGGTTGAGAATATCATCAAGAACCGTTGCCAACCACATAAAGAAACGTATGAACAAAGAGTTCATGGGGGGTGCTGTCCACGTTAACCAAAGTTCTGGTTTATGGTGGGGTTTGAACCGTGGAGGGCCGGTTTCTGATCGGAACCGGAGACATATGGATCCATTGGCATGGAACAGGGCTACCCTTCTCTGCGTTCAGCGTTTCAAGACCACCTTAGCTGAAAAGCAACATGATTCGTTTCTGTCTAGCGATAGTGATGATGATAATCAGGTACGTACTATTGGCTTGCCTTCTTTGCATGCTTATTACGCTTGAATGAAATTTTTGGGTTAATCTTGCTAAGTTAGTAATTCCCAAGAATGCTGAAAAATTTAAGAGGTTTTATATATATATATATATAATATAGTTATAACATTATTCATATTGAGTTACAGAATGAATGGAAAGTGATCTTTTTAATCATCTAATAATAAATAATAATTATCAAATGTTCATCTCAAAATCTTAAACTCCATCGGATGCACTTTCACTTCATGAAAAATGTCGTTTTCCGATAACTTTTCTGTAATAAAGTTTTACTCTCTCTCTTTTCTTTTTTTTCCAATGAAAAACGTGTAAAATATGAGCCGTTAAACAAGGGTATTGTTTTAGACGCCACTGTACGTTTTTCAGCTTGCCTTATCTGATTCGTATTGCTTTTTTCTTTGGGTTGAATTTGCTTCTTAATTATTTTATAATAATGGTCCTTTTAATTAAAGAAATTAGTATTCAAACCAAAAAAATGGGAGCACAAAGGTGATTATACCTAAATGTATATATCTGACTTGAGGATATTTTTTTCTAATCCTCTTAATTTTTTCTTAATCAATTGGTACAAACATGAACATAGTAAATTTTAAATTTATTAATATTAAAATATATTTTAAAATTGTATTAAATTTATGCAATAAATAATAGACGTAGTTATTTTTGCTTCATACTTAAAGAGAGAGAGAGAGAGAGAGATTTAGCCGACAACCTTTTGGTGTTGGCATAAAATATATTTCAATGGTTTTCAGAGTTGAATTTCCGACGACCTCACTTTTAGTCACAATTATAAAAAGAAAAGGAAAGGAATAGAGATGGGCTCCTAGAAGTAAAAATGAAGGCATAAAAGCGACAAAAAGAAATGGGGGAACAGACGTCTCACACTGGAACTCTTCTACCATCTTCTTGTTCAGCACAATAATTAATAGTAGGAAAACAACAACCACCAAAAAAAAACCAAACAAACGTGGGCTGGCTTTTACTTGCTTTGCTTCAATTCAATCAATCAGGGTGAATGCAAGTCTCTATCTTCTAACGCATTCGACCTTGGATGGATGCTAATCTCTAATCTCACGGTACTAACGCTACCACGTCTTAATTGCCCTTACTTCAACTAAACCCCAACAAGACATCTCAAATTTTTATCATTTAATTATCATTCAAGATTGGGTTGGGGCTTGGGTGATCCACCTGACCCTCTTCCTCTTAAATTTATATAAATTATTTTTATTTAAATTTACTATATAAATATTAATTTATGATATTTAAACCCTAAAAATATTTTAGGTAGGATACAACTCATATTTTACATTTACAATAAAAAATTAAAATTAATGAAGAGATTGACGTATTCATAGGTAGGTTAGATTATTTGTTCAAGTTTGAAAGTCCACCCTAAATATGAAAAGATTTAGACAAAAAAACGAGATTTGAAAATTGAGCTTGAATAAAAAACTAGATCCGTTTAAAATATGGATCGAGTTTAAACTTCAACATTCAAAGTCCGAGCTTGATCTAACCCAACCTATTTTATACTTTTGTAATATGTTTTCATTTAATTTGGTATATTATATAATTTAATTTTATAATAATATAATATTATATAAACATTAAAAAAATTATGTTGTGATGTCTAAATTTAAAATTTTAACAAAACAAAACCCACCTTATAAATAATATATTTAAAAAATAATAAGTGTGCCTAAAATACGTTTATGTTAATTATTCATAAATATGTACAAATATTTTGAGTAGAGTTTGTACAAATACAAATGTATTAGCATCATGCATGGTCTCAATACAAACCCCGTCCAATCTGATCCCGCACCTGAACGCTTAAAGCTGCATGAAACCTATATAGTAGTACATTTGTACAGGAGGGGAATCATATAGCTGAGAGGAGAATTTAGCATATTTGAAATTTATCACTAATAAATTATAAATGACCTTGGCATGGCAGTCAGTGGACTTTCCGGGGGGGAAAGTTTCCTATACTTCCGAAATGAGTTTCATCTCAGAATCTTCACAGACCAGAGTACCTTGCTATCGAGTTCTGGAAGATGATGGAGACTTGATTTCGGACTGTGATTTTCAACAGGTTTTCGTTTTGCTTCTCGGTTTAAAATATTGACAATGCTAACCTTTTAATACCCTCATTAAAACTCAAAAATATTGTAAAGTTAAAAATAATAATATATTATTGCAGGTAAGCAAAGAAGATGCAGTAAAAATGTACAGTAACATGGTGACTTTACAAATAATGGATAACATATTCTATGAAGCACAAAGGCAAGGAAGAATATCTTTTTACCTCACCTCTGCTGGTGAAGAAGCAATTAGCATAGCCTCTGCTGCTGCTCTCTCTGAACAAGACATTATCTTGCCTCAGGTGAACACCTACTACTCCTCTCTTTTTTCGACTTCCCAACACAGCAAGAAGCAAAACAACAGTTAATATTAGTCCACTGTCTTGTCTGTGTGATTGAAATTGAAGCATTATTTAACCAATGTAATGCCAGTACCGTGAACCGGGAGTTTTGTTATGGCGTGGTTTCACGTTGCAAGAATTCGCCGACCAGTGCTTTGGAAACAAAGCTGATTATGGAAAAGGCCGGCAGATGCCGATTCATTATGGGTCCAAAAAGCACAATTTCTTCACCATTTCGTCTCCCATTGCGTAAGGCTTCTACACCCCATCTTAAACTGCTTTCGCTCTTTACATAATCCGCATAAATTTTCCTCGAATGTACCTAAGTTTACCAACTTTTGGAGTTCATTTCTAGAACACAACTTCCCCAAGCTGCAGGCATAGCTTATTCTCTTAAAATGGACAACAAAAAAGCATGTGTTGTGTCATACATTGGAGATGGTGGCACCAGTGAAGTAAGTAGACGAATAATCTCATACTTTATTTGCTTATTATAGACTAGTTAACTCATGGTTTTCCATTTTTATCTGTTGCAGGGTGATTTTCATGCTGGTTTAAATTTTGCAGCAGTTATGGAAGCTCCAGTCATTTTCTTCTGTCGCAACAATGGCTGGGCAATCAGTACAAATGTATCTGAACAATTTCGAAGTACGTTAGCTTTCCTCATTGTTTGCTTAAAGGGAGCCCCTCTAGAGTTTCCAGTTTGGAACTTATTTAGAATACATTAATTATGATGGGCAGGTGATGGCATTGTTGTAAAGGGTCGAGCCTATGGAATCAGAAGCATCAGGGTGGATGGAAATGATGCACTTGCTGTTTACAGTGCAGTTTCTGCAGCCCGAGAAATGGCTATAAATGAGCAGAGACCAATTCTTATTGAGGTGACGTCTCATCCAGGATTTAAAGCAAAATAACGACCGTAACCTCGTGTTTTAAGCTTTTATTTTACTTAATTTCAGGCCCTTACATACAGAGTAGGACACCATTCCACATCTGATGATTCAACCAAGTATCGCCAGCTTGATGAAATTGTCTACTGGAAAAAGGCTAGGAACCCTGTAAACAGATTTCGAAACTGGGTTCAAAATATTGGCTGGTGGAGTGAACAACAAGAAACTCAGCTTCGGAACAGTGTGAGGAAACAGGTGATCATTTGATTAATCGGTTTTGATTACCAGAAATTTGCATTTTGGTTCATGTTTGTAATACACAGAAAGCAATTTGGTGCAGTTATTGGAAGCAATTCAGGTGGCAGAGAAAACTGAGAAGCCTCCACTTTCGGAGTTGTTCACCGATGTGTATGATCATCCACCATCAAACCTTGAGGAACAAGAGAAACATCTCAGGGAAACCGTCACCAGACATCCAAAAGATTACCCTTCCGATATTTCTGTCTAGATTTTTCTTCATCTCTATTAAGATTGTTTTTCTCAACGTTTGAAGTAAGATGAAGCTGTTAATATGTAAGGATTTGCATGATGTCGATAAAGCACTTTCCTGTATTAATTTGTGTATATGCATTTGGCATTTGATTTCAGCAAGAAACCTGGCGACTTTTCCTCTTAAAATGAGCTTTTATTATTAGAAAACTTTGTAAGTGTTAGTAACTGAAGCAAACCCCTGCAGTTCATAAAATTAACAACTGAGGTAATTTTGCATAAACACAAAGTTGACTCAACAAGCAAATTTATCAATCGTTATCACTGTATATAAACAGAAAGTTGAAATTTTATTTATATATTTTGATAAGCCTAGTATTTGCCGAAATGCTATTGAACTAATCCATATTAACTTTTTATATCTATTTTTAAATTAAAAAATATATAAAAAACATACAGAACAGTTGTAATAATCCACACTTCTAAGGAGGCAAAGTAATTAAAAGGACATGAAAATTTGGTGAATGGTCAGCAACACCTTGAAATTAATGTTGCCATATTCTCTTTGTTACGGGACGGCACATTTCCCTTAACTTTGTGGTGAAATCATACGGCATATCCAAAGGCATATTTCCTCCGATATGCTCAACAATCTTTCCCGATATTCACGCAAACTAGACGAAAGAAGAAAAAAAAAAGAGAGCTTCAACAAATAATCAAATTCAATTCATTTCACAGTTTTATCATAAACCCATCAAACAACAAGTAGTAAGATTTAAAACTCAAGTGATCAAAGAGAAGTAAGTAAGGTAGCCATAATGGGGACAACACCTCCTTCACCATCGCATGTTGTTATAGCATTGGATGCAACAAAAGATTATAACGAACGAGAGCTGCGAATTGCCATACAAAATATATTAGTAAGAGGTGACATTCTACGTGTTGGTGATACGCTTCTTATGCTTGGAGTTTTGCATAGATTCACTCACCCAAGTAAGTGCAATTTCTTCTTCATTCACTATTGCTACCTACTACTACAAACAAGTACTGCTCAAGCAAAGCAATCGCGATCCCCATCAATTTTTGTTGTACCTATATCTATTCACTTTAGTTGGTGGATAAAACGTTTTACAACATGTCTACTCACCCTGTTGTTGTCTTTAATGTTCCCTTGTCTCCTGTTCTCCTCTCTGGGTTGGTGCACTGCAGTGGGTTACCAGAGCAAAGCATGTCCTGAATCTTTTGGAACAAGCATCCGCGCCATGAAGGAAGAAATCTCAAAGAAGGTTGATGCATATGTTAATATGCTCCAACAAAGTGCTGAAGATTGTGAAGACCAAGGGGTAAAGTTTCTCTTGTATTACATTACATAGATGCAATTTTTAGTTTTATTTTCCGCTAAGTTTGTTTAATAAGATGGCAAGTGATCGGATAGAGCACACAGGCTCACTGTCACTTTCTTTACTCACTGATGTCACGTTAGGGTTTCAAAGGCTAGATTTGGCTATGAACTTGAAGCTTGACAATGGATATATATCTCTGAAATTGCATACATTCCTACTGAAAGATTCTCATTTAGAAGTGTTGTGGATTCAAACTCTCTTGAATTTATTATGGCCATTCACTGTGTTGGGATGCACTTGCCTATTTGGTGAACTTAAATATAACTATTGAGAAATATATCAATCTGAAAAAGGGTGTGTCAACATAGCAGTCTTCATGTGTATCAGTTCAGTAATACATCCAACAGTTTGGTTAAATCCTAGGAAGAGGAGATGGGTGGGATGGGAGCAGGCTACGCCTTGGTTTTTAGCTCAAGAATCACTAGACCTTTTGAACAAAGGAAGCGCCTTCCTTAAAAGGGGTTCGTCAGATTTATAATAAATGTAAAATTATACCCTAGAAAAATTTCTATGGATCATGGACCTATCCAGATCTATCATCAAAACAAACACTACACAGCTGGAAGCAGCATGCACATATCAGTTTTATCTGGATTCTGATCCCTCCCCCACTTATCGTGCTCTGTTGGTGATAGTAACAATTTTCATGTATAGGTAAACATTGAAGTTAAAATTACAGCTGGATTTCCCATAAAGAATGTCATTATACAAGAGGTGCAAACCTATAATGCAGCATGGGTTTTCCTTGATAGGTAAATATTTTGTATTCTGGATACTTGGATCATCATTTACCTTGGACACTTTCCTAGTTATCTGTTTTATGTTTGACTGTTGAAAATTATTCCTTCACTAATGAAGGTTTTCCATCTTTGACACTTTCTTGATAGTACAATCATGTAGTGTTTGATTTTACTATTTCTTATATATCAATAGGTAGCATCTTGTATGCATAATCTTCAATACTGGTTTCAATGGGAAAAGAATTAACAATCTCTATTTCCAAGGCTCTGGTGATATGCTTACTTGCTTTTAATCTAGAATTAGAAGCTAATTACACATGTCGAAAATTGAAACATGATATAATTATTGATCATTTGATATCTTTGGTTTGACATGTTTGATGAAAGCATATTGGTAACTTCAGCTGCTTCCTTTCTGTATTCCTTTAACTATGTCATGTCATGTTGACTTACAATCTTAACAGGCATTTTAGACGGGATTTGAAGTTATATGTTAAACAGATACCTTGTAAGGTTGCATTAGTTGATGATAGCTTGAACGTGGAAGTTTTGAGGAATCATACTCTAAGTCAAACAGATGTGGTAGGACAGAAACCTTCATATCCTTCCGTGTCCAAGCCAGTGCCACAGTTTGGTGAAAATATCGAGCAGTCAGAAATCTCTGTTAGAAGCTACTCCTGGACCCCGATTTCAATTGAAAACTCCAGTAGTGGCCACTTGATGCCTTCGTTTACATTAAAATCAGAGGAGCAGAACTTCTCATCTTCTAAGCTGGAAAAATCAGGTAATTCAATATGTTTGCAGTTTTACATGAGTTGACAAATACTATATGTTGCTTTCCACGTCCAATTCTAAACATTTTTCCTTATGCACGGAATGGTTTCTTCCTTTCTGCTCCATTAATTCTCTTAATAGTACTTAGCATAGATAAATTTTAGATTCATTATGATCATACATGGCAACCTATTGAACGGCTTAGCATCAGTAATAATGGATTACTTGCCTCAGTATTTAACAGAGATACGTATTTCAGATACACATTCAAGAGGAGAAAATAAGCAACCTACTATGACCTTTTTCCAAAGGAAAAGAAGAAGTTGCTGCCATACTAAAAGCTCAGGAGCACCTCTTCTTTGTGCTGCTTGTGGGCTAAGGACTGAAATGTACATCCAAGATTCTAAGAAATTCACTTATTCAGTGATTCAACAAGCCACCAATGATTTTTCCATGGAGAACTTGCTTGGAGAAGGTGGATACGGCCGTGTATATAAAGGTAAGCTTAAAGATGGACAGCTCATTGCGGCAAAGGTTAGGAAACAGGAAAGCACCCAAGGATTTACTGAATTTAATTCTGAGGTATCTGTCTTAAGTTTCGCTCGACATAAGAATATTGTGATGCTGCTGGGTTATTTTTGCAAGGACAAACTCAACATTTTGGTATATGAGTATATATGCAACAAGTCTCTTCATTGGCATTTATTTGGTAAACTCAATTCTAGTATCATCTCATGTTTCTTACATTAAATTTTGTAAACTGAATTACTTTTTTAAAATTTTCTAATCTGCTTGGAAATGGGGACATTTCCACAGATAATACAGAAAATGTTCTTGACTGGCACCAAAGACGTGCTATTGCAATCGGCACTGCAAAGGGCTTGCGTTTTCTTCATGAAGAATGCCGTGGGGGTCCTATTATTCATAGGGACATGCGTCCAAGCAATATACTTCTCACACATGACTTAGTTCCAATGGTAAATTAATTATGTTCTTTAATGTTCGACGTTATCAATATGAGTTCATTTATTCTTTACAACATAAACCATTGATTATAACTAGGCATCAGCATTATGATAAAGTCCATTGGTATTAACGTATGATTTTGAAACAAGGTGAAAAGTCCTTTCTATGAATTTGCTTGCTCACTCGAATAATTGTTTTATACACACAGCTAGGTGACTTTGGTCTTGCCAGAAGGAAAATAGATGAAGATACTCTACAGACAACAGTACTTGGAACACTAGGGTAGGACTTTCATTCATTTTCAGACTGTATGCGCCTGATTTTTTGAGGACTTCCATTCATTTTCAGACTGTATGCGCCTGATTTTTACTGTTAAACTAGTGTAACTGGACTTTTGGTTCATGTAGATACCTTGCACCAGAGTATGCGGAGAACGGATTTGTTTCAGTGAGGACAGACGTTTATGCGTTTGGGATAGTTCTGCTACAACTAATGTCAGGGCGCAAAGTAATTGATCTGGAAAGTAAAGGACAACACGTATCTCTGCGACAGTGGGTATGTTGGTTTCAATGGCCACAAACTTAGATGTGTAGGCATTGATAAATTTTCTACTTATTCTTATGGCTCTGATGCTATTTGTCCATTTAGGCAAAACCGTTGATCAAAAAGCTTGCACTACACGAGCTCATTGATCCTCGAATCGGAGAGTCATATGACAGTTATCAACTATACCTCATGGCTAAAACAGCTTACTTATGTGTGCAAAGAAGCCCTGAAATGAGGCCATCAATGGGGGAGGTAATTGTCCTTTGATGCACACCATATAATCATGAGAACTTAATTTCAATTGTCATTTTTGGTAGGGGGTGTACCGGTGTAAGTTAAATCAATAATCTGCAAAACAAAAGCATTATCACGTTGATTATGTTTCAAAGTTAGCAGAATGAAAGGCTACCAGAAATCACTGTTTCTTCTAATTATGATCAATGTCATCGCCTTGTTTCCATTAACTCTGTGTTTGAATAGTAATATTGAATTGATAGGTTACATCCCACAGGTTTTGCGGCTTCTCGAAGGAGAGAGCGATCATTTCCATCGCTTGAAGGACAAGATTGGGCCTCATTATACAAAGCGATGAACAACAACTACACCCAATCAAGATTTCAAAGCATGTCCGTCATTGTCAACATGAGAATGCTGATTTGATTAATGGGTAGAAGTAGTAGTTGAAATTTGTAAATGTATATACAAACATATTTGTTTATATTATATGAGAGTGAGACATTGACTGGAACAAAGGCTAAAAATCATAACTGATGGAACACTCTAGTTAGTGCTGGGGATTACCACATGTTGGCATGCACCAAGTTTTAAAGCATTTGTGAATCTGATTTGGCCCACACAGATTATGATTTAGACATGTAACCAAAGACTCAAGTATGTTTTGTTTCTCTTCCTCTCCTTGAAGAAGTGGGGTTTTTCTAAGGGGAGTCTTTGCCCTTTCTCTTGGCCTGCCCCCTTCGTTTCTTTTTCTTTTTGCGCTCCTATGCTTTGTCTGTGTTGCTTGCCTATATGGATCTAAGCGGGTGTCCGCCTGGCGTAGAAACAAGGACCACAAGAAGTTTGAGCCATGGCCTCCTCCGCTGTTATTGACAAGTTTGAAGTAATAGTGTAGTCTTAACCTTTCTGTCCCAAGAAAAAAAAAGTGCAAAGGCCTAAAAGTTGTTGCGACTCTAGCCATGAATAGATCCTACGTGTTGTTGTTTTGGCCTAGAGGGTTGCATGCAATTCTGGTTTTATTCGGGTTAAGCTGTATTTAGAAGATTGTTACAAGGCCTGCAAAGGTGAGGGAGGGTTCACTCCAGGGAGTTGCTGCTATGGCTTCTCCTGTCAAGGTTTGGATACTGATCCCACTATTTTTTTTGTCTCATTACTGTGCGTTTGTTTTGTTTGGATACCTTCCTTAGCTGTGCGGGCTTAAGATTTCGTATTTTGTTGGTCCTTTCAAGCTTATATTTTGTTGTGGCAATTGCTCAGGGGTTCATCCTTTCGGATAAATAAGTTGAAACGACTAAACTCAATCCAATTAATAAGTTCGAACCCCTGGATTGTCTAGTCATAAACCCTTGGCTGTTTTTGTTTTTGTATTTTTACACTCATGTATGCCCGCTGGCCAGAGGGTGTTTTAAACGAAATAAGATGATGTTTCCTTTTTATTAAAAAAAAATTATATTATTAGTGAATAAATTATGGGCAAGTTTTAGTTTTAGATTATTTAACTAAAAAATATATAATTTGGTCACTTCTTTGGTCATCTGTATATTAAGTGGCAATTTTTAATTGGTATAATAACAATTTTAATTCTCAACTTTTATATTTTATGTCAATTTGACCCATATTCATTATATATATATATATATATATATAAACCTCAAATTCATTAAAACTTGGAAGTTCATATTATGGATTTAAGTTTTAGTTCTCTATTCATATTAAAAGAAAATTAAAATCTCTAAAACAATCAATTATAAACCATAAAAATAAACTATGGTAATTAGGTTCAATAATTGCTCAATTAAATTCATACGATCAAATTAAAATATAATAAAATATTAGAATTTACAAGTTATTCTTTTCGACACAATTATTTTGTATTTTCATAATGCAGTTCGTGAAATTCATACAGTCATGTGTTTAGCTCGTATTGCTCCTAAAACTTGCTCTGATTTTTCGTTTTTCGCTCCTAAATGTTCTCCTAAATATAGAAACATGAATTTAAAGGATTAGGAGTATAAAATTTACTATTTTACATACAAAAACATATTAAAAATGAGACTAAAACATGTTATTTTTAGTATTTATCAAACTATAAATAGGAGCATAATGAATTTCAGCGAACTCGAATCCACGTCTCCTATATTGACAATAATACTTATAGAAGAAAATTCAAATTATTCTTAAACAAACGTAGTCAAATTTACAATATAAAAAGTCCCGATGTACAATACAGAAAGCTAAAACGTAGTGTAGGTGACGTAACGATCACGCGCACAACTGAGAGTGGGTTTACAATTGTTATGCATACACAAAATACATTGAAGAGATGAGATCAGGTGGCCGCGTCATTTCTGAGTAAGAAACCAATACAATATTAAATATGTAAAACGAATACAATCTCTGTCTGTCACTTTTGCTTTTATTCCATAAATGTTCTGTTGTTGCACATAAATTCAAAAACCATATTTATGTGAAACTGCCACCTTTTTCCTTCACCAAAAACAATAAACTTGTCCTTTTCTTTCTACCTTCTGTTTCTAAGAGAGAATATGAAGAAGAAGAAGAAGAAGAAGAAGAAGAAGCAGCAGCAAAGGTCTATAAGTTTTTGAACAGACATTTGCAAAGGTAAAATTTATTTACGTAAAGTATTTGCTTTTGACGTATCTCCTGACACCTGTAATCCCTCCCTATGTATTTTCTTTCGGTTTTTTCTGCATGTATTTCTTGTTTACAGTACCATAAATGAAAACTACAAACAAATTTGCTCTGTTTTCCAGTTCAGTCATTTTCTTCTATTTTCAAGATTTTGGTTTTCTTTTTCCTTCTTCTGTCCATCTATTCTTTTATGTTTCCTTTATACATGATTCTCTTAACAATTTGTATGTTTCTTTCATCTCCTTTGATATAGATAATTCATCAGATAAAAGGAATCAACTTCTCTTTGTTATGTTGTTGTAGGATGATTTCTTTTGCAGCTTTTTAAGCTTTGCTTGATCTTCTCTTCTAGATATTAGAATGATTACTGAAGAACGATAGATTTTGGCTATTGCTGGTATAGACAGTATGATATGCTCGTCTACTCAAACTCCAGTTGTCTATATATATATATATATATATATATATAAAGGTCTGAACAGCAATATTAGAAAGCAACAAAATTCACATAAATTTCTACGGTAAATCTGGGGAAATTCGTTTTTCTTTTCCTGTGTATGCTCTTCTTCTTCTTCTTTTTTATAGCAATCCAAAATTCACATCCTTCTCTTTGAAAAAGATGCTGATGGTAAAGCTCCCCCCAACTTAATTATTATTATTCAGAATTGAATAAGACTGTAGTGATGCTAACAGTGAGCTTTAGGGGTATGTCATTTTCTTTTATATATTTGTAGGGTCATACCTGAGGTTTAAAGGCATAAGCAACGAACTTACCTAGTTGCTTAGGTAAATGGACTGTTGTGGTACGGATGATAAAGGGGAAAAAAGCAATTATTAGGAACCAAATCCTTGTGTTAATTCAAAATCGTTTTGGTGTATTTTGTTCTTCCCTTTTTGTTTTGTAGCATTCATTCTAATCACATACTGCCTCCTGCTTGTGGGGCCCCTTTTTTTTTTTTTTTTTATCTTTTGCGACTCCAAACAGACCATTGCAGTAGTAGGCACATGGTAGTGAAAAATGAAAATTTAGGTGCATCTATTTTCTCAAGCTGGGGTTCTCAAAGGATGATCAGAAGACTGTTGTTTTTGAATCCCTTTTCCATGCTTTACCATTGAGCCAAGAGAATTCCCACTTGCTTTGTTTCATTCCAGGTTTGGAATCGTAGAGCTTTACTTGTTTATACTTCAAGTTAAAAGGTTAAATACAAACCGTTCATGATCGATTAGGTTAAACTTACTCACAAGTGCCTGATAAATCTCCTGTAGTAACTTGTAGTTGAGGTATGTAACTTGTCTTTCTTCTTTATTAAGTACTTTGTTGCTCTGTTATTTGAATTTCTCAATTAGAAAAAGTAAATGATTTGTTAATGCTGTGCCATTATAACAAACCTCTAAAAAGGGAGGAGAAAAGCATAGCCACAAAGCCACCTTTCATTATCAATTCATAAATATATAAGTCCCTGCAATTGATGGTCCTCCATTTATGTGCAGATAATTTACAGCCATAATGTGAATCTGATGTCCATCTATAAGGGATTGTCACATTAAGTGTCAACCTTAACTAGAAGATAAATCATCAAGAATCCCTCTTGTTTCTTCAAAAACGGTAGTTCTCTTACTCTCTTAGACAAAATTTAATAATATTGTCTAGCATTGTAATTAAAAGCTCCTTTAAGTCCACCTAAAATACACGTCTTCCAATATAGAAGTTCTTAAGCTTTCTCAATTCATTTGCTCTTATTAAACAAAAGTTTGGAAACATTTGCATTGCTATGTTTTACTTTGAATGAATTTTCCACAATAATTTTGGTTAGATTGTCGGGTTAACATGCTTCTTGCCAAAAGCAGCTAGATCATACATGATGTTCTCCTCCATCATTGTTGGATGGCTTGCATAGAAGAATGCGCCTTTGGCTTTTGCTTTCTGCATATCCTAGTGCAAATAGACTACTCTTACTTTCCTTGAGGGGGGGTGGGTATTTTGAAGGTTTCTAGCTGATTAACAAATAGTAATATCTTGTCTACATATTTAAGTCGGTTTCAGTTTTGGAGGAAGGTCAGCTTCTGTCTGCCGTGAGAAACACATCCGGAGTATTTTGAAGCTGTGGTTTAAATGGCTAAAGCTTGTTGGCCATACTTTGATCCCGAGTATGAGACCCTAAGTGCCAGAATGAATCCTCCAAGGTTCTTTTTCTTTCTCTGTACACATTTCTAAAGATCATTCGTCAATTTTGTTCCAAAACGAACTGCATTCAGCAACCTTGATGGTTTAGTCACTATAATTCATTGGATTTACAGTTTGCTAAAATAGGTACTTTGATCAATTTTATGGTAGAAATTTGCGTGCTGGTGGTATGGGTTTTTTAGTACTAGAGGAAAAGCCAACTTATAAGACACTTGCACGCATTTTAGCTGCTCTCATCCTTCTATAATTATAACTCTTTGTTTCTCATACCTTTTCTGGCAGGGTGTCTGTGGACAACATTAGTTGCAGACACTGTACTGTTGTAAAGGTAAATTTCAATATAAATGAATTTTGTGCCTCGCTGGCTTTTGAACTTCTAATACTTTTAGTACCAACAAGTATTTCACCATTTTCATATAGATTCACAGCGTGAATAAACCTGGAATATTGCTGGAAGTTGTGCAAATACTAACTGACCTCGACTTCACTATTACTAAAGCGTACATCTCCTCTGATGGTGGATGGTTCATGGATGGTACGGATACTGCCATTTACCAAGTTCTTTTATATTAGGTTATAGAGCTTTGTACCTATATAGTCCCTTCCCTGTTTCCCCTAATCTCTTCCTAATACTAAGTGAATATTTGACAATGTTTTTATTTCTTTCAAACAGTGTTTCACGTCACTGATCAACAAGGGAAAAAGATCACTGATGGAAGAACAGTTGATTACATAGAAAGGGTACGACCTATCTTTTCCTTTGGAACTCTTATGTTCCTTGGTCTACTAAAATTGCCCCTAAACAAAGCTCAGCTAGTACCGTTTTGAATGTTCCTTTCGAAACAACCATACATATGCATTATGAATCCGTACCCGTTGCCTCTTATGATTCTTTTCTCATATTCCATATATTTTTTTGGTCCAACTTACATGTACTGGGGAATTTGGTATGGCTCCGTGCAGAACTCAGACACTTGTAAGTGGCAAGGGTTTCCATAAATGCTTCATTTGGGCATTTCCCTTATATGCTCTCATAATGATTCGGAGTGAAATAGGAAGCACTCACTAATTTATTTGAAAGATGCAGCAAGTGTTAAGATAGCACCTAATTTCCTCGTAAATTAATGACCCTGAGCTGTTATCATTCCGAATAGAGATGAAAAGAAAACAAATAAAAAATGAACCCTCAACAACCCTTTCCTTCCATTATTCTCCATGCGTCATATTCAGTGCACTTTCCTTATTACTGTTTTACATATTAGCTGCATTTTATTTCAATAGGCTCTAGGACCCAAGGGCCATGCAGCTGACGGGATGAAAAACTGCCCTGGTAAACGTGTCGGGGTGCACTCCGTTGGTAATCACACTGCAATTGAACTCGTTGGGAGGGACAGACCTGGTCTATTATCAGAGATCTCTGCTGTCCTTGCCGACCTTCAATTCAATGTTGCTGCTGCAGAAGTATGGACACATAATAGGCGAATAGCTTGCGTGCTCTATGTCAACGATTATTCCACAAATCATGCTGTGCATGATCTAAACAGACTGTCTATTATGGAGGAGCAGCTTAAGCATATCCTGCGTGGTAGTGAGGATGACGACAAAGTGGCTCGTACAAGCTTCTCCATGGGATTCACACACACAGACCGGAGGCTTCATCAAATGCTGTTTGCTGATAGGGATTATGAAGGCAGTGGAGTGACAAGTGAAGTTGATTATCCCTCATCCTTCAAACCCAAGGTCACAGTTGACCGTTGCGAGGAGAAGGGTTATTCTGTTGTCAGTGTCCAGTGCAAAGATCGAGCTAAGCTCATGTTTGATATTGTCTGCACACTCACAGACATGCAATATGTAGTTTTCCATGCCAATATCTCATCCAATGGCCCCTATGCTTCACAGGTATGCTTATCATTTGTCATAGCTTTAAAGAAAAAAAAGGGGGGGGGGGGGAGGGGGGGCATAAGTATTCTACTGAAATATCATTTTTGCAAATGTTGTTAATCAAGTATCCCAAGTTACCAAAAATGAAAAAGGCGATTTTGCTCACTTATGCACATAGAAACAAAATTACCTGCAAATATGGTATTTATGGCCAAATTTATACAGATACAAATCATCAATTCCGTTCTTCTACAATCTGAGGTCTCATCGTTTAGCTATATATATTATAAAGTTGGAAAGATTAATGACCTTTGGAGGAAATTATGGCTTATTAATGAGCACAGTTCAAATGAACAGAAGTTTCCATGGCTCAGCCAATTGTAGACTATTTGTAATGGCTTACATCCTTTAATCACTGTGCTAACTCCAAAAATCGTTTTTGAAGGATTACATATGCATAAATTATCTTAATGGCTTTCATGCAGGAATATTTTATCCGCCACATGGATGGCTGCACACTTGATGCTGAAGGAGAGAAAGAAAGAGTCATTAAATGTCTAGAAGCTTCAATTCATCGAAGAGTAAGCGAGGTGAGTTGTATATCTAACTGAAATGTTCTGTTCATGTTAAGCCATTGATTGTTTTTGTTGTAGCTAGGGTACCTTTCATTCAATTAAGACAACAAATGTTCCTTTTTCTATTGAGAAACATCTACTTGTCATTTAAGATTGGGTTTCAACGAATGCAGGGTCTAAGTCTGGAGCTTTGTGCAAAGGATAGAGTTGGTTTGTTGTCTGAAGTAACGAGGATTCTCCGAGAGAACGGATTGTCAGTAAGAAGAGCAGGGATCTCTACAATTGGGGAGGAAGCAGTGAATGTTTTTTACGTGAGAGACACTTACGGGAACCCAGTAGAATCGAAGAAAATCGAAGCACTCCGCAGGGAAATCGGGCACACGATGATGCTTAATGTAAAGAAGGATCCAGGCAGTGCCAAAGCACCCGAGGCTGAGGCTATTAGTACTGGATGGGCCAAGACAAGTTTTTTCTTTGGAAACTTACTGGATAAGTTGCTGGCATGATCAAAGAAAATGAAATATCTCCATGTTTGACTGTAACAGAAACTCTGAACTGTCTACAATAAATTCAAGCTTTTGCATACCCACCATGCTAAGAACTTGATGTCCCTGCTTTGTTAAAGAAATAAATGTTAAAAAATTTGTTTCAAAAATAAAATTTTGTTTGTCTGACAATCTAATTACTTAAACCAAACTTTGACAACCTACGTTTGTGCTCATGGGTTTTCCCCTTTCCTGTCATTGAGTACAAATTATTTAATGTGTTTATATCCTAGACACCCAACCTAT